>NW_020948983.1:29631364-29653626 GCF_900497805.2 Vombatus ursinus | reverse complement strand
TGTGTGTGTGTGTGTGTGTGTGTGTGTGTGTGTGTGTGTGTGTGTGTAAATATGGAACCAGGAAAGAAAAGGTACCTATTTGACACCATTTTAGATTCCAGATGGACTAGTATGAGATAAAATTCATGGAAGAGCAATACAGCAACTAGTAAATGCACTTGCTGCCTTGGAGTTTTGTAATCTAGGTTTTCATTTGTTTTGTCAGTTACCTGCTTTCTTCTATTGACCCTATTGGGAAATGATATTTTTGCTGTTTGAAACCAAGGAACAGTAGTCTTTCTAATTTAACCATAAATGTAAAAAGAAACTTTAAATTTCTAACTTTCTACTAATCTACATTCTGGTCTGGACATCACAACGGTAGACGTAAGATCTTTTGGATTTCCTTTTCCATGTGTAGGTTGCTGATGTAGTTCCTGGTGAAGGCTGGCCACCTTGTACTGGAATTATATCTCCTTTTTCTACCACTGCCACAATTCTCACTGTGTTTCGAAATGAACACAATGAATTCCAGGAAAATCTCCACAAAGATGTGACAGAGAATCCTCAGGATACAACCTACCTTCTCCCAGATGTTGTAAATAATGTATTGGACCAAATTCATAATTCACATGAAAATTCTAATACTTCTGGTAAGCACATAATCTTGGGTTAAACTTGAACTCTAATATTCTTAAATAAGCTTTTTTATTTTCTCTGTCCATAAAGACAAAGAATCACTGTAGAACTGAATAGCATCTGCCTGTCCTTATGGCAAGTCTCATGGGATCATGGACTTTAGAGCTGGAAAGGACCTTAGCAGTAATTTTAGAGATCACCAAAGAGATAGAGTTCCAGACCTTTTGTTGTGCTATGGACCTCTTCTCAGAATACTGTTTTTCAATGCATTAAATACCTAGAATTATAAAGGAAACCAATTATACTGAAATAAAAACAAAAGCAAGTTCATGGACATTAGATTAAAAACCTTAAAAAGCTCCAGGAGCTCATACTCCCTCATTTTACAGTTGAGGCATCTGAGGTCCAGAAGGGTTAAGTAACATTTCCAAGATGGTATAAGTACTAAGTAGTAGAGCCGGGAATCAAACAAACCTAAGTCCTTTGGTTCCAAATCCAAGGGCTTTCCTCACTACTTCATACTACCTCCCTTAGCATTGTTGCCATTAGAGTGAAAATTTTTCTGTTTAAAGGAGTATGTTTGAACATACTCAGTGGTGATTTAGGAGCAATTTTTTTTGTTTACTCTAATTTAAACTGACCCCATGAAAAAATGAAGTCAAATTTGTTCACTTAAACCTTGCTGAATTTTTGGATGTTGTAGATCACAAGTGTAAATACTGTAATTTTACATAATTTTTTAATAAGCAAGTGAAATCATGTGTTTTGCAAATGAATGCAGTAGTTCAGCTGTTTGTAAGATAAAGGGGAAGCAGAATATTTTATTTGATTTCCATGCTCTACTTTGACTTTGTTTCAGAGTAAATTTGAAGACACTGACTTTAGTCTTGCAGATAATCCAAGATCATTAACTTTATGCTGTGTATAGAGTGTCAATTTAAATTATTTTTTCTATTTGTGGGAAAACATTTCTGGTTGAAATGTATTGGAACTGGTAAGCTTTTTGTTCTTTATGCAAATATAAGATTTCCTCAACCTATAAAGCTCTATCTCTTCTTGGTTTTGAATATATTTCTCAAAACCCGAAGGTCACTGAAAAGAGATTCTGGGAGAGAGCCATATTTTAAAAATTTCCCCACCAGACCTGATCTAATAGAATTCCATTTCAGAACACAACAAAAAAACCTATCATTCTAAGTAATGAAATAGTAGTGAGTTAACAAAAGTTTGATTCTTCTAATCTGCTTTTCATCTTGTACTCAGTACTATTAGACATTTTATTTCACTTAAACCATTTTTTTCCTCCTTTTTGGCGAGGCATTCGGGGTTAAGTGACTTGCCCAGGATCACACAGCTAGTAAATACTTAAACCATTTTCTAGGCAGTAGTTCAGTACCTGGAAATTCCATTAGTGTGAGTACTCCTATCAGTGGAGGTCCCAATTCCTCTATGAAGTAGAAGTTTTCAGGCGTTTCAGTGAGAAATATTCATCACACTGTAACCAGTCTGGAAGTGAGGGTTCTAGAATGTAGCTAGATTGGTCCTTGGATGACAGACATGGCATCTCACCAGGCCTTTGATAAAGGCTTGATAAAACCTGCTCAAGCTCACATTATACACATGTAGCTTTCAAGAATTCACGGTCCTAGGGGCAGCTAGGTGGCCCAGTGGATAGAGCACTGGCCCTGAAGTCAGGAGGACCTGAGTTCAAATCCGGCCTCAGACCAAACTCTTGACACTTACTAGCTGTGTGACCCTGGGCAAGTCACTTAACCCCAATTGCCTTAAAAAAAAAAAAAAAAAAAAAGAATTCATGGTCCTGTAGCAGCTAGGTGGCGCAGTGGATAGGGTCCAGCCTTGGAGTCAGGAGGACCCGAGTTTAAATCTAGCTTTAGACACTTGACACTTACTAGCTGTGTGACGCTGAGCAAGTCACTTAACCCCGATTGCCTCACCCAAAAAAAAAATGGGGGTGAGGGGGCAGGCAGGTGGCGCAATGGATAGAGCACCGGCCTTGGAGTCAAGAGGACCTGAGTTCAAATCTGGCTGCAAACACTTGACACTAGCTGTGTGACCCTGGGCAAGTCACTTAACCCCATTGCCCAGCCCCCCCCCACTCCCCCCCCCCAAAAAAAAGAATTTAGGCTCCTTCCATATCATAAAGCATTAAAGTGGTACTTTAATGGAGAATGCTATGCAACATAATTTTAAAAATAAGGAATATAGGCACCCTAGTATCTTTTATTACTGTCTATCAAAGATTCTTAACTTCTTTTATGTTGTGGACAACTTTGACAGTCTGGTCAAGCCTATGGAACCCTTCTCAGAATAATATTTTTAAATACATAAAAGAAACTACTTATATTGAAATAGATAACTTTTTTCACATGTAAGTTCACAGACTTCTTGAAGTCTATCTACAGACGTCTTGGGGTTCTGTGGACTCAGAATAGGAACCCCAAACCAGAGATACATTTCATAATTTGTAGGAAAGTATTATTAAAATGAGAATTGTAAATATATTGAAGTTTTGTTGGTACTGTTGCACTCTGAATATTGTGTTTCATAAGCCAATATTGGGGTTCGTTGGTCAAACAACAAAATTTTTTTGTTTTTTAATAATTCTTGATCTGTCTGTTGGGGTGAGAAATTGAATGGGGAAGAGGAGGTCAGGTTTTCTAAATTTTTCAATTTGTTTGTAATGTGTTATTTCTCCTGTTCATGACCCTTTTTTCTCTAGTAGATATTCCTGTTCCTGAGTGGGCCCAGCAGGAACTTGGCCGGACTCGTCCTTGGAGTGGTGCAATGGTTGAAAAGTGGTTTCCTTTCTCTAACCACAGTGGTGCAAGTTCAGATTTAATGGAATCATTTTGGTAAAACATCTTGTTTCTCTGTCTGGTGCTTGGCTGTTGACGTTAACACTCAATTATCTGCATGTGGATTAGCTCATTAGCTAACATGCTTCTCCAGTATGTACCTTCTAAAATCCAGTTGATACATGCTAAGGGAATGCAAACTTATTTTAATATCAACCTAAGCAAAAATGATTAGGAATTTGCTTCCAAATATGTTATAATATAATCTAAAGGCAATTAGGAATTACTTTAAATCTACTCTTTGGGTTATCTGAAATAATTGTGTCCACTATAATCACTTTGATTATATTTCCAGTACTCAATGTGTATTAGAAATTGTCTTCTACAGAGTATCAGTTTTTCTTTTTGTTGTCCTTCATGTTGAGTCATATTGATGAAGTAAATTACTTAACTTCACCATTGAAAAGAACTTTATCCTTCTGCATGGCTTAATTAATTTGTTTATGGTGAAATTTATCCAGTGAAATAAATATTTGTCAAGATGGCAGGATTCGTGTGCTTTGTGGAATTTGGTCTATCAAAACTTTAATCTATTGGGTTTTTCTGGCATGTAATCTCTAGGTATACTAGAAATATGTACCATAAAAGAAGTGTTAATTCCACTCATATATTTGTTGATCAAAGTTATGTACCTGTAAAGAGTGGGGTTAGGGGTAGTGTTTAGTCTATGATAGCTGTATACATTTACTATTTTCATAGTCACCCACCTCAGCTTGAATTACATCAAGTAATGGAAGCGGGTAAGAAACAAATAATGAACAAAGGATGGGGCAAATTTTGAAATTTGTGCTATTACCAGAATTCCATAGACATTGAATCTTCATTGTCCATTGGTTAGGGTTCTACTTGAGTTTTCTTCCTGGTCTTAAGACAGAATTTAATCATCAAAAGGCAAAACATTAGAAGTGAATTAACCACTGTCTCTGACCCCTTATACTTAATCCAAAACTAACTTTTCATATAATCTGGTAGAATTATTTAGAACTAATTTCATTCACATTTGGTAATGAGACACTCTTTTAAAAATCACTGGCTATATGTGACCAACAAGTTTAAACATAACAACATAATAGCTTCCTTTGACAATAAGATATTAGCAGTAATATTGGTCTTTGATAGGCTTTTGGAAGGATATATGGTTCTTTTAAAAACATTGATAGACTTCTGGAGTTTTGACCTTTGAAAGGCAGTTTACACATTGAACAAACCTAGAAGACTTGGGCATTAGTCTTGGTTCAGTCACTTAGCTAGCTGTATAACCATGGGCCAATCTTTTTCTTCATTTGTAAAAAGGATTAATAATACTCATCTCACAGCGTTGTTGTGAAGAAATTACTTTGTAAATAATAAAGCTTTATGTAAATGAGTTATTTGATAGTATGTGTGAACCATAGTTTGATTTTTATTTATTTGTAGGTTACTACAGGCTACCTCATCTAATAAGGAAGAATCTTCTAAGACAGAAGGAGAGCTAACACATTTTCTCTCTGAGTTCTACCAGAGAAAATCTTGTGAAGAATTTACTGTAGTTGGTCAGGAAGATAACAAAAAGAAACGTATGTGTAGAACAAAATTATTTTCTCTTTTTTAAAAACTTTTTTTATTCTGAACATAACTAATATTTTAAAATGAGTATTTCCATATGCAAAGTAGAACACAAAAAGATGAATAATAATATATGAAATTGAATCTATTCCATACTACTTGCTTTTTTAAAAAAAAACATGAATTCAGTCTATTACTTTCAAAATTTTCTTGTTTATCTCTACTTCCTTCTATGTACTTCTCTGCATTTTTTCAAAATGTTTCACTTGCTCTCTTTTTTCTTTTCACCTTTATTTTTAGGCATTACAATCACAGTGTAAGTTATTCTTGCTTGTAAGTCTTTTGGAATAATTGTATTCAAAAATCTCTTGTTTATAGTAGAAGCTACTAGGTCTTGTGTGATTCTGACTGTGGCTTCTTGGTACTTGAACTCTGGCTACTTATACATTTTTGGGTATCCCTAAATCTATTGTATTTGCTGGGGGGGGGGTAGGGGTGGTGAGGCAGTCGAGGTTAAGTGACTTGCCCAAGGTCACACAGCAAGTGTCAAGTGTCTGAGGCCAGATTTGAACTCAGGTCCTCCTGACTCCAGGGCTGGTGCTCTATTCACTGTGCCACCCAGCTGCCCCTATTGTATTTCTTTATAGCATTATGTATCTTGTATTTATTCATCTCTACAATCTTAGTTCCTAAATTGAGGCCTTGTGCCAGGACCAGGATCTACCTCTTAATGCATTTTATATTTGGCTACTTGCTTGATCTCAACCTAGGTTACTTGGGTTCCTGTGCTGACCTTCACCTCTTGGGGTAGGTCCACCCTGGATCTTTGAATTCAGAGTGCCAGATATTTAGTGCCCGTTGGCATCTCACTACAGTGTCCTGGGGATCTTGGAGCCCCTCGACCTGAGGTGTCTTGGTCTGGGTACTAGCACTTGAACTGGTTGATGCTGCTCTTGGGTGCCTTCCAATGCTGGGGCTATTTCAAGAGCGGAGGTGGACGAGGTGGATACAAAGACTTGCAGGTTACTGATGTTTCTGACCAGTCTCTGGTGACATTGGTAATCTTCCATCTAATTTCCTGGCACTGACTTTGTTGGCACCATTCCCTTTCCTATTGTCTGTTGGCTTCTGACCAACTTTTTATGCAGTTTTGGAATAGATGAAGTCACTTAACTGTAGTTCATTGGATTTTGTGACCACTTTTGGCCTGGTATGATTTTTAGGTTTTTGCTAGAATAGAGGTATGGAAGTTAGACTGCTTCCATTCAGGTAGCCATCTTGGCCAAAGGTTAGTCTTCCTTGGTGCTCCTGCTGTATTTTTATTAATATATCTCTTTGAATAGATGTGGAAATAGCAAATTTCTCAGCAATGGCGAGTTTTTAGTTTCTAGAACTAGAATTAACAAATCTTCATTGGGATTGCCTTAGTGTCATGATATAAAACTGTTCAACATATGGAAAACTAAGATAACTCTTATTTTCTGAAGATTTAGGAAAATTTATAGAAACATGCTAAGTTGTGTTTTATCATGATGTGGTTTTTTTGGGGGGGGGGGTTCTGTTCCCAAGCTTTAATGGAAAGAACTCCATTTTTTTTCTTCTATTATGTGTCTCTTATAGTACTTATGTTTTATTGTAATACTTCTGTAGAATGGTTTGAATGAGTTCTTAATTCTCCTTCTTAGAAATGAAAATTTTTTTCTTTCTTTGATATTTCCCAGGAGGGGTCCCTGGTACTCCAGTCAGACAAAAAATGAAGAGCATGTCACGTTCTCTAAAGATGTTGAATGTTGCAAGGCTGAATGTAAAAGCTCAGAAGCTTCAACCAGATTGCAGCCCATCCTCTTCAGCTGGGGAGAAAATAGTCCAAAAGGCAACCTCCAGAAGACCGGAAGAAAAACTGGAAGAGAGAGGAAAAACATTGAGAAGTTCTAAACCTAAAGGTATTTGTAGCCTCAAGATTGCTGAAGCTGCATGGTTGACAGATAAGGAGCCCATTTCAGTAGATTCCCTGGCATACATCTGAAGGTGTTTTTTTTAATGTGTTCTTTCTTTTTTAAAATAGGTTTTAATGGTACCTTTTGATTTTCACCATAGTCACTTTGCATTAACACTCTTTCTCCTCTATCTCAGCATTGAAAGGAGGGGAGATTGATTCTCAGCTCTTTGCCAAGTTCTGCTTGGTTATTTTAGTCATACAGAGTTCAGTTTTGTTTTATTGTTCTTTCAGTTTACGTTGTTATAGTCATGTATATTTTCCTAGTTCTGTTGACTTCAAAGTCTTCTTATGTTTTTCTGAATTCTGCCTATTTGTTATTTCTTATGGTGGAATAATATTCCCTTTCATTCATATAACAGTTTGTTTAGCCATCATCCAATCAATGAGCACTTAGTTGTTTCCAGCTCTTAGCTTCTACAAAAAAACTGTTGCTATGAATATTTTGGTAAATGTAGGGCTGGTGGGGAGAGTGGCATCAAAACTTTATTCTTAACTCCAGTTTCATGATGTTGAATTTTCTTGAAATCTTTCGGTACTCAGGCAGTTTCACAAATATATTAGTTCTTACCTAGTTTGACCAGAAGAGTTCTTAGGAAAGAATTATTTCACTTGAGAGATAGTATAAATGAAGGGGCAATTTACACATTGAATGTTAATCTCTGTTTGATAGTTATTTAGTTATCATAAAAAATAATCACATGCACATATGGAAAGTATTATTTTAGCAGTTAGCTTCAAAAGATATTTGTGTAGGATTTAGATTCAGCAAATGTTTGTTCAGTCTCTGGTGTGCCAAACCCTGAGATACATACTTCAGATAAAACATGGTTCTTTTGCTTATAGTTTAGTAAGGGGATAAAGCATAAACAGACAAGTACAGTACACATAGTATTATATAAGTGCATTAGAGAGCTGAACAACAGTGTTAATTGAGGTTCCCAGGAGAACATCTGAAGTAATCAGGGAAAGTTCTTGGACTAGTGGAGTTTTGAGTTGGTCTTTAAAGGATGAGTTGGAATTTAGCATGGAGATGGATGATATTCCAAGCAGAAAAAATAGTATGAGTGAACAGTAGTAGATTATGGATAAATTACGTTTCTGTCACCTTGCCAATGATTTAGTCCAGAAAGTGGAAGGAATAGCTTTGAGTGTAAAGGTAAGAGTAATTTCTATGTCAGTACTGGAGAACAATCTGATGAGACTAGGTCGATGAGTTGTTTTCATCTCTGTTCTCCACACTTTGCTTCATTAATTTAGTATGAAGGTGAAAATTCCTATCCATTGTTCTTTGACCCTTGGGCCAATTTTCCCTACCCTAAAGGTATTTTCCTTATTCTGGTTCTTTATGGTCACTAAGTGAGTAGCCTATAGGGTTTGATCTCAAGAAATCAGTCACCATGGATCCAGTTCACAGAGAAGTAACAACAACATTGAGATTCCATTTAACCACCATCCCATTTTTCGCGTTCAATTTAAAGAAATCAAACCCTGTAGACCCAGATTACAGAGAAGTGACAACAAAATTGACATTTCATTTGACCATCAACTTATTTTTCATTATTATAGAAGTTGAAGAATAAGTTGATATTTTATCCTATGCATGTCCTTCATAATTTTATAATCTTAAATTTTATCTTAGCTTTCATTCCCTTTAATTGAGTGAGTTCCAAAGCATTGCCCCAGAAAAGAATTGAGATATATAGGTGGAGCATTTATTAAACGCTTACTATGTGCCAGGTACTGTGCTAAGTATTGGGGATACAAAATGAAGAAAACTAGATAGTCTCTACCCTCAAGAAACTTGCACTCTAGCAAAGGAATACAAATATAAAAGGAAGCTGAAAAGAGAGAAAAAAATGAGGCTACCTGCTCTGGGGCTGGGCAGCATTATAAAGATAAAGCAGGCTCGAGGAAGGGCCAGAAGGGGAGAGTGGGAGCAGCATGGCTGGGCTGTCTTATGATGTAAAGTTTCTGGGCAGGCACTTATCAGTCACTCTCAGGTCCTTTCACTGCTGGGGTGAGGAACAGTGGATATGGAATAGTGTATGTACTATTAGAGACAGTCGATGTGTTTATCAGTTTTGCTGAACTCCATTTTTTCATCTGTTCTAATCTTTGTGAAAAGTAATAGGTCTCTGAGTAAAGGAAGGAAGGGAAAGGATATATTCAGAAATGAAAGTGATGCTAAAAACTACAGGTATCATTAAAAACAAAATACAAGTTTTGAAAATAAAACAAAAGTAATTATTGAGTCCCAGTGATGTGCCTAATATTGTATTGTGTGCTCTTAGTGATGGAAAAAATATAGAATGTTATCAAAAAGCTCCTAATTTAGTTATGGATCTAAACTACCTACACACAAAACAAATTAACCAACAAGATAAGATAGTAAATGTGTAATATAGATTAATTTTAAAAACAGGAGCCAGTAAAGGATATTAAAAACAAAGAAATACCAACTCAAAAACGGTTTTGTTGTTGTTGAAAGGAAATGATTGTTTATTCTGGAAACTGGAATTTTAAAGAATGAAATTGTTTCTGTCTTGGCCCAAATTTTCCAGTATTTGTTCATTCATTTTTTTGCATACTTATTTCTTAAATGTGCCAGTCACCTTGGCTTCTGGTTACAGAGTCATGATATATATGGTATCCTCCTAAGCACAAATACAGTAGAAAGCCATTTTTTTAAGTCTCTTATTCTCTGTAATAAATATGACAAAAAGGTTGGGTTTCACAAGTCTCCTGAAATTAGTCATTTATAGATTTAGAGCTGGAAGAGACCTTAGAGCCTATCTCATCCACCCCCTTATTTTACAGTTTCATAAACAGGCTCAGAGAGATGCAGTGATTTGCCCACTGTCACCAGGTGGTAAGTAGCAGAGCCAGTATTTGAACTTGGTCCTCTGCTTCCAAGTTCAGTGCTCTTAATTTCCAGCATGTCAGCAATCTCCAAAACAAAGGTCCTTTGTAAGTAATACCCTGCCACTATTAAACTTGATTTAAACTTGCACCTTTTAAAGTAGTGGCCCAGCAAATTTTAATGTCAAGTTGGTTTTTGTTCTGTTTCTGGCAACTTTATAATCCTCTCAGGTCAAATCAAAAGGTCACACTCCTCCAGCAGAACTGCAGCTGAGGCCTTATGTTACTTTTGTTTAGTATTAATCAGTACTTTCACAGATAATTTCTAGGATGCATTCATTGCCAGATGTTTATGCTAAATATGCGAAGCATCCATCTTAATTAAATTTTATATCTCAATGGTTTAGAGTTGAATATAGGATCAATGCATCTAGTTGTTATTTGGGTCAAATGTCAATTTTTGTGTTTGATTACTGAGAGATGAAAATGTAGAATAGTTGGAACTGGGAAAAACTATTATGGTATTAGCCTAGAGTATGTAAATGAAGATGAAAACTGCCCTCAACCCCTCTTCAATTAAGTCTGTTCAGGTGGGAAATCATTAGGCTTTCATGGGTGTGTCATATTGACTTTGGGAAAGATTTCTAATCATCCCTTCTATGTCTTTTCAATAGGGTCTTAGCTATTTTTATAATCTGTTGCCTTGAGTTATTTATTTATTATCTGCACAGAAAATAGTGTTAAAAAGCATACCAAGTAAATATTAGCTGCATTTAATATATTTTTTATTGTTACAGATTTTAAAACTGAGGAGGAGCTACTATCTCACTTAAATGAAACCTACCAAAGAACCGTGGCCATAGGAGAAGTCTTAACACATACAAGTGCCCAGAATATGATCTTAGCTATTAAAATGTTCCTGAAATCTAGAGGCACCAAAGACTTAGAAGTAAGGAAGATCTCTCATGCTTCTTAAAGATCCAATATTTTGATAGAAGGAATTCTTCCATATTTTGTTGTATCTGATTAAAATGTCATAAAATTGCAAAGTGAATTGACAAAAATTTGGGCCCATGTGGCTACATAGAAATATGAGTTAAAATTGTAGTTTTATCTTCTTTTGAGTCAGTACCACATATTGCTTACTATTCACAGATTTCTCAGTTGTGTTATTTCCTTTGAGAGCCAGGTTTCCGAAGTCAGCCACAACTGAACTAAATCTGTGTTTAACCCACGCAGCTAGTACTTTCTTAGATAAGTTCCTTCCTTAGATGTTTATTTCATTGTATTGTTCATCCAAAAAAAAAGTGGGAGAGAAGATGGAGAGGAAAGATCTTTTTCCGAATTAAGTAATACATCTTGATTTTCTTTAGCTAAGAATTGCATTATTTTATTTTTTTCCTTTGGGTATGTTTTCTTTTTTTGTTTATTATTTTGAGTAAAGAATATTTTATTAATCCATCCTTACCTTTCCTTCTTCTCACCCTTCCCACCCCCAACCATTAATGGTATTTGGAAATGTATGTCTCTCTCTGTATTTTAAGTCCATTACCCCTCTCTCTGGATTTATGGTTTATCATTGTGTTGATCAGAATTCTAAAGTCTTTCAAAATTGCTTTTCTCTGTAATGTTGTTTTCATTATATACATTGTTCTCCTAGTTCTACTCATGTTGTTCTTCAGAAAGGTTTTTCCAGTTTATTCTGAAATTTTTTGTTTCATCATTTTTTATGGCACAATAATATTTCATTATATTCACATTATTTAATCATTCCTCAATCATCCCTTGGTTTCCAACTTTTGGCTACTGCAAAAAGAGCTATGTTAAATATTTTTTTACATACAGATCCTTTCCATCTTTGATTTCTTTGTGATATGGAGACTGAATTGTGAGAAAGATCAGAAATGGGGGTATATGGCCTGCCTAAAACTATATAATGATTCTGATTCTACAGATGACCTGTCTAGATCGAGTCAAAAATTACCTCCTAAAGACCAGTAAAGGTCTTCGACAGCAATTGAGGAAAAATCTGGACAAGGAAGCCAAAGTCAGAGAGTAAGGAAATACTTTATTTACTTTACCTCCAAAAGGGAAAAAAAAACCCTCTGATTTCTGTTGTACCATCTAAAACACGTTTGCCAGCTATTTGGGGATGTATTTGTACTGGTTAATCTTGCACAGAGTTCTAACATAAAAAGAATTTCATGATTACCTAATAAATATATTCATCTAAAGGGAGTAAAAAGAGTTTCTCTGAAACTGTTTCTGTTAAGTTTTGTTTTATTTTTTTAACAAGGAGAGCTGTCGATGCTATAGCTCTAAGTAGGAGTCAAGCAACAGTGGATATGACAGCATTTTTTTTGTCTGCATAGGTACCAGCTTCAGGTGTTTCTTCGTTTGGAGATGTGTTTGCAGTGCCCTTCGGTACAGAACAGTTTAGATGACATGGAGCACTTAGTAGAGGAGGCAAGTATATAGCTTAGCTTTATGTCAGTGGAACCACTGTATTAAATGCCTCGCCTTTTCTGAGTTAATTCTCTTTTCTTTCCTTTTTTTCTTTATTCAGGTGACAGACTTGCTTCGAGCAGTTTGTTTAACTGAGGACCCAGCATACTTATCAGGGTTTTTGGAGGAAATTTTGGGATTGTAAGTTTGATGGACAGTGAATCAGGTTGTTTTTTTTTGTTTTGTTTTGTTTTGTTTAGGCAATTGGGGTTAAGTGACTTGCCCAGGGTCACACAGCCAGTAAGTGTCAAGTGTTTGGTCTGAGGCCAGATTTGAACTTCGGTCCTCTTGACTTCAGGTCCGGTGCTCTATCCAATGCGCCACCTAGCTGCCCCAATGAATCCGTTTTAAAGCTATCTTATCAAGGCTTCTATGTGAATTGTGCCATAGAAAGGGAATTCATAGAGACATAGAATTCATAAGAATTGAGAAGGGGTTAAAACTTAACATAGGATTTGCAGCAAATTGAAGTTAGTGTTGGATAGAAGAGAGTTAGAGAACAGCAGAATGTTTGTTTTCTGTTTTGCATTTAAACAATCTATTTCACAGGTATATTGACTCCATTCCAAAGACACTTGGAAATCTTTACTATAGCCTGGGATTTGTGATTCCCCAGAAGCTGGCTGTCACCCTTCCTGCAGATTTCTTCAGTGATGATTCCATGACACAAGAGGGTGGATCACCAACACTTTCTGTGCCACATTCTCATAGCACAGTATCAGTCAGCACTGAATCTGACCAACTGGAGGAGCTGCGTAGCCGATCAGCCAAGAAAAGGTAGAAGTCTTCCAGTGTTTTATTAGAACCAACGGACTTAGTAGAGCTATAGTCTTATCTTCATTTTCCCTGCTAGTGCAGTTCCTTGCTATTGACTAGTGCATAACTAACCTTGTGAATGACATGCAGTGAATATCCAAGACACTTAAGTTAACTAGAAAATAGTACAATATTTTATACTCTACAGAGTATTCAAAAATCCTCAGATGAAACCCAGGTCTCACTTTGATCCTTCATGTTTGTCCGTATATTTGGGTCTTACCCCGTTTAAGTACATTTAGGATTTCAGCCCAGCTTTTGAACTTTCTTTCTTCTCAACTCATTCATAATTATTAAATGTACACTAAACTACTTCTGCAAGTACTTAATTTGTTTGGCTACAAATCAGATCCTAAGGAACATGAACTATACTGATTTTTGCAACTTTATCTTTTATACTCTTTATTTGGCTGCAGCTGTACTGTTCTGACACATATCTAGTTATTTGTCTAACTAGTTCTCACTTTTTTAAAAATAGGAAACATGCATTAACAAGACATAGGAGTGTGACGGAAGCAGCGCAAAATCTCCGGCAAATTGAAATTCCTAAGGTTCCCAAGAGAGCTACCAAAAAGGTAAGAAATTCCAAAGGTAGAAAGAGGATAAACCCAGGGAATTACACTTGTAAAATTACTCCAAACTACCTTGAATTAGAACATTATCTTATGGGTTGAGAAGGAATTAGAAGAGAAGTGCCAAGCAAGGTCTCCAATAATGGGGAAGGGTCTGTTGGATATTATTTAACCTGTATAATATACATATATATACACATACATATACATACACATACATATAAGATAGCAAAAAGACCCTAAATGATGGAAATTTATTTTCTGATTTAAAACTGTGACCAAAGTACTCAAACCACAGTTTGACATGTAGTAAATAAACTAGGATGGAAAAATTGATTTAAAAGTTTTTGTTTGAATAAGAGAAATTTATAAAATAGAAATAATTAAAATAAATAAAATGATAAGCTAAAGTCCAGATTAAATTCAAAGAGTAGTGTAATAGGGAGGTACAGGGAGCAAATACTTTGACATATAGAGAAGTATTGCACCCTGCCCAAAGTTTCAATAGTCTTTCTAAAATACACAAAATTATGTGTGAAATTGGATTTTGTTACTACCAAAAAAACCCAGTTAAAAATCCAGGAGGAAAAAAGCCAAAAAAATACTAATTGGAACTCAAGATGGGTTTCCAATGAGAGAAGAAAAGGAGCCAAATACATATTTGACAATTTTCAATCTTAATAAATTAGCTCTTTGGGTAGAGCTTGAGTGAATACAGTATGGAGAACTGACTCCAGGAAAGTTAGTCTTTAAACTGGTTTCTTTGTTTCTAGATACTTATAACTTACCTCTTGAATTTAGTGTGGAATTTCTTTTAAGTTGGTATTTGGTATTGCTCAGTATAGATTCCTGAAAAGATGAGTGATATACCTTACATGTGAATAAGATTAAAATTTTGAATATCCTAGTATCTAGATATTTATGAAGTTCAGAACTGAGGGACCTCACCTGGCCGCAGTCCTGATTCATAGTAGACGTGGTCTAAGAATTAATTTCAACATTACTCTTTACCATTTCAGTCACTACTCATACAGACCTGATGAAGAAGTCAAAAAGAGTCAGGGCATCAAGCATTTTTCTCTTTAAATATAAATGGCTTCTCATGTCAACATTACTGTTGCAGGAAATAAAGAACTCTGACATTTTTAATGAGAGGAGTCATTTTCAGACAATTGTTACCTATGAAAGGGTCACTTACTATGACCATTACCCAGGGTAAATCTGGGGCTTTCAGGTGATCAAGGTAATGAACTAAGGAAATGATATACTTGAACTATTTTCATAGACTAATTAATATGAACAGTGATTTTGATACAGAGAGAAAAGCCCCAACAATAATACCCCTCTAATCCACGTGGAACTTTTATCCTTTTAATATAAAGAATTCACAAAATTACTCATATCAGATTTTCTTGAACTTTCAGGAAAACTTTCATCCTGGTCATCAGCAGCCGCCACTCCCAGTAAAAGATTTGGTTCAAGGTATGTTTCTCTGTTTCCACTGTGGAACACTATTAGTCATCTTAAGTAGATATATTGAAGTCACTGCAGGCAGTTGTTGAACTATTAGATTTTTTTTGGTTGATAAAATATACCCAGCAACATGACCTAGAGGACATGTGCAAAAAGTTTCCAATAATTTAATAAGATTTAACTTTTCCTCATAGGCAAAATAAGTCAGATGTCAGGGGCTATTTTATAATGGAGACAAAATGTCATCATGTGCTATTTGAGTCTTCAGCACAAATATTATGTAGCATAACTTTTTTAATGTTAATAAGCAGGAATGTTAGCTTTAATCAGGAATGGGGAGTCTTCATCTTTGATTTCATCCTTTAATGGATCAGGTATGAAAACAAAGTCTTTATCAATATCATAAAAGGCCACAAGATAGCAATATTATACCATGAAAAGTTCTCTCACTCTTTGTCTCAATATGAGAATATATCCTGTGTGGGTATGAATATGTCCACCCCTATCTTCTCTAACTCAGTTTTTTTTTCTCTTTTTGTCCATAATGCAAAACAAAAATACATATTTTTACTTTATTGCATTTATTGACTGAAGTTTTTTAATATTATTTTTATATTATATTTACTTCTAAATATATCCTTTTGCTCTTCCCTTTCCCACCGAGCCATCCTTTGTAACAAAGACTGAAAAAGAAAAAAAGCAGTTCAGCAAAATGAACAAACATCACCAACCATGTCTGACAGTATATAAGTAATCCGTGTTCATAGTGGAATAAAAGAGAAGGAGGTACATTTTCTTGACTCTTCTCTAGGATCAAGCTTGGTTATTGTAATTATATAATAATGATTTTTTAGTTCTTTGTTTCATTTTGTTTTTTCATTTATTTTACTCTGCATCCATTCATGTAAGTCTCTCTTATGTTTCTCTGAATTCTTAACATTCATTATTTCTTTTGGTGAAATATTGTTTCACTGATTTCATATGTAACAATTTGTTGAGCCAGTCCCCTAGTGACGAGCATCTACTTAGTATCCAGTTCTTTGCTACCGGAAAAATGCAGCTACAAATATTTGGGGACTTTTCTTTCTGTCTTTGGGCTTGTTGGGGGTAGATGCCTAGCAGTGGGATTTCTAGGTCAAAGACTGTGACATTTTAGTCACTTTTTTATTGCTTTCCAGCATGGTTGGGCCAATTCACAGTTCCGCCAATTGTGCTAGTGTTCTTGCCTTTACGTAGTCCCTGTAACATTAACTCTTGTTATCTTTTGTCATGTTTGCTAATTTGTTAGGTATGAAGTGTTTTGATTTGCATTTTTCTTTTTGAGGATTTGGTGTATTCTTTCATATTATTGTTTTAGTCTTTTTGAGAACTGTTTATTCATGTTCTATAACCACTTATCTTTTGGGAAATGGCTTATTGGTCTTACATATCATATATTCTTGAGATCAGACCTCTATCAGTGATACTTGATGCAAAGATTTTTCTCCTAATTAGTAGTTTCCCTTCTTATCATAGCTACATCGATTTCATTAATGCAAAAGCATTTCACTTACATGTATTCTTAAATTATCTGTTTCATCTTTTGCAGTTGCCTCTGTCTCTTGTTTGGTTGCTAATTTTTCCCCTAGCTGAAGCTATGAAGCCTAGATATCCGATCTTGTCTCTTCTCATTTTTTTTTTAATGGCATGACCTTTTATATTCAGGCCATGGATCCTTTTGAATTTATTGTGACATATGTTGCAAGATGTTTGTTTAAGATTAATGTCTCCTAGAGGCAGCTAGGTGGTGCAGTGGATAGAGCACTGGCCCAGAAGTCAGGAGGACCTGAGTTCAAATCCAGCCTCAGACCAAACACTTGACACTTACTAGCTGTGTGACCCTGGGCAAGTCACTTAACTCCAATTGCCAAAAAAAAAGATTAATGTCTCCTAAGCAGCTCTGCAGTTTTTCTAGTAGTTCTTATCAAATATGGAGTTGTTCCTCAAGGAATTTGCGTTCTCAAGTTTATTAATTGCTGGGTTATTAAATTTGAATGATTGCTGATTCTTTCTTACCTAATCTGTTCCAGTGATCTACTTTTCTGTTTTTTTAACCAGTATCAAAAAGTTTTGGTAATTACTGTTTTATAATTTGAAATATAGAAATGCAATTGAATAGTTTTGCATTCCTTATTCTTATTATAGGACAAGTATGTATATGTGTGTGGTGTATAGGAGAGAACACAAAATTGCTGCCTGCCTGAAGGGATCTCAGCCTTATAGTACTCGAGTTGGGGATGCTTCTCAGATAGTCAAATACACAGTGATTTTGGAGTTGTCTCTTGACTAACACTCGGTTTTGGGTGGAAAAGATTTACACAGATAAATTCTTAGTGCTCTTTCCTTTGTACCTCTTACCTTATTCCTCTTTGGTGTAAAAATATTCACACATATAACTTTGTATTCCTGATTTCATTAGACACCCACATAAAAATTCCTACACATTTGCCTTAAATATTCTATACTGACAATGCATAGATAGATCTTGTTGTCTACAGCAAATGGACATACAAGTTCTTAACTATTGAACACACAGGTTTGTTAGATTTTATGGTATAATTAGTGTTTTGAAGTTCCATCTTACTCTAGTCTTAATTGACTTTTTTTGGCCTCTCAAAACGATTTTACTTGTGAAGAAGAGATTTAAAAAGTAGCTATAGAAGCAGCTCGTTCAGCCATTAGCTAAATAAGCTACACTAGACTGAAAAAGAATGTGATGGAGAGAAAGGTAATCAGAAAGGTGTGGTTCTGTTGTTTTCATACATTGAAATGTTCTCTTCTTCATTTTACAACTTTCCCTTCCTACCCTTTCAAATTCTCTCCAACCACACATGTTCAACTTAGCAAACTCATCTTAGGGGTAACTTAGTATAGTGGTTAGAGTCAAGTTTGAATCCTGCTTTAGGCATTTATTCATTGTGATATGAGCTTGGATAAATCACTTACCCTCTCTCGCCCTCCATTTCCTCATCTGTACAATGAGGACAATGATATCATATACCTTAGTGTTGTCATAATATCAAGTGAGATAATATGTATAACATGTACCTTAAAACACTATAGAAATGTTAGCAATTATTAGGGATAAAGATTGGACCTGTGATTTCACTGGTATAGGGAATTCCCAAGTAAAGGAAAACTTTTTCTTCTAATGTAGATAATCACTTTTTTGCTCAGAGCACTCTCTGAGTGGTCACAAAGCCACTGTCAGAAACAGGACTTGAACTCATGTCTTCCAAGTGCACAGTCTAGCTTTTTATCAGCCATGCCAAGCCATGTGTCACTTTCATTATTATTACTGTTTTTCCATGCCTTTTTTTCTATACAGATCTCATAGACACATTTATGCTTAATTACTGTTGCATGAAATATTATTAATCCAAGCACTATTCACTTTATCTGTATCAGATAATATGTCTATAGACATAATTTTTTAAAAGTAGCACTTTGGAAAAAAACAGGTTTCATTCTTTTGTTTTTACGTATTAGTCCTTTCCTCTTAACTTAGCAGCTAGGTGGCACAGTGGCTAGAGTGCCAGGGCTAGAGTCAAGAAAACTCATCTTCCTGTGTTCAAATCTGGCCTCAGACACTGTGTGACCCTGGGCAAGTCACTTAGCCCTATTTGCCTCAGTTTCCTCATCTGTAAAATGAACTGGAGAAGAAAATGGCAAACTACTCCAGTATCTTTGCCAAGAAAGCCCCAAATAAGGTCATGAAGAGTTGGACACAGCTCGAATTACTAAACAATAACAGCTTCACTCTGCTTTTTGAGCCCTCCCTAGTAACAAAAAGCCATTTAAACAAAATTAACAAACAAGAACCTCATTTCACATCTGTAGTGTCTATCTCTAGTGAGAAGAAGGTATGTTTCCTTATTAGTTCCCTAGGACTAAGGTCATACTTTAGAATTTATCGTAGCAGGACTGCTTTTTAGTATGATCATTTATATTAATGTAGTAAGCATACATATATTCTCTTGGTTCTGTTTTCTTCATTCTATGTCACTTCATTACAAGTACTCCATTGATTCTCTAAATTCCTCATAATAATTACATTCACATACCATAATTGGTTTGGCTAGTTTTAATTTTTATGTTTTTGTATGTGATTTTTGTTTTGTTTTTACTACCACAAACAAAAAGAACTTTTTTTTTTTAAGGGAGACTGGGTTTCTCTCTCTTGCCGAGGCTAGAAGTGCAGCCACCATTCGTTACTCCTACTTATAAGCGCAGAAACTTTGAGCTGCTCTGTTTCTGCCTTCTGTACATAGCCACCAGGTCCCCTGCTCCCAGGAATTCACCATATTTGTGCCCAGTTTACTGCAGTCAGATAAGCTTTAGTCCTATGAGAGCTCAGAATTCCTGAACTCAAAAGATCCACCACCCTCTGCTTCCCCAGAAGCAAGGATTAAAGGTGTGTGCCATCCTACCAAACACTTTCTTTCAACCCATCTTTGAACAGTGTGGCTCCAAGCTTATTTCTTCTGTCCTTAATGTTCTTGCACCTGAAATTATCTTTCCCTCATCTGAACTTTAATGGTACTCCTTGTCTCTACCGTCATTTGGCACCCACGTGCTGTTTTTATTGTTAATTATCTTTTTAAAGTTTACGTATAGATCCTAGAAGGAACCATGGATGATCTCCAGCCTCTCATTCTGCAGGTGAGGAAACCAAGGCCCAGGGAGGAAAATGACTTGCCTAAGATTACACAGACAGTGAGTAGCAGAGGCAGGATTTGAATCGAGGTCTCCTGACTGTAAATCCAGTAGATTTCTACCACACCATCTGTCTCCCATTCTGTGTATGTTTTGTCTCTTCAGCTAGATTGTGAGTTACAGGCAGAGCCAGTATTTATAGTTCTTTTTGCCCCCACAGTGCCTTGCCCATTTTGGATACTCAGCTGAATTTTATTTATTGATTACATGGTTTTGTCTTTGAATTGCTTGAAGGTAGAACCACCTCAGAAGATCTCATGTGGACTCCCATCTTTAAAATTCTTTGTTGTTACATAAAAAGAAAGGACTGGGGAAAAAAGAGTCTGACCTTTAGGGAAATTTTAACTATTATTGCATCCCAGAAAGACATTTTTTTTTCAGGATAGAACTATGATCCTATGCAATTATTGGCAAGGTGGATTTTGGTGGAGACAATCCTAATTTTTCCTGAGAAGTTTTGTAGTATAAATTACTAAACAGGATAAAGTTGAGGTTATTATCAGCTAGTTGGCAAAATGGTGTAGTAGAAGGTGTGGGGGATTTGGAGACAGAAGACCTGGGTTCAAATCCTAGCTTTGCCACTTACTACTGGTGTTATTTTAGGTAAGTCACTGGGCAAGACACAAATCTCTGGGCCTTGGTTTCTTTATCTATAAAATGAGTGTGTTGAACCAGATAACCACTGTAGCTCCCTACCAACTCTAAATATATTGTCTCAAATTACTGAGGACCCTGAGCACATGTATTTCATTCATAAGATATTTATCACTCTTCAGTTTGGGTGTTGTCACACAGAGATAAATAATACATGGCTTTTTCCCTCAATGTGTATATCCTATACACATCCCTATAAGACTTATTTTAGGGGCAGCTAGGTGGTGCAGTGGATAGAGCACTGGCCCTGAAGTCAGGAGGACCTGAGTTCAAATCCAGCCTCAGACCAAACACTTGACACTTACTTCTTGTGTGACCCTTGGCAAGTCATTTAACCCCAATTGCCTAAAAAAAAAAAATAAAGTGTGCATTTGTATAAAAAAAAAAGACTTATTTAGAATTTCCTCATTTCTCTCCTATAGTAGTGAGTCTCATAACCCTTGGCTTACTTGAATGAATTAGAATTGATATTTTAATTGTTGAGTCCCTATAATATGCCCAAAGATGGACAGAAGATGGAAGATTCCAGTCCCCTAGAATTTTCCATTCTCATGTCTCAAGATAAACATGTGCATATATCACCTTAAGTAACTTATGGTTTTATTTTAAGTGTGAAGTAAGTGACAGACCATTGATTTTACTTACCAAAAAAATGATCCTTTTAAAAAATTTATCTATTCCCATATACTTCCTGCTAACATTGTAATTTTAGGTGAATTCTCAAAAAATGTGTTTTGGCAAGCTGTGAGTAGGGAGTTGCCTTTTTAACTGGAAGCTGTTAACTACTACTAACTAGATATTCCAGATAGACTGAAGAACTTTTGACTTTAAAGTATATTCAGTCTTGATATATTTCTGAAGTGTTTTTGTTTTCATCTTTTTGCACTGTTTCACATAGCCTCAGAATAGATTTAGAAATACATTCTGAATTACCTTCAGAAATAATGGATTGTTTATGTATATTGAGTTCATAAATAGTAATTATCAAATTATTGAAAGAAAACTATTTAAAAGAATTCTTCATAAATCCAAATAGTCCAACTTTAATGTGACCCCATTTAGGTTTTTTTTAAAAGCCTTTCTGCTTCAAGTAAGTATCCCTCTTGTCTCAGAAATAATATTTATTAATGATAACATCAGCATTTTTTTGGTGGTTTCAGAAGTGACTAAGGTTCGAAGAAACCTTTTCAACCAAGAGATACTTTCTCCTTCAAAAAGATCTGTGAAAAGACTGCCCAGAAGTCATTCAGTGTCAGCTGTAGAAGGGCTAAAATACAAAGCTGACAACTTCAAGGAGATTCAAGGTATTGTATGTGTCCAAATAGGAATAACCCCAAGTGAGAAATGATTAACCCTCGTAACTGTCCTTTCAGCCTTTTGTAAGAGATGGCAGGGTGTTCCTGACTGTTAGAAGGAGCCAATATAGGATGATGGTGCCTGCAATCAAAGCCACATGAGTAGAGGCAGCTAGGTGGTGCAGTGGATAGAGCTCTGGCCTTGGAGTCAGGAGGACCTGAGTTCAAATCCAACCTCAGACACTTGACATTTAACTAGCTGTGTGGCCCTGGGCAAGTCACTTAACCCTGATTG
>NW_020948983.1:29586164-29631264 GCF_900497805.2 Vombatus ursinus | reverse complement strand
AAAAAAAAAGCTATATGACTGTTAGAGAAACCGGGCTTAAATGCCAACAGAAAACATTAAATGAAGAAACCAAGCTTCTCCTAAAGGATGTAGCTAGCCTTTATAACTGGTTATAGAATATGTTTCAGGCAAAGTGGGTGGGGGAAGAGGGGAAGGAGTGAGACTTCCATGGTCCAAAGCCATAAGAGACATTCAGGAATATTAAAAGAAGCAATTGCACTCAGATGGCTTGAAGTCCAAAAGAATCATAAGCCAGATAGAGCAGTGAATTCCTCATTGAGGGGACCAGGTTCTTAAGGTACCAAAATCTCACCAGACCTAGCAACAGTATCAACCTGAAAATCTACCTCATTCGAGGAATATGAATAGCTTAGACTAATACTAATTCAGATAAGACTGAGGATAAACAATAATGTCTGTTCTGTAATCTTGCCCATTTCTCCACTTCTGTAATTTGTTTTTCCCTTAGTTTCCTAATAAAACTCTGCTTTCAAAATTATTAATTTTGGTTCCATTGAACTAAGGGAAAGGTTGTTCACAACCAAGCTAAATAGCTTAGGAGTGCCCCTAGAGGCCAGGCTTAATGAGGGGCAGCTGTGATCCCTTTCTCTCCTACCTTCCCATCCTCATTGGAGTGACTCTTAAAAGCTGTTAAGCTTAATACTGATAGATTCTCCAAGTATTTTTTACTCCATCGTATTTTTAGATTTGGAGTTTGATACAGTTTTAAATAAAATAGAATGCCTTTCCCTTTATCCTTGAGGCTATGTGTAAAATCGATTATATGACTGAAAATACTGCTTTGTAACAGTAGCAGCAGACATTTTATTGAATGCCTACTATGTGGGGCAGCTAGATGGTGAAGTGGATAGAGCACCAGCCCTGGAGTCAGGAGGACTTGAGTTCAAATCCAGCCTCAGACACTTGACACTTACTAACTATGTGACCCTGGGCAAATCACTTAACCCCATTGCCTATCCCCCACACCCCCCCCAAAAAAAGGAATACTTACTATGTGCACATACTATTAAGAGAGCACTGGGCCTGGAGTCACGAAGATGAGTTCCAGTCCCACCTCAGATACTAGCTATCGGACCCTGGGTAAATCACTTAACTCCTGTCTGCCTCCGTTTTCTTATCTATAAAATGGGGATAATAATAGCACCTACTTCCCAGGGTTCTTTTGAGGATTAAACGAGATAATATTTGCAAAGTGCTTTGCAAACCATAGACCATTATATAAATGCTAGCTGCTGTTATTGTTGCTGTTAAGTACTGATAACCCAGAGCCATGTGATATAGTCCTACTAGTGTGGAGCTTGAAATCTGCACATAGACACACACACAAAAATAACAGTATGGGATGCCATATGAGTAAGTAGTACAGCCAGTAAGTATAACAGAAATACAAAGTAGAGAGGAATCACCTGCTACGATAGAGTAATCTACATGGAAAAGGAGAGATTTGAGCTAGTTATTGAAAGGATGAGCCTTAAACAAATGGAGCAGAAAGGGCAAGAAGAATATTGTATAAACTCAGGTATGGTGACAAGAATACTTATAGGAGCAGTAAAGCAGGCCATAGGAGCAAGAGCAAAAAGTAAATGCAGAGAAGTAGTAAGAGCTAATCTTGGAGAGGTAGATCAGGGTAACTAAAGATCCACGTTACAAAGCTATGTATTTGTGTTTGTCCCTCATTTTTAACCTTTACACTAGTTCATTGATGAGATGTCATTCAATGATCACTGAAGCTAGGTTGCCTACTCAACTTTGTTTTCTTAAAATATAGCATGTTCCAAATCTTAGTCTAGTATTAAACTTCAATAGCTTAAGATTACACCAAGACTTTGGAACACTCTGTATACAGAGATATAAAATGTGTATAAGTATGTACACTTATACATATGTAAGTATATATATATAAAAAATGTTTATTATAGCAACACAGGTAGAAAAATGGAAACTTGTCAGCTTACCAGCCACACTTGCTTTGTCCTATTTTATCTAATTCTTATAGTACAACGGTGGAAGTAAGGGTTTTTATAAAATGTAAGTCAATATATTTCACATACATAATTAATGGTAGCAATAGATATCACAACCCCATTTACTTCAATTCTGGAGTACTAAAATGACATTAAAAATAAGATTAAGAAAATAAATTCTGCTATTTTCTGTGGAACTGGTCAATGTACTAGTCTGCTATATCCTGATGGGTAAACTCTTAACTTTTCAAGTAAGCGCTTTCATATTTATAAGTTGGAGGAAAAAAATTTAAATACAAAATGGTTCAGAAGTCAATGATAAATATAAGAACACAGGATGTTTGCTTCCCAACTCTTTGCTGAAACAAATATAAATTATATTTTATATGAAAGTCTACAAAATGTTATATACATTATCCTTTTTGGTGTTGATAGACTAGCCAGTCTTATCCCATAATGATTAAATTGAAAAGAACTAAGATCCTTTCCATTCTAGTTAGTACACCAATCACTAAGATGAGCCATACACCTCATCAAATCACAGGCCATTTGAAATTTGAGGCTACTAACTTTAATGCTTATATTTGCCCCTTATAAAGTTATGTAAAGCTTGTAATTTCTGCTTCTTTCATACTTTAGATTATCATAAACTGCTAACTAAGAGGGTATCAGAGACTCCATTGCACAAACAGGTATCTAGAAGATTACTTCAAAGACAAATTAAGGGCAGGTAAGTGGCATTCTTACATTTATCGGCTTCATTAACTCACTATACCCTTTTTGGTTTTAGTATGACCTTTACCTTATCTTCTCTCACAACTTCAGATCTTGTCTGCCTAGGCTAGATTTGTATCTTTAGAGATGGAGGCGTTTGCGTATTAAAGAGAACAATGCCCAATTTTTTATAACTTGGAAATGCAAACCCTTGAGTTTCCAACAAGTGGTTCTAATATATTAGACTTCTGATATATTCAATTGGAGATAAGTACTCCCAGTTTGGGCATAAGGGAAGTTGCCCGGTTCTCAGGAGCTTTAATACTCATGGGATTCTCTGGTGAGATTAACACCAATAGGTTATTAGTAGGATGACCCCTACATTGCTCAAGTGTAATAAAACTCACGTGCATAATTTTCAAGGTCCTCTGATCCTGGCCCTGACATTGATGTTGTTGAAGAATCCCCTGAAAAAGAAGAATGTGGTGGGTATTTTGGGAATCTGGTCTTATCTTTTTACTTTTCCTTAGTCTTAATACACCAGCTTTCTCTCTATTTTATCCTGAATTCCAAAGCATTTTATAGAAAGTGATGATAGTGTCAGACTCACAGTAGGAATTCAGACTTTTGTAGTTGAAGGGATCCTTAAGTTCATTTAGTCCAATCTCTTACTTAGTGCAGGAATGTCCTCACCTTATAGGCAGATGACCATCTACATTCTGCTGAATACTTCCAGTGACAGAAGTCTCCTATCATGAAATAGACCATTCCACTTCAGGACAGCTCTAATTATATTTATCTTAAATCTGTTCCTCTGTAACTTTTACTCATTGGTCCTATTTCTATCGTCTAAAATACTCAGCATAAAAAACAAATTTTTTTAATTAAAAAATATAAAATAAAATACTCAGCGTAGATTTAATCTCCCAGATGACAGGCTCGGCTATTTGAAAATACTATCATATTATGTGGTTTAATAAAAATGCTTCAGGTTATTTAATAAATGCTCTTATGAATGAATGAACATATACCTCATTATAGAAAGGTAGCCACCTCTTAAGTGAAATCTTGACCATTACCTAATATCATTGTAACAGTAGTATAAATTATTCTCTCGTACCTTTAAAGTTACTGAGGCAGTTTATGGAGAAATAACATCCTTATCCAAAACGGAAATAGAATCAGGATGAAGATCGATATAACCTGCTTTTGTGGTAAGGTGCTTTGGAGTTTAAAAAAAAATGGAACAAAGGTTATGGTTATGTTAGTTTTTATGCAACTTCAGGAAAAGACATCTAGTAGGTCAGTGCTTCTCTATACCTCAATGGAGCCACATCATAAACATCATGTGTATTTGTAGCAACACTTCAGAAATCTTACTACTAAACTAGTGATTGATCTAGAATTTCCGTCTTTTCTTTTATTCATTGTTGTACAAACATTCTTTTTCCTTTTTAGTGTGAAAATGTCAAAGATATATTTTCCCTGGATAACTTAGCTATCACTCTGCTTTTCTAGAAATGAGTTTGAGACGAAGTCCTCGAATCAAACATCTGTCATTTGTGAGAACAAACTCTGCTTCTTTCTACCCTATCTCACAACCGAAGCCTCGAAATATACAGAGAGCGTGCTTGAGACAGAAGAATGAATCAGGTCACTTACATACTTACCTCTTAGAAGTCAGTTTTGATGGGGGTGGGGTGTAGTGCATTTAGTGCTTTGGGGGAAATGTTGAATTTACCAGTTTTTTTTCCTTGTGTAGGGACATGATATACATGTGACACACTGAGCTTTCTGTGTATGGAAAAACTTTTCCAGCTTCCTGCCAAGATGCATACTTTAGACCAGTATAGCATGTTGTCCATGACAAGATGTACCTTTGAACCAGTACAGCATATTTTCCATGACATCATTCTTTTGTTTATTCAAGAAAGATTAATCTGTGATGACCCAGAACTTTTGTCATACAGTCAAGTCTCAGATTAGGTGTGAAATCTTATATATGCCATATTATCCATTCCATTCCTCCCTTTCATTAACATGAAAAGCAAGTTACCTGTAGTGTTTTTTTCATGGTTTTGTTTGTTTTTTCCAACATTCATATTCAGCTAGTTGCTTGTATTTGCCAACATATAAGCTGAAGTTGGTGGTTATATAGCAGATATTTAACCACACAAAAGCACCAACGTAATAGATCTGCCAGTTAGCTAAATTTCATTTTCCCTAATATAATTTGGATGTCTTAATGCTATGGGGAGAGAGCCAATAGCCCTAAAATATTGTCATGCTTTATTTTTTTAGGTACTAAAGAATGTCCTGTAATTCAGGGAATCCGATCTCCCAAGAGGCTTCTTTTTGGTGCAGTCTCTGAGATGACTACTCCCACAAAGGAAAAGCACCAAACTAAAAGGTCTCCAAAAAACTCATTGGATTCTGAAAAGCCTATTGTTTACCAGGTAAATGTCTTATAATAAGCATCTTAAGGTGCGAGGTTGGATGTTGTGTTCATGAGTGTCATAAGTAAGGATAAGATATGGCCTTTATTAGGGGCCTACAGTACAGTATATAAGACATAAAGCACATGTAATCAATCTATTTCTAACTCAAGGATTTATAATTTAGAGGTTGAACTAGATAAGAGATTTTGTGATCGATTTATTTCATCAGTGTGGGTTCTGCCTCCACCACAAACCACTCATGAGTTGCTAGAGCTAAAAATGTTTATTACCTAGTTATTACACTCTAGCAATGATCCTTCTCCAAGCTAAGCTGATACTTGGAAAAAAAGGCAGTTTTATTTCTTGGGTCAGTACTCAAAGACTTTCCAGGTTAGACCTGGATTAATTGAATTTGAAAATCTTCCCCATAGAGATGATAATTCAATTCATGGGAGCTGATAAGATGACCAAGTGAAATAGCAGAGGGAGAAGAGAAGATGGTCTAGAACAGAACTCAATGGGATTATCAGGCAGGACCTGGATGAATATCCAGCAAAGAAGACTGAGAAGTAGTTTATGTGGTCAAGAACACAGGTTCACTTTGACAGCAGGATAGGGCATCAGAGTAAAGTTTTAGTGGAGAATCAATGTGTTTATAACAGTAACAGTAATAATTAGGAAAATACTTGGCAGTTGATCTTGGAAAGGCTGAGAGATAAAAGGCAGTTGGATCTGTGGGGATAGAGTATGCTCAGCTAGAACAGAATATGAGCAGGAGGTAAAAGGTACATAAAAAAGGACCAACAGATGGAAATAACTGTAGGCCAGTGTATGAAATGGAGATTTCATTTGGAGGGTGTGGATGGGTTATGAATCAAATAACAGAAAATGACCGGAGAAAATATTTTTAATTGCACTACACAAAATGTTTTGAAGTTTTGTAGAGACTGTAAGTCTTAATTTAAAAAAAAAAAACACTTTTATTTTTAATTTATTCCATAACATAGGAGAATATTTTTAAATTGCACATGAAACTGTAAATCTGCTGTGTACAACTTACTTTACCTTTTAAATATAAATAAAATTATCACATAACTTTTTTCCTTTTTTTAAAATTCCCTCTCCCCCACCCTAGAAGTGGCTACCATTAGACACAAGTGTGTGTGTGTATGTATGTGTATGTGTGTTTGTGTGTGTAAAATCATTCTATACTTCTATTTATCATTTCTTTTTCTGAATGCAAATAGTATCTTCCATCATAGGTCCTTTGTAGTTAATTTGGGTATTTATAATATCAAAATGACTTAGTTGCTCAAAGTTCTTAAAATAATATTGCTGTTACTGTATACAATGTTTATCTTGGTTCTGCTCATTTTGCTCTTCATTATTTCGTGCATGTTTTTCTAAAATCAACAAGCTCATCATTTCTTATAAGCACAGTAATATTCCATCATGAACATATACCACAACTTGTTCAGCCATTCCCCTTTTGACAGGCATCCTTGCAGTTTCCAGTTCTTTGGCACCACAAAGAGATCTGCTATAAATATTTTAGAACACCCTTTTCCCTAATCATCTTTGGAAATAGACCTAGTAATGGTATTGCTGGGTCAAAGGCAGTTCAACAACTCTTTGGGCATAATTCCAGATTGCTCTCCAAAATGGTAAGTCTTACAAACACTAGACAGAGGAATTGGAGCTAATGATAGTCAAAATTTAAGAAATGTTAGGGAGAAGAAAATGGTCAAAGTTGATTTACCTAGAAAAGAAAACTCCACAGTTTTAGACTTAAACCAAAGGTCAAAACCTCTACTTTCTCCAGTTTTCTTGTTTTCTTATCCTGTAACTCTCTTAAATGGACCTTTATGGGAATGTCAGTCATAAGCTTACCAGTTGCTTGGCTTAAGAGTTTTGTATTTAAAAAAAAAAACAAAAAACACTGGTTATAATGTTTGAGTTGGAATGATCATTGTCACTTTCTTTCTAGACTCCTAGGAAGAGTGACCAGGAGCCTCAGACCCCCACTAACAAAATTCTAAGGAGATCACCTCGAACACCACAAATAGCGTGTCACACTCCAAGAAAACAAAGAAAAACTACTTCAAAAACTACATCAGCAGATCAGATGACTTTTAAGAATTCTACAGAAGACTTTCCATCTGACTTAAAAGTTGGATCGCTTTCTGAGGCAAAAGTAATCCCTCAGAAGGGAAGCTCCCTGCTCAAAGAAAACCCTTTTCCTCTTGAGAAGGTGGAGTTAAGAACTCCCAAAAGGCAAAGAAGTCAGACACCTGAACTTTTAGAGATTCCTCCTTGGTCACTTCAGAGGAATTCCAGTCTAGCCAGTGTTCCATTTACTATCCAGACTATTACTAACTGTCTGACTCCCATTAAACACTCCCAGAAAGCACCTCAGAAATCAGCAGCCTCTGCATCTCCAAGAAAACCTGGCCAAGTAGTTGCAGTGACCCCTCTAAGTCAGAGAAACCAAGACCCAAATGTTCTCATACATACGGTTTCTCAGCCAATGGAATACATTAAAGAATTAAAAGATAAAACTACCCAAAACATAAAAGCATCAGGGCATATGGTTGCTGCATTCACACCACCTATTTCTTCCCAAAAAAAAAAACTATTTAATTCTCCACCACATGATGCTTCAATGAAGACTCCAACTAGGAAATTTTCTGTAGATTCTCTTTCTCCTCGTGAACTTGGAGAATTTGGTTGGGGGATACTACAAAAATCACCAAATATGACAGTCAGACCTCTTGCCTGTAACCTTATCTCAACTCCCAGAAAGAGTTCAAGGGTAACTAAACCTAGTAATAGTCTCCCTCCACCACCTTCTAAAACCAGGAAACAACATGTGAATAGAAACAATTCCATCCTTGAAAGAAGTTTGCCACTTCACCAGTTCAATACCTCTGATGATCCTACAGTTGAACAAAGAGATATGGCAACTATGGACTCACCCCTTAAAAAGGAGCAGAAAAAATTAAACCTTTCTTCTCCATTTTCGCCCAAGGAGCACTTTCACCCTTTAGCTGGTGTAGGGTATGAATGGCTTAATTCTTCTCCGATACTCACTACCCAGAACACAATAGAACAGCAGAGCAGTGATTACTCAGAAACTTGCATAAGACCAGCTGAAGAGTTAAAGACAGCTCTTACTTATGAACAGCCTTCTATATCTAATGAGGTGGCTTCTCCACCTGCTAAGCCCAAGTCTCCTTTGGTACCTTCTTATGCCCTACGTTGTACTGCAGATAGAAGGCAGAGACAGGCTGCAGCACGGCTTGCAGATCCAAAAGCTTCACCTCAGCTTTCAGAAGACCATCTGGAAGTGATTTCTGCTAGTCCTCCAACCTACGAGGTTGAGCTGGAGATGCAAGCTTCTGGCTTACCCAAGCTTCGTATCAAAAGGGTAGACTCTACTTCTGTCAATACTGAAAACCAAAAAAAGGTGGACACACCTCTGGGAGGAGAGAACTTTCCTGATCTTGGGTGCTTGTTGCACCAGAGTAAACCTAGCCAACTTGAAGCTGCTTATGTCTCTCCTCCATGTGTTCGTTCTTCTCATACAACCCCAGGCAAGAGTGGGGGGCAGATGTATATCTGTCAGTCTTATACCCCAACTCACTTTCCCTCTAGCACCACCTCCCCCTCCCCAACGGATGTTTGGGTTCCCTGGACACCGTCTCCCAGGCACAAAGGGAAGACCACTCCCGATACAATCCGAGACTGGCCAAGAAAAAAGAAGGCAGTGGACAGCAATATTAATTCTTGTGGTGGGAGAAACGAAAGAGGTTCGGATCTCCTGGGGAATGTGTCTGGTATTGAAGAGGAGGGAAAGGAAGGAATTTTTGAGCAGTGCATCAGCAAAACTACCATCTTGGGGGATTTTGAACTTGAAGGAGTATATCGCCTTCCAGATCAGTCACCTTCCAGCGACTGTGAGCCTAGAGCTGAGGACGGTTTTTCAAAGGGGCAATTTGGATTATTCTGTAGGAAAAGACCGCTTTCCTCCAAGGAGGAAAATGAGCACCAAACCAGAAGATCTTGTGGTAACCAAAAAGGAAATCAGGTCATTTCTGCTGATAACGAAACAAAGGAAGAAAGGAAATCTCCAAGTAGAAGTACAAGACAGCCTTCCTCCATGGGGGATGATGAGGTATTTGTTTCAGGTAAATATATTCTTGAGGTCTTCTTCCTATTTGGGTGTTGTTGGGTATTTTTCCTATTTGGTATTGTTATTTTGCTGAGTGAACAGGCAGTTTGGGAGATGAATTCTTAGAAAGAAGAGCTTGCTTATATTTTTTGTTTCCAGGGTCCATGGGAGAATGTAGCAGCATATTTTTCATTTATTGAGCAAATATTTTTCAGGTACCTATTTTGTGTCAGACACTGGGCCAAATGATGTATTTGTGGTGTGGTGTCTCTTTAGGCTGTACCCCACCTAATGGTACTGTGAGGAGTTGTCTCTCTGCTAGTGGTCTTCGAGCACTGACCCAGTCTCCACTACTGTACCAAGGAAAAGCACCTTCCTTTCAGCGAAAGGATATTAGAGGTAAACCATCTAAATTGTAACTTGTATTATTGATCAGCAAATCCTAGGGACTCTTGCCAGTGTCAAAACTGTGACCTTTTTATGGTTGCCAGTCTAGTACAACATTTATTTTAGTTTGGGCCTATGATTTCCTTAATACAGGGAACTCTAGCATGGAAGTATTTGAGTACCTCGTGCATAAGGCACTCGGAATTAGGTTATCCCAGAGTTATCAGATAAATTATTTCTTAAGCAGTTAGGGAGAGTGGAATGCATTCTAAAGTTCTAAAAATATTTTATATATAGCCTATGATGTTATGTCTCCATCTCAGAAAAAGCCTCCTAATATGGATTGATAGGTATTTTTATTATAAAAACTCCTTGCATTCTTCCACGCACTTTAGTCTTCTAGAAAGCAGGAAAGTAGAAGCTGACCTTTACCCCCAAGAAAAGCCTAGGCTGGATAAGTAAAACACTGAGAAGGAGTGAATTGAAAGTAGTTAATTAGTAAAGAATAGATGATATGTTCAAAAGAATTGGAAAATTTTCATTTTAGGAGCCAGTTTTCTACAATTTGGGGGTCCCTAGGTTTATAATTGCATTCATAATGTCACCATCTGATAACTATGCTATCCATTCTAATGAGAAGTAGTATAGTATAGTTGATAGAGAACTGACGTAGGGGGTAAAAAACCTGGGTTCAAGTCTTGCTTCTGACACATTCTGGCTCTATGACCCTGACTAAGCAAGTCATTTAACCTCTCAGTTGCCCAGGGGCAGCTCTTTAAATTGCAGTACAGTTACCACATTACATTTATAGAGGGGATTTCCTCACCAAGAGTCCCCTACACTAATGAAATCTCAGTTCTGGACCAAAAAAGGGGGAAGGGACTTTAGAACCTGTTTTTTTTTTGTGACTATTCTAAACAAGACTGCTTCTCTTTCATCCCACCAGAGAAGGGATGTTCTACTAGTTATCTGAAGAATTAACACCTGTTAATAACACTGGGTAGATAAGATTTCTTTCTTTGACCATGCTGACTGGGAATGCAGGAGGTGATAAAGACTTAAAACCACTAAACTATAATTTAGTCCATTCTTTTGCCTCTAAAAGAAAGCACTGAAATTATAAATCATGTAAATTAGCTTAAGCCCACAGTTCTGAGAAGTCAAACTGAAGGTAAAGCTTAGGAGAATTGAAAAACTGAACTTATACCATTGTTGCTTGGCTGTTTGCTTGCCTTTCTCTTTGTCTTCAGGTAGATGAATACTTGAATAATCTTTATTCAAGATTGGAGGAGCTGATGAAAAATTTATACTTGGTAATTTTGATAGTCTGAGCCTAACACTGTATGGTGTCCTACAAATGTAACTATTCTCTTCTTAAAACTTTCTATCTCCAGTACTAGGTGACTTAATTCTAAATCTTTTCCTTTTTACAGATGAAGAGATGGATGTATTGCCAAGTACTTCGGACCAAGAGTCTCCTTTCAACATAACAATCTCCCAGAGACATCCTTTGAATAGAACTTATACTCGGAAAAGGCTGCTCAGCTAGTAAAGTTGGATTGTGGTCACTTGGTTATAGCCATTACTAACTTTGTCCAAGGCCACTCTGGCCTGGCACAACAGGGATTCTCTGTTCTTGTCTGTCTTCAGTCCAAAGACTGACTTTTATCAGATGTATCGGACACTCATAGACTTGTATTGAATGAATTTGTGAAATGATACCAGAAAATCCTGCTCATCTTCTATGGGACTGAGCTAAGAGATTTCTGCAATGCTTGTGGCCCTTCTTGGAGCTGGAGACAAGGGCTTAAGTCATCGGAGAGAGTACCGGGCATGAGAGCAGAGAAAGCCAGACAGAAAGGTGCTGGGGTCCTGGCTTCAAGCCTCCTCTACTGTTCTCAGGCCTCTGAGTCTGGCTAGAAAGTGGAGGGTTATTTCCTGCCTTCAATTCCACCATCATCCTTTGCTCCACACCTCACCCAAGACGGAGCAGTAGCACCTTGGGATCGTGAAGATAATGGCTAATGTGGCAGAAGAAATTGTCCACATTCCCTTTGTGTAATATAATAAATTGTTACTTGAAACACTTGAGTTCAGTATACAGATGCATCACAGAGGAGCAAGAGCATTGGCCTTGAGAGCACTGTCTCTACCATTTAATTATCTAAATGACTTCAAGCAAGTCACTTAATGTGGGAGCTTGTTTCCTCATCTGTAAAATCAGGGACAGCACTCTGTCAAACAGGGCTATGATCATGAAATGAGACAACTATAAAATGCCATGTAAATATAAGCTGCTATTTCTTCCATGTTTCTAATCTCACCATGATTAGACTGAAGTCAACTGGACTGCCATCCAACTCTAAACTTCTTTACTGGCCATTAAGGCTATGTTTTCCAAAGTAATACTTTTTGAAAGTCACATTTCCATGTTTTAAAATATCTTCCTGCTTTCTCCTTTTCAGAAAAATGCCTAATGAGTTCAAAAGAGTTTACCTCAGAGATAAGAAAACATTATTTTTTCTCAATTTATGGATAGATTTGCTACTAAATCAGTGGTATGGGTTTAAGAGAACTAAGACCTTAGATTTAGCCCCATACTCTCAATAGTTTGCTTATATTTGACTATCTTTACCTAGGCTGAAAGTGTCAAGGAAACTGTTTGTTTGTTTGTTTTTCTTTTCCTAAATGACTTCCTTTGTGCTGGTCATATCTAATTAGAACAAAGGTACTCTCCCCTGACCCCCTGCCCCCACACACACCTCATGTCATTGGTTTAGCCATGCTGATAAAAATACAAACTGCAATTTCCTTGCAAACTCATTCCTTGGTTCTTAAAACTCACCTTAAAGCTTATTTATTATGAAATGATAATAAACTTTTAAAATACATTTACAAGGTCTTCAATCCCAGCTGCATATATTGTAGATCACTGAAATCACACAGGCTGTATCAGCTTCTAGTAGATACGTACTTTTGAGCATTAGCATCCTTCAATAGACCACAAATTCACTGGTCATTGAATAGCATAGTTCTGTCCACTGGGGCAACACCATTCACATCCAAATCTCAACCTCTGAGGCAGGCCTTGGGATTTCTGTCTATATTGGGTTTTTCCTAACATCAATCATCCCTTGACTGGCTCTTCGTAACTCTCGTCTTGATTTGGGCAAGGGCCCCAGGCTCCGAGGCAGAAGTGGTTCACCCGTAGGCAGCATCCTTCCAAGTAGAGGTTCAGATACTTCTCGCTGCCTGAGCTCCTCTAAGCAGCCCTGCTCGTCACCAGACAGGGATGAGCGCTTCCATGTCAATGGTAATGGTGCGTGCACTAAGTCTCGAATCTCTTCCCTGGCTTTAGGAGTTCCCTCACCGAGTGATGCCTGCCAGAGCTGCTCAGAGGCTGCACCAGTCTCCTCTTCCATTCCAGCTGCAAAAGACGGTCTGTTCTCGATGCACACGGTCCGTTTCTCCCCTCCTGTCACCAAGGACACAATTTTGTCAAGAGTTGATATCAGGACATTTAGTCTCATATTTATAATATAGAGGTAATATCACTATCAAAAAGGTGAGGAAGGTGGCTCCCTCAGCCTTGATGTCCCAAGGGGGAAGAAAAATGAGCAAAATTAAAAGCAGCTCAAACTTGCTGGGGAGGTATTCCCACTATCTGAAAATTGCAGCCATCTAGTCCAATCCTTACACAAAGGAATTGCCACTCGTAAGACACCCAACAAATAGTCATCCAGCCTTTGCTTGAGGTTCAACAAGTTTCTAATCCTTCTCACTTCAGGATTTAAGCTAGGCTGGTGGCTGAGCTTAATGAGAAACCTTCTATGACAAGTTAGGTTTAACATCCCAAAAGGAAATTAAGATGATCTAGGTTAGCCATCAACTATAAACTTTACCTTTGCTCTGTCCTGTGGAATTCAAGTTATTAAGTCTCTGCTTCAATTCCTGATTTGTCCACATGTATCGGCCTAGTTCTTTCTCCAGAGCTTGGATCCTATTTTCATATTGCCTCTTGCTGCCTGCAAGTCCTTCACCCAGGTGCTCTGAATATAAGAGGCAAGGTGTGTAGGGGGAGACCATAAAAAAGAATCATACTAACTTGGAGTGAATGGAACGAGTATTACCTCGGCTCTGCTGGAGCAGGAGTTGGATGTTTTGCTCATGCTCTTTCTGCTGCAGGGTTAGCTGGCGGTCCATCTCTAGTCGCTGTCGTTCCACCGCTACCTCCAGCCAGTACACCAATCTCTGCTGTTCCTCTAATTGCATTTCAAGTTCTGAGAAGGCGATTTGCTGCTGGTGCTGTTCCTCCCGAAGTGTTACCACCTGTCCCAAACCCCAGGCTTTGCCTTACCTGCTGATCAAGCCCTCACACTCTTGAGGCTTATAGCTTTGTCCCTGGAGACCCAGAATCTAAATGAAATCTTCTAGACAGGGACAATCTCACATTGATCAGAAAATCAGAAAAAAAGGATAGCGGTGAAGACATGGCACTCAGCTTGAGCCTGTGGACAACACTGGGTTTAGGTGAAAAGGGGTTTCATGGAAAGGGGAGGGTTAAGGAGTCCCTGGGGATTGTAGTTTGTCCTAAGTTCAGACCCACCAACTAAGGAAATTAGCTATTCTTTATGCCTCTTTTTGGTGTCCCATGGAATTGAAGGTCAGATGAGACATGGCGGAGTTTGAGATAATTGCCTACCTTATCAAAATACTTGCATAGCAAAGCCCGGGTCTCTGAGGAAGAAAGGTAGCTGAGTTTGGCCATGAGGTTCATCTCACATTGAGACAACATGGTGGCTGAGGCCCGTAGCACCCGTTGACGACATGTGATGGCCTCATTCTTATATTCAATGGCTGCATCTAGAGCTTCAATAGCCTCATCCAGCTGGAATAGAGTTCTTTCTTCCTGTGGGGGCACAGACATTGATTCTTGGGGAAATAATATATATTAAGCTTATGCCAGGTGCCAGGTTCTGAATGGACCACACACATACAATACAGGACCTATTTTGGGGTGGGCAGTAGTAAATGTTCAATCATTTAAAAAAATCAAAATATAGTCCCTGACCTCTAGTTTATATGCTACAGACTCAGGAAAGAGCTAGGGACCCAACAATGCCTATATGCCTGTCCCTATAGGATCAGTACATAAGAGATTGATTTACATCAAACTGAACATTTCAATCATAACCCCAGCCCAATGGTGAGAACCCCAAGTATTGTTTGAGAAGTTTCTTGGGGTATACTGTTGGAACCACTGCTATCAATAATCCAAAATAACAAGTACAAAAAAGTTGAGATGACTTAGAAATGTATTATGTTCATACTTGTGACTGATTTGCTAGTCTGGCTTTGTTTAAGATGATTTACTACAATCAATTGATCTTCCCTGAGTAAACAATGACAGAGTTTCAAGGAAAGATGCCTTGTCAATAGGAAAAACCAGATGTGGTACTTTAAATATACCATTAATGACTGTCTTTATTAAACTAACCCATGTACAAAATTGAATTGGAATTCATAGCATCATTTAATTCCAGAGCTGGAATGGATCACATAGTCTAACCCTCTCAGTTTTTATAAATGACAAAACAGACTCGGGTAAACCAGCAAGGACTAGAACCCAAGTCTCCAGGCCCCTGACATCTCATCCAGTGCTCTTTCCACTCCATATTCCTAGATTGTGCTCTATTCCCTCCAACCACAAAGAAGGCAGAGGAGATCATGCACAAAATGTACCATGAGCTCCTCTTAGAAGTGAGTAGAAGGGCAGCTAGGTGGTGCAGTGGATAGAGCACTGGCCCTGGAGTCAGGAGGACCTGGGCAAATCCAGCCTCAGACACTTAACACTTACTAGCTGTATAACCTTGGGCAAGTCACTTAACCCCATTGCCCAGCCAAAAAAAAAAAAAAAGAAGAAGTGAGCGGAATGGGAAGGAATGGATTTTCTTCCGTAGCACTCCAGATAAGTGGTCATCCAGCTTCTACTCAAAGATTTCCAGAAATCATGAAAGTTTGATGTGATTATTTCTAATTTAGTTTTGCTTCCAGAGAGAAGTGGAAGGTGCAGCAAGCACCTGGTGAGATATCGTTTAGGAACTTCAATGGCTGGGGTATCTCATTCTATTTATTTATTTTTAGTTCTCAACATTCACTTCCACAAGAATTTGACTTCCAAATTTTCTCCCCATCTCGTCACTCCCCCCACCCCAAGATGGCGTGCATTCTGAATACCCCTTCCCCTTATCTGCCCTCCCTTCTATCTCCCTCCCCTTCTCTTATCCCCTTCCCCTTCTATTTTCCTGTAGGGCAGGATAGGTTTCTATCCCCCATTGCCTGTATATCTTATTTTCCAGTTGCATGTGAAAACAATTTTTAACATTTGTTTTTAAAACTTTGGGTTCCAGATTTTCTCCCTTCTTCCCTCCCCACCCACCCTCATTGAGAAGGCAAGCAACTCGATACAGGTTATACCTGTGTAGTCATGCAAAACACTTCCATAGTAGTCATGTTGTAGAAAACTGTATTTCCCTTCATCCTCTCCCAACCCCATTTATTCTATTCTCTCTTTTGACCTGTCCCTCCTCAGAAGTGTTTGCTTCTGATTACAGGGGTACCTCATTCTAAAAGAGATTCATGGGCTTGGGAGGGGCTCACATGTAAGCAGAACAATACCTCTGGGGACAGCAGGTTACCCTGCCTCAGTTTACTATCAATCTCTAGTCGCTGTTTGAGCAGCAGGTCCTTTTCTTGTCGCAGGTTGTCAATCTCTACACGTATCTGTTGCTGGCTGTGGGCGCTGCCCTGCCGGAGCTGCCCACTCTTCTCAGACAGTTCCTTTTCCAAATGCTCTAATCGACTTGATACTCGCACAATGTCCTCATTGAGTGCCTGCAGAGAAAGAATAATAACAACTATATAAGCCCTTACTGGACGGGGCACCACCCCCGTTCCTAGGAGGCTAGTAATTTAGTTAAGATGTACAGGACACACATGCAGCAGCAGCAAACGATAAAAGGCAATAAGTGGTATCCTTCAGACTAAGTTCAGAAAGGGGGAAGCTCAAGGAGAGCTAGAGGAATTAGGACAGACTTTATGGAGAGAGGAGAATTGGACCTGGCTTGCAGGATGATCAGCACGTAAGCAAGGGAAGGAGATAACAGGGGAATATGAACATGGCCACAAAAGTAGGAATGAGCCTTGTGTGTTCATGGGACATGAAGAAAAAGAAGCGTACACTGTGGAGTAAGAAAAAATGGTTTGGCCAAGTAAGGTGAGGCCTGAAGTGGAAAGTCTTATATAAGAGGCAGACAACAAAATTCATTGGCATAAGGGATCTACTGAAGTTTTTACTAGGGGAACAGTGTGAAGAGTAATTTAGTAAGGACCTTGTCACTCTATCAGTCTTTTAAGAAATAGTTTAATAGAGCAGGGCCAAGATGGTGGCATAGTAAAAACCAGTGTGATGAGCTCCCTTCCACAGACTCCTCCAAAAGGATCTAGAAAATATGCAAGACAGAATTCCTACGAAGAAATCCTAAAAAAAGTCACCATGAGTCAGTCCTTTGGTACAGGGATAAGGAGATAACAGGGAGGTCTGCAGACACTGAGGACCGGATTGGGTTAGAAACAAACAGTGCCCAAACTGCTGTGTCTAGGGCCCAGGAAAAAGCTGAGCACCAGGGCAAGAGGAGGTCCCAGACACATACAAGGAACCCTCAGACCCATATTGAAGCACTGCAAAGGAGACAGATGCCAGCTGGTAACTTTGTCACCCATTACCCAGTTCTAGGTCACAGATCCAGTGTATCATTTAACAAAAATAACTGACCTGGAAAACAGATCAAGGGAGTGGAGGGATTAAGAATCATTTTACTATGTGAACTCTACAAGCAAAAAAAAAAGAGCCTAGATATCATATTTCAAGAAATCTTTTTCTTCTTGTGAACTGATTCAACCATTCTGGAGAGCAATTTGGAACGATGCCCAAAGGGCTATAAAAAATGTGCATACCCTTTGACCCAGCTATACCACTACTAGGTCTGTATCCCAAAGAGATCCTACAAATGGTTAAAGAACCCAGATGTACAAAAATATTTATAGCAGCTCTTTTTGTGGTGGCAAAGAATTGGAAATTGAGGGGATGCCCATCAATTGGGGAATGGCTGAATAAGTTGTGGTATATGAATGTAATGGAATACTATTGTGCTATTGGAAATGATGAGCAGGTAGACTTCAGAAAAACTTGGAAAGACTTATACGAACTGATGCTGAGTGAAGTGAGCAGAACCAGGAGAACACTGTACAGAGTAACAGCCACGTTGTGTGATGACTAACATTGATAGAGTTATCTCTTCTTAGCAATGCAAGAATCTAAGACTCATGATGGAAAATGCTGTCCACATCCAGAAAAAGAACTATGGAGTTTAAATGCAGATCACAGCATATTATTTGCTTTCTTTCTCTCTCTCTCTCTCTCTTTTTTTTTTGTTCTTTCTCATGGTTTCTTCCATTGGTTCTAATTATTCTTTACAACATAACTAATGTGAAAATAGTATGTCGAGCCTACATCAATTTACATGCCATTTTGGGGCAGGGGGAGGGGAGAGATGGGGAGAAAATTTGGAACTAAAAATCTTATGGAAGTGATTGTTGAAAACTAAAAATAAATAAATACATTTATTAATTTAAAAAAGACTACGAGACAGCTAGGTGGCGCAGCGGATACAGCATCGGCCCTAAAATTAGGAGGACCTGAGTTCAAATTTGACCCCAGACCAAACACTTGACACTTACTAACTGTGTGACCCTGGGCAAGTCACTTAACCCCAACTGCCTGAAAAAAAAAAAAAGATTATATTTTACTTTACCAAATCAAATTGTCTCTTGAAAGAAAAAAGTACTAAAAAAACAAAAAGAAATATTTTTCTTTTAGAAAACTGCCCCAGATCTCTTAGAACCAGAGGGCAAAGTGGAAATAGAAAGAATCTACCAGTCACCACCAGAAAGAAACTCCAAAATGGAAACTCCCAGCAACATCATAGTCAAAATCCAGAGCATCCTGTCTAAGAAAAAAATACTGCAAGCAGTCAGAAAGAAATAATTCAAGTACTGAGGAGCCAGTTGGGATCACACACAATTTAACAGCCACCGCCATAAAGAAACACAAAACTTGTAGTATGATATTCAGAAGGCAAAGGATATGGATTTATAGCCCAAGAATAACTTAGCTAATAAAACTGATTATAATGCTACAGGGGAGAAAATGGACCTTTAATGAAATAGAGGATATCTAAAGTATTCCTGATGAAAAGACCAGAGCTGCAGAGAAACTTTGAAGTTCGAACACAGAAGCAAAGAGCAACACAAAAAAGTAAACATGAACAAACAATGATAAAAAATTAAAGAAAGATAAACTGCTTACACCCAAATATGGGGAGATGACACATGTGCCCCCTCTGCACCCTATCATCATCAGGGTTCACAGAGGGTGTTCAATTAGATAAGACCTGGCAATGGTTCTGTTATGTCTTGATGTTGTTAAGAAAAGAATGGAAGGGGGCAGGTAGGTGGCACAGTGGATAGAGCACCAGCCCTGGATTCAGAAGGACCTGAGATCAAATCCGGCCTCAGACATATAATACTTACTAACTGTGTGACCTTGGGCAAGTCACTTAACCCCATTGCCTAACCAAAAGAAAAGAAAAGAAAAGAATGGAAGGAGAGGAGAAGAGGAATACACAGGGAGGAAAGGGAAAGGAAAGTTAGGGAAAATTATCTCACATAATCAAGGTACACAAGTAGACATATAAACAAACTGCTAACACTCATATATCTCTCATTTAAACTTGCCAAAAGGAGGAAAAATACACACAACCACACACATAAAGAGTTAGGCACAGGGGAAGCTAGATAGAGCACCGGCCCTGAAGTCAGGAGGACCTGAGTTCAAATCCGGCCTCAGACCAAACACTTGACACTTACTAGCTGTGTGACCCTGGGCAAGTCACTTAACCCCAATTGCCTTAAAAAAAAAAAGGTGTTGGGCACAGAAGTACATTGGGAAAAGAGAAGAACTGGGGAGGGGGAATTAGAAGAAGGGTAGACTGAGGGAGGAATTAGTCCTAAGCAAAAACAACTGTAGGGATGTACAAAAATATTTATAGCTCTTTTTGAGGTGGCAAAGAATGGGAATCTGAGGAGGTGTCCATAAAGTGGGGGATGAATAAACAAGTTATGGAATACTATTGCGCTGAACTCTTATCACTATAATGACCAACTTAGATTCCAGAGGACTTAATGATGAAACTTGCTACTCACTTCCTGAAAGAGAGGTAAAGGACTCAGAATGCAGAATAAGATAAATACATTTTTGGCCATGGCTAATTTGGTCATGACTATACATGTTTGTAATGGGTTTTGTTTTTCTTGTGTTCTCAATTGGGGAAGGGGGAGGAATGGAGTGGGAAGGCAAGAAGGTGGATCTTGGTTGATCAGCACAAATAAAAAAAAATTCTAAATAGTTCAATAATAGATTTTTCCTCTAAATTGAGATTGATTACCTATATTTATATAGCCATCAATGGTTACAAAGCACTTTACATTCATTATCTCATTTGATTTTCACAACAGCTCTGTGATGACTACTTCATCTACAAGTTTACAAGTTTAAACTACAAGTTTATCCCTGTCTATAAAGTGAGACACAAAGCAGTACAGTTGGGATTTGAATTCAGATCTTCTAACTCCAAATCCAGTGCTTCTATACCATACTGTCTATATATTTTAATACTTGATCACATGCTGCCTGATTTTTGTATTTGATTGTCTGTTGAGCATTTCTTCAACATTATAAATTTCCTGTGGAAAGAGGTCCCATTTTCTACCTATCCAATGGAACTCAGATCAATGTACACAACAGATATCAAATAAATATTTTAATTGAATTCAGGGATGAGAACTTAGGTCCCTTTAAAAATTTAGTCCTTGAGCATCTTCCTGATGATTATGTAGCAATCTCCAATTAGCAAGCCTTCTCTAACTTCTTTTCCTCCTGGAAGATAATAGATCCTGCCTTCTTCCTGTTCCTCATGGCTGTGGTTTGATGCTCACCTGACTAGACCGAAGTCTCTTGCTCTCCAGCCCAGTTTTCTCCAGCATCAGAGCTTCCTTCTTAGCCAGAATAGTCTCCCGTTTGCACAGTTCCTCCCCCAGCTCTTCTAGAGCCCGCCTCTGCTCCAGGACCTTCTCCATTTCCAGGTCCAGCCATTTCTTTTGTTCCTCAATCTTCTAAGGGAAGAGATATTAGACCATAACAATCCACACTTCTATCTCAATCCAATTGGCCTTCGGTTCTCATTCACCTCCTTGGATCACAACTCCAAAGAATTCCGAAACGCGATCCAAAGGCCTCTGAGTCCCAGAACACGACTCTCTGAGTATAAGGGTGAGTCAAGGCCTCCCTAGCAACCTCTTAACCACAGGTACCTGCTGCTGCTCCAGGCTGACCACGGAGCCATTGCTACCACTCCTCCTCTTCCTCTGGAAGGCTGCAATCTCTTCTGTCTTGATCTTCAAGATCTTTTGCTGCTGTTCATGCTTGAGCTCCAGTTCCTAAAGGAAGGACCAGAGCCGGGAAGCCAAGAGAAAGGGGCTGGAACACATCCAGAGAACAGTAGCCTGTTTACAAGGATACCCCTTTCTTCTAGGATTTCCCAGTGATGGACCCCAGCATCACGGGGAGTGTTTCACCCTGGTCCAGGTATGTCATATGTGAAGCAATCCCCACCACCTGTCTCTTCTCAACTGCTTTGGTTCTTCCCGTTTTGCCCACCCTGGCTCCTGCTGCCTTACTTTACTTCCCAGAAATACATCCCTGCAGGCTTTTGTCTTGAGTTCTTCACTTTCTAAGTCTCAATGGACCATCCCCAACCTCATTACCCGAGCCGTGTCACCAGCTCCTACCTGCCAGGTTCACGGCATGAAACCCCAAAGACCCTGACCTTGACCCGGTGCTGCCTCTTATGCATCTCTGTCTCCAGACGCCTCTTCTGCTCTGTCTCCTCCCGAAGCCGCCTCTGCAGCTGCCCTTGCTGCTGACGCATGAGTTGCACATTCCTCTCCAGTTCTCGTACTCGCTTCTCACTCTGAGCTGACAGTGACACTAGACGCTCCGTGGCCTGCTTTTTCTCCTTCAGGACCTATGCCAATAGATAGATCAGTCAGTAGCTCCAGAACTCTGGCTGGCCACCTTCCTAGCACAGTGGACCTATCAGGTCCATGGAGATGTCACATTCATGGAGATGCAACAGAATGTAATGGAAATAGCATGAATGTGGAATCAGGGGACTAGCCTACTGAATCTTGATTCTGCTAGGGCAGCTACATGGGAGGGCAGCTAAATGGCACAGTGGATAGAGTACCAGGACAGGAGTCAGGAAGACCTGAATTCAAATCCGGCCTCAGACACTTACTAGGTATGTGACCCTTGGCAAGTCACTGAACCCTGTTTGCCTCAGTTTCCTCATCTATAAAATGAGCAGGAGAAGGAAATGACAAACCACTCCAGTATCTTTGCCAAGAAAACCTCCAAATGGGGTCATAAAGAGTCAAACACCACTGAATAACAAAATGTTCTCCTTACTTAGCCATGTGACATGAAGTTTTGAGGCAGCTAGGTAGCTCAGTGAATAGAATGCTGAGCCTGGAATTGGAAAGACCTGAATTCAAAGGCCTCAGACACTGACTAGTTGTCTGTCCCTGGGTAAGTCATTTAACCTCAGTTTGCCTTAATCCACAGGAGAAAGAAATGGCAAACCACTCTAGTATCTTTGCTAAGAAAACCCTGTACAGGGTCATGAAGAGTCAGACATGACTGAATGACTAAACAACAAAAACAATTATATATCATATATATGCATACACATATATACATATGAAATTTATTTATATGTAATATATAAAATTTATATGTATGTGTATACATGTATATACACATACACACACACTCTGTAAAACATAGATAAAAATACTTAAGCTACCTAGCTCACATTCCACTAAAATCCTACTCTGATGCCTCATAGTGATATAGAGATAATTAAGGCCATACCTCTGAAGTGCAAGCTCTGACAGATCCTACCAAGTGCAGGCCTGGTGAAAGACTTTATGCCTGTTGCCTGAGAACCAATCTAAGTCATAATAACCCACATCGACAGTTAAATACACATTTTCTGATTTTGTCAGTTTAAGGGATTCCCAGTGGGAGAACTCCCTCCACCAAAGCTGACTACATGCCATCTACATAATACAATAGATAAACTCTAGAGAATTGCCTGCGGCACATGGGATGTAAGTGATTTGGCCACATCATGACCATAGACAGTTACCCATTCCACCGAGTAGAGGGTTAGGGACATGGCACCCCTATGATCTGGAAAATCTGTGTAAAAAATTTTGGCCCTCCCTTTGCACCAGAGAAGAAGTCTGAATTATTACAGTATTAAAAAATAAAATATATTACATAATACTGTACATATATTTTACACATTTCTGAGTTTCTAAACCTTTTCTGTGTCATCTACTGGCCTTCGTGTGTCATCTGGGGCTGCTGCTAAACCCCCAAAAAATTCCCATTTAATTTTTCATGCAGACCCATGATATATTAAAACCGCAATGGGGAAAGTTGTAATGTGGAAGGGATAACTGTGACTAAAAAGTGTTACAGGCAAGAAAGGCTCAACAGTAGAAGGTTGGCCACTTAGTGATTTTTTTGGGTCACTGTAACCCATAAAATGGACAAATAAAAACTCCTAATCTCATAGAACTGTTTTAAGCAAAGTGCTTCTTAAACTTTATAGTTTAGTGCTTTATTTTCAGTCATTTTTCAGTTTTGTCCAACTCTTTGTGACCCCATTTGGAGTTTTCTTGGCCAACATACTGAAGTGGTTTGCTATTTCCTTCTCCAGCTCATTTGACAGATGAGGAAACTTGAGGCAAACAAGATTAAGTGAGTTGCCCAGGGTCATATAGCTAGTAAGTATCTGAGGCTGGATTTGAACTCAAGTCTTCCTGACTATATAGGCCCAGTGCTCTATCCACTGCACCACCTATTTTCCCCTTAGTACTTTACAGCACTATATAAATCTAAGCCCCCTATTACATTCACCCCAGAAAGTTGTCCCCTGGCCATTCCACCCTTCTTTGGATAACAAAGGCCCTCAGATGCTGCATATAGTTTGTTTCCCCTATCATCCAGGGCTCTCCTTCCTCCTTCCTTATAGATTATCTATAAGGCAGAAACCATTTCTCAACTTCTAATCTGTTGGTGGCTTAAAATACTGCTAGATTCAGTGCTTAAAGAATACATTATATCCTCACAACAATAATGATGAAAATAATAATTCACAGGTATTTTAAAGTTTACAAAGTGCTATCCTCATAACCAACCCTGTCTATACAGTTGCATCTTCTTACAGAATTTTTAGTCTCCCATGACCTGGGAGACCAGGAGAGATTCAATATTAAGTGGGTGGAAAAGCTAAGGCAAGAAGGAGTAGTGACTTCCCAAAGTAACACAGTGAAACATATGATCACAGACCAGGCTTCCAGACTCCAAATAATTTATCTGGGAACAAAAATGTAGTTGGCAAAGAATTTCCTTACTGTTGCTTGAGAGGATTCACCAATATCCCTCAGGACACCAACCTGTACTTGACTTTGGGCAGCAGCAACCCTCTTGCGGAATTCCTGCAGCCAGGATCTCTCCCCAGGGTCCTGGGGTTCCTTTCCCTCCAGCTCGCGAAGCTGCCTTTGGCCCTCATTCAGCTCTGCTCGCACCCGGTCAGCTTCTCGCTCCAGCTCCCCAATTCGCTGGCAATGCTGCCGATTCATGGCCTGGGCTGCCTTCCCTAGAAGCCCACAGTTTGGACAGATGTCATGGCCTGGGGTGGGAGGACCCAGGGATGACCATCTCTATCACCCATCACCTCAGTGTCTTGTCTAGGGGCGTGGATGTTTTCCCCCAATCCCAACAAGTAACTCCTCGGGCTGAATAAGTCTACAGAAAGGTTCTCCCTTGGGACAAAAGACTGAATCTCTCTGTGGAATCACCGAGAAGGGAAATGAGGACCAAACATGTCAGGAAATTATATTTTTGTGGGGATCTACCTGGGCTGCCCTGTACTCAGGAACAGTGAAAGAGGATCCCAAGACACCCTATCACCTGTTCGGATTAGCTCTCCGATCAGTTCTTCCTTCATACGAATGTTAATGGCCAGCTCCCGGATCTTCTGCTGGGCCTGTGCCAGACGCCACTCTGAGGCCTTGACAGAGGGGCCTTGTCCATAACCAGCTGGCTCCTTTCTCCCATCAGCTGCTGTAACAACCCAGGATGACAGACACTCAGAGTTGCCTCCAAGGTTGCTGAGGCGAGCAGAGGAGAGGGTGAAAGGGACAGACACTCATGAGTTTCACAGTACAAATTCAGAGGTTGTGTGAGGAAGATATGAAAAGACTAACGGAGGGAGAACAGATTTGTGGCAGTTTCTGTTCCCCACAATCACTCCTGCCTTTTCCACAAGGATTCAAAGACTTTGGGGCAGGTGAGAATGTTTCCTGGGGTCTGAAAAAGGCTCCCTCAGCTACCTTGCTTTCCTTCCAGGAGTCTGATCCTTCATCTAGGTAAGGGGTTCTTAAACCTGTGTTTCATAATTTCAGAGGGTACCTAAACTTGGATGGGACAAAAATTATATCTTTATTTCAATATAATTTATTTCCTTTGAAATCCTATGTATTTGAGTTTATGCATCAAAAGCATTGTTCTAAGGAGGGGTCCACAACGTGGCCCAGACTACCAAAGGGATCTATGACACAAAAAAGGTTAAGGAGCCCTAAGGAGGAGGAGTATAGTGTATGGAGCCCGGAAATTGGAGTTGGGAAGACCTGAGTTTGAATCCTACTTGAGACACTTACTAACTGTGTGACTCTGGGCAAGTTACTTAACCAACTTGGGCCTCAGTTTCTTCATCTGTAAAATGAGGAAGATGACAGACTCAAACTTGTGATCCTGTAATCTAGGAGAAAGGGTGTCACTCCCCAAGGAACCCCGCCCCCCTTTTACAGCAAGAGAAAAAGAGGCCCAGGGAGCAGAAGTGATATGTCCTTCATCTCCTTGTGAAAGTCCCAACCTTGGAAATTAAACATCATGTTCCAGGAAGAGACAGAGGGTGTGTACTTGGTGGGAATTGGGGTGGGGGTGGGGTAAGGGAATAGGAGGCGGGGAGAAAGGTGGCTTACTGCTTCAAAGAATCAATTTGAGAAACTGAAATTCAGTACAGAAAGTCTCATCCAGAACCCCTACAGCAAAACAGAGCTAGAGGACCTCTGCCTAAGATGCTCCTGGTGAGATGAGATGAAGGGAATGGGGTTAGGGCTAGTATTGCCAATTGCAATGCTGACAGCTCCACCCACCTCTGGCCACATGGGCAGCAGTGTCCAGTTCCTCTAGATGAAGTTCCAAGCCTTTATTCTCTCCATGAGGTTCTCCATGCCACTGGACAGCAGCTTTCTTCTTGCTCCAGCTTCCAATTCCATTTCTAGAGAGCGAGACCCAGAAAAGCATACACCCTTTCTACCCACAACTGTGGCAATTCAAGGAAATAACAAGTATTAGAGTTAAAGCCTCTGAAGGTACTGGGACTTCTATCAGAGGGTCAAAGATCAGCTTTTCTGTGGTGGCAAAGGACTGGGAACTGAGGGAGTGTTCATCAACTGAGTAATTATGGTATATGATGTGATGGAATGCTGTAACAAGCAATGGAGGCAGTTTCAGAGAAGCCTTAGAAGACATGAACTGATGCAGGGTGAAGGGAACAGAACCTGGGGAACAATGTATCCAATGTCAGTAACACTGTAAAAAACAAACAGCTTTGAAAGACTTAAGAATTCTGATCAATGTGATGCTCAACCATGACTGCAGAGGAACAACAATGAAGGATGTTTCCAACTCCTGACAAGAGAGGAGATGGACTTAATATGCATAATGAGACACATTTGTGGACATGGTCAAATAGGAAAGTGTTTTGCTTGACCAATGTATATTCATTATAAGGGTTTTGTTTTGGTTTTTCTTTTTTTTTTCTTTTTGCATGGGATGGGGGATGGAGAGAGGGAGAAAAAAAATGCTGGTTAATTTTTTAAAATTTAATTAAAAAAAAAAGATTCATAGGGCAGGAAGGCCCTTTTGACCTCTTGCTGCCTGGGGGAGTTTCTAGCTTCCTACAAAAATGTTTAACCTCCAGCAGAGATTGGTTATGGCTTACCTTCGAAGATGCAAAGACCTTTTGGGTTCTTCTTCTTCTTCTTCTTCCTCTGAGGGTGAAGAGGAATGACCTCCGGGCCTTGCTGCTTCCACTCCCTCATCCCTGTTTTCTTTTCTGTTAATCAACTGTTCCAGGGAGAAGTAAGGTATAAAGGCTGTCCCTAAGGTTTTCTGAATGTCCCATCCCCATTTCTTAGTCCAATAAGCCTTCAGTGAAAAGATACTCTCATGGGCTTTCTTGGACTCCAGTCCTCAACTCCTAAGAAGTAGGTTTCAAGGTTGGGTATACTGGACAGACCCAGTTTCTCCATTACCACAGAGGTGAGGGAATGTGGGAGATGCCAAATGCTGGCTTACTGTGTGGTATTCAGCCCCATGTTAGTCCAATCTTACCCCTTTATCTGGGGTCACTCCAAAAAAGAATCATCAGCATTTCATAGCCGGGAAAAGAGACTCAAAGAGAGCAGACATGTGTAGTGGATCAGGTGTCAGAGGGCAATGTCCACTGCCATCTTCCCTAATGGAGCTGGACAAGACGAAATCCATGAGGATTTAAAGAAGGACCTCACTCTCTTCTTTTGCTATAGGATAGTTTTCTTCAGTTCTCTTGCTTTAAGAGTCAAAGAAACACCTGGTCCCATCCTGTGATGTGAAGCTACCCTGAGTACCAGGGCAGAGAGCTCTTGGGAAAAAAAAAAAGATAGCTCTTTTCATTCATCCCTATCCCTTACCTCTTCCTTTCGGGCTCTCCCATTTTCAAGACATAAAGGCGTTGGAGATATGCCAAGAGCATGAGATCGAGCTGCCTCCAGAGGGGCTGTATGGGGCCGAAGGGTGTGGTCCCCCAAAGAAACACCCTGCAATAGCTCTGTGGGTCCCCAGCCAGGTCTGGTCATTTCTAGCCGCAGCTGAAGCTGCACAATCTCATCTTGCTGTTCTCGGAGCCGGTCACTCTAAAACGCATTAGAAATAATAATAGTAGCAATAACAATCATACCTAACATTTATATAATTATGTTTATATAAATGTATATTTACAAAGCAAACTCCACAAAACCTATTAAGTCAGAAATGCAAGTATGACTATCCCCATTTTAAAGATGATGAAATAGGCTCATTGAGGATAAGGGACTTGCCTAGGATCACACAGCTAGTAAGCACCAAAGCCAGTATATGAATACAGGTCTCTCCTGACTCCAAATCCAGTGTTCCTTACAGACTATAAGCTAACAGGAAGCAACTTACCAAGATTTTGTAAAACCCATAGTGTCATCATACCCATGGTGGGTATTCAATGTGCAATAATCCTAATGACCTTATGTCTTTACCAATATGTGTGTACAGAATTCGTGGGGGATAGCTTTTCTGACCTATGACTTTCAACAGCCAGAATCTAGGCTAACTGCCCAAGAACAGGAAGGAGCCATAGAAATGAGTGCAAAAAGTTCCAACAAGACAAAATAAGCTTTAGATGTGAACCTCGATCCAATACCTGAAGAACTGGGAGAAACAGACATTCTTTTTGCATTAAGTTATCCAGTCAATAAATATTTATTAAGTACCTATTATGTACCAGGCACTGTGCCAAGTGGTATAAATCTGCAAGAAGACCTACCTGCAGCTTGTATTGTTCCATGGCATCTTCCAAGGCAGCCAGAAAGTCTTTGTTCTCCTCCTCCAGGCGGGCTACTTGGCTCTGCAGGCTCAGCAGCTGTTGTTCCCCACCTCCTTCATGTCCCTTGAAGAAAAACTTAAATGGTGTCATGGAAGGGGGTCCTTGCATGCATCTCTTTCCCTAATGCATCTCAAAAAGGAGAGCAATTCCTGGAGATTCCTTTGCCCTCTACATTCTTTATCTACACACAGTCCATCTTTCCTCATTTTCCCCACACCTATCCTGTCCTCTCTGCTCTTAAAGCCTGCATTCCTCTCTATTAATTCTTCTCTCTCTCTCTCTCTCTCTCTCTCTCTCTCTCTCTCTCTCTCTCTCCCTCCCCCTTTTGTCTCTGTCTCTGTCTCTCCTCTTTGTCTCTGTCTCTCTACCTTCTGTCTCTGTCTATTTCTCTGCCTCTCTCTTTCTCTTTCTAGGTCACATTCTTTGCCTCTTCCTAAGCCATAAAAGGAAGCTTTTAGATTTGGTGCCATCTCTAACACCTTTTTCATTTTTTAGGTACTTCAACCCAATTTCAGTTAACTCTTCCCAGATGTTACCTTTTCGTCACACAGTACAGATTTAGGATCATAGAATTTAGAATGTGAAGGGACCTTAGAAATCATCTAGTCTTAGAAGTTCTTAGATGTTTTGTGTGTCATGGACCTCTTTGGCACATTAGTGAAGACTGTGGACTCCTCAGAATGATATTTTTTAAATACATAAAATCCAATTATACTAAAATATAGTTATTAAAATATTTTTGAAAAACAAGTTCACAGGGACAGCTAGGTAGTGCAGTAGATAGAACACCGGCCCTAAAGTCAGGAGGACCTGAGTTTAAATCCGGTCTCAGACCAAACACTTGACACTTACTAGCTATGTGATCCTGGGCAAGTCACTTAACCCCAACTGCCAAAAAAAAAAAAAAAAAGTTCACAGACTCCAGTTTAAGAACACCTGATGTACTCCAACTCTTTCATTTTACAGATAAGGAAACTGAGGCCAAGAGAACCGAAATGACTCGCCCAAAGTCACAAAAGCAATAAATGACAGGGCTAGGATTCAAACCCAAGTCCACTGACTCCAAATCCAAATCTTTCCATAATACCATGGTGCCTCCCTTTAGTCCTGCAAAAAGGATCCACAGTCATTGACCAAGGGGCCATGAGCCCTACTTCCCATGTGTTTCCTGTCCTATTGCCGTACCTGAGCCTTGGATGGTTTTGCCCCAAGTCCCTGGGGGCACTGGTCATCGGCTGAGGCACTCTCAATGCCACTGTCAGGTGCAGAGGCAGAGCTCAGGGCACTGCGTTCACCCTCCACAGTACAAAGCCATTCCCGAACTTTCTGGGTCATCTCTTCAGGCAGCCTTGCTTCTCCCCGCAGCTCCAGCAAGAGGTGGTAGGCTGCATCGGTGCAAGCCCTGTAGCGGGCACACTCTGCCACAAGGCGAGCAGACAATTCTGGAGCGCGATGCTGGCGGTGTACAGGTTCGGGCCTGTGGATGATGCGAGTTTCTGAGCGGTGCCGCTGCTCTAGGGCCCGCTGGAGACTTCGGATCTGCAGCTGCAGCTCTTCTACATGTTCTGGTTCCCGCCGACAGTTGACCCTGGCACAATTGCGAATGTTCTGGGCCCGGCTGGCATAGTTCAGGGTATTGAGGGTCTCATCAAAATCTGAAGAAGAAGGGCTGATGCAGGCAATCATCACTGTCTTGGCATTTCCACCCAAAGAGTCTTTCAAGATCCTGTGGAGAGCCAGACAGAGAACCAGTGTTGGGGCTGCCATTATAACGTGCCATATTGGTCCCCAGTGGTCTTCTTCCAAAGCATATTGATACCTTCTTGGCAACTTATACTCCTAAGAGAATTTCCAAGACCACAGAGAGAATAAGTGACTTGCCCAGGGTCACACAGCTAATCGATTGTGTCAGAAGCAGGGCTTAAATCCTAACTCTTTATCTATTATATCCCAATGCTTCTCATTACTGATTGCTAATACTGCTTCTGGAAGTGGAATCTGATTCCCCGGCTCTCACAGGTATGCCCCCAGAGAACAGAAGAGAACCCAGGCTGCCCCTCCCATGCCAGACAGAGAATTGTTCCCAGAAGCCACGTCACCTAGACACATCAGACATGGCAAAGGTGAGGAGACATAGGCTCACACATACCTAGTGATCTTGGAGTCCCGATAGGGGATATGGCTGCCCTTGCGGTGAGGGTCACCCAGGGCACTGATGACATTGCCCAGTGCCAGCAGGCTGCTATTGATCTGAATACTCTCCTTTAGCCTCTCACCAGTGTTGCCTGTTTTCAGTACCCTCTCAGAACCTGCTAGGTCCACAAAGTGGAACTTGGAGGAAAGAAGCTGGCCGGAGATGGGACCCATGGAGGGAAGGCGAGGCAGGCGGCCAGCACCTCGGCGCTGCTCCATGGTCACTGTGAAGATGGCGTGGGAACGACTGGACAGCCGGTTGATGTGAGTGGCCCCCGTATGCCGAGCTGCATTGCCCACCTCCAACAGGCTCAGCACCTCATCTAGACCCTCCACTTCTATCTCCTTGACACCACACAGTACTGCAAAGAGAACATTTCATTAGCAACTCAAGGGCTCTAGTAGGAGCCAAATGAAGAGAGGATCATAGAATGGTCATCCTAGAAAGGACCTTAGAGATCATCTAGTCCACTTCCCCCTCTTCTCCCACGACGTTCAAAGAGGTAAATGACTTGCTCCTGACAAGGCACTGGTGTTCCTTCCGTGACACTGCCACTCTCTTCTGTTTACCTCCCCATAGCACAGTGCCACCTGATACTACAATAAGCTCAAGGGTGGATATAGCAGGTCTTTAAGGAACATGGAGACATTGTTTTATGGAGCAGAAAAACTAGGGACGGCTTGACCAATCACAACAGAGCCTTTGCAGGGTCCTTAGGAAGATCACTCAAGGAGATTCACAGAGGGCTTCTTACCAACATTTCCTTTGTCATCCTCTCGTAGCTGGATGTCTCTGCTGGCTGTTCCCACCTCCAGCAGGTCTCGGAACTCCTCCTTGTACACCTCCAGGTAGGATACACGCACAGTGTAGTCCAGTAGGTCATTCTCGTCAATGAGCTTGAAGACTTCTGCCATGGCCCGAGGTATGATGCCCTGTTCATCCTCATGGAGGGAAGCTGGAGGAGAGCACAAGGGACTCAGGGGCTTCAAGAGGTAAGGATCTCAGGACATAATCAGACACCTCACATCATGACGGAATGAAACACAGGTGAAAAGTCTGCAGGGTCTCTACTTTAGGACAGCCAGACAGGCACTCCCTTTACCCACAGTGGAAATTTCTCCAAAGAGCCCTGACATGGCTGAGTCCCACAATATTCATATGTATATGCCTCCAGCACACACAAAAAGGGTATAAAGCAAGAAATAAGTTTAAAATGAGATAGATATGACTGCACTTAGGGCTACAAACAGTAGTAACTTAGGGTTGGAAAAGGAACTGAAAGTAGGCTGAGGGTGTGGGGTAGGAGTAGGACCGTAAGACTATTTTATAACAAATTTTTATTGATACATTTTGTTTTTACAACATCTAGATTTCTCCCTATAACCCTTTCCCTATCCCTTCTTGTGGGTCATCTTTTATTAAAAAAAAAAAAAAAGAATTTTTTAAAAAGAAAAAAAAATGAGGAAGATAAAAAATTCTATAAAACCAGTCAAAGAAATCTGATATTATAGGCAATGGAACCAGAAAATATTAATAGCTAGGAGATACCTTAGAAGTCATCTTATCCAACCTCCCCGTCCACGTAAGAATCCCTTCAACAACCCTGACAGAAATGTATACAGTCTGTTTGAATACTTCTAGTAATGAGAAACTCACTACCTCCTGAGTCAGTTTATTCTGTCTTTAGCTTTAGTTGTTACTGTTTGCATTCTTCAGTATGGTCAGCTCTATCCAATTTTAACTAATTTCTGGCTTTCTACCCTTTTCCTGTGTTCTAGAAGCATATGAATATTTGGGGGCTTTGAACAATGCCAAGGGCTCTATGGAGAAATTTCCATTGTGTGTGTTAAGGGAATTACTCTCTGGCTATACTCCTTAAATGAAGAGAAGTTCTTCCTCTCTGTAACTTCCATCCATTAGTCCTAATTCTGAAGATAGGGACAACACAGAACATATCTAAGTTCTCAAATATTTGAAGACATCTGTTATGTTTCTACTTCTTATCTTAATTTTCCCCTTTCCTGGTTAAACATCCCCTAGTTCCTTATAAGACATAGCTTCTGCACCTTTCACCACTCTTGTCACATCTATATACCTAGTTTGTCACCGTCCTTAAAACATGGCACCCAGAGCCAAGCATATTTCTTTTTTTTTTTTTGGTGAGGCAATTGGGGTTAAGTGACTTGTCCAGAGTCACACAGTTAGTAAGTGTCAAGTGTCTGAGGCTGGATTTGAACTCAGGTCTTCACGACTCCAAAGCCAGAGCTCTATCCACTGCGTCACCTAGCTGCCCCCAAGCACATTTCTCTAGAGGTGTTCTGAACAGTGGTAGGGAGCTGGCCATCAGTTCCACCTTCCTTTCATGGGTCCCAACTATAGACAGCTCCTCTCCTCCAGTACAGTGATTGTTGCCTCCCATGATCTGAATGCTAGACTTACTTAATGTAGTCTAAGACTGTTGGTGGTATTTGCATTTCTTGCACCAGGCATAGAGTAGGTGCTTAATTAAAGCTTGTTGATTGATAATTATTTTTAGCAACTACATCATGTTGTTGGTTCATATTGAGATTATGAACCACTAAAACCCTCCATAATAGCACTAGGAATTGGGTGGGAAGGTGGTGACTTTGAAATGTTACACCCAGATTTCATTTTTTTTAACCAATACTCAATGAGTCAATAGAAAGCATCCTTAAATGTCCCCTCCTCACTCTCCACAGGAATTAAGATAGGAAAGTTAAATAAAGTTAGTTAAGTACAAGTATAGGAAGGGAGTGGGGGAGGTAGTACCGCGAATTTGGGAATGTAGTGCTTCCAAGTCTCAGGAATAGGTACAAATTGGCCTGCCTCTGAGAAGAACACTCACCAACACTAGCCTCCCCTATGGTATAAGTCTTCCCTGAGCCAGTCTGACCATAGGCAAATACAGTTACATTGAAACCCTCGAAGAAAGCCTCTAGAAGAGGCTGCACACAGGTCTGGTACACCATTTCCTGACCCGACATCTCTGCAAACACCACATCGAAATCGAAGGACCGATTTCGGCCCAGGATGACCCGACATTCCTCTGGTTCCACCTGCAGGCAGCTCTGATGTCCGTGTAGTAGCTCTTTGGGCAAAAGGGGCCTGACACGAAGGGCCACTCTCACGGCCGTCTCCTCCGCCTTAGCTGGAACTGGGGCTTCCAGTCCCATAGTTAGGGCATTCCACAGCTCACTGTTACAGAGAAGAGAAAAGAGAAGAGAGCTCCTTACCCAACAATGCAGTGAGTACCTGCCCACTGCAGGTTAATAAGTGTTTGTTGAATTAATGCATCTTGTAGCAAAAGACAGTTTCTAGGAGTGATTCTTCCTTTGATTTGCTATTGGGCCAGTCATTTAACTTCTCTAGAATGAATTTAAGAGCTTTAATCAACTCCATGACCATGATTCCAGAAAACCAATGATGAAGGATGTTTCCTATCTCTTGACAGAAAGGTGATGGACTCAAGATGCAGAATGAGACAGTTTTGGACAAGACCAATGTAAAAAGTTGTTTTGCTTGACCATGCATATTTGTTAAAAAGGTTTTATTGTGTTTTGTTTCGCCTTGCTTTCCTAGGGTGAGAGTAGTGAGAGGGAGAGAAAAAGATAAAAAATTTAATTTAAAGCTTCCCTAGGGCTCAGGTTAAGACAGCAAGAAACACAATGGAAATTGCTCCAAAGAGAACTTTGTGAAGCCCCACAATATTCATATGCCTCCAGGACACATGAAAAGAATAGAAAGTAAGAAATCAATTAAAAAGGGATAGAGCTGACTGCACCTAAGCAGCGAACAGTAGCAACTAGGTTACTACTGTCCTAGCTATGGTGACCACTGTCCTGTCCTAGCTACGTCATAGAGATGTGTACATGATAAAATGTAGCTCAGATTTTCACAGCCCTCCCCCAGGCGTCTAAAGCACTATAGAAATGCAAGGTTTTGTTGTTATTCTTACAAAGCTTGGTTTAGGAACGCAATCAATAAGGTAGGCTGAACTCCACAAGTCTGGAACTACTTCTCAAAGCAGATCAGGGAACCCCACCCGTCCCCTCATCGCCACCCCCCCTTCCACCCCCTTTCAGGAAGGGCTAATAGTGGGGCTCACCCAGAGGATTCCAGAGCCCAAGTGCGCCTGCTGCGTGGGGTCGTGTGGATCCGCAGCCCTGCTGCGACTCTCTGGCTGCTTCCTCACCACCGTGCAGTTCCGAAGTTTCCCCAACTTTTACAAACCAGCAGCAGGGATCTAGGGCCGCTCCGCTCCGCCCGTCCAGGCCAGGGCCAGCGCCAGCCCAGGACTGCGGGGAGGAAAGAAAAGCTCCCTCGCTGGCCCCGCTGGTCCAGCCCTTCACAGTCAACGTGTCACCTCCACTCCCAGGGCCAGTTGCGGGCGCCAGGAGAAGGCTCCGCGGGCAGTCCCCCCAGGATAGGACGACGGCGCTGATCAGTGAACTGGCTCCCGGTACCCCATTAAAGCCTGGACCCGGGACGCTGCAACAGCCGCAGAGATGCAGAAGCAGCTACCATCCTCTCCCCATTCCCCTTAACTTTCTGCCCTGGGCCTCCGGCCCATACCCTACCTGCTCCCGGACTGGCCCTCAAGCCTTCCTTAGTCCAGCCGGTCAAACTTGGGACCTGGGGTCGCCTCGGCGCAACCTGATGCCGTCATCTCGCCCCCCTCACCCTAAAAAATCCCGCCCCCCTTCCCTCAATCCCTCGGTTCAGCCCACTGTGGAGAGAGGGAGGAGAATGGAGGAGGCGGGCACTGACCTTTCCCAGGGATTCGGGGGCCACATTGGGGAAGCTACGTCTTGTGGAGAGCAGGGACCAAATTGGAGGACAGAGGCAGAGTTTGGGGAAATCTAAAAAAGATGGGAAGATAGGGCAACTGACATAACACTGTGGATGAGGAAACTAAGGCCCCCAAAGTGACTTGCCTAAGGTCATACAGCTAGCAAGTGGCAGAGACAAGACTTGTGACCATAAATCTCGTGTTTGTCCACTATCCTAAGCTGCCTCTAAGAAAGATGTAGGGAGAGAATGCGGAAGAGAGAACTGGAGAGAGCCAAAATGGGAGGGCCTGGCAGCTCTAAAGGAGACCAGTCTTGACAGGCACTAAAAAGGTCTGTCACACTTCAGAACACACACACACACACACACACACACACCCTCTACCATTCATCCCTAAAGCACATAATCCCTTCCTCATCACACTATCCCTTCCTGCTATGTGAGCATTCTACGTTAATGGGGCCTCAGAAATAGTTTGATTTTTTTGAGAAGCCTAAAAATGTAAGTAATTGGGGGAAGAGGGTGGGTTCCATTTGGAATCCAGATATTCCAGAGTAGGGCAATGCCCCCTAGCTGCCAGTTGGTTACAACTGCATTCTTTCCACAACCACTTTCCACAACTTGCTCAGTTGGGAAATTCTTTGATTCACCCACAGTATTCCCATTACATCTCAGAAGTCACACAGTCAGACAACAGCAGTGCCCTGGTTATTTGTAAAGCCTTTCCCCGGTCTTTGTATCAGTCCGTAGGAAACACAGTGCCACGAAAAAATAGGGGTTGAATAAATGTTAGTTGGTGCTGCCAGTGCTAAGAGCAAGCCTGGTGTAGTGAATAAAGGGATGGACTTGAAATTAGGAAAAAGTGGTTCCAATTGTGCCTCATACTCTTACCACTAGTCCTAAGCCAAACACTTTTTCTAGCCCCAATTTCCCCAACTTTTTAATAACAGCCCCTACCTGAGAGGGCTGAGGTGAGGGCTTGAATGAGATAACATATGTAAAGTGCTTTGTATTATTATTATAAAGAAATGTAAAGGCAAATGCTGAAAGGATGGTTTTCCTCATAAGCTATTCATGGATCCAACGGAAAACAGCCCCCCAAAAAGGTCTGAGAAAAACCAGTCAGTATCATGGAGCTTCAGGGACCTGAGTTAATCCAGTCTTTTACAGATCAATCAATCAACAAGTGATTATTAAATACCTACTATGTTCCTGGCACTGGGGATACAAGGACAAAAGCAGACCAATCCTTGCCCTCAAGGCATTTACATTCTGACAGGGGAACAACAAGCCCGTAAGTAGGGGTACACAAAACACATACAAAGCAGATAAAACATGAGTTCAGAGTGGTAAGGGTGGAAATGGGGAAGATACTAGCAGGTGGAGAATCAGGAAAAGTCTGATGCAGAAGGTGGTCCTTGAGGTGACACTTAAAACCAGAGAAAGGGAAGGAAAGGGACATTTGTACAAAGAAAACAATGTATTTGAAGGTTTTCCTAAAGAGGAAAAAGAAGATTTAATGCAACTAGGTGGCACAGTGGGTAGAGTTCTGGGCCTGGAGTCAAGAAGACCTGAGTTCAAATTTGACCTCAGACACTAACTGCATGACCCTAGGCAAGTTATTTGACCTCTGTCTGCCTCCATTTCTTCAACTGTAAAATGAAGATCATAATAGCACATATCTACTTAAGGAGTTGTGAGGATCAAATGAGATAATATTTGTAAAATACTTAGGACAGTGCCTGGCACATAGTAGGAGCTTAACAAATGCTTGTTTCTTGTATTCCAAAGAGTGATCTAGAATAGCCACAGAAGCTATGAACTGAGACATCATTCAGAAATGGGCAGAGAAAGAAAAAGAAAAATAGTAGTAGTTTGTTAGGGCCCTGCTCTGGACCTCTGGCCTCCTGTAGGGAAGTTGAGACGCCTGGGCTTGCGAGACGCCTGGGGGTGGTACCTGCCAGGAACGCCTAGCTGCCCAGAGACGCGGATGGGTACTGGGAGGGCCTCTGTAACGGGAGGGAGCTCCACCTACGAAGGAGGAACGGAGGAGGAGCACGGGCGTAGGGGGGAGGAGTTCGAGGGAGTTGAATAAGCAGCGAGGAGGGGGCGGAGGGGGAGACTTGTGCAGGGAGTGAGCAGAGCAAGTAGTAGTATAGCAAGCTATGTAATCAATAAAGACGCAACTGCCAACTCGGGTGTTCTATCTAGTCATTCCCCTCTCACCACGGAGGGGCCAGAGACGTCTGAAGACTGCAGGGTGAGTATGCAAGCGAAGGCTTGGGTGGGATAGCTGACTAAGTGCACAACGTCAGCTAAGGGACCCACGGGCACGCAACAGTAGTTGGTCATTCCCTGTTCAGGATTCTTCAACTTAACAAGTTCATTGTCTTCCTGGGGCACGTAAGCAAGCCATAACAAAGAACCACCTGAGACTAATAAAAATGACAACCACCACCAACTTCTGGTGATTCCCATGAGCACGAATAACACTTCCTGAAGGACCCTAAAGTGTTGTCAATGATTAAAAAGTCTTGGGCAAGAAACTGAAGACCCAGAGGGCACTCACAGACTGCTTTTGTCCCCCCTGTCAATTGAAGGTAAGGATATAGAGAAGAGGAAAATTAATTTGGGAAGTGAAAAGTAGGCTAGGAAGGTGCTATCTGAGAATGAGATTTGGATTTCTGCCTCAGCTTACAATACAGAATTGAAAGATTCTTGGCCAGAGATAGCCAAGATTTGGTTTTTTTTGTTGTTGTTGTTTAGGCAATTGGGGTTAAGTGGCTTGCCCAGGGTCACACAGCTAGTAAGTGGCAAGTGTTTGGTCCGAGGCCGCATTTGAACTCAGGTCCTCCTGTCTTCAGGACTGGTGCTCTATCCACTGTGCCACCTAGCTGCCCCCGATTTGTTTTCTTTTGTTTTGTTTTTTAACTGGAAAAATAGACTTTGTTTTAACTAGTGGTATTGTGTGACATCCTACGCAGTGGAACTGATTGCAGCAAAAGTTCATGGATGCAAATAAAAGAGTAGTCTCTCCCTTGTTCTGTCTCCCAGGGTGTCCTCTTCAGAGGACTTGGAGATGGGAGAGATGGCGGTCAGACACCACGGAGCTCTCCAGCAACATCCAGTTAAAGTCCAGACTTCTGGGACATGCATTGTCTCAACACATGTGGTGCGCATGCACACACACACACACACAGACATAAGCTTTATTTGTGGTGGCAAAAATTAAAAATGGAAACTAAGGGGATAACCATCAATTGGAGAATTGCTAAATGAATTGTAGTATGTGACTGTAGTGGAATATGATTGTGCTGTAAGAAATGAGGAAACAGATGATTTCAAAGAGACATGGAAATACATGTATGAATTGAGGCAAAGAGAAGTGAGAAGAACCAGAGGAACAATTTATACTATAACATCAAAATAACAAAACTAAACAATTTTGAAGACTTACATGATCTTATGAAGAATGAAATGGGTAGAACCAGGAGAACAATTCATACAATAGCAGCAATACCCTAGAAACATACAACTTTGAAAGCTATAAGAATTCTGATCAACATAGAGACCATGCATGATTCCAGAGGACCAATAATGAAGCATACTAAATCACCTCTTGACAGAGAGATAATGGACTCGGGAGGTAGATTGAAACATTTATTTTTTGGACATGGTGAAGGAATTTATTTTACTTGACTATGCATATTTGTTAAAAGGATTTTTTTCCCCAATGAAATAGAATAGAAAAGAAAAAATAGATTTCTATTAATTAAAAATTTTTTTTAAAAGATACTGTAAAGAGTAGCCACAAGGATATAATAAGAATAGCACCTGAGATTCCCAGAAATTCATAGAATATAAAATAAAAAAAAAGATCCAGAAGAAAAATCCATGGCCTCACATGTTACACAAATTTGAAGTATCTATCCCTGAGACTTGTTCAAATTAAACACATGAGAGGTAAGGTTGCATTATATATTAAGTAAGTATACTTGTGAGGAAATCCAAGAACTATTGAAGGGGCAGCATGGAGAAGAATATTTGGATAAAAGTCAAAGAAGGGAAAAACAGAAGTGTTTTCCCTTCACTCAGGTACTCTACTGACTATCTGGAGAGAAAGAGGGAATAGATGAGGAGTCTGATCCAGAGTGACATCAGTGATAGGAGACTATTGGACATTTTTAACTAGATGTCCCATAAATAATAGAGAGAAGCTGCTCCATTCTTGTATTGTTTTTATATTCTCTCCAAAAAAGAATGACCTGGAAAGGACAAAACAAAAATGACCAACAGGAAATGAGAGACAGCATCCTAAAGTAGGTGTGATGGCTCAGTCATTGTCAATCTTCTTCAAAAGATGTAGAAAATGAGAACACTGCAAAGTTGGAGGATAGATATCCCAATTTAAAAAAAAAAAAAGGAAAAGAACAGAGTCACCAATTAATTATATACTACTGAACTTGACTTCAATTCCAGGGAAACTTACAGAATGTATTATTAAAGAGACAGTTGGCAAACATCTAGAAAAGAAACCCATGATTATGAAGAGCCAACATGACTTCATTAAGAACGACTCATTTCTTTGGACATAGCCCAATTTCTTCCACTTTTGGACTAGGGGGGACAAGATTATTAAACCAATGAGGAAAATGCTGAGAATATAGTTTACCTGGATTTGAGCAAAGTTCTTTATATTGTTGAAAGTTGATCTGGGGGAGAACATAATTGATTCCATTTTGTCATATATTTGCAACTTTTCTTTTTTCTTTCTATTGTGATGCCTCTTTGGTATGTATTGAATGCCTCCCTATACCTCCCTTCCGCCTAATAGCTTTATAACTAACAACAATAAAAAAACCTCAGAGGATCTCAATAGTTCAAGGAAGTCAATCCCCTTCCTTCTCTTTATCTCATCTAATAAAACCCTTAGTTGGCCCTTAACAAAAGCTTATTGACTGGCTGACTCTCCCTCTCCCTCTCCCTCTGGTATAAATGACTTTGGTAGCAAATGACTTTGCTAGCAAGGACACATTCTTTCCTTCATAACAAGCGCTAAGTATCCTCTTTTTTTTTTAATTAAGTTTTTTTCTTGCCTACATGCTGTACTTTCTCTCTCTCTCTCTCTCTCTCTTTTTTTTGGCTAGGCAATGGAATTAAGTGACTTGCCCAGGGTCACACAGCTAGTAAGTGCCTGAGGTTGGATTTGAACTCAGGTCCTTCTTACTCCAGGGCTGGTGCTCTATCCACTGTGCCACCTAGCTGCCCCATGCTATGCTTTCTCTTACCAAAACTGCTTTATAAGAAACTTTATCTCACATAGCTCAGTAGGAGAGAGAAACATATACACACACACACCCATAGATCTATCTTATATATGTGTATATATCTATACTTATATACACGTACACATATATACATGTGAGACAGATAATAGATCTATATATGTAGATATATAGATATAGATACACATATTTGTTCCCTCATTTCTTAATAGTATTCCATTACATTCACATGGCACAATTTGTTCAGCCATTCCCTAATTGATGGGTGTGTGTGTGTGTGTGTGTGTGTGTGTGTGTGTGTGTAGAGAGAGTTGAGTATACACACACACACACACACACATATGTCACCTGCAGAATAATAAGACACAAATATCCATCACCTACTAATGGTGTGTGTCACACTCTTGAGTGAATGAACTGCATTTTCCCTGTCTGTCTGAATCCTGCGTTGGCTTATTCAGGCAGTAGTTAATATGGACCCTAAAAACCCTCACACTAATTTTTCATACTGTTCTTTTGGGATAGATGGAGAAATATGGATTAGGCAATAACACAATCAGATCCTTTCAGAACTGGTTGGATGACCAGTCTCAAAGAGTAGTTATTAATGGTTCAACATCAATGTACTGGGAGGTCTCCAGTGAAATACCTCAAGGATCTATGCCTGGCCCTATGCTGTTCAACATTTTATCAGTTCAGATCAATAAACATTTATTAAATACCTACTATGTTCCAGGCACTGTTCCAAGCACTGAGGATAATGGATAAGAAAAAGAAAGATAGTCTCTGCCCTCAAGGAGCTTACAATCTAACAGCAGAAGCCAACACAAAAGGAAGCTGGAAAGGAGTGGAGCCTCTAGAGGGTACCTGGTACTAGGGCATGACCTTCCACGGAGTGGAAATCAAGCAGAGCCACTGATGAAAAATGGAGAGTTACTTGCAAAGCTCTAGGCTTTGGGTGGCCTTTCTTGCTCCACCCTCCAATCCTCTAATCCAAGAGCATTAAGAAGGTGTTGAGTATCAAAAACTGAGCAAATCTGCATGGTTATGAGATTTCGGGTGATCTGCTTATCCTGGAGGAGGCATGATGTTTTGTAGAGTAGAAGCCAAGCAGAGCTGCTAATGGAAAATGGAAAGTCATTATGCATTGCCTTGCCTAATGGCATCTATGGTATGCTCATCACATTTGCAGATGACCCAAAGCTGAGAGGGACAGCTAACATCCTGGGTGACAGAATCAGGATCCAAAAGGATCTTGATAGGCTGGAACCTTGGGCTGAATCTGGCAAGAAGAAACTCAATAGAAATAAATGCAATGTCTTGTACTTGATTACCAAAAAAAAAAAAAAAAATCAACTTTATGAGTATAAGATGGGACAGGCCTAGTTAGAAAGCAGCTGTTCTGAAAAAGAACTTGGATTTCAAGGTCAAAATAAATACCAGATCAGCCGTGTGATCTGGTAGCCAATTTTTTTTTCCAATTCTGATATTTGTAGAGACCTGAACATTTAGGAAGGGTTTTTTTTTTAGTTCATTTTGGATAAAGGCCCATTTTTCTGTCAATGTTTAGAGAATCTTATGTTGTATCAGCAACATGATAGTGGAGCTTCCTGGTATAAATGATATGTTTTAAAGGAATATCCAATACATAAGAGGCAGTCAGGCTTAAGTGACTTGCCCAGGGTCACACAGCTAGTATGTATTGGAGACTGGATTTGAACTCAGGTCCTCCTGACTCCATGGCTGGTATTCTATCCACTATGCCACCTGGCTGTCCTAGTAGCCAAAATTTAATATGATCTTGGGGATTGGCAGGTAGGAGACAGGGAATATAGCTTATAAGAATATAGATTATAGGGGGCGGAGCCAAGATGGCAGAGGGAAAGCAGTGACTTGTTTGAGCTCTCCCCCAAACCTCTCCAAATACTTGTAAAAAAATGGCTCTAAACAAATTCTAAAGCAGCAGAACCCACAAAAAGGCAGAGTGAAACAAATTTCCAGCCCAAGACAACCTGGATGGTTGATCGGAAAGGTCTGTTGTGCCAGGCGGGGAGAGGAGCACAGTTTGGTGTAGGTGCGCAGGCCACAGAGACACTGGAGCAGGCCTCAGAGGGCTGAATCGTGGGCAGCTGTGGTGATTTCTAGACTTCTCAACCCACGAACACCGAAGACAACTTAGAAGGTCAGTGGAAAAAGTCTGTGACCGGCGGTGAGAGTTAGAAGCTAGGTCTCAGCTGCAAGTCCCGAGCGCGGGCCGCGGCTGCCTCCTGAGCTTCTGGCCCACAGACTGAGGGGGAATTGAGTGGCTGATCAGAGGGAGATTGCAGGGATCTCTTTACCTGTGCTGACACAGGAATCTCTTGCTTTGCTGGTGCTTGGATCTGGGTCACAGTTCTGAGGGGCGGTCCTGGGGCAAGGAAGAGCGCTGGCGTGGTGGAGCTTGTTGTGGCGGTGGAGAGAAAACACCTCGTCCCTTATCATACCACCTTGGAAGAACTAAAAATTTACAGGTCCCTAGACGTATCTCTGAAAACACCTGTACAAATGCCTGAAGCGTGGAACAGTACATTCTCCACATTGGAAGCAGACTTTTACCTTAACAAAGAGTTTAAAACTCAAGTAATTGGCTGGGATCATGAGTAAGCAGCGCAAAAAGAATCAGACTATATTATCTTACTTTGGTGACAAAGAAGATCAAAACATACAAACAGAAGAAGACAGCAAAATCAAAGCTCCTACATCCAAAGCCTCCAAGAAAAATATGAATCAGTCCCAGGCCTTGGAAGAGCTCAAAAAGGATTTTAAGAAGCAAGTAAGAAAACAAACAAACAAAAAAATACAAGAAACCTTTAGGAGCAGCTAGGTGGAACAGTGGATAGAACACCAGCCCTGAAGTCAGGAGTACCTGAGTTCAAATCCAGCCTCAGACCAAACACTTGACACTTATTAGCTGTGTGACCCTAAGCAAGTCACTTAACCCCAATTGCCTAAAAACAAACCAAAAAAAAAAATACAAAATACAAGAAGCAAGTAAGAGAAGTAGAGGAAAAACTGGGAAGAGAAATGAGAGTGATGCAAGAAAACCATGAAAAACAAGTCAACAGCTTGCTAAAGGAGACCCAAAAAAATACTGAAGAAAATAACACCTTAAAAAATAGGCTAACCCAAATGGCAAAAGAGGTCCAAAAAGCCAATGAGGAGAAGAATGCCCTAAAAAGCAAAATTGGGCAAATGGAAAAGGAAGTCTAAAAGATTACTGAAGAAAATACTTCCTTAAAAATTAGAATAGAGCAATTGGAAGCTAGTGACTTTATGAGAAATCAAGACACTGTAAAACAAATCCAAAAGAATGAAAAATTAGAAAACAATGTGAAATATCTCATTGGAAAAACAACTGACCTGGAAAATAGATCCAGGAGAGAGAATTTAAAAATTATTGGATTATCTGAAAGCCATGATCAAAAAAAGAGCCTAGACATCATCTTTCAAGAAATTATCAAGGAAAACTGCACTGATATTTTAGAACCAGAGGGCAAAATAGAAAGGGAAAGAACCCACTGATCTCCTCCTGAAAGAGATCCCCAAAGGAAAACTCCTAGGAATATTGTAGCCAAATTCCAGAGTTCCCAGGTCAAGGAGAAAATATTACAAGCAGCCAGAAGGAAACAATTCAAGCATTGTGGAAACACAATCAAGATAACACAAGATTTAGCAGCTTCTGCATTAAGGGACTGCAGGGCATAGAATATAGTATTCCGGAGGGCAAAGGAGATAGGATTACAACCAAGAATCACCTACCCAGCAAAACTGAGTATAATCATTCAGGGGAAAAAAATGGTCATTCAGTGAAATAGAGGACTTTCAAGCATTCTTGATGAAAAGACCAGAGCTGCATAGAAAATTTGACTTTCAAATACAAGACTCAAGTGCAACATGAAGAGGTAAACAGGAAAGAGAAATCATAAGACTCATTAAGGTTGAACTGTTTACATTCCTGCATGGAAAGATGATATTTGTAACTCATGAGACCTTTGACAGTATTAGGGTAATTGGAAGGAAAAAATTATATGTATGTATAGATAGATAGATAGATAGATAGATAGATAGATAGATAGATAGATA
>NW_020948983.1:29362489-29586154 GCF_900497805.2 Vombatus ursinus | reverse complement strand
ATAGATAGATAGATAGATAGATAGATAGATAGATAGATAGATAGATAGATAGATAGATAGATAGTTAGAGGGCACAGGATGAGTGGAAGATGAAGGGGTCATACCTGGAGAATAAAATTAAGGGGTGAGAGAGGATTATACTAGGAGAAGGAGAAAGGGAGAGGTAGAATGGGGTAAATCATCTGACAAAAAAAAACAGAAAAGAAAAGGGTCTTACAGTGGAGGGAAAACAGGGGAAGGTGAGAGGGAATGAGTGAATCTTATTCTCATAGGCTTTGACTTAAGGAGGGAATAACATACACACTCAATTGGGTGTGGAAATCTGTCTTACCCGACAGGAAAATGGTGGGGGAAGGAGACAAGAGAATAGGGGGATGATAGAGAGGAAAAAAGATTGGGAAAGGGGGTAATCAGAAACAAATACTTCTGAGGAGGGACAGGGTCGAAAGAAAGAATAGAATAAATGGGGGAACAGGATAGGATTAAGAGAAATAGAGTTGGTTTTTCACAGAATGTCTACTATGGAAGTGTTTTGTATAACTGCACATGTATGGCCTATATTGAGTTGCTTGCCTTTTCAGTAGAGGTGGGTGGGGAGGGAGGAAGAGAGAGTTTGGAACCCAAAGTTTTGAAAACACATGTTTAAAAAAAATGTTTTCACATGCAACTGGGAAATAAGAAATACAGGAAATGGGGTACAGAAATCTATCCTGCCCTATAGGAAAATAGAAGGGGAAGGGGATAAAAAAAGGGGGGGAGAGAGAGAAGGGAAGGCAGACTAGGGGAAGGGGTATTCAGAATGCATGCCATCTTGGGGTGAGGGGAGGGGTGAGATGGGATGAAAATTTGGAACTCAAAATCTTGTGGAAGTAAATGTTGAAAACTAAAAATAAATAAATTTATTTTAAAAATTAAAAAAAAAAGAATATCGATTATAGGAGCAGTTAGGTGGCTCAGTGGATAGAGCCCCAGCTTTGGAGTCAGGAGGACCTGAGTTCAAATTTGACCTCAGACACTTGACACTTACTAGCTGTGTGACCTTAGGCAAGTCACTTAACCCTGATTGCCTTGCCTCCACCCCCCAACTTAAAAAAGAAAATGAAAGGGTTGGATTCCATGATTTCTAAGATTCTTAAAAAAAAAAAAAGAATATGGATTATGATAGTCCCACTGTACTCTCCCTTATCAGACCTCATCTGGAGTATTCTGTTCAGTTCTGAACCTCCATTTCCTGCATCTGTGAAATGAAGAGACTGGATGAGTTTTTAGATATGTTTGACATTGCGTAAAGAGGAGTATTAAGACTGGAAAGATAGAACTAGAACTTCCCATGCCAAACAGAGAAGTTTATATTAGATTCTAGAGATAATAGGGAACCATGGGAGTTTATTGAGTAGGACCATAACATGATCGCACTGTCCTTTAGAGGAACCCCTTTGGCAGCTTGTGGTGGATGGTTTGGAGGGAGGAGAGAGTCTTGAAGAAGGTACACAAAGGTAAGAATTAGCAGAGCTTGAATTCAAATCCAGGTGCTCTGATTCCAAAGCAAATATTCTTTTTATGGGATAAAAAGAGGAAAGGAAGAAGAAGCATGGTCAGCCCACTGCCTTGTAATGACCACAGAAAAAGGGTATCTCCTTAGGAGGTACCAACACCACCCCAAAAACCTCATCTTTTCATAAACCACGTGGACCACATGGATAGCTGGGGTGGGTTGGGGCCAGTAAAAAAGATAATGGGCCCAGGTTATAGGGCCCAGGGCAACTGCTGGGATGGTTGGGTGCCCATGTTATCCCTGGAGGGACAGAGCCCCAGAATAAAGCATACTGTGTGTCTGTCTAGTCCCATCTTTCTATAGCTCACACAACATGATATTTAAATGAAAATCAAGAGCTGAATTACAGGAAGAGAAGTCACAAGGAGGTGGGCCGGGAAGAAGAGGAAAGGGATGGTCCTGACTATTTGCCTCAATGAGGGTAGATAAAGTAGATGTTCTCTCTAGATAGAGTATATATGTGTGTATATATGTATAAAACCTCAGTCCTTTAATAAGCTCCTTTGTGTTCTTCCCCTCTAGCTGCCTCTCAGATGTCAGTCAAATGCCCACACCATGTTCCTCTCCACTCCCAAGGTCCCCTACCCCTCAAACACAGGGCCCTAGGGATAGTGCCAATCCTGTGAACCTTCAAGATCTCTTTGCCCACTGTCCTCTTTCTTCTCCAGTGCCCCTCTCCTAGCTGACCTCAGCATTTCTAGGACTACAGATTGTAAGCACCATGGGGGTGGCAGGAGGTCCTGGTGTGCAAGCATGCCCACTCTAGGTGTATACTTGCTAGGTGTCTTCTGCATGGGGCTGTGCCCTCTGTATACATACTCTGAGGGAGTCTTATCTAATAATAAGTGCTCTGTATGTGTCCTCCCCCTCTTTCCTGTTCACTTTTCCACCCTCCCTGAAATGGTATGACCCATGTTGATTACCTGTGTCCTGGCCAGGAAGGGAGTCTGCATTTCAGTCTCTTCAGCAGCCCAGGCAGAAGGGCAAGGCTGGCTCTCCCAATGGTCCTCCGGTTCCCCTTGCGCCGAAGTGCCAGCTTTACCCTGGAGTGCAGGACCTTGTTTGAGACACCTGATCCCACCATTCTTACCATGGAAGCCAATGTGTTGGTGATGGGAGCAGAAAACGTTGGGAAGTCAGGTGAGAACCTCTATCCTACACAAATCTAGATCCTTATGCTTCTTCCATACCAGGAAAGGGTACTGGGGGCAGAACATGGGAAGGGGAAGGCTGATTGAGTGCCTCTGGTATTGGGTGAGATTAATCTGTTGGCAAATTGACTATCTGCCTGGTGCCCCTAGCAGAGAAGTGTAAATATTACCTGGACGATTAAACCTTGGTTACTGCCAATGCATCTAGCCCAGGGCTCAACCACTGATAGTCACTTGGACCAATGTTCAGCTAGCACCCAACAGGTACCCTTCTGGGAGCAAGACCTAGGTATACAGACAGCTTTCTCGGTGCTTGGCGTCAGAGTGAACTAGGGTCCTCTAGGCAATATGGATGCTGTATTCTCCCAGGACTGGCTTCTCTCCCCGACCAAGGGTCTTCCCTCTGTCTCCCTTTGCCTTGCAGCCCTGACTGTTCGTTTCCTGACCCGACGATTCATTGGAGAATATGGCGACCTGGGTGAGTCCTGGCCTGGTTGTTGCTGGGCAGATGCTGCTGATTGTTTCCTCCATGTTCAGGGCGGAAAACATGGCCCACTTAACATATTGGGAGTTGTTGGTTAATTGGATGAGGAAGTGACAGAAGTGGTAATTGGCACAGCCTCCGGTGTCCAGCCCTAATTATGACCCTCCTGGGGACTAAGCTGCTAGTGAGACTAACGAGACTCTCATCATGCTCAAGGCCTTTTGTCACCTTCCCTCTGAGCTCAGGAAGCCCCCTCCTCTGGAGACCTCCATCTCTACTTCTTCAGCTTCCTGTGCTCTGTCTCTTCTCCATGGTTAGGATTCTCTCATTTATTTTTCTAGACTGGCAGCTGCCCCAGACATCTAGCACTAGAGTCTGAGAGGCACTCAGCACTTCCATAAGCACATGAACCTTTCCTCATCTCCTTTAGTATCAGCATGCTCAGTCCTCCCTGGCAGTCCTGCTCCCCCTTGTCCCGTCTTTACTGCCTCTATCCTGGTCATATGACCAGTTCTATCACCCGTTTGAGCCATTCCTTTGAGTTATTTATCCCACCTGTCTGGAGGAGTCTCTGTTTGGAGGATCTACTCTTCCCCAGTGGGTTAGTGACCAATCCAGGCCAGTGTCATAAAGGTTTCCTTGTCATGGAGAGGGAAGGAAAGAAACATGAGTATAAGGTAATGGAATTGGTCAACATAACTGGATATATTCAAATGAGTGTTATCACTCTTAGAGTCATCCTCTAGAGAAGAAAGCTATGGGCTCATCCCAATAGCACAGCTACTAAATATTTCGGGAGACTCCAGAACACGTTCAGGAACCTTAGATATCTCCTTCCTTTATGGACAGACCTTGGTTTGGCTTGGCAGGTTGATTACCACCTTATTCAGGCTCCAAATTACTTTTGGCTATTTCCAAAACTAAAATCCTCTCAGAGAACAAAGATTCACCACCATTGATGCCAGACGATTATTTTTACAGTTCTGAATAGAACACTATACAACGTGAATTATTAAGTATCTGCTACATGCTAGGTATCGCACTGGCTAGGAGGGATACAAAGACAAAGAAATGAGTAGTAGGAACTACTCAAGGAGCTTGCATATTACTAGAGACAATAAAAATGCTATATTGTAGAGAGAATGTTGTTTCCTCTGGACCTACAATATCCAAATCTTGTGCTCCTTTCATGCTCACATTCTCCTCTCCAGCCTTGGTGAGATGGCGGAACTGGAGATAACCTGGAATCTGTGTGGTAGGGATGAGAAGGTAATGGAAAAGGAAAAGAGTCTTGATGGAGAAGGTTTCTGAGATTGAAAAACATGGTCTCTTTTGTTCTCTGGCACAGAATCAATCTACAGCCGAAGCTTGGATGTGGAGGGCAGGAAAATTCTCTTCCACATCTGGGACTTCCCCAGTTCCCATGTAAGTATACTCTCACAAGTAGGAATCAACACTTCCTTGGTGGAAAGAGAGGCCAACAGAAGTTTCATCTTGGGCCCTAGGGGACAAGAGAGTGAGACTACCAGACAGGCCTGATGCATCTGCCACGTAGAGCAATCTCTTAAGCCTATAGCTCTTGCCTAGTACATTGCAGTCAAGAAGACTTTGGGCTCAAATCTTCTTTCCTGCTAGCTCAGTAACTGTGGGCAAATAACTTGGCCTCTTTAAAGATGTTTCCCCTTCTCTAAAGTGGGGAGAATGGTATTTTGTAGTCTATCTCATAAGGTAGTCATAAGGCTCAAATGAGGAAACATATGTAAAGTGCTTTACAAACTTTAAAGCACTTTAAAAAAAGTCGGTTATTATTTCATGATGCCCCCTGCCCCAGCTGACAACCCAGTCATGCCTCATGAGGAGCTGTGTAGACAGGCATGAGCTGTTGATCTCTATGATGTGCACATCAGAGCAGGTTTTCTCCTCAGAGATTCTGGCAGCTCCTGACTTTGGGTGCCCAAGATGCAATGTTTTTGTCCCAGTCTCTGACACTAACTAGTTGTATGACCTCGGACAAGACATTTATCTTCTCTGGCTTTAGTTTTCCCAACCGTAAAATGAAGAGCTAGGATTAGATGACCTTAAAGGTTCTTTCTAGCCCTGATGTTCTCTGATTAGACGCCTAAGGTTCTTTTCTACTCTGCAGTTCTGCCAATCAACAAGCATTTTGTAGCCTTTACTATGTGCCAAGCTCTGTGCTAAGCACTGGAGATGTAAAGAAAAGGAAAAACAAGGTCCTTGACTTCAAAGAGCTCACGTCATGATGGGGGAGACAGCATGCCAATAACTATGTATGTCATGTAACTATATGCAAGATAAATAAATTCTAAATGGCAGGCAATTGCAAAGGAAAGGCCCTTGCAGAGGAGGGGGGATAAGGAGAAAGGGGCACTGGAGGGGAACTCTTCCAGAAACTTCTGTAACATGGACCTTGGGAATAAAATATCTTGGGAAAGGGGAGGGTGTTTATTAAGATATAGATTGATAGTCTCAGTTTCCTAGTTTCAGCTTTGCTTCCAAGTATATACATATCATAAAACCAAAGAGCTCAGGCAAGGCAGTTTTTAGTGGTTTCAGTCATGCCTGATTGTGACCACATTTGGGGTTTTGTTGACAAAGATACTGGAGTGGTTTGCCATTTCCAGATGAGGAAACTGAGGCAAAGAGGGTTAAGTGGCTTGGCCAGGGTCACACAGCTAGTGTCTGAGACCAGACTTGAATTCATGAAGATGAGTCTTCCTGATTCCAAGCCCAGTGCTCTATCCACTGCACCACCTAGCTACCCCAGTTATGTTGACAGATGATGAATTACCAGGAAAGAAGAACTTAGAAACACTACCTGCCCTTGGCCAGTGTCTCAGGAAAGAGGAAGTGTAGCATCTAAGACTTCCCTAGATCCACAGATTCACCTTCTTAGTGGTTCTTTAGCCTCAATACTCAACCTCAACTTCTCTCGTTCCTCTTCTCAGGATCAGGCCGACCAGGACTCCACAGAAGAGAAGAGGATCCAGTGGGCGGATGGCTTCATCTTGGTCTATAGCATCTGTGATAGGGCCAGTTTCCACATCCTTCCCACCAAAGTGCAGTTCATTAAGGTAGCCAGGGAGGGCCAGAGCCCCGAGAAGGTGCCTATCATCATTGTGGGCAATAAGAGGGACCTAGGCCACCACCGGGCAGTTTCCATTGAGGAAGGGCGGCTTCTGGCTCTCACCCTGAACTGTGACTTCTATGAGGTATCAGCAGCTGAGGCCTCTCATGGAGCCCTTATGGTGTTCCAGGGGCTGGCCCAGCACTTCTGGCAGGCTCGACTGCCACCCCGAAGAGGGATTGGGATCCGAGGTATTGTTAAGAGTATGTCAGCAGTATTTGCCCGAAAGAGAACCGATTCCTTCTAAGCTGGTTCACCTGGCATCAGTTTCCCTCCTCGTAAGTTATCTTAGTCAGTCACACATTTAATAAGCACCTACTATGTAGAGAGTACTGTCTGGGACTGGGATAAGGTAGTAGAAAAGAAATAGAGTGCTCATTCCCTGCCCTCAATGAGCTTTTAATTCATGTACCCAGTGCCCACTCCACCACTTTCAACTACCATCTCTAGAGAGTTAGTTTACATTCTCCCAGATTAATATGCCATCATTCCAACCAAGATGGTACTGACTTCTAGATCAGAATTGGCTTGTAATTGAGCCTGTTATGAAGCCCATGGGCCATCTTGTCTAGGTATGATCCCACTTTCCTAAACTCTAGCAAAGACTAATTGGGAGATGTGGCATCAGTGGTTCTTACCTGTCTGGGGTCCTTCATATTTAGGATCCTTTGTAGCCTAGTACAGATACTCAGTACGACTGCCCCTGAAGTCAAAGGCAATGCAGTGTGGCACAGTGGAATTAGAAGTGAATTTGGAGTAAGAGAACTGACCTTAAAACCTAGCCATGTTTCTCTGCCCTCGGGAAAGCCATCTTCTGGACCTTAGTTTCTGCTTTTCTCAAATTAGGGGATGGGACCTATAATCACTAACATCCCTTCTAGTTCTGATACAGGTTTGTAAGCCCCAGAGGCTGGATCTTTGTGAAGTTGTGTTTTGTGATTGTAGAATAAATTCCCTATGATGGAGAATTTCTCATTGTCCATAATGACTTGGGGAGGAAGGGGACAACACTCACAGGTCAGAGTTCACAGGTCCCTGTCATAGCAGGATCCCAGGAATGTTTACCCTCAAAGGTTTTTGGTGACCAGATCTACTACATACACACACATCCAGCATTTGTCAGTTGGCATCAAGTTGCCTAATCGCAGCTTGTAGAAGTCCCCTTCTGTTCTCCCCTGACTCCTGGGGTCCTTTTGCCCCTCAGTTGCTAACCTCAATGGGGTGCTTTTTGCTGGGAATCTCAGGAGCGCTGTTGAAGACAGGCAAAACACCCTGCTTTGATATTCCTGCTCATATCCCAGAGTCTGCTGCTTCCTACCAATGAGAACTCCCAGGGCCCAAACCTGGGGCCCTTAAGTAGCTAGCCACTGTCCCCAGTGACCAACTCTCCATTCGAGAGTCCTTTAGTTATGGCCAACCATGGCAAAATTGTGGAGTAGACAAAACTTATCATTGTCCCTCCCAGTTGGTCATCTTTCACCCTCTCTATTCCCATTCTCACTCAATGCTTTTGTGTTGTCTGTCTCTTGGCGTTCTACAGATTGTCACAGCCAAGTCCCACCAAAATCAGGCCTCCTTGGATCCTAACTTTCCCTTCTCCATCCCATTTAAAAAATTAGCAATGGGGTATGTCATTCCTTCAGGGCCTTATTAAGTTACTTGCTAATCTCATCAACTCTAAGGTGCTAAACCTGCTAGAGATATTTATGTTTTTCAAGGAAAGATAGTGAAGAAATTAATTTCTACTGGTGGGAATTTCAGAAAATTGAAGAGAGGTTGTTCAGCAGGCCCCTCAAACTACACTTTACATAAAAATAAGCAATTCCAATAACCCCACAGTTGACAATGGTCTTAAGGTCCCTCAACCATCTTGCTAATCTGGACCAGAAGAATATTAATGCCTTCCAGAGCCCATTCTCATACACAAGGACTTGGGCAGAGAGAGGCCTCTACTGGGATAGGAAAATCCTCTGAGGGTCATGTGCTTCTGGGCTTGATTTACTCAGCAAAAGAGTGAGATCCTGGAAGAGCAATTCAGCCACATTCTACAAATAAGAAATGTTTCCAAGGGCTTTTGTAAAATTGGGCAGCTCAGGAAGATGAAGAGACTAAGTCTTGCAGCCCTAGGCTGGCCTGACCCCCCCCCACCCCCCCCAGTAAGATGTAGGAGAAAGAGACAGGGGAGACCCACAGCCAAGCCAACAGGAATGTTTATTGTACAGTAGCTTATTATGTTGTGTTTATTGTACATCTATAATACTTGAGGCACAGGAGTAGTTATAGGTAGGGAGATTCTGCTGCCCAGGACAGTCTCTAGCATCGATCCCAGGAGGATGGCAGAGGGGTGGAGGGGAGGAGCCTGAAGTCTTCCCACAGAGATGGAGCAGCAGAAGGTGGCTTGGAGACTGAAAAGTGGTTAGTTTTAAGTGGTTCCCTGGAACAAAGGAATGTTTGTTGGTTGCATTTCTTTCCATGAACTGTGATACAACCGTGCAGCATATGAAGAGACACATGCTCGGGACTTTTGCTGAGAACAGACCCAGGATGTGATACAGGTGTCTGTCTTCTTGGATGTTGGTTTTCCCATTCCCTATGATGAAAAGCTAAGAATCTCTCCACCTTTCCTGATATCCTAGACTAGATCCACCTTTTCACTTTGCCTGGGCCTCTCATACAAAGGACAAGGAAAGAGGTAAGAGGGGAGATGCGGTTTGAGAACCTCTCCGAAGACTTTTCTCATATTCTAAAGGGTCTCAGGGAAACCCATGCATGTCTCCTAACTGACAGCTCTTCTTGCCCTCCTCTTCTTTCACTCCCCATTTACTCTTTCTTCTGTTGTCCTTTGCCCAAGCTACCCTCTCCATATTTGGATTGCTTGACACTCTTCCCTACTTGGCAATGGGAAATGATCTCCATCTTTCTTAGGATCAGACTAAGAGTGTTGCCAACATCCCCTCAGAGTCTCTGATCACTCCCTTCCCAATCTATCCTTGTCCCTACCTCTTGTCTCCACAGTCAGGTGCATATAGCTTCTCTGTCTCCACACGCTGCATAGAAGTAATTAAATAGGAATTACGTCAGACCGCTGGGCACAGACTGGGTGTCTCTGAGGCCTAGAGGTACCAAAGATAGTGAACGAAGGCCCACAAAGTAATCACACTCAAGCTCTCCCCAAGGTAACTAAGTCAATTTGCAGGAACACTTCTGAAACTGCTTCCCTCTACCAGGGAATTCTCATGGGTTGCACGGGGGTGGGACTTTTGTATTTAGCAAAATATATATATACATGCAGGAGGCATCAGTGAGGGTCAATGTAAGAAGAGTCTGAAGAAGCTTAGGGAAAAGGTGCTATGGGGATTAGCGCAAATTCCAGTGATGTAGCTAAGGTAACAATAAAGAAAATGGTTTGGGATTCACTGTGGTTGTGCATAATAGAAGAACAGGGTGGAAAAGAACCCAAGTGGTCATTTCTTTCATCACTCTGCCCTTGGATAACCCTGAAATCAAAATGCAAAAGGAAAACCTGAAAAGGTAGGGGTTATTTTAATAGATAAAGAAACATGTTTATAAACAGCCTCCAACCCATATGCAATGGAAGGAAGGGTTACTAGCTAAGGTGAGACTATCAAATCATGGCACTTTTTTTTTCTAAACCAATGTCCTACGCTTTACATAACCAAATGAGTATAGTCTCCCTCAAAGAAGTCCCTTGGAAAGTCCACACATTTATTCCAACACATGCTGCCATTGCTCAGAACACTTTGAGGACAGTTCTTTGGGAATTCTCTTCAGAGCTTGCAACACATCCTTTTGAATAACCTCATTGGTGACAAACCTTTCCTCCTTCCATAATGGATTTGATTTTAAGAAATAGCCATAAGTCATTTGAAGCCAAGTCTGATAGATGATTCATGTGGGAAACACAATTTGGGGTCAAAAGTAAGAGGGAGGTAGATTTTGAATCAAATGATCTGGGTCTACATCCTATGTGACCTTGAGCTAGTAACTCACCCTCCCTGGGCCTCCATTTAAATACTCATCTGTAAGATAAGCCAGTTGGACTAGATGATTTCCAAAGTTTCATCTAGGTTCCTATTAGGGAGGTATGACTATACAGAGAGGAAAGCTGGCTTCCTCGTGTGGCTGCAAATAGGCGCTAGAGGCTATTGCCAAAGAAAAGTTCTAAATGTGTTTGAGCAAGGGTTCCACCCCTGGAAGACTGTATCAGCTCCCAAGAGCACTACTCTGAAGGGCGCAACTCCCATTTAAATGGATGGGGCAAGTTTAAAAACACAAATATCCTTACTCCACCAATCTCATTCTTCATATTTAGATCTGATTCAGTCAGCCTGGGAGCTCCTCGATGTGCTGAGTCTATGGCCCTCATCTCACTCTTTGGTTTTGATGGCTCCAACCCCAGAAACCCTCAGCTTTTGCCCTCAGGTTGGCCTCAATGCTGGTGGTATGCTTCTGGCAAGCAGGCAGGGAGAGGGGGAATCCATCTCTACTAGAATATCTAGGATTCTGCCAAAGGAATGAATGAGTAGGTAGGTTGTAAGCAAATGCAGAGGTCACTGGATTGAGTTCTCTTAGAATCCAGGCTTTGCTCTTCTCTGTGGAGGCAGCAGGAATAAACTGGGAGTGGCAATGGTAGCAGGGCATGAGCAATAACCAGTGGGACCAACTGAGGGCACCAAAAAAGGCCTGGTTCTGCAGGGACCTTGGCATGGGTCAGTTCTTCTTGTAAAGCTGGCTGTGGTGGATCCGGTTGTAGATGGGCTCCATGACGCTGGGCCGGTAGACGCTGTCACTGACACGGCGGGTGGGTTTCTCTCGGTGGTAGGAAGAAAACATGGAGCGGCTGGTGGCAGGTGTCTCAGGTTCAAAGGTGGGACCACGATGGAGGGAGCTGCGCTGCTGGGGCACCTGGTCCAGCACTTTCTGCTGGGTAAAGAGTTTGTCTTCTAGGCCTAGGAAGGAGACAGCATTGCAATTCCGGGTACTCCTCAGGCTTCCCCGGTGCTGTAGTTTGCTTGGGAACTCAGGGGTGGGTGAATTAGCACCTTCACTTCGATCAGTCTCAGATGGAGGGTTATCTATGTCCTGAAACTCACTCTCTGGCTCCATCAGTGACAACCTGGGGAGCTGAAGAGCCAGGGCTCAAAGTTAGAGAGTAGGGCCTTAAATTTGATAATCCTCACCTGAATTCACCATCTTCTTTACTTTTCCCTCCTTACTGAACTCTTTCAGTTATGTTAGGTTCAATATTTTTTAAATTCACTTTACATTTATTGAGCATCTGCAAAGCGCAAGGCATTGTAGAGTATATAGATAGCTCAAATGTCTATAGCACTTTAGGCTTTACAAAGCATTTTCTTCATAACTTTCATATGTACATAGGGCCCATATTATTACCATCCCTGTTTTACAGGTGAGAAAACAAACTCAAAGGTTAAGTGATTTTTGGTCAGGATCAATGGTAAAGTCACAGAAGGGCTGAAAACACCAGGGAGGCCCCAGACACAGCTGCTGGCCATGGCCATGGGCTGCTTGGAAGAACTTCCTAGTTATTAAAAATGCTTGAAAATGGTCCTGGGTGGCTTCTGTAACTTTAGATGACCACTAAAGCCCCTCCACCTCTGAGGTTTTACAGGAGCCAAGATGAAGGTCTCCAGGGTAGCAAAAGTCCCTCGGAAGTTCTCCATAAACCCATTAGGACATTACTGTCACCACAGATCCTTTCTCAGAAAGGATAGTCTGCTCAGTAGTATTTCCTGACAGCTTAATAACACCTAGAATTGACATTATAGTGCTTTATATCGTCTCTGGGGCAGCCTCTGGATGAATTGCTTTCCTTTGCAATTATATCTGTATTAAAAATCCCAGTTTTGTCTGAAAGTAGAGCAGCTAATTGTCACAATGAATGAAGACAAGGGGTCAGGAAGACCTGAGTTCTAAGCCTGCCTCAGACACGTAGTAGCTCTATGATAATATAATATAATAATAATATAAGCAAGCCTATTGGCCTTCTTCAGCCTCAGTTTCCTCATCTGTAAAATAGGAATAAATTAGCACGCATCTCTCAGGGTTATTGAGAGGATCAAATGAGACAACAGATGTTAGTGCTTTGCAAACCTTAAAGTGCTAGCTATTAACCATAAAGCCATGGTAGGGAATCAGAACAAAGGGGAGGGAAGAGGGCACAGCATGGCACCTAGAGAATTCAAGCACAGGAAGTATGACTCTACCTGGCAAGGAGATGAGGAGGAGATTTTAATTTTACTTTTCTCTTAAAGCATTCCAACAGAAGCTGGGAGAGGAGCTTCTTGGGGCACTAGGCCTCAGTTTGGGGGCCACAGAGTTCAGGAGGTTTTGGTTGTGGCCCAATGGACTGAGAATCAGGAGAATTAGAAATCTAGTCCTAGCTTTCCCACTGACTCTGTGTAAGGGTGTGCAGTGAAGAAATCAGAGGACCTGACCTCGCTACTTATTGCCTGTGGCCTTCAGGAAGTCGTTTAACACCTTTGCTTCCTGATTTGTAAGATGAGAGAGTTGGGCTTTATGACCTCTCAGGTCCCTTCCAGCTCTCGATTTATATTCCTGTGGCCTTGGACAACTCACTTAATGACTCTGGGCTTCTATTTCCCCATCTGTAAAATGACAAAGGGGCAAAGTCTCTTCTAGCTCTCACAATCTACAATGTTCCCTGATCTGAGATGCTTGGTTTGCTTTTCCCAGAGACTCCTGGGGCTGACTTCCAGTCTCCACAAGGGGGCCCTGACTGCCGCTCCAAATGATCCTCAGTCCTATGAGCCAGAGAGGGGAAGAAGAAAAAGGAAAGAGGGAGTCTAAACATGAAGAATTGTTAAATATAGAATCACAGAGCCAAGAAGAATTCTAAAATCATCTAGGCCAACTCCCTTATTTTACAAATGAGGAATTTGAAACTGAAAGAGGGAAAGTTGCAATAGAATATCGATCTAAGATATTTTCTGGTTTTAAAATTCTATGATGCCATAATTCAATTTTCCTAAATTAGTTAATGAGAACTGAGATTTGAACAGATCCTTCTGTTTCTTTCTCCAGGCCTTATTAGAGGACCCGACCCTAATATCCAAACTGACCTCAAGACTTGGCACTCAGCCCTCAATGCCCGTGTTCAACTGGGCTTAGGCTCAGCATCGTCCCTTCCCCCCAGGACTGCTCATCCTTCCAGTAGACACTGGGCTTTCGCCAGGCCTCCTGGGATGGGAGTGGCCACAGGGGACTACTCACCGGTACATAATGCACCACTGTGTCCACCACATTATCTGTAACACCTTTCAGGGCATCTGATAATGACATTGCCCTGCCTTTGGCAAAGGTCTCCTGACCAGAAGTGAGGTGAAGCAGTCTTCCAGCGGTGTTGTTCCAGATGGCAAAGGGTGCCCACTTTACAGTGGAGACAGTGGTCAAGTAGGCGGACTGCAAAGTGTGAACCACACTACCTAAGAGGCTCTGGTTACTGGGCATGGTCTGTGAGCAAGAACTCATGTTAGTAACTTCACTGTGAATCCCTGACCCCTGAACACCCTACTACTCTCCATTCCATCCAGACACTCTTCATCACATACATCTTCTAGACCTTCTTCACCAGAGCTATAAGTAACTATTTTTGCTCCCAGGCTTATGTACCTCCATCTTGTACCCACTGACTCCTTATACTCCCACCTCATTCTGTGGACATCTCTCTGTGGGATTAGGGAAGCATAAATCCACTTCTGGGTCAAGAGGCAAAGGTGATGATTGACGAGGCAATGATAATGGAAAGAACATTCATTGGCTTTGAATCTGAACTGTCAAGAGACTGGATTCAAATCCTGACTGTGCTATTTACTACTCATGTATCTTTGAGCATGTCACTTAACCTTCTGGGTTCCCCTTTCCTTATCTGTAAAATGAGGGGCTGAACCAGGTGAGGCAGTTTGGTGTGCAGTGGAAACAATGCTAGATTTGAAATGCCAACCATATTCCTTCTATCCTAAACCTAATTAGCCTGGCCCTCCCGGGCCCACTCCTCCTCCCCCTTTCCCTGCCCTAAAAGACACAGCTCTCCTTGGCTCATTCTTTTCACCTCATTTAGTTTGTTCTCTTCCTTCTTCACTTCAGGTTCTTCTTCCTCCTCCTCCTCTTCTTCTTCCTCCTCCTCCTCCTTGTCATCCTCCTCTTCCTGAGCCTGGTTGTACTGCCAATTTCCCCTTGATGTGGATCGGGGTCTTGACACCACCTGCAGGGCAGCTGACACACCCCACTGGGCCATACTGCTCTGTGAGGAGGCCAAACAACAGTGGGTGAGTGAGGATGTGCACTGAGGAGGAAAAGGGGGTCAAGAGGGAGGAAGAGGAAGGGGCAATGACCCCCAAAGAGCTTACAGACCTTGCCAATCCTCCTGATACCCAGAATCAGAACTACACAGAACTTCTAAGTTCCAAAGTAAATATTCGTTTGTGGAAGGGCATGGGTATTTGTTATTGTTGTGCAATTGTTTCAGGCATATCCAACTCTCCCATGACCCTATTTTGGGGTTTTCTTGGCAAAGATACTGGAGTGATTTGCCATTTCCTTCTCTAGCTCATTTTACAGATAAGGAAACTGAGGCAAACAGGGTTAAGTGACTTGCCCAGGGTCACACAGCTAGTAAGCTTCTGAGGTTAGATTTGAACTTGAGTTTTTTGAGTCTTCCTGACTCCAGGGCCAATGCGCTATCCATTGCACCACCTAGTATGTATGTACACATATATAAATACAACTGTACATAAATAGATTTTCAAAGACAGTTCAGATTTTTAAAAAAGGAAATATATTTTAAGCAGTTTTGAGGCAAATCCTTTTCCTTATCTGAGCTTCAGTTTCCTCATCTATAAAATAAGGATACTAATATTTTCTATTCTTCCTCATAGGGTTTATCTTCCTTATAGAGTCACTGTAAGGAAAGCATTTTTAAAACAGTCAAGGATTATATAATGTGAGCTATTATCAAATATCATTTTAACACGGTAGCAGTGCCCACCTTTTATTCACCTTTCTCACTTCCTTCCCCTACCCTTGCTCAGAGGACTGGCCATCTCCCTGAGTACCACATCAAGAAATAAAGTTAGATTTTCAGAGTCACCAATCCCTGGGTTCAAATCCTGACTCTACTAATTACTACCATTAGGATCCTGAGCAAAGAACTTAACTTTGCTGGGCTCATCTGTAAAAAAACCTCTAAGGTTCCTTCCTGTTTTAAATCCTCTGATCTTAGGATCCCAACAAGCCTTTGTGTTCAGGAGCTCCCAGTCCATATTGGAGAATGAGCTCTCTATTTTGGGAGGGTCTACCTAGGATTGAGGGACTGGGGGTAGAAAGCAGGAGCAATGCAGATAAAGAGAGATGAGTTGTGCATACCAATTCTTGGGCTGACTGACCTGGTGACGAAATGGAAACTCACCAATGGGGCCACACCTGGAATCCACTTGGCTAATGCATGGCCCCAGCGGAGGGTCTGGACTGACGTCTGAAAAACGTGCTGGGAGACAGTGTTGGTTAAAGTTCCAATTCTTTGAAGGAAGCTGGGCTTTGGCCTTGGCAGCTTCTGCTGGAGTTGGGAAGGATTAGGGCACTCCTGGACCGTGGCTGAGTTAGAATTGGGGTAGAAGGAGAAAAGAAAAACCAGATGAATGGTGAGAAGTGGATCCAGGATATCTGGAAGTAAAAATATCCTTTTGGAAAGCAGCACAGTCTAAGAAAGGTGTTCTTAACCTGGAGTCCATGGACCCCAATAGGTCTATGGATAGAACCGGGCCAACTGTAAACTTGAATGGGAAAAAAACGAAATCTTTATTTCACTAATCTCTAACTGAAGTTAACATTTCCAACAATTATGAATGTAGGCAACAAACTATAGTAATATTATTTTTTATATTACATTACAGTGGTTGCAGATATTTCAAAATATCACCAATACTCATTGCTACTTAAAATTGCTGATTGTTATTAAATCTGCTAGAAATATTACTATAATTTAAAAAAATATTTTGATAACTATTTGATGACTGGTTTTCTTTATGAGCCAATTATTTTACTTTATTTTTTAAAAAACATTATTCTGAGAAGGGATCCATAGGCTTCATCATACTGCCAAAGGCGCCAATGACACAAAAGAAGAACCCTTAGTCTAAGAGAAAGATAGATGAATTGGGTACTGGATTGCAGTCTCTATTTTGCCACTAACTTGAGATGCGATCTTAATAATATGTGATCTTAGACCAATCACTCCCACTTTCTGGGCCTCAGATCACTCTCACTCTGGGCCTTCATCTGCAAAATGAAAGAGTTGATCTAGAAGCTTTCTAAAATTTCTTAGGCTTTATTTAACATTGTATAATTTTCAAGCATATTAGATAAATATCTGAGGACTCCACATTTTATTCTTTCAAGTTATATTCATAGTAACTTGAGAGCTGGCAGCATCCTTAGAGATCATGCTATCTAACTCCGTAATTGTTGCAGATGAAGAAGCTGAGGCTCAGAGAAATTAACACAGTTACAGGGGCTCTACAATGGCAGAATGACACCAGATTGCTAATCTTTCTATTATATTCTGATTCCTCTCTGAAACCTTGCTCCCTGGTCCCAGCTTTTCAGGCACAATGGAATCCAGGCTAGTAGAATAGATAAACTTATTTGTAAAATGATGGGTAATAGTTAAAGTTCCTTCCATCTCAAAGGTCCTACTTCCCTAACCTTTCCACATCATTTCTGATTTTCATGGAGCTGAGAGAGTCTGGCATTCTGCAGCAGACTGTTTCTGCTTAGTTTCTATCTTAGTCTCCCTGCCTCCCCCGACCCCTGCTCAGCTTTCTAGACATTGGATACCTGGATTTTCTTTGGGTGCTGGCATCAAATGGTTCACCACCTTCTCAAGATTGCTTAAGGCCAAGTCTGCCCCTCCAGCTGCCAGCTGACCCACCCGGGTGCTGGAGGCATAGTCAGCTGTGTCCCGTGCCATGCCCCAAGCAAGCTCACAGCCAGCCAAAGCTGCCCCCAGGACCTTATCTGAAGTGCTGGAAATGGGGACACTGAAGCTGTTTCTGGCACTTCGGATCCTGGTGGAGATAGTTTCCTTTAGTTCAGAAGCAATCTGTAAGCAGATGAAAGGGCACCAAAAATCACCCTCAAAAATATTTTTTAAAATTTTATTTTAGAGCATCTTATATTGTTTTCATGCACCTGCCAAATCCTAATTTGTACTGCATTTATCTGTACAGCTACCATACTCCCATACTAGAGTGTAAACTACTTTAGGGGAGGGATTATGTCATATCTTTGTATCTCTCCTACTATGAGCACAGCAGGATCATTGGATTATAAAGATTTAGAGCTGGTACGGCCCTTAGAAGTAATCAAATTCAACCTATTAATTTTACAATTGGAGAAACTGAGGCAGAGAAAGGTTAAGTGACTTACCCAGCGTTACCCAACTAGTAAGTATCTGAGGCAGATTTGAACCCAGGTCCTCTTGTCTCTGAGTTCACTGCTCTATGCACTATACCATACTGCACATGGTAATACTTAATACCTATTTGTTGAATAAAGGAGGATTTTCTTTGTAAAGGTCTCAGGCATGGAAGGCTCAGAGCATCTCTTATCTGTTCCATATTTCAAAGACCCTAGCATTTGGATGAAGTTTTAGACATGTGGTTTTAGCAGGAAAATGGATCCATCCCTCTCCTATGACAACCATAGACATACTACCTAGCTTCTTTTCCCTAGGACCCCAAAAGAACCAAATTTCAAGAACATGGATCTCAGCTTCTAGGGGATCTTGCCTATTTTAAACTATAGCCTTAAGGGGCACTATCTCCCCAGTCATCTGGGCTCATAAACTTTGAATCACCTTTGACTCTTGAGCCTCAGCTCTCATTGACAGTCAAGGAGTTGCCAAGTACTAGCATTTCTATCTCTGCAAGGTCTGCACAATTGGCCCCTCCTCTCCACTCCCACTGCAATTACCCTGGTACACACCCTTATTTCTTCTTGTTGGGACGTTTATAATAGCCTTCTAATGGCCTTCCTGACTCTAGTCTATCCATTCTCCAATATATCCTTCAAGCTGTTGCCCTAGTAGTCTTCCTAACATACTGCCATTGCTCTATTCAAAAACTTTCAGTGATTCCCCATTATCTACCAAATAATTTAAAACTCTTGATCCTGGCATTCAAAGCCTCACAACCTACCTTTACCCTACTTCTCTAGACTTAAGCCCTAGTATACCCCTTTACATACTCTCTGTTCCAGCCAAACTGGACTACTGCCTTCTGTTAAATTGACCAAAACAAAGTTATAGAAGCCATGGAAAACTCACACAAACACCCAATCTGAGAAACATAGGGTCAAAGAGATAATAGGGTTCCATCCCTAGGCTTCAATGAGATGATATTTCCATGGATGAAAATTGAATCTTTTAACAATTCTCTCTCCTCCCCACTCCCTACCCCCACTCCAATCCAAACATCATTTTATCAGTTCTTCAGGAAATAGAAGAAACTAATTCTGAAACTGGGAGTGAAGTGGTCTGATTGCCTGAAAAGGAAGCAGGATGTGAGATACAAAGCATGGGGAAGAGATTTCCTTACCTTTTCTGGAGGGTATTGAAGAGCAGGAATCTTTTCTTCCAGGTGGTCTAATCCACGGCAGGCCAGCTCATTGGCAGCTGTGACTGAAGCAAAAAACAGACAGCACTGAAGTTAACAAATCCACCTTACTTTGAGAAACCGGAGTTTATTGGGAGAGATATAAGGCTACAGAACATTGCCAAATCACATATCACATAACACCTGTCATCTTCATGAACAGACCTGAACCCTAGAGTTTAATCCCAAGTAATACCATCTCCTTGGGATCCTTTGGCCTGAGATTGATCTAGGGCCGGGAGGGATCACCCTGAGGCTATTTCATTTCTAGGTCAGCTTTGGGGACATATGATAGATTGGAAAAAGGTCTTTTGTCTATAGTGGTGGAGGCTTGAGGATTGAAGGCTAGAAGGGAACCTGGTGAACAGATATTCCCTTTAGAAAGTTTTCTCTTCATTGGCCTGTGAGGTGTCAGGGCTGCATACTCCCCAAGGAGTGAAGGAACTTAATGCAATGCCCTGGGAATTCTTATTCATTGGACCAGGAATGTCAATTGAAACAAAAATTTGCTTGGTCCATTGAAGTATTCTAAAATTCTGGTCTTTCTACTGTTAAATCTTGCCTAAAATGTTATGCAAGATCATAGAGGCCTGGGCCCAGGGCCAAGGTCTTTGAGTCTGACTCTCTTCTTATTGCTGACCTCTGAAGGTCTCTAAGATACATCTCTCAAGAGAGTGAGAGGTGCTGGACCTACTGAAATCTAAGTAAAAATTCTGTTCAATGTAGAGAGAATAGTGGACTCTTTAATACTTATATAACTTATGAATTTTCTAGGGCTGGAACTATAGACTCTGAATCTATGCCAGGCTCAACATTGCCTCATTGCTCTCAATGGGTGCATTGCTTAAATCAGTGGTTTGTTGGTAACTGGCATCTTCTCTTATCCAGTGTACACAGATCTCTTCCCACTCCACCTTTCCAAAACATTTGCTTGGTGGAAATGTCAGTGGAAGTAAAGTATTCTCTGAAGGCTGAGTAATGAAATTCAGACAGATAGATAGCCCCAGCTCCCTACAACTCACACTGTGTTGACAGCCGTCGGACCACAGGCTCCATGCTCCATGCAGCCAAGTTGCTGGCTCCTTGTACACCTTTCTCATAGGCATTACACACAGAGGCCATAAGTGGATGGGCTTCCTTGGTGCTGGTGTAGGTCTTTTGGAAACACTCACAGGTGCCACTTACCACAGGCAACTGAAAGACTCTCTGGAGTACATTTTCCTGCTCCTAGAAAGGAAAGGAAGCATTAAAGATTTCCTTCTTTTCCCCTCTCTTTCCCCCTCTCTCTCTCTCACTGCCCCTCCATTTCTGTCAGCAGAACTTCATGCTCACCTTTTCCTTATATAAGATTGGAATAACTGAAGAGTCAGTGTCAGAAGCAAGGGAAGAAAAAATGTTATCATGCCCGGGACTTCTGGGCAACCCACTCATTACATGAAGGAAGAGCATGGGTAGAGAAAGTAAGATGGTACACATGAACGTAAAAGCCCTATTAGTTACAGCCCAGGTTTTCAGCAAAAGTCAGCCTCTCTTTGTCAAATAGCCAAGCTATATTTTTTCCCTCCTTTCACCTGAAATAAAAGTACATCTTTTTCAGAAAGCTTTCCATGACCAACAACACCCAACCTTCCAGTCCACTAGCAAAATCTTCTGCTCTTTTTCCTATTTTGAAAATCAGGACAACTTAAGATAAAGGTGTTGTAAAAAAAAATACAAATGACTGTACCATCTAGTTGATGGTAAAACTTTGCCTCATACCTCCTGTTCCCCCATATGCCTAACATTCAGGAAGATGAGAGCTCTGAGCTCTATGTCTGCGTTCATATTCTTAACAGCATAGTAGTGGGAGAGAACATATTAGCATAATCATAAACTCAGAGGTGCTGCACTCAAAAAGTAAGCTTCATTGGCAACGGAATATCTTTAATTAATCTTTCTATCTACGTGTCACTATATACTAGAGGGCATTTGATGATGAAGACTGAGTCTTTAATCAAAACAGTCATAGGAGTAGTATTGAATTATCTTTTATGGTGGTGAAATAGAGAACAGACTCAGGTTCAAATTGTAGGGGCCTGAGGGTTGAAAACAGGATCCTTAATGCTAGAATGTCCTTCTCACACTAATCCAACAAGCCAACCAGCCAAGGTTGGTTAGACTCCTAGATAATGGTGCAAATCCCTTTCTTGCCATAGACTCTACCCAAATGGAAAAGAAACAATTTTCCTTATACTACATATTCAGTGAGTTGTTCTTCTTTTTTCATTTTTACTGAACTTGATTCTGAAGTTGCTGCATCTCTATCCCTCAACTGGGAAGAACTAAATGTAAGTCTTCAGAGAAATGCTATGATTTCCATAGGCTATGTGGGCTTGGGACCATCTCTCCTATAACATAGTCACACATATGTGCTTCTCAGTCACAATTTTTTTCCTTTTGTTTGAAGCATGACCACAATAGTGTTAAAATGAATAGTGATAAAATTATTTTGTCAAGCAGCCTGAGGCCAGGCACCTTGGACAATCTAGGCAGATTAGAACAGGGCAGGCAGAGTCACATGTTGGGTTTAAGAGATTAACATGAACTTTCTGTACTTTCCTGATCTAGAAGGGAGAAGAAATATATCTGTCAAGCAGAGATATGTTAGATGACTTATTTCCAAGTACTTTATGTGTTTATGAGGAAAGTATCTTGGGCATTTATAGAATAGAGTGAACTAAAAAAAAAAATAGCTCCCTCTCCCTGGGGTATATCAGACACTAGAAAATTATATGTATATAAGCAAGAAAATACTACCTGGGATACCTTAAATTGAAATTTTGGACATAGCTGAGAAGAATTATTTGTGATAGAGCCAAAATATAAAGTGGTGCTAAGAGGATAACAGAACCTCCTATTCTGAATGATGTTTACCTGACTAAAGCTGAAGCCAGGCTAGCCCAGGTGTTTTCAGTTTCTTTCCAGCTTCATCAGTCTATGGTTCTTTGTGGCATTTATAAGAAAAATGGTATTTTAGGGTTAACTTTAGGATAAGGAAGAACACTATTTCAGGGACATAATTTTGAATTTCCACAAATGACATGAAGTGAGTCTGAATCATAGAGAACTTACTGGTCACTGGCAATACACTCTTCTAAGTGTTGAAGCATTTTGTGTAACAAGTTCAGAGATACTTTAAAGATACTTAAATCTGGTGACATTAAATCACTTAACACTAGCTATATTACGGTACAGTAGAAAGGGATTTGGAGTTAGAAGATCTGGGATCAAAATCTGTCAACTTACTACCTGTTTGAGCGTAAGCAAGTTATTTCCACTTTTCTAGATCTCAGTTTCCTCATCCGTAAAATGAAGATGATGTTCTCTAAGGTCCTTTCTAGTTCTAAAATCCCATAGTACTATTTTTAAAACTTTTTTTACTATGATAACTAATATAATTGTAGAATGATTTTTTAAAAAGCATATTTCCAGCTAGTATTTCTCTACCACCTTCTTTAAGTACCTTGCAGATATCAATTCAAATCAGACATTATCCGCGGTGAAACTTTTTGAGACACCAAGATAATTTCCTCATAGTCAGGAATAGTAATATAACCTGCATATATTCTGTTATTGAATCCCTAAACCTATACTCCCTGCCTACTCTTGTTCCCCTCCCTTAGGTCCCCATTAATTGCCTCAAACATGTACAACTTACTGGGTGGTTTCCATCCATCATGGTCGGGCTCCTGTTGACTGCCATCTCAACACTTCAGTCTGCAAAGGAGAAGATCCTATGACTATCAGCGTCCAGCCCTACGCTCTCAAGGTCAGCACCCCCCCCAATACTTGAGGTTCTGGGGATAGGCCACCACAGTAGGTGGCTGGCGGTTCTGGTTTCTGGCATAGCAAACATGGCACAGAATCACTGCAAAGAGGTTACCTTTAACCTCCCGTAGACCTCAACAGCAAGGCTTCTATTAGTCAACGATGGTCGTAGCTGGTAAGGATAGCATAAAGCAAAAGGCCCAGGTGGCTAAAAGTGGGCAAGGGAACAAGGAGGGAACAAGACGCAGTAGCAAAGGTGTAGAGGTTCTTATGTTAGTAAAACTAGGAGGAAAGAAAGCAAATAGGATAAGACTCAGTTTCTGGCTTTAACATAAAAGATACAAGATTCTTCTTTATACAGACCAACACATCTTAAAGTCCCCTTTTTTCCATACTCAGATTAAAAAGAAAGTCTCAATGAGGCAGAATGGAAGGATATTTGCCTGGCTCCATTGTACCCGACATAAGCTGAAAATCCATTTCTGTCAGAATCCCAGGTGCTTCACAGTCAGTGCCCTTTTCCAGTTACTACCTCAAGAGCTATCCTAACACCCACAACCTTCCAGAAGCACTTACCATTAGCTCTGTTCCCCCTAAGCAATGGGAGCAGCACAAATGAGATGCCCTCCCAGCAGACCTCCCTACTTGCTGCCCCTCCAACTCACTCGAGTTGACTGTTGCCCCACACTGGGCCAGCTATACAGCAGAACTTGCAGAGTGGGCTTCTCAGGCAGTATTATCTCCAGCAGCTCTGGGGAGTCAAGTCTTGGGAAGTCCTAATCACTTCCTCAGCCAAAGGAGGAGAGAGGGGACATAAGATGTGTGTCAGCTGGCTGCCATGGTAATTTGACCAATGGTCCCCCTGGACAAATCCTAACTTTTACACGGATGATTGGATAGCTGAGGGGGTGGTTCCTAGAGTTGAAGGGGATCCAGGTTTAGAGAAGTTGTTGTTCCTGGCTTTGAATGTGGAGGGCAACAAATATTCTGAAGCACATCCCATATTTTTTGAAGCCTGGGTCTCTGGATGATGTTGTCAATGTCCCTTAAACCTTATTTCTAATCTAGCTCCCTTTCCACAAAAGGTGCTCTCAATGTGCCAGTTTCTAGGTGACCAAGCTAATTCTTGTGATTTCTTTTAGTTGCTCATTAGAGGGAACCTTGAGGCTGGATATTCTGACAGATGAATTCCCTTGAATAATCTCATAATGAGTTTGTCTTAATCACCTCTGCTTGTGAATATGGAACTAAGCCACTCAGTAGAGAAAGGACTTTGAACAGGTTATTTAGCACCAAATTTACAGATGTCCTTTGAACAAACCATTTTCAATTTATGACTCTGCTCTGCTCTGTTAACGTATTTTGCTGGGCATAATCCACCAGGTGATTCTTATGTCATAAATTATAAGACGTGCCCAAAGTATAGTTCAGGAGTGGCAACTTTTTCCCACCAGCCTTGGAGACATACATTTTGACTGGTTTGTTCTGCTAACAATAGAAGCCAGACAAATAAGAATATACACCTACCCATCTCTCTTTATACAAGAGGGCAGAGCAAACATAATAGTATTGAGGAGCTAATGCTGGGCAGACCCTAGGGAGACAAACAGGAAGGTTATATTAAGTTCACAAGAAAGTACTTGAGTATTTGGCTTTGGTCTTATACCCTGACTGAGAAGTTGGGGGAGGATAAAAACGTATTTTCCTGGCTATTAATAAAAATCTAATTATCTCCCTTCTGCCATATTGGTGAAGACTCAATGACCTGTGATAGATCATTGGTGGTGGCAAATAGGTAAGAAGGCAGACAAAGCCGAGCTGGTGACACTCCACCTAAAGCTTTAAATGCAAAGAATTCCTGTTATCTGCCTAACCAGAGCTTTTTTAAGTCCTTAGTTTATAAAAGTGTGAAAGGCATGAAGGAGACACCCTCTGATCACACTTCCAGCTTCAGGGCAAATTCTTAACAAGGTTCTGCAACCAGTCAGGGACAGAGGTCAGTTTTTAAGTGTTTGTTGTAATGACTTGGGGCCAGAGGGAGTACAGGGCTGGATTTGTAAATATCAAGCTCTGCTGAGGGAACTGTGTTTTTTGCCCTCTGGAGCTTAGAGTCCATAATGTAAGTGAGAGGTAAGGATTGGTAAAAGGTCCTGGAAAGGCTGCTGAGGTTGTGAAAGACACTCACTTTTTCCCCCTAGATAGGAGGCTGAAGGGCACCAGTAGCTACTATCCTGAGATAGTCCCTAAGCTGGTCTACAGGTCTACTTTGTATATTTTTGGCTCTATGAGCCCTTCTGAGGAGAGCAGCTTTCTTGTTTTAGGATCTAGGACACTATTAGTTCCAAAATTAATTCTGGTGAGACAATGTGTTTCTCAAGCTTACCTAAGCTAACCGATTTCAGCAATCTTATGAAGCAAACTTCAGAGCTTTTTTTTTTTTTTTTTTTTGGTGAGGCAATCTTGCCACAGGTCACACAGCTAGTGTCAAGTGTCTGAGGCTGGATTTGAACTCAGGTCCTCCTTGACTCCAGAGTCAGTGCTCTATCCACTGTGCCACCTAGCTGCCCCTGCTCTTCTCTTAATTGAGGCTGATTTCCAAGATCAGGTTCTCCCTATGGATAGTGATCTTATCTAGCTCTGGCTTTCTCTCTACAGAATTACTTTCCTGTGTTAAGTGAAAGAGCCTAACATTAATGAAGGAGGGTTATCTGCCTTACTTTCACCTTCCTATACTATCTTCCAAATACAAACAAAAATAAAAGAATTCAAATCGGTCCAACAATTTATTGGTCATAATTAATTTACATTACAATTGAGCATCATGATGTAAAAATAGGGTTATTGAGAAAATTTGTCTTGGCCTGACATTTTCCATTTCACTCAAAAAACCCCCAAACCCATTCTCTTTTTCAGATCTGGTGCCCTGCCTGAGAAATGGAATTAAGCCATGGACTTGAATGTGCTCTTCAAGAGTAGGAGTCAAATATCTTTTGGAATTTGAATTCATATGGCCTATTAAACATTTTTTGTTTTTGAGAACCACTCAAAGGAGCAAACCTTACCACTTACCAACCCCTTAACTGATGATGTGCCATATCTAATTCACTTCCATCCTGTGACTCCTGGAAGAGCAAATTAGCATATGTCCATCACTGACTCAAGTCCTAAAGAAGGTAGCTGCTGTACAGTGAGCATATGGCATCAAAACTTGCTTCTCATTATAACTCAATACTCCAAATCTGATCATAATAAATTATGCTTTTTAATGATTGTCTTTCCCCTCCATTTTACTCCTTACACCCTTCCCTCTTCTTCCTGTTCTTTGCTCCCCCTCTCTCCCCCAGGAACAATCTACACACCCCACCCTATAAGTTTAAAAACCTGATTATCATAGAAAATTGTGAGTGGCTCACCCATACCCAGTTTCTAGATTAATAGAATTTCATTTTGTGAAAGCAATTATTTGTAGGCCAACTATCAAATGATGGAACCTAGCATTAAATTAGGCAGCTTAGACATGGCTGTTTTGAGTTCATGTTTTGAAGGATATCTATAATTAATAAATGGGGCTTACTTTTTGTGGGGTAAAACAGAGTATCCTAAAAACTTCATCAATAGAGTGGGTTTCCCTATACCATCATTAGTTCTTACATGTCACATGTTCTACTCAAAGACGTTATTATACGGACCTAATTTATACTACAGATGGGGAGGGTAGAGGGTTTAAGAATTGTAAATTCAGTTCTGTCCTGAAAAGAACAGGCATTTATATGGCATCTACTATGTGCCAGGCACTGCGATGATAAGTGCTTTTTACAAATATTATCTCATTGGATCCTCACAACAACCCTTCAAGGTAGGTTCAGAGACTGCCTCTGAACTCATTTTCTTTTAGTGCTGTGGGGAAAGGGACAGAGGAATACATATACATATAGTTTGTGTACCCACATATGCATAGGGAATTGAACACTTCTGTGAAAAACCAGTTTAAACATAGTGAATGTGACATTTTCTCAGTCATAGGCAAAATGCCCACCCCACTCAGAAGATCACCTTTTCAAATAGGTATTAGTACCCAACACAAAAGAACTTCAAGTCCTTAGTTTCATCTGTGGATAAGCCACTGTTATCATGCCTATTAAGGAGGATAGCAGGCCTCCAAGTCCAATGATCCCAGAATTAGATTTATAAATAGCAAGTTGGTCCAAAGGATTCAGGATATCACAGAGGTTCTTCACTGTGTCCAATAGCAAGGGGGGATGCTTCCTTAGAGATCGAAACAAGAGAAGGAGAAAGGACTGGAGCCACTCTGTTTCTTCATCAGCTACACAAGGTCCGAGGTGGTTCTGGGGCATTGATTTCTCTCTTTTTGCCTTTTCCTGTGCAACTTGCTCCATTTGTAGGGAGATCTCATATACATCTCTGATGATGTTCAGCAGGAGTGAATAGTAGTAATGACGTGCAGCCAACTTTCGCCATTTCTCCTTGTTGATGTCAGAAATGAGTCCTACACTCCTCACCCAAAGGATAGTGTCACAGACAAAGTAAATCACACGGTTCAGGTTGGCTATTGTTAGGCAGAATCGGGGAACAAGATCAGACACAAGGATGCTCTGTTGAGTTGCCTGGACAGCGTGTACCACATTACCTAGTCTGAACCCTGTAAGAAAAACCATGAGTTTTAGCATAGCTTCTCACTGACGCTGAAATGGGAAAATAGAATCATTGAGGATAGATTATCATTGTGGTAATAATTTGACTTTTCATCAATTTAATGGCCTTTTGGATTCTGCACCCTAATTGAGGGAAATACTTTTCTAGAGTATAAAATGAGTAGCTGGAATTATTATGAAAAGCATTAAAGTGTTTTGTTGTATGCCTATCTCCTACCACTACAATGGATATCTCATTCCAATTCAAGGCCATTCACAAATAAAGACTGCAATGTCTGAATTATACGGAAATGTTTCTCTGGAATGAAAGAATTGCTGAATTATCACTATCATAACCTTCAGTTACTACATTCTTTTTTTTTCCCCAATCAACAAGCATTTATTAAATGCCTCTGTGCCAGCCATTGAGAACACAAAGGCAATGAAACAGCTCCAGTCTTCAAGGTGCTTATAATATATGAGAGATAACATATATATGCATTAAATGCTCTATACAAAATAAATACAAGATAACTTTGAGGAAGAAGGAATCAGCAGCTGGGATGGGAGGGATCAGGAAAGGCCTCACAAAGAAAGAAGGTGATTCTCCCCCCCAAATTTATTATTTATTTTTAACACCTTTTTTTGAAATTTTTGAGTTCTGAAATTTCTCTCTCCCCTCCCCCATTCATTGAGAGGGCAAGAAATATCAATTATATTGATTATACATTGAAATAATAAAAAACATATTTCCATATTAGCCATGTTGCAAAAAAAAAAAGAAAAGAAAAAAATTATGCTTCAATCTGCATTCAGACTCCATCAGTTCCTTCTCTGGAGGCGGACAGCATTTTTTCTCATGGTTTCCTTCAGAAATGTCTTGGATCATTGTACTGCTGAGAATAGCTAAATCATTCACAGGTGATCATTGTACAATATTGCTGTTACTGTTATAATGTTCTCCTAGTTCTGCTCACTTTACTTTTTATTAGATCATATAAGTCTTCCCAATTTTTCTGAAACCATCCTGCATGTCATTTCTTAAAGCACAATAGTATTACATCACAATCACATACCACAACTTGTTCAAACATTTCCCACTTGATGAACATTCCCTCAATTTCCAATTCTTTGCTACCACAAAAAAAAAAATCAATATTTTTGTACAAATAAGTCCTTTTCCTTTTCCTTTGATCTCTTTGAGATACAGATCTAGTAGCAGTATTGCTGGGTCAAAAGGTATACACAGTTTTAAAGCTCTTTGGGAATAGTTCCAAATTGCTCTCAAAAATGGTTGGATCAGTTCACAACTCCACCAACAGCGCAGCAGTGTCCCAATTTTTCCACATTCCCTCCAACATTTCTCATTTTCTTTTTCTGTCATGTTAGCCAATCTGATAGACGTGAGGTGCTATCTCAGAATTGTCTTAATTTGCATTTTCTTATCAATAGTGATTTAGAGCATTTTTTCATATGACTATAGTTTTGATTTCTTCCGAAAACTTCCTGTTTATATCCTTTGACCATTTATCAACTGGGGAATGACTCAAATTCTTATAAATTTGACTCAGTTCTCTACATATTTGAGAAATGAGGCTTTTAACAGAGAAACTTGCCATAAAATTTTTTCTCCCAGTTTCCTTTTTTTTAAATAATTAATTAATTGATTGATTTTTAGTTTTCAACATTTCCTTCTTTCCTTCTAATCCTGGCTGAAATTACCACATTTTTCAGGGGATTTGTTGTTTTACAATTTAATTACTCTATGACCTGCTTCCCATGTCTCCTTCCTTCAATATATCTTTTATATCTCTGACAGATTAATCTTTCTTTTTTCCTCTACTATTTATTTATTTATAGCATTCTTTTTTTAAAAATTGATTTCAAAAAACAAAAAATTTTTAAAATTCTGATTTCCAAATTCTTTTTCCTCCTGCCCCCTCATTGTAAAGCAAGCAATCTATCAATTATAGTAAATGAAGTATGCAAAATGTATTTCCATATTTGCCATGTTGCCAAAAAAACATAAAATGAAGTGAAAAAAAGTATATTTCAATCTGTACTCAAGGGTTCATCAGATTTCTCTCTGGAAATTGATAGCATTTTTCATCATAAGTCCTTTGGAATTGTCTTAGATCGTTGTAGTGATCAGAATAGCTAAGTCTTTCACATTTGATCGCCATTACAATGTTGGTGTTACGGTGTACAATGTTCTCCTGGTTTTGCCTCAATTCATATCTTCCCAGGTTTTTCTAAAACCAGCCTATTTGTCATTCCTTAAAGTACAATAATATTCCATCACAATCATATGCTATAACTCATTCAGCCATTCCCCAATTGATGGGCATCCCCTCAATTTCCAATTCTTTGCCACCACAAAAAGAGCTGCTATATTTTTGTACATGTGGATTTTTTTCCCATTTGTATGATCTCTTCGAGATACAGACCTACGCAGAGTTTTACAGCTCTTTGGGTGTAGTTCCAAATTGTTCGGCAGAATGGTTGGATCAGTTCACAACTCCACCATCCGTGCATTAGTGTCCCTATCTCGCCACATTCTCTCCAGTATTTACCATTTTTCTTTTCTGTCATGTTAGTCAATCTGATAGGTGTGAGGTGGTACCTCAAAGTTGTTTTAATTTGCATTTCTCTAATCAATAGTGCTTTAGAGAATTTTTGTCATGTGACTATTGATAGCTTTGATTTCTTCTGAAAACTGCCTGTTCATATTCTTTGGCCATTTATCAACTGGGGAATGGCTCTTATTTTTTTTTAGAAATTTGCCTCAGTTCCCTATACATCTGAGAAATGATACCTTTATCAGAGATATTTGCTATTAAAAACCTGCCCCTCACCAGTTTCCTGCTTTCCTTTTAATTTTGACTACCTTTTGTTTGTTCAAAAATTTGTAAATCTCATTTAACCAAAATTACCCATTTTATTTCCTGTGATTCTCTCAACCTCGTTTGGTTATACATTCTTTCCTTATCCATAGATCTGACAGATAAAATTTTCCATGCTCTCCTAATTTCCTTATAATATCACCCTTTATGTCTAAATCATATATTCACTTTTACCTTACCTTGGTATACAGTGTAAGATGTTGGTCTTTACCTTGTTTCTGCCAAACTGTTCATCAGTTTTCCCAGCAATTTTTGTCAAATGATGAGTTTTTGCCCCAAAAGTATGAATCTATGGGTTTATCAAACACTAGATTACTATGGCCATTTAATACTGTGTATTGTGTACCTAATCTATTCCAGTGATTTACCATTCTATTTCTTAGCCAGTACCAAATTGTTTTGATGATTACTGCTTTGTAATATGGTTTGAGATCTGGTAATGCTAGGTTGCCTTCATTCACATTTTTTTCATTAATTCTTTTAATACTCTTGACCTTTTGTTCTTCAGACCAAAAAAGTAATATTTCTAATGTGTTATTCCCCTATTCAGAGTTGCCAATGGTGTCTCAAAGCTGAGAGGAATAAAAGGAGAAGACACTTGTAGAGGAATCAGCAATCCTAGATTCTAGTCCCACCTGTCACTAAGAATAGGCCTGCACAACCTGCGGCCCACTTATGGCTCATGGGCCACATGCCAAAGGATTTTAGGCAGCCCGCAAAAAATGTAGAGAAAAACATCCTCTACATTTTTCGTGGGCCATTCAAAATCCTTCGACATGCCTGCAGGCCTCTCGGGCTGTAGGCTGTGCAAACCTAAACTAGAATATTACACACAACAATATTGGATTTTTTTCTATCATTACTTTTGATGACAATGACTTAAACGGCGTAAAATGCTGACTTAACGTGTATGTTTTATGTATTCTATATTTATATATTTTAATAGATATATATTTTATTTTTATATTTTCTAGCCAGCTAGGAAAAAAGCCTAAAAAGATTTACCCATCTCTCCATCATTCACTCCAAGTGAAGAGCAGAAGGAAGAAGAAAACAGGAATTCAGAAACATGTAGTGGGAAGGCATTAGAAGGGTAAAAATTAGAGTGTGACTGCTCTACTTCTTCAAAGAGCCTGAATATAGGTCCTAGAAGCCAGAAGAACGTGAAAAAGTTGTTTATCTTTCTTGACTTGTCCAAATATTTCAATAATTTTAAGGTAAAAATGAGCTAACATACTGAACTGGTCCTACTGGTTCAGATTACATGGGAAGAAATGGCATAGCACCAAAAAACTCAGGATCATGCCTGTGTGATGGCCCTTCGTTATTAAATCATTTAATTTCTTTGTCTCTCTCAGTTGCCCCATCTGCAAAATGAGGTCAGCAATACTGGATAATATCAATAAGTACTATCAAATATAAATTATAATTACAAAGTGATATGAACACCAAATGGTCTGAGGCTAAGGATTCTAAACCAGGAGGCTGTGTTGCTCAAGGGACAGGGTACTTACATTTACGGCCAGTGCTCACACTAGATTCCAGTTTCTTGAGCTTCATTACCACCTTCTCTCTATCAGCCTTAGGCTCTAATAAATATCTAAGCAACATGCATGTGTACTGAATGGCTCTGGAATGGAAAAAAAGTGAGGAGAATGATTTATAAGTTAAACAGAACAATTCATCAGAAGGGAAAGAGAAAGGTACATTGCTAAAGGCAAAGTACTCAGGATGATTTCTATGAAGCAGAACTTAAAAGAGGAATATTCTGCACCAGCTCCACAAGGCCAAAGGGTAGCACAAGTAATGAAAATGCAACACAAAGGTGATGGCAAAAGACTTTGAAATAATCCAATGAACAGCAAAAAGCAGCCATTTTATTGACATGAGTGGTGGGAATAAAAGTGGATGGGGATCAAGGACAGAAATAGCTCAAAAAGCCATCTCATGTTTGAATCAAGTATACAAAAGGGACCAGATACAAAATAAAGGCCCATAAGAGGCTATGTATAACACGAGTAGTATAATGACTAGAGAGGACTGGCCTTAGAGCCAGGAAGACCTAGGTTAAAGACCTGAGAACATCCTAGCTCTCTAAACACTGACAAATCAAGCAACTATTTTGCTGATTTGTACTGGGAAGTTGCCACACCAGTGAGTTCCTGCCACTTATGAAATGACAGGCCCAGGGAAAACAATATGGATTATTACATACAGAAAAAGAGATATTTTCTTATATGTGACTTTCAAATGGGGTTAAATCTAATAAATAAAAAGATATAAAATATAAGTGGAAATCAACTTTAATGAATACTATACCATTTTAATATGCAGTTCAATAGAAGAATGTTCCTTCCATGTTATCAATCTACAGCCCCAAACATTATTTTGTAACATAGACACAATGAATTAGAAACCTTGAGTCACAGATATTCACAAGCCCCAGTACATTTAGCAGTCCATATGATTAGCTAACTACTTCACAGCAAAGTGCTTCTTTTTCCATACTGTATTTCTGTAATCATATTTTAATATCTACATATTAAACATTCTGACCAAAATTTAACATGATTTTCAGAATGTTGTATCAATGATTTTGGAGCCAAAGGTTTATCGATAAATTTGGGGGGTTTTTTTCCCTTTTCATTTTAAAAAAGAAAAGTGCTTTCGAGCCATCTGGAAGTACACAAAAGAGCTATACCCTTTGACTTGGTAACCCCACTGGAATATAATCCAAGGAAATAATTAAGCAGAAGAAAAAGATTTAGCTGTGCAAATATATTTACAACTGTGTTATTTACAATAACAAAAAACCTAAGTCAGTTAAATCACCTAATCACCTAAATATCTTGCAGTTAGTCAGGAATAACTAAACAAACTATAATATATTAATGCAATAAAAGCATGATGTTGCTGTAAAGAATGGAAACTACAAAGAATATAGAGATATATGAAAGTCGATCAAGAACACTAAGAAATAGAATTAAGTCCTGTATACATACTGACAAATTATGTTGAAAATTTTTTGCCATATAAGGCTAAGGAGGTTATACTATTATAGATTTTTATCATATAGTTGGGTAAACTCATATACATGTGCTCCCTGGCTATAGTTACTCAGCTAGCCTCACATTAGGTCCAAAAATAAGATATTTTCCCTGAAGGCAAGTTTAAAGACTAGAGGAAGATCTTCTCATTTTAAAGAAAGTCTGCTCCTACTGTTAGTAAAGAAAGTAGATAGTTTTGCAAAATAATAGGGCAAATATCTGGGATCTGGCAGAGTGCATGTACAATGAACAACTGTACGTCCATCCTGTGCATGCTTATATTTTATTGAAGTGTAATGAAATGTAGCATTTCTGTCGTACTGGGAAGCTCACTATAGAAGCCCAAGAGTATTAGCAAAATTGGAAAAATAGCCAAATGAAATTGTAAATTTAACTACCTGAATTTGAATTTGAGCAGGATGATTACTAATCAAGTTTTTATGAGGCATAGTGAAATACTTTCTAACTATTTGTGCTTAACATTTTATAGGCACAGAACTGTCAAATCCTCTGATGGAGTGAAAAAAATGTACTTTATCTCAAACGAGAAGGCCTGAATTCAAATTCCTGCTCTGCCACTCTAGTGTGTGACCTTGGGCAAATCATTTATGGCTCTATGGGCTCGTTTACCCATCTTTAAAATAGAGCTAAATAATAGGCTAAATAATCTCTAAGTCACTTACAACTCTAAATTTATGATTCCCATTAACTAAAAGCTGGGAATGGGGAGCACTATCAGGGGCATCTCATTTCTAAGTATATGATAAAAAGGGATTCATCATGGAATTATTTCTTAGGATATGTGACATCAATGCCTCTTGGTTTGTTTCCCTTCTCACAAGAGCAAACCCTAAAGTCCTCGTTTTAAGAAAACTCCTCCAGGACAGCCTGTCCAGTGTTTCCTTTCACTGGGAAAAACTATCAAGAAACAAAGTCCTCGGTTTTGGTTTCCCGATGTTAACGGCATCCGGAATTTTGCAAGAGTACACTGGTTTCTACGCCGAAAGGCATTTGTACAACCGGTCTTTTGTGTGGAGAAAGGTTGGGATGGGGCCCTGGTGCAGGAGTTTTCACCCAAATTGGAAGGTTTTGTGGTTTCCTCCGGCTTTATCTACGTTTTCCCCAAAGTCACACACTTTTAAGAATTTAGTCTGTCTAACCCTTTCCTTCCTTCCGATGGAACTAACAGGGTAAACAGAGAAGTCGGGGCCCGAGGGAGTCTGTGCTTTCGCTGGCTCTCCACTTTTCACGTCCATAGAGAAATGTGATCACAGGGCTGCTGAGGGTTAGCAGGGCCAGGGGTCACGTGGAGACCTCGGGGTTCTGCTTCTGCCGCTCCCCGGCTCCCGGGGGAGGGAGTCGAGGCCTTTGGACGGATTGGGACGGAGACCAATTGGGTCTGGAGGCGCGCACTGTGCGGCGGCGAGGGAGGCCGGAAACCCAGACTCACCTGAAGAGCCGGTCCCTGCCCTGAGTCTGGTTGGTGAAGCGAGTGAAAGCGTCCATCTCGCCTACCCGCCCCCCACCTTCCCACCGACTTGGAGTCAGGATAGGCCCGAGTAGGGACCGCACCGGAACAGAGGGCGCCGCAGTCCCCCGGGGCCCGGGTGACCAGATGCTCTCCGGACCCCGCCGGACCGAGCACCCTCCACTCTTACGGGGAAGGGACTACCCAAAGGCGAGGGCTGGGGCTGGAGGAGGGAGGAACTGTCTCCCCTCCGCCCCGCCCCCCTCCGAACCCAGAGCCTCCTCCAGAGGCCGGAAGAGGTCGCAGCTTCCAGGACTTCCGGGCTTGAGCCGGAAGTGAGGGTTACCGCGGCAACAGGGTGGAGAGACGCCGAAAAGAGAGAGCGCGAAACTTCCCGGCAGAGCCGGATACCCAGGTTACCCTGGCGACGGGGCTCTAGTGAAGACGCCTCCGTCCGACCTGTCCGGAACCGCGAAGCCTCCGTGGCTGGTTGCCTCCTGGGTGGGTGCTCCTCCCGTCTCCGCGCGTTTCTCAGGTGCGTCCTACCCCGTCCCAGCGCCCTCCTGTGCCCTCTCTCCTTGCGAGAGCTTCCAAGAATTTCCCTTGACCACGCCGTCTGTATGGGCAGCTAGGTGTGCAGGGGATAGCGGGCCGGGCATAGAGTTAGAAAGACCCATTTTCACGAGTTCCGTTTCTCAACATACTCATTTCTGATGATAGCCATCCGCCCAAGCCATGCAGAGATGGTCATGCCCATCAAGATATTGCCACCATCCACAAATGTACCATTCCCAAATTCACAAACTATGAAATTAGTTTATCTGATCACAATCTATTGTCATTCCACCTCTCTCTTTACCTTGCAACCCCAAAACCTGTTTCTTGTCGTCACCATAACCTCTAGTATTTCCAACCCTTTGGTTCTTTTCCAGGCAATCACCCCTGCACTTCTCCAGCTTACCCTGTATGCATCCTATTTGTACTTAACTGTTTGCAAGTTGTTTCCGATTTTAGACGTAACTCCTTGAAAACAGAGACTGTCTTTTGCCATTGTTTGAATCCCTGTCACTTAATGTAGTGCCGAGCACGTAGTAGGCACTTAATAAATACTAGTTAAATGACTAACTAAACTTGATTGCTTACAGCATTTAAAAATTGAGTCATCCTGCAGGCCTAACTTGCACTGAATTGTAGACTATCTAGTTTAAGTTTCAACTGCTTGGGTCAATTTATACCTTAAAGTCCCTGTCCAGTTTTCGTTTTCTCATTAGGAAAGAAAACTTCTGAGTTCATGGATAAATTATCTTTTCTCATGATAGAGTGTTTGTTTTTCTGCAGAATAGGTAAATTCTGTAAATTAGAGAGTATGGGGCTTTGGGAATCAGGGAGGAGGAAAGATTATCCAGAAGGGTAGTCAGCAGTCTCAAATGCTGCAGAGAATTTAAGGAGGATAAAGAATGAGAAAAGGCCTTTGAATTTGCCACTGAAGAAATCATTTAATGTCTTTTGAGATGGCACTTCCAGTAATGATAGGGATGGAAGCCAGATCACAAGATACTGAGCAAAGGAGTATTTTATGCAGTAGAGGCATGAAGTATAAGATATTTTTCCAGAAATGTAGTGCTGAAGGGAAAGAAAGAGATTAGATAGTACTTGGACAGAGGTAGACAGGTGAAGGGAGGGCTTTTTTTTTATTGGGGAGACCTGAGCATATCTGTAGGCAGATGGGTAGGAGCCAGTGGAAAGAAAAACTGAATGTCCATGAAGCAGAACATACAGTTTTTGGGGAGAGATTCTTAAAGAAAAGTGATGAGGAGATGGAATTAAGAGGACAGGTAGAAAGAGAAAGAAGGGCACTTCTTTTAAGGCAGGAGAAAGGAAGAAGAGAGAGCAGGAAATGATACTGAGAATTTCTGAGAAGAGTTTGTTAACAGGTTTTTCTGTGTAGTCCAAACAGAACTGGTCTCTAACCTGTGAATATCTGGAACCACACGCAGCAGGCCTAGAGACAGGAGTGACAGGAATCAAGTAGCAGTTTGATTAATCAATTTCAGAGTGAGGAATGCTCTGTATGCTGGAGTAAAGGCACAGCTTATATACATAAATCACAAGTGGGGTGAAGGAGAAGAGGGATTACAAAACAATAATTTCTAGGATTTGAGTGGTTTCCCACAACGAGCCCAGGAGTCTGCAATACAGGTGTTCTGGAGTCCTGTGGGAATAGTATTGTTTCAAGTCTTTGGGATTATTACTTAGTGGGATGCAGAACCAGAGTTCTGTGATGAGAACAGGTTCTACCATCTTTGATTCACTTCACTTAACATTCATGGGCACAGGAATGTAGTGATTGGGAGAGCGTTGTCAAGGGTTTGATTGATCATTTCAAGCTACATTGTAAGTCTATGACTCCTAAGCCAGAGTCTCCTGAGAAGTCTAAATTATTAGTATATTCATTATACATATCATATAGACTGATATAAAAATCATAATTCCCTTCACAAGTTAAAGGATCAATTATCTTAATCTCAGTAAAGTAGGCTTAGGTCATCCCCTCTAAGTTGGGGACTTAAAGAAAGAGTGAACAGTTTGGAATAGCCACTGTAAAATGTTTGTAATTTTACAGATGATGAAAGGAGACCCAGGAAGATGAAGAAGGAATTTTTAAATAACAGAAAATTTAATGCCATTATTTGTTAACCAGTCAGTCAGTAAATATTAAGTGCCTACTTGTGCCAGTCTAAGCACTGGAAATACAAAAAGAGGTGAAAATAGTCCTTGCCCTTAAGGACCCTGCAGTCTAAAGGAGTAGGACAACATGCAAACCATTATGTACAAACTATATACAGGATAAATTGGAGATAATCAATAGATGGAAGGCACTAGAATTAGGGAGGAATGTTTAAATTGTAGCATGATGTAAGGCATAACCACTTTTTTTTTTTTGCTATTTTTGTTGAGGCAGTTGGGGTTAAGTGACTTGCCTAGGGTCACACAGCTATAAGTGTCAACTGTCTGAGGCCGGATTTGAACTCAGGTTCTCCTGACTTCAAGGCCAGAACTTTATCCACTGCGACACCTCCCTGCCCTCATAATCTCTTTTAATAGAGTTTGATAAATACTGAAAAAGCTTTACTTGGGGAAACTATGCAATATTTATTTTTCTTGGGAACACTATAGTAACTTTAAGCAGATTAATGTCTCTGAAGTTTAGAAAGTGAGAAAGAAATAATTCAACAAACACAGTACCTGCTATGTATAGAGCACTATACTAGGTGCTGGGAAAAATACAAACTTTAGAAAATGAGCATTTTGACAATTCATATTTAAAACACTTTAAGATTTATAAAATAACCCTATCGAGTAGAGAGGTCAAGTCTCATTATTTTCATCTTACAGGGGAAACATGTTCTTAGAGGGTAAGTAACTTCTCCATGTTTATACAGCTAGCAAGTGTTGGAGGTATGAGCCTAGGTCTCTCAAACCCGAAACTCTTTTCCTCTACCATTTTGCCTCTCTCAACATCATCCTTGTCCTCTTGGACATTATAGTCTAGTAAGGAGGACATAAAAATAGATAATACACTATTGTATGATTAGTGCATTAGAGAAGTACCAAAAACGGTACTCTGTGATTTTATGGTGTTCAGTCAGAAGCTGATGAGACTACTTGTCAGCATATTATAGAAGGGATTCTTGGTCAAGTATTCTTCCAATTCTAAGATTCTGTTTTTCTGCCTAAGATTCAAAGTTGATATTAACAGGGAAGCTCAGAGAAAACTTCAGAGGAAGTTTGGGAAGAATTGGGCTTTAAAGGATGAGTAGGAAGTCATCAGACAAAGATACAAAGGAGGGGGGCAGCTAGGTGGCATAGTGAATAAAGCACCGGCCCTGGAGTCAGGAGGACCTGAGTTCAAATACAGCCTCAGACACATAACACTCACTAGCTGTGTGACCCTGGGCAAGTCACTTAACCCCATTGTCTAGCCCCCCCCAAAAAAAAACAATGATAAGAAGGGAAGACTTTCCAAGCAAAGGAAATAGAGTGAACAAAGGTAAACTATAAATATGGTAACAAAGGGCTTGAGAGTTCACCTCAAATTTTTGTGAGTTAGTGCCCAAAGTGAAAAGAATAACTTTGGATGTAAGAATAACAGTAGTTGATGGAAGGCACAAAAATGAGATTGAGTAGTTGGAATTGTTTTCCTCTTCGAAATCTTTAGTTTGCTCCAGGTAAGTAAATAGTATGATGAGGAAAGTATTATCAGATATCGTTGGGGTCACAGGCCTTGGAGCATAGGGCACATCTATTTACATAGCCCTATCATCTTATCAGGATATGTATTTTCTACACTACTGCCCATTATAACTCCTCCATAACTTTTCATCCTGTATGTTTTTTATAAAGAGTTTTATGTATGTCTTTTGTATTTACATCATGATTGTTTCAACTTTACCACCAGATTGACAAGAAAAACCCTGTTCCTTGTGACAAAGAAAAACAAACAAAAATATCCCCTACAGTAACTGCATCTGACAATATATCAAATATTCTGTTCTAGTAGTCTCCCACCTCTCTGCCATGAGGTAGGAAGTATATTTCATTATCTGTTTTCCAAGACATTTATTGGTTCTTCAGTTTATTCAAAATTCAATTTTGTTCCACATCTTCATGTTTACTCAGTATTTAACTCTGTATTTTAATTGTGTTTCTGATAAGCAGCAAATTGTTGGGAATTTTTTCTTTTCCATTCCTTTATCCTTTTATTTATTTTTTTTTATTTTTAGGCAATCAGGGTTAAGTGACTTGCCCAGGGTCACACAGCTAGTAAGTGTTTGGTCTGAGGCGGGATTTGAATTCAGGTCCTCCTGACTTCAGGGTTGGTGCTCTATCCACTGTGCCACCTAGCTGCCCCTCCTTTATCTTTTTTACTTGAGAATTTAATCCATTCATATTTAGGATTTTAATTGTTAACTTTATAGTATAGTTTCAAATTTTTTCCAAATATGTGGATTTAATGATAAGTATCAGGCAGGCTATTGAGTATCAGTAGAGAAATTCTCACCTCACATCACAGCTGACAGTGGGGAATATATTTGATGAATAAGGTAAGGAGTGTGGTATAATGAAAGTTCATGTTTCCAGAGAGAATAGCCTCATTATGTTTGAATTAATAGAAAATCAGGCTCATGTGAATTGTGTGTTATCCTTAGAAAGCTACTTTTTATTTCTTTTAAAGCATCTTATTCCTTCAGCAACAATTCAGAATTTTGCAGAAGTTCCTGGAAAAGAAATTGCTGCTTTCTACCATTACATCTCCCAAAGAAAACTTGTTCTGAGAAGAACAGGTAGACCAGTAAGATCAAGATGCCAGTATATATCCGGAAAGGACCCCTGGAGCCCACTTATGAAGAACAGGATTGGATAAAGGATGAAGAAGGAGATTATTTCCTAAAGGATCCAGATCAAATCCTTGATTCCCTGCCTCAGCCCTTCAGGATGATCAATAAACTAGTGAACCTACTGTTTGACCGGGCATGGGAAATCATTGAGGAGAGAGAAGCAGCAAAGGCAATTACAATACTTAAGATTAAGCCAACTGTCTATTTACCAAGTAAAAAATTCCAGGTATATAAATTCATTGAAATTAGGCTGGTACAATAGACACCTCAACATTTAATAATAATAGCATTTATATAGCACTTGAACGTTTGCAAAGCACTTTAAAAATATAATCTCATTTTATTCTCACAACAACCCTGGGAGATAGATGTTATTATTATCCCATTTTTCAAATGAAGAAACTGAGGCAGGACAAAGTCAAGTGAATTGACCAGAGTCACACAACTAATAAGTACCTGAGGTTGAATTTGAACTCAGGTCTTCCTGACTCCAAGTCTAATAGTCTATCTACTGCAACATCTAGCTACCTAAATGTTATATTAAGTTTAATATAACAGTAAGCAAATAGAACTTGGGGACTATTGAGGTTCTCATCCATTAACTTCTGATTAGTGGGAAAAGGAAGGAGGGAGATGAATCTAGTTTGGGGGAGACATTTTCCTAATATGGTAGAAAGCCAGTGTTTCCTATTGCATCTTTGTTTTTCTAGTTATTTAGATCTGACTTTATTTGTGTGAAAAGTATTTTGTGGTTGTGTTCATACAGTTCCGGAGTTTGTTTCAGTAGGTAGACTCCTAAATATTTTAGGAGTAACTTTATAGTAACTTTAAATGGAATTTCTCTTTCTATCTCTTGCTGTTGGGCCTATTGCATCTTTGGTGAGAGATAGTATCAGGTGTATTTTCTTTTTGTTTGGCAGCATTATGTAGTGGTTTGAGAGCTAGCCTAGGAGCCAAGAAGACTTTGCCTTAATACATGCTGATTGTGTAACCTCTGGGCAATTCACTTACCCTCTGGACACTATGTTAATAAAAAGGTAACCTTATGGGTAAAGGGAATTTCCTGCTTGGGGAGTTCCCAATACCAGTGAGATCCCAAGTCCAGTCCCTATTCTTATGTGTCATGATTTAATTCAATAAAGATTTATTTAACACCTGCTGGTTGAAGGACACTATGTTAGCCTTAGGGATATAAAGCCAAAAAACATAGTCCCTGCCTTCAAAAGGCCTACTTTGTTATGGAGTATAAGACATTTACCCAGGTAGCTAAAATGTAAATTATAGTATAAGTGGATAAGAGAAGTCAAATGAAAAGATAAAATATTAAGGAGAGAGGGATTGTTCCAGGCTGGATAGGTCAAAGAAGGCGTCCCACTGAACGGTGTCTTGAAAGCAGAGAAGGATTTCATGGGCTGAGAGGTGGGTAGTGCTCATTTTAGGTATGGGGGGGCAAGTAGGAGGGGGCAAGCTGAAAGAATAGAATCTGGCTGGAACGTGGAGAAGTGTGAAATAAGGCTGAGAAGGCAGGTTGGCATCAGCTTCGAGCAAGAGGGGCTCTTAAGGATCCCTTTGCTCTATTGGTCCTCCCGCCTACATGTTTACTCAATACATACCTCTAGATTGTTCTGTGTTCTTGATTGTTACCTACCCTTTGCCGGCTTATCTGAGGTGTCTGATGGCACGATGGATAGAGCACTAAGTCAGGAGTCAAGGAGACCTGGGTTCAAATCCAGCCTCAGACTGTGTGACTCTGAGCAAGTCATTAAATCTCTGCCAGCCTCAGTTTCCTCATCTATAAAATGGGGATAATTATAGCACCTGCCTCTCAGGGTTGTTGTGAGAATTAAATGAGATAATATTTGTTAAAAGCACTTAGCGTGGTACCTGGCACATAATAGGTACTATATAAATGCTTATTCCCTTCCCCCCTTCCTCTTGGTTAATATCTCTATGTTTCCTTGCTGATGCCTGAAAGCATCTTCCTGAGAATTTTTTTCCTGAAAGGAATAAGCCCTTTGATACATTTTAAAATTATCTCTTAAAGACATGTAGAAAAGCATTTTAACTAACAGAAATGTAGACTATTGGCTGTAGGACAGGAGTTTTCTCTGTCAGCTCTGTGAAAAGACAGGAGTTTGAATGAGGGAGGCTTCTTCCTCCATTTATCCCCAACTATGTAGTTGTATGCTGTAGAGCTGAAAGAATACTTTCATAAAATAAATGATTCTTGAAGATTAGAATGAATTCTCCCCTTGGAAAGCAGCTCGTGTTACAGAAGATTTCTGGACTTAAACACGAAAATGGTGACAACTGATGATCATATGTTGTGCTCTGATTTGTCTTCACAGCTTTCGAGTGTGCCAAACTGCATTGCCATCTGTAAAGACTATGTGTTTGTTGGGTCATCCAAAGGATTGAGAGTCTTCAATTCGTTGTTCAATTATTCATGTATTTGTAGTTGGGATTCAGTCAAAATTGAGATCGTGTCCATCTCGGCTACAGAAATTGGGAATGAAGTATTTGTTGCTACTGTGGATGAAATGGGTACTTAATCTTCCTGGGTTGTTTTTGATTTTTGTTTTTTATTCATTCTAGGGCTGCCTATAGGTTTACATTGAATCAAAAGGCAACCTGTCTTCTGATAGGGATGTGTACATTTTCTGTGTGGGTAGAATTGTATCGGCTGCACTGGGGTCTGCTTTTCTTCCCTAAATCTAAGCATGGACACATGAATCTAAACAAACGTTAGACTTTGTATGGGAGTAATATAGCAATTGTGAGACTATGGAAAAACACAAAGTTTCTTTGGGGCCTCATTAGTATTCATATGAAAATTATTCACAGTGTGCTTCTTTTATACCTAAAGGATCCATGCTTTCATCTAAGTGAGTAGTCTCTCTTCTGGCACAAAGCAATTCCTTTATAGGTCTTAAAAAATCATTGTGGCTGAAAAATTAATCACCCTCAAGTCTCTCTGAATTTAGTGAGGCTGGTTCTGTATGTCTGTATGACAGATGTACAAGCATCACTGGGCCTATATTTGAGGCCTTTCTAGTGTGTCAGGACCTATCTGAACCTATTCTCTATTGATAAAAAACCTTCACATTAGAGCATCAGAAATAAATGTTGCTTTTTTAAAATTTTTATTTTTATTTCATTTATTTATTTTTATTTCAACTTCTTTGTTTGAAGTCTGAACAGAATTTGGTCAACACACTAAGATCCTACAGTCCTTACTGGGCTGCCACTGGTGGTATGCCAGATACCTTTGTTATCCTTATATTGTGGGGATGGAGACCAGATTAGAAATAGGGACCCAGGTCTGCAGGATGAGAAATGTTGACATGCAGCTATATGTTAAAACTCCTTTTAGGCCAGGCATGTAATGATAGTAGAAGAACTATGGTAATTCAGCATATATATCTTATAAATATATACAAATTATATACATATTTGCAAGTATATGCTTCTAATGAGTATACTGCAATGAAGTTCTATGGATAACATATGAAATTTATTATATGATCCCTCTTCTCAAAATGCTTTATAGTTTTATTGAGGAGGCAAAAATATACACACTTTTAAAATTTTAACAGTACAAGGCAGTGTGTGATTAAATGACAAAATGAGTGATATAGGTGATAATTTTTAAAGCAGTTCAGAAAAGGAAGATAAGAATGGAGTAGGGCAGTTGAGGAAGACTTCATGGAGAGGATATGGAACTTCAACTGGGACCTAAAAGATGAAAGATTTCAGATAGGTGGAGAGAACCTTGGGGGGAATTTCAAGTGAGGAGAATTATATTAACATTTTAGGTTGGAGGGAGTGGCAGAAGTTGAAATGAGTGTGGTAGGTTTGGGCAGGACAGTTGGGGAGCTGGGCTAATGCATGGGATTGCCCTATCATTCAAATTAAATTTCAGTTTAATTAAATTCAAATGATTTTTTTTATTAAGGGCTTGCTTTTTATTAAGGGCTTACTATGTGCCAGCCATTGTCTCAGGCACTGGTAATACAAAGGCAAAAGTGGGATATCCTTTGACCTCACTTAGCTTGCTTTTTGCAAGGGAAATTGTAGGTGGCTGAAGGAGAGAAGGTTGGAGGCTTGGAAGGTTGGAGGAACAAAAGCTTTGGGGTATGCAATAGAGAGTTATCAGGAAAGACAAAAAAATAGTGTTCAGGAAGTGCCCAGTTGAGATTATTTAACACAGATTGGGGCAGGAATTCAACTACATAATAAGGAAACCAGGATTGCCTTGCCTTTTACAATGACTTGTTTTCTGTTTCAGGTGTTGTTCGTCTCTTTTATTTTTACAAAGAATTTCTTTACCTAATCAAAGCCATCAATGAAGTGGTGAGTCTTCCATTTTTGTTACTCATCCAAAGACTACATTGGAACATTGGAGGGATGTGTTGGGCTAGAAGGAAAAATGAGCTTGTGTGGCCAAAGAGAGTCACCTTTCCCTGCTACCCTATTAAAGACCTCATCCCCCTATTAACAATGTTTTCCACACCTGTCAGAGAATCTATACTATACTCTGGTAGAGAGTGAGAGAAGAATCTTTTTACTAACCCAATTGTGCCAAAAAAAACCAAAAAACAAAAAAACCAGTCTTGCTCCAAAGTGGCCTTAGGGCCAAAGGAAATATGTGATTTTTTAAAACAGAAATTTGTCTTGTAAAAGCTTTGATGCCTAATGAGCAGACTTGCAAAGAAACTCATAGTAGGGCTACATGCAGTCTATATCCCATTGAATATCAACACTACCTTATTTTTTTAAAATGATATTTTATTTTTCCCCAATTATATGTAAAGATAATTTTTAAATATTTTGACTTCCAAATTTTCTCTCTCCCTCCCATACCTCCCCCTTCCCTGAGACAGTAAGCAATTTGATGTAGATTATACATGCTCAATCATGCAAAACACATTACCATATTAATCATGTTGTGAAAGAAGACACAGACCTAAAGAAAAAAAATCCACGAAAAAAATATAGAACATGAAAAATAGTATGCTTCAATCTGCATTCAGATTCCGTCAGTTCTTTCTTTCATTTTTTGGCGAGGCAGTTGGGGTCACACAGCTAGTAAATGTCAAGTGTCTGGTCTGAGGCCGGATTTAAACTCAGGTCCTCCTGACTCCAGGGCCGGTGCTCTGTCCATTGTGCTACTACGTGCCCCCTCCATTGGTTCTTTCTCTGGAAGTGGATAACATTTCTCATTATGAGTCCTTTGAAATTGTCCTCGATCGTTGTAGTGCTGAGAACAGCCAAGTCATTCACAGGTGATCGTCGTACAGTATTGCTGTTACTATGTATAGTATTCTCCTGGTTCTGCTTACTTCACTTTGTATCAGTTCATATAAGTCTTTCCAGGTTTTTCTGAAATCAGCCTGTTTATCATTTCTTATAGCATAGTGATACTTCATTACAGTCATATACCACAACTTGTTCAGCCATTCCCCAATTGATGGGCATCCCCTCAATTTTCAATTCTGGGCTATAAAAAGAGCTGCTATAAATAGTTTTGTTAAGAAAGGTCCTTTCCCCCTTTTTTTAATCTCCTTGGGATACAGACCTAGTAGTGGTATTGCTGGATCAAAGTACAAAGTTTTATAGCACTTTGGGCATTGTTCCAAATTGCTCTCCCCAGTAGTTGGATGAGTTCACAACTCCACCAACAGTGCATTAATGTCCTAATTTTCTCATATCTAACACTACCTTATTTTAATGATATGTGATTTTAATAGAAATTTGTCTTGTAAAAATTTTGATGCTTAATATTGAGTAAAGTTGCGGGGAAACTCAGTAGAACTATACTCAATCTGTATGTTATTGATTAGCAAAGCTACCTTATTTTTAGTGTCAACTAGAAACTGCTCCTATTCAAAAAAGTGATGAATATGGCTTTGATCTGTGCATGTCTGCTAGTCTTCCAGGGTATCGGGTGACATGAAATTTTCCTAAACCATTAGGAGAATTTGGAAAATGCCAAAGATTTTGTACATAAAAATGATATATGCCCTTGTCCTATTCCCTAATTGAAGCAGAAGAGCTTTAAGTATTTTTATGTAATGCCTAGATTGATATTCCTCATTGCTTCTTTCAGCAAATGCTTTTTGGAAAATGCCTTTAATATGAATGACAAATTTAAGAGATTTGTTTCTCTAATGTCAACCAGAAAATACAGCAAAATATATTTTTCTCTCTCATTGAACTGAACCTAATCTGTAATGATATTTCTCTTTTTTTATTTTCTTTTTCTTTTTTCCAGGAAGATATTAGCAAGCAGAGTACATGTTTGAATTTGCAAATTTCTCCTGGAGGGAATTTTATGGCCGTACTTCTCCAAGGCAAGACAGACTAAGAACCATTATTAAAGTGTGCAGACCTACAATCTCTTTCAGATATATATATTTTTTCCCTTTTGGGAACATTCAAATGAGATCTCACCCCACATAGGAGCAGCAGTCCAGCTCTGATACAGCTTCCTATCAGGAATGTGAAATTTTTGTTTCCACATGAGCAGGTATTAGATGTAGACACTCTGTGTTTTCAAAATCCTCCCAGTCCAGCAAACTTCCATAGTCAGTTATCTTCTCTGATGTTAGTCAACCAGTCAGTAAGCATTTATGTTCCTGATATTATGCTAAGCACTAGGTATAGAGTGACAAAAGTGAAACAGTCCCTGCCCTCAAGAAGCTTATAATCATCATCATCACCACCACCACCTTTTTTTTTTTTTTTTAGGCAATTGGGGTTAAGTGACTTGCCCAGGGTCACACAGCTAGTAAGTGTCAAGTGTTTGGTCTGAGGCCGGATTTGAACTCAGGTCCTTCTGACTTCAGGGCTGGTGCTCTATCCACTGTGCCACCTAACTACCCCTACTACCACCATTGTAGCTAGTTTTTACATAGCAATTTAAGGTTTGCAAAGTGCTTTACAAAATTATCTCATTTAAACCTCACAACACCTGGAAAATAGGTGTTATCATCCTTATTTTACATATGGGGGAACTGAGGCAAGCAGAGGTTAAATGAATTGCCCAAAGTCACACATTTAGTACGTATTTGAGTTCAGATTTTAACTCAGGTCTTCCTGATTCCAGGTCTTGCATTCTCTCCATCATGCCACCTAGCAGCCTACAAATGTACAATTGACGTGTGTGTACATGTATACATAGATATGTAGACAAAGATATATAAATACATACAAAATGAATACAAATTAGAAGGGCACTAGCAACTGGAGAGGTCTGGGAAGGTTTCATGTATATTGTGGCACTTAAACAGAGTTTTAAAGAAACAAGGGATTCCAAGAGGCAGAGGTGAGGAGGAAGAGCATTTTAGGCATGGTAGGCAGCCAGTACAGATGGAGGAGATAGAGTGTGTGGAGATAACCAGTATAACTACTGTAGAGTGTATAGAGGAGCAAATGTGTAAGAGGATTCAGTGGATAGAAAGGGGCCAGTTTGTGATGAGCATTAAGTGTCAGAGGATTATATATTGGATCCTAGAGGTAATGGAGAGCTATTGGAGTTTATTAAGTTTGGTCTGCCAGCCAATGTCTAGCTGTCCTATACTTCTGTCATATTAATGAAGGGGCTTCTTTAAATACTTTGTAAAGGGGTGAATTTCTTTACATTTACTTTGTACCTTTATACCTCATGGTCTCCATTATCTGCTTCTTATATTCCTCATTTCATCAAGTGGACTTAGAGGAACACAACTGATCAGAGATCTCATGATCATTTCCCCTCCCCCATGTATAAGCTATCTGCTTCTCCAGACATTTTTCTTTTATAGTTAAGTATTAAAGGTAGAAAACAGAGGTTTAGTTTGGAACATATAAAACATTGAGACGAGGGCCCAACACCGAGACAGCTTGAACAAAATTTCTACTGCTCAAGTATGAGGGATCTGATTTCTCATAAAACTGCATATGACTGTCCTTAATCTTTCTAGCCTGCAACCTCAATAGTTTGATGATAACAATTGAAGAGTTGTATAGTTGAATATCCATTTCTAAAGGGTCTTATTACAATGTTGTTCCTCTCAGTAGAAAAATGCCAAAAAAAAAAAAAATGCCTTCAGGGTTCACAGCTTGCAACAGTGATTACATCATCCTTCCTCATCTTACCAGGACATAAATATTCCCTCGCCAGAAGTTCTGAGAAGGCAGACTAATTTACAAAAGACATTTTGCCTATTTAAACTTGCTCAATGACTGGTTTCCCAATGCAGGAACTGGGGACGTTTGGCTAGATGTGTATCGATTGCCCAAGGACTCCTGGCTTAAGGAAATGGAGCAACCTCATCCATCTTTTCTATCAAAGAAGAAAATTAGCCATTTTCATCTAGTAAGAAAATGTTTCATTTTTGATCTATATATTTCTTTCTAGTTTTACATCTGCACCCCAAATCCTCACCACATTCTAGGCTGAATACCAGACAACAAGAAAAAGATTAGAAACATAGGTCACTGATTACTTTCTAGTCTGGCTCTCCTAACTCTTTTTTCTTTTTTTATTTCTCTAGCTGGAATTTGACATTCAAGTCACAGTGCTTTCAGTTGGGAAATCTTCAATATATAACTTAACTTTTTATTGTTAGGTGGGATTTTTCAAGTCTAGTATAACATTTTTCATAAATTTAATTCTCATCAATGGATATTTATTGACCTTTTTTTTTGTTTTGTTTTGTTTTGGCTAGGCAGTGGGGTTAAGTGACTTGCCCAGGGTCACATAGCTATTAAGTGTTATATGTCTGAGGCCGGATTTGAACTCAGGTCCTCCTGAATCCAGGGCCGGTACTCTATCCACTGCGCCACCTAGGTGCCCCTATTGACCTTTCTCATAAAGGCAGTGGGATGTAATAAAGAAAGAAAGAACCCGTCTCAAATCCAGGAAGACCCAGGTTCATATCCTGCCTCTGACATATACTGGCTATGGGAGCCTGGGCAAATCACAACCACTCAGTGTTCTAGGCAGCTCTAATGTCATAAGTTGCAGAGAACATGCCGGCCTGCTTTGGTAAGGAAAGTTTTCTGCACCAATGAAATCACAGGTCTGCTCCCTGTCTTGATCTCCTGCTGTGTTAATTGCTATGAGGGTATGTATGATACATGATCTCTGCAGTCCACTGGTGGAGATAATACATGTACAACACCTATACATAAATATACATAATACATATACTCATACATATACATGTCTGTGCATTTGCTTTCTGTGACAAGACAGAAGAAAACACTTTGTCCTGGGCCTGCATTTCTCAGATTAGCTTCACCAACCATAGGTAAAAAGGGAGGGAGTTCTTTTGATGATATCTAGATCTTGGCCTTTCTTTCACCAAAGTCTACTGTGAACTAACACACAAATGGTTCAAATGCAGCATCAGATTTTATTATAGTAGAGTAAAATTGCAGGGGGAAAAATATACTTTTAAAGTAAATCCTATATACAGTCTCATATTATTAGAATATCATTAATAAGATTATAGTTTTAGAGCTGAAATGTCTCATAGAGGCCATCTACATTTTATAGGCAAAGGAACTGAGGCCCAGAGGTTAAGTAACTTGCCCAAGGTCACAGTGGCATAGTTGGGGTTCAATGAACCCAGGTTATTTAATTCATTATCTAGTGCCCCCTTGACTACAAGGTCTGTTTCTGTTTTGATTCTAGGTTCTCCTTCCTCTGGATTCTGGTTAAAACTCCTCTCTCTGCACCCACTTCCCTTGCCAATGTATCTGGTGTCCTCTTGGGGTTGCCCCTCAGCTTACCTGTTATTTTTCTCGCTCTTGCTCTTGGGCCTTTTACAGTCTTTTCCCCTGCTGTATTATGGATCAACTAATTTTTTATTTCTTACATCTCTTCTCCTCATGAACCTCTTGGGCTTAATTATCATTTCTATGCAGATCACTCTCAGATTTACATATTTAACTCCATCCTGAGCTCTGTTCCGCAACACAAATTGCCTGTTGGCATTTCAAACTGTGTGTCTCTTGACATCTCACACTCTGTATATCCAAAGCAGAGCTTGTTAATTTTTACCCCCAAACCCACTCCCTCTTCTGAACTTTCCCATTTCTCTCGAAGGCACCACCATCTTCCCAGTCTTCCTAGGTCTGAAACGAAAGTGGTTTCTCACTCTGCATACCTTACCCAATATACACCTCTGGATACCCAATCAGTTGCCAAATCTTGTTTCCACCTCCACAACATATTTCACATTGAGTATCCTCTCACTACTAAAACAGCTGCCATCTTAGGTCAGGCCCTCATCACTACTGGACTAGACTCTTGCAATAGCTCCCTAATTGTCTTCCTGCCTTAAGTGTCTTCCTACTCCAAACCATCTGCTACATAGCTGCCAAAGTGATTTTCCTTAAGCATAGATCTGACCTGACACTTCTCCCTCTTAGTAAACTCCACTACCTCTCTACTGTGATTCTGTGACCAAAATCCTTCTCTCTCCTTCTTCTGAACTCCTATAGTATTTATTCTCTATACCACTCATTTGGAACTGGCATATACTGCCCATATTGTCACTGTTGTTTTGTTTTTTGGCAAGGCAATTGGGGTTAAGTGATTTGCCCAGGGTCACACAGCTAGTAAGTGTTAAGTGTCTGGTCTGAGACCAGATTTGAACTAAGGTCCTCTTGACGCCAGGGCCACTGCTCTATCCACTGTGCCACCTAGCTGCCTCAACTGCCCTTATTGTCAGTTATCTTTTTATGTCCCCAACTTGATCATAAGATCCTTGAGAGTAGTCAGCATGTTTTATGCTTCTTTATATTTTTCCCAGGTCCTGGAATAATGACTTGAACATAATAGGTGCTCAATAAGTGTTTATTGGTTTACTATTTAGGAATGCAACTTTGGAATAGAGGTTTGTTGACTATAGTAATTCAGTCTCTGTGCTGAGATAGTACTAGCTGAGTAATGGCAGTCCTCTTATTGTAGACAAACACCATAAACAGCCTTTAAAAATCTACAACCCATTGAAATATTTATTGATTACAAAGATAACTGTGTTCACTTCATATTAAATCACTTTCTTACTAGTCTGCTCATCTCTAGTGTCTCCTGCTTCCAATTCATCTCATCTAAAACTATCAGATTAAACTTCCTAAAATAGCTCTTCTGTCTTCAAACAATTTCAGTGGCTTCACAGTACCTATGGAATAAGGCCCAAACTGCTTAGTTAAGAATTCAGGACCATTCAAAATCTGACCACAGTCCCTTTTCCCAGTACTCAACAGTATCAATTCTCTGTTCCATCCAAGATGTTCTCTTCCTCTGAACACTATGTTCATTCTTACCTTTTAGTCTTTACTCATGCCATCTCCTTTCTTCTCTCCCCTCCCCATAGCATCCCTGTAGTGCCCTGTCTCCTTTTTTTTTTTTCTATTCAAAATTCTGTCCATCCTTCAGGGCTGAATTCAAGTCTCATTTCCTTCATGACCACTCCATGACTTCCCTAACCACTCCACTCCACAGTGATTTCTTCCTGTTCTGGACTCCTATAACATTTTCTATTTGCATTATTCCTATGGGCAGCAAGGTGGCACAATAGATAGAGTACTGGGTCTGGAGTCAGGAAGCCCTGAATTCAATTACAGCCTCAAGACACTTACTATGTGACCCTGGCAAGTCAGTTAACCCTGTTTGCCTCAGTTCCTCAGTCTATAAAATTAAGTCAGTATCTTTGACAAGAAAACCCAAATGGGGTCAGACATAACTAAGACAACTAAACAACAACAACTATTTCTATGGTATCTAATCACATGCTACCTTTTATTATGATTTCGTTGTTTCATGTCTTCTCAGCTAGATTGTAATAATCTCCAGAGGCCATCTATTTTGTATCCTTATAAACCCTAGCACCTTGCTATGCACATGGTAGTATTCAGTAAGTGTTTGTTGAATGATTATAGTTATTGGCTCCCAAAGCATCTAAGAATACATGGGCCGTACTGGGAAATTAGAAGGGGCAAAATGATAGTATGTCAAAGGTGAACACATTTATGTTTTGTTTCTGTTTGTTTTTTCCTGCAGAAATCCGTTGAATCGGCAGATCTTACAGATATGGTAAAAAAAACTTTAAGGAAAATTTCCAGAATTTGGCTTGTATTTTATAGATTTACTTGAAGATTTACCTTTAGTATCAAATTTTTTATTTGTTCTAAGCTCTTCATTCAGTTCCAGGCTCTCTTTAGGTAAAGGTCCCTGGAGGGAAGAAGAAGCCAACATGTAGAGGAGCCAGCACCTCAATCATTTCTCTATTCCCAATTTACCCCACTAGAAAAATTGGGGGTTTTTCCTCTGGGTGAGATTGAGGACTCTTCTTCTCTTGTGGTTGAGCTGGTGCTGCCGGCTTCTCTATATGTTACCTTCTTCCTGAAGTCTTTCTCACCCTCTGAGAACCTCTCTCTGAAGAAAGCCTGGAATTACGTGTTTCCTTTCTTAAAGCCTAAAGGCACAAGAACTCAGATCTCTTCTCTCCCAAGCTCTTGCCAACTCTATCCCTCACATAGGCATGGAGCATCGAGTTATCAATTTCCGTCAGTGAGAAGACTCTTATGAAAAATGAGCTTGGGCCCTGAGTAACAAAAAGATATAGTAGGTTCTACAAAAAGATAAAGTAGATTCAACTCTAAATCCTTTGTTGTGTCCAACAGGAGTATTTCAGCATAGTCCCAGGTGGATTTCCAAAATGTAAGCTTCCCTTTAGGGTCTTTTCTATATCAGGCTGGTGGGTATGGGTCACATGTCCCTGTGCCTTGTAGTTCTTGAGATCTGTGCCTTCTGCTGTGAAGCTCTATAATTCTCTCTTACAGGAAAATCATTCTCTGAAAACAGACATTAAATTAAGTGGTCCAGTTCAAATAATGAAGCTTAAATCACCCAAACCAGTTACAGGTAAGTAACACGCAATTTATAACTATTTGTTCCTTCCTTCTGTACCACTGTAGGACACTATTTGGACGGTAGGCATAGTGCTAAGAAGAAAATGAATAGCCTCTTAATTTCTGGTATTACAGATGCAAAGATTATGAGAGTAAGAAGAGAGGAAAAGAAAGAAGGATTAATATAAAGAAATAAGAAATGTGGGGTTTTACTAATATTTGCCTTGTGTCCTATAAGTAGCAGTGAACTACTTCTGTCTCTGGCCGGGCATTGTGAGGCTCTATCTACTCTCTACTTTAGGAGATAGTTCAACCGTGGATCAGGAGTAAATAAAGATAGTGGGGATACGGAAACATAGAAGAACAATTGGTGTTTGCATCCCAAAGAAGAGGGGAATACAGAGTATTGGAGATATAGGCAGAAAGCTTAGCGTATCTGAGTTTTTAGGACTAAGTAGAAGGCAGTTTCAGGAGAAACTAGAAGTGTTGGAAGAGATATTAGAAAGCCAGGAAGAAGGAAAGGGAGAGAGGTAGGAGAGGGGAGAGTAAGAGAAAAAAAAGACTACATTTGTAGATATAGGCAACCTAGTCCTTGAACGGTTAGATAAAGTTAGACGGTGCAAATAATTTTTTCTTCTTCTTCAACACAGGTACTCCATTTAAAAGCCCACTGGAAGTCTTTCAAAAGATAGAAAATTTGTGTGGGTTGGGCTCTGGGCAAAACCACATGATTAAAGATAGCCAATTGGAGCAGCAGGCAGCAATCTTTGAAGTTTTATTTAAAAAGTATCTGCATGTGGAATGCCCAGAGGAAAATCTAAGGTGAGATGGAAAAGAAAAATAACAAGGGTTTTAATAATCTCTAGAAACTTTGTATAAATAAGATTTCTAATCTTCCATGGCTTAGAAATTCAGGCAGGAATTAATCCAGGATGTCATTCATTTCAACCAGCATTTGTTAAACACTCTCTATGTACAAGACATTGACTGGGGTTCCATGGAGTCAAAGATAAGAGACAATGTAAGTCCTTCTCTCAAGGAGTTTGCACTACAGTAAGTGGACAGAACGTGTATCTATTAGTAAAGGATTAAATGCATTGGAGAGGTCAAATAGAGTGGCTTGAGAGGTTCAAAGAGAGAAGGAATCTTCTAACTGGGGGAACTGAGGAATGCATCATTTAGGAGATGTCAGTGAGATGGGCTTTGAAGGCAGGACGCAATTGGGAATAGATATGGAATCCACCTTGGCTAGAGTGTAAAGAGTATTAGTGAGGCAATCATGGAATAATGTTAGAAAAGCAGATGAGAGCCAAATTTTGCTTTGAATATGAAGTTAAGGTGCATATATTGTGTCTGACAGATAATGGAGAACCACTGAAAGTCTTAGATCTAGGTCTTGGGAGTGATATGGTCAGACCTGTGCTGTAGGAAAACTATTCTAGGATCAATATGAAGATATTGGCTTAGAGGAGCCCTGCCAGACCACCTGTGCTCTACCCTGGGCTACCATCGAGGAGGGACACCAGAAGGGCAACTGTTCCCACTGCAGATGGAGAGTATTAAAACCACAGTCGACAAGGGACTCAATAACTATTTCTAGCTAAGTGCTGGAGATACAAAAAAGGTTAAAGATAGTCCCTGATCCCTAGGAGCTTGAAGTCTAATGGGAGACACAACACTGCAAAAATCTATGTACAAAAAAGCTAGGGTAAAATGGAAGTATTCAATAGAGGGAAGGCATTAGCATTAAGGAAGATCAGCAAAGGCTTCTTGCAGAAGGTGGGACCTTAGCTGAGATTTGAAGGAAGCCAGAGAAGGGAGAGAGTCTCAGGCATGGAGAGTAGCTAGTGAAAATGCCTAGACTTGGAATGTCTAGTGTGAGGAATAGGAAGGAGGCCAACATCACTGGATTGTAGAATATGTGGAGACAGATAAATTGTAACAAGACTAGAAAGATCTGAAGAGGCTGGGTTTGGCTTTAAAAGCCAAATAGAGAATTTTATATTTTGTCCTGCAGGTAATAGGGAGCCACTGGCGTTTGTTGAATGGGATTTGGGGAAAGGGGAAAGGGTTAGAACTAGTTAGACCTGCACTTGAGGAACATCATTTTGATAGCTAAGAAGAGGGTAACCAGGAGTGGGAAGAGACTTGAGGCAGTGCAGTAGTCTAAGCATGAGATGGTGAGGGCCTGTGCCAGGTTGGTGGCAGTGTCGCAGGAAAAAAAGGAGTGTGTATATGATAGAATTTGCAAAGATGAGAAGACATTGAGAAGGTAGAAGCATTGGTAGAAGGAATTTCACAGGATGTGGGGGTATGTTCCTATATTCCCTATTTGGGGGAAGGTAATTATGGCTGGTGGCTCTTTCGGGCTTGGGATTTCTGAGCTGCAGTGGGCTAAGCAAGTCTGGCATTAATATAGTGACCCCTAGGGACCACCAGGTTGTCTAAGGACCGGGGACCTGGCCCAGGGTGGAAATGGAGCAGATCAAAGCTCCTGTACTATTTGTAGTATCTTTGGCTTAGGAGTGGTTCCTGTTCTTCCAGGCTGTCTGAGAGAGGACCATATTAAGCACTTAAAAGTTTATTGACTGACTTTCTGTGTTTCTGTAACTACAACTAGGACGGGACCAATGATTTGGGCTAAGGAGGGGACCTGAGCTCTCCTGAGGCTTTATTCATTAACCATCACCTCATTAAGTAAAGATCTCAAAGTACTTTCCAATGCCATCTAGCAATTAAATACCACTAAATTCATGTTTAAATGAAGTCATTAGTCCATACCAAAACAAACAAACAAACAAAAGCAATTTCATGTTGTGTTGAAGGAATTTAGGCAAATGTCTTGGCTAAGGTCATTTGGCATATCTTTGACAGAAAACTCTCCTAGTGCTCAAACAACTAGATCACACAATCACTTTAATTTTCATATTTGAAACGAAGTCTTTCCATGCTACTATAATAAACACCTTGAATTTGAATTTTTCCCCTGGTGTATTCAGGATGTCAACCCACAGGGCTGAGCCATAATTAAGATTGCAGGTGTCTCCTGAATTGGAACAAGAATGAGTTTGAATTAATCCAAAAGAGAAAAAGATGTTTCAAATCAATTCCTTCTGTAATGTAGGCGTTCTTTCTAAGGGTGTAGAGACCTTCTCTGCAAAAGGGAATAGCTTTTGACATCATTTCTAGCCTTCAGTATAGGTGACTGACAGCTGAAACTAATAAGTATATGTCCAAATCAGCTCATAAATTTCCCTGTCATCCCCAAGGTACACCATGTAATTTGCTTAACCCTCACATCCCTAGATAGAACCTTGAAGTCTCTCCCATTCATCATCCATCCCTAAGTCTAAGCAAGAAGATTCTGTCCTTGCCAGGTCATCTCCCATAGCTCATTGTATCTGTTTCTCTCCTAGTGTTGCAATGTTCCATTTTCTCCTCCCTGGACATATACTTATGTTGCCTACTGAAACCAAGGTTCCCTCAGGTAAATTAAAAGTGGATGATTATTTTATAGAAGTTGCTACTTTGAGGAATCACTAAATCAAGTCACTGGAAAGAGATTTTATATTATATTTGTAGCCCCACCATCTTGGCTGAATATTGCAAGTGCTTTCCTATCTTGAAAAGGAGAGGAGTAAGTAAAGTGGGAATAAGAGTCAAAGATTAATCAGTGATGGCACTGAATTATCAGTTGGGGCGGGGTGGAGGGGTCAAAAGTGCCTATTTAGCTTTGTGCGTTCAGATCAAAGAATCTATTAAACATAAAGGGAAAAAAAGCCCTGAATTATGAGATAATTTGTCTCTAAAGCAAGGGATTACGGATTTAAATTCCACCTGAGTGCCTCTTTTGGAGAGCAAGTATTGATCATGTTCTTTCAGAAGAATGAAAAGAGTAGAACCCAGTGAAAAGCAGCAAGTTGTAGAGGAGAGAGCATTGGAGTGACTGGACTTGTGTTTAAGTACTCCTACATTTACTAGCTATCTGTGACCTGAGCAATTAATTTCTAGCTACCAAAGTCTTAATTCCTCATATTCCTTAATTTCCTAATGTTATCCCAATTTGCAAAATGTGAGTAATAATACTATTTGTTGTTGCATTTGTCCTTCATTCTAGAAGAAGACGATGACATCAGGGAGATGATGACATGACTTACATTTGACTTTGATTTGAGTGAGGAAGGGCTGTGCAGGTCAACAGCCTCAACTCTCTTCTCCAGAGTCATCTGGGTCCAGTGGCCAGATATTCGTCAGAAAGACTGGAGATAGCTCAGGATGCAATGGGAGGCCCTGGCCTGTTGTGAGGCTAGCCCTTTGTAAATTATAATAAATTTATTTTTATTATTATTATAAGGTGACTTCAGTCAGCTGCCTCTAACGCTAGATTGTAGTTCATATGCTGAAGGTATAGATTCCACTTTAGAGAATGATCACATACTTGATAAAGAATTTTCCTTGAGGACTCATTTTTGGTGAGAGAAAAGGTGTAAGAAAAAAGAGGATAGGCTAGCATCAGTGTTTTAGAAGATATAGGTTCTTTTCCTTTCTCCCCAATCATGGGAAACAGACCTAATAGTGGTATTGCTAGGTCAAAGGGTAGACACAGTTCTGAAACTCTTTGGGCATAATATCAAATTGCTCCCTAAAATGGTTGGATCAGTTCACAGGTCCACCAACAGTGTATTAATGTCTCAGTTTTTCCACATCCCCTCTAGCATTGTCATTGGCTCCTATTGTTTTAGTCAATCTGATAAGTGTGGGACAGTATCTCAGAGTTGTTTTATTTGCATTTCTCTAATAAAAATGATTTAGAGCATTTTAATATGAATATATAGCTTTGATTTCTTCTTCTAAAAACTGCCTGTGGGGCAGCTAGGTGGTGCAGTGGATAGAGCTCCAGCCTTGGAGTCAGGAGGACCTGAATTCAAAACTGGCCTCTGACACTTGACACTTACTAGCTGTGTGACCTTGGGCAAGTCACTTAACCCCCATTGCCTAGCAAAAATAAAAACAAACAAAAAAAAAACTACCTGTTCATATCCTTTGACCCTTTATCAATTGGGGAATAACTCATTCTTATAAACTTGACTCAATTCTCTAAAATTTGAGATGTAAGGCCTTTGTATGAAAAACTGGCTATACAATTTTTTTCCCAATTTTCTACTTTCCTTTTAATCTTGGCTACATTGGTTTTATTTGTACAAAATCTTTTTAATTTAATGTAATCAAAATTATGCATTTTACATCCCACAATGCTATCTCTTATTTTATTCATAAATTCTTCTCTTATCCATAAATCTGATAGATAATGTATTGCATGTTTCTCTAATTTACTTATGATATCTCCCTTTATGTCTAGGTCATGTATCCATTTTGACCTTATCTTAGTAAACAGTGTAAGATATTGGTCTATACCTAGTTTCTGCCAGATTGCCTTTCAGTTTTCCCAGCAATTTTTACCAAATAGTGAGTTCTTATTCCAAAAGCTTAGAGCTTTGTGTTTATCAACACGAAGTTACTATTGTCATTTACTACTATATTGTATACTCACTATATTCCACTGATCCACTATTCTGTTTTTTAGCCAGTACCAGATAGTTTTGATAATTACTGCTTTGTGATATAGTTTAAGATCTGGTACTGCTAGACCTCCTTCATTTATATTTTATTTTCACCAATTCCTTTGATTTTCTTGACCTTTTGTTCTTTCAAATGAATTTTGTTATTATCTTTTCTAGCCCAATAGAATAATTTTTTGGTAGTTTAAGTGGTATGGCATTGAATAAGTAGGTTAGTTTAGGTAGAATTAACATTTTTATTGTATTGGCTTGGTCTATCAATGAACAATAAATATTTCTCCAATTATTTATATCTGGTTTTATTTGTATAAAGCTCAAGCTCTACCAAATTGGTTTCAGATACTCAAGATCTTCCCAATCTTCCTTTTCAGGATGATCCCTTATCAGTTCCTGCTGTTGCTGATCAGTGCTATATAAAGATTTCCCTGAGAAGCGCAGCTTATAGATTGTAAAGCTTTATTGACCAAGTTCACCTTTGTTCATTGTATTCCTTGAAAGGTGGAAGTGATTATCCTTACCTTCTGCTGTTCAAGAATGAGCTCCCTGTTCAGGAATGAACACCTTGTGATATACACTCTGCTTTTTTGGGCCAAAACCGCAGAATTAACATACAAATTCTACAACTCCTGATTTGATAAAAACAGTTACATGTAATTTCTCCATAATTCTAAAACATCCTGCTGGTCGCTTAGTATAACAATTGTGTACATATCTGTGTACCTGCTTTTTGATAGAATGTTTCATGTTTCCCACCCATAAAAGGATGAACATGTAGCCTGGGCTGGGCATGGTACAATACTGACTTAATCTGTTTTACTTGGTCCTCATTTGTTCTTTTTATATATTCTTAACCTCGTCGTGTATTTGTATCACTAATGAACTACCAACTGTTTTGGAGGCTTCCTTTCCAAGTTAACCCTTTGTCCATCCTAATAAGGAGATTATGTCTCGTGCCAAAATCTTGCCTTAGTGCCTCCATAAAAGAGAGCAGGCATCTCTCATTGTCTCTTTGGTATAAGAAGAAAAAGGAATGAGACTTCAGAGCTTGAGATTCAGCATCAGGTCTCATAGAGAGATAGGGTGTCATAGCAGTACATTACCACGTGCTATGCTTTCCAAACCTAGAAAAGGTTGTAAATTCCAGAGATAGGCCCAAATTGAAAACATGCAAATGAAAATATTTTGAGAAAAATTAATCCAAAATATATATCCCTTGGGAATTACATAGTAGGAAGACTCAAGAGCAATATAAAGACCAGTAATGACCAACAAACTAAACAACAAGGTCAGCATATTCCACCAGAGAGAGTTCATACTTGGGTACCCAAGATACGATCTGGTTCATCTTTATAAGCAGAGTAGGCAGTGTTTGTTAGAATGAGCTACCACTGATTATAAATAAAGGTAACAACTTATCTGCCATCCAGCTTCATATCTTCTTCTAACACCTTTTCCCATCTTCATTTCTCAGGTGTGGCCTGTGCTCTGGGTATACACTGGCCTGGAAGCCATAATTTCTTCCTCTATTCACTTGTCCGACCTCCAAGAGACAAAGAGAAAGAGAAGGAAAAGGAGAAGGAGAAAGAGAAGGAGAAGGAGAAGGAGAAAGAGAAAGAGAAAGATAAGGAGAAAGAGAAAGAGAAAATTGGTATTGTAATTTGCTGCTGAGAGGAAACTTCCTTAAATCTAAATCAATTTCTCCTTGAATTTCGGTGGCTTATTAGAAGTTTAACTTCCGATATTTCCTGGGAGAGTTTTAGGAACTGTGATTAGGGCCACCTATGGGTAGAGCTGGGTAGAGCATGTTCTAGAAATATAAAATGGCTTGGGTTCTGGATCATTATGAATTAAAAAGTATTTATTAAAGGCCTACTGTATGTGATAGGCAGGGAATGCAAAAACCAAAGTGAGACAATCAGTTGCCCTTGAGAAGACTGCATTCTAATAGGAAAATACTACACATGGGTGTATGGGGTTTTCAGGGAGGACTAGCACCTCTGTGCTGTGAGGGCTTGCTGAGCCCTTTTCAGGGCTGCTCATCCACCTTTGGTGTCCACCTGTCACCCAGCTCTCGCTGGTGGCTCCAAGAAGTGGCAACATATGCAGTGACCACACCGTGGTAAAACCGTCTCAGCTTGAGCATAACTGACAGGCCTCAAACCCATTGGTGATTTAGGGGTATGTCCACCCAGAGCATATGGAGACTTCCCCTAGCGGAATGGGTAGATAAGAACAGTTTGTTCCAATGGCCATGAAGGCAGCTGAAGGCAGCATCGTGGGGCACTTAGACCTTGGTTAGACATCAAAGATGCCAAGGTCATCCACTGCATCCCAGGCCATCGCTAGTCATTTTGATTTTTTTCTTGCCACTGGACTTTGATGACTCTGGAAGAGAGACTGAGCCTGTACAACTCTGCCTCAAGTAAATCAAATTGATATGCAAATAAAGACATCACCCATGATGTAACTGGTCTCCTTCAAAAAGGAAAACGAAGGACAAACAACAACAACAACAACACATGGGGAATTGTGGTCAGAGAAGGGAATGCTGGTCTGGGGAGTCAGAGGGATTATGAGTAGAGCCATAGGGCAGCTGATTGTCACCCTTTTCAGGAAAAGTGAGTAGTATTGATTTAATTTTTGGTGTTTTCAGAGACAAGGAGTTAGGTGGGGCATGACATTTGTACATCAAGGTAAACAGCAGAATGCCTGAGGAAGACCCTGGTTTCCTGGTGGATGATGGGATAGGATGTAAAGCCTCATCTGGGGTAGGATAGTTAGGGGAATTTTCACTCATTGACCAATCAGGACAGCTCAGCCCTCAGGCAGAATTCCAAAGCTGAGTAGATTAACCCCTGAGGAAGCTCTCTGGACATGAGTGGGTCAGTGGCAGGACAGATGGCAAGATACCAAGTAGGCCCTGGTTTCCTGGTGGATGGCAGGATGAGATGCTTCTTGAAGCTAAGACCACTCAACAAGGTTGGTTCACAGAGCCCCTTTCTTCTTGTGCCATCTCTTGCACTAGCTGGTGGAGATTCTTCTAAAGCTCTTCCATTCCCTCCATCTATTCAGAAGGCACAAGAGGTGTGGGCATTGGGCCAACCCTCCATGGACAAAGAAAAACAGGATCATTCTTGAGAGATTGTCAAAGCAAGTGAGCTGTGAAAGATGGCCAAACTTTTGATAACTTTATTCTCATCAGATCCCTACTGCCCCTATCTCTTGATATCTACTTTTTCATTATTTCCAGTTAATACTCCTAGTTAGGGACTATGTGTTTGGGTTACCTAGACTCAGAACAAGTTCTAGACTTCTGAATTTTGAAAATTTAACATACAAGGACTGAAAAATGAGAGAAACTGTTGTTTAGGGAGGTTTGAAGTAAATGGAGCATCTCTTCCATTAGACCCTGATCCGAAGCCTGATGGAGTGTGGCCAGCTGCAGCACCAATTACCAACTCAGCCATCAGCCCCTGCACATCTTACCTAGTGCTGGCTTGTGAGGATGGAGTAATTACATTGTGGGATAGAGCCCATGGTGAGTCGCCTAATTTCATCCTATTATCTGAGTAAGCAGCCTCTTGTTAGGCTCTGAGTGATATTTGCAGTGGTGACATGTGAAAATGTCTCAGAATGAAAAGATCTTCTGAATATTCTTAAAAATTACAGAAAGCTTCTGGGTGCTAGCTCAGATAGAAGGTGACCTTTATTAAGATCACAGGTTCACAGATTTATAGGTAGAAGGGGCCCCTGAGACCCAGAGAATAAAGTGACTTATCTAAGATCACAGTGCAGGTAGTAAGTAATAGAAACAAAATTGGAACTGAGGTCTTCTGATTCTAAATCCAACCTTCTTTCCACAATATCTGTTTCTTGTTGCTACCATCCTGAGCCAGTCAAGCTACCCCACCATTCATTTATTCATCTTTATTCAGTAAATATTTATCAAACACCTATATGGAAGTTCTTTGCTAGGTGCTAGAATACGTGTCTTTGACTAATATGGAAATATATTTTGCACGATTGAACATATAACCTATATCAAATTGCTTGCTGTCTCAGGGAGGAGGGAGAGGAGAGAAAGAGGGAGAGAATTTGGGACTCAAAATTTTTTAAAATGAATGTTAAAAATTGTTTTTACTTATATTTGGAAAAATAAAATATTATTTAAAATAGAATACATGTGTTTAGGGTTGTCTTGATAAAGCAGTGGTCTTACATCACCCCCCCTCATTAGAGAAGTGGGTGACTATAGGAAAGCAATGTCAAATAAGCTTTCAGTCATGATTTTTTATAAATCTTGCTTAACCATTGTCATCTGTTTTAAGGGAATGGCCAATGGTTTCAGAAATGATTAGGGCATATTAAAAGGGGGCATCAGTATATGAAAGGGGAAGAAAAGTCAATTACCATAAAATAGAGTAGTGTTCTCTAATACTTCTACCATCTTCAAAAGAGTCATTTCCAGTCCCCTCCTACTCCCAAAGATCATATGATGCTTAATCACCCCCATCCTTAACCCCTACTTCCTTTCTTTTATCTTTTTCCTCTTCAACTATGTATCCTATTTCCTATATCCATGTCCTATTTCTTCTCTGCCTGCCCTCTGAAATTTTGTTCTCTGAAGTTTCTATTCCAAAACTCACAGCCTTTCCTCCATTTTGTGTCTTTTCTTCTTACACTCCATCCGTCTTCTAGTACTCATAGAGATCTGTCTTCTACAAGATGATACCACATTCCTGGCCATCCTCAATAGCACTTCCTTTCATACCTTTCTTCACTCATCACACTGCTTCTGAAGAGAGCGTTAGAATATTCCTTCTCAATTTTCCCTTGAATTCCATCACTCAGCAATCTCTCCCCATTTGAAGTTCACCCTATTAAGTTTGGGGCGATAGTGTGGTACGGTGGATAGAATGATGGACTTGGAGCTAACAAGACCTGAATTCAAATCCAACCATAGATACTCACTGACTGTTTGACCTAAGACAAGTCATTTTACCCATGTCTGCCTTATTCTCCCCATCTGGAAAATGGAGATAATAGCACCTACTTCATAGGGTTGTTGTGAGGATCAAATGAAATAACATATGTAAAGCACTTTACAAGCCTTATATCACTATAGCTTAGAATGTGAATAGGATGAATTTACCCATAAAATGGAAACTGATAGCAGACTTAAAATTTTGAATTCAACAACATGTTTGCTTTCAGGAAATACTATAAAAATAAAAGAAAGACACAAAGATAAATTAAAGACTAGGAGTACAATTTATTATGTAAAAAAAAGTAAAGTAAAAAAAGTAGTAATCATAATCTTAGACAAAGTTAAAGCTAAAATAGATTTAATCAAAAGAGAAAATTTGGTAAACTACACTATGTGTCAGCAATATTATTTAATATTGTTTTAGATCATTTAAAATAACTAGACACTGTAAAATACCTGAGAATATACTTGCCAAAACAGACACAGGAACTATATGAACATAAAAATAAAATGCTTTTTATACAAAGTTAGATCTAAATAATTGAAGTAATATTTATTTTTCATGGGTAAGTAAAGTGAATATAATAAAAAATGACAGTTTTACTAACTAATCTATTTAATGCCATCCAAATTAAATTACTAAAAAATTATCTTCCTGAGTTAGAAAAAATAGTAACAAAGTTCATTTGGAAGAACAAAAGGTCAGGAACTTCAAAGAAGTCAAAGAAAAAAGATGTAAGGGAAGCAGATTTAGTAATATCAGAGCTTATACTATATTATAAGATGAAAGCATTGTTGAAATGTAATATGGATAATTTTGACTTTTAAATTACAATTTTCTTGTATAATGAAATCTATGCAGCAAAAAATAGAAGGAATGCAGAAAATTGGGAAAAAACTTTCATAGACAATCTCTCAGATAGAATGTGATTGGGTTGGAATATTGGTGTGGTATAGGAAATGATGATTTGGTTGATTTAGAAAAATATGGAAAGATTTGGACTTATGAAGGAAGATGCTATCCACCTTTAGAGAAACCAAAGATAGGAGGAAATAAGCATAGTTTGGTCTTACATATATATGTATGAGTGTGTATGTGTATATATAGGTATTTTTATATATGTGTATATGTATACATGTATGTGTATGTTTATATATAGAGAGAGAGAGACAGAGAGAGAGAAAGAGAGAGAGAGAGATCTGTGTATTGTAGCCTTCTGGGGCGGGGAGCTGGAGGGATAGGGGAGAGGAAGGAGAAAAAAAAATTAAGTAAAAAGTGCACAGCAGAAAATAAAATGTACAAGGAAGCAAAGAAAAGCTGGGCAGCTTTGAAAACAATGTGTAGTATTTATTATATAGATTTTCTTGAAATGGACATTTATTGTTTTATATTGAATCCTCTCTTATGTTCTGCTGAGTACATGGCAATGTTTTTTTTTTCTTTTCTCATTTTGTATTTAAGTTTAAAATAAATAAAAAAAATTTTTAAAAAACCTTATATCACTATGTCAGTGTTAACTGTTAATAAAATTTATCTCTCAATTCAGTTTATGGTGGCTGTTAGGGCCTCCAAGCTCCTCCTTCTTAAATGTAATTTTATTTTACTTTTTAAAATGAACAATCATTTATTTTCTCTCTCCTATCCCACCCCTCCAAATGAAAAAAAAAAAAGAAAAAAAAGCCCTTGTAACAAACATGCATAGTTAAACATAACAAATTCCTACATAAACCAGTATCTCATTCTGAATCATGAGTCTGTCCTCTCTATTAAGATGCAGGTTGCATGTTTCATCTTTGCCTTTTGGAATTGGTCCACATTGCATTGATCAGAGTTCTTGTGGCTTTCAAAATTATTTGTCTTTACAATGCTGTTATTACTGTATAAATGGTTTTCCTAATTCTGCTCCCTCCATCATGCATTAGTTCATATGAATATTTCCAGGTTTCTCTGAAACTGTTCCTTTCAGCACTTCTTATGATACACTAGTATTATTCCATTACAATTCACATCCTATAATTTGTTCCACCATTCTCCAATAGCTGGTTACTCCCTTATTTTCTAGGGTTTTTTTGTCACTATAAAAAAAGCTCCTATAAATACTTTTGTATATTTGAGTCCTTTTCCTCTTTCTTTGGGGTATATACCTAGTATTGGTATCACTGGGTGAAAGGGTATGCACAGTTTAGTCATTTTTTGGGTGCTTAGTTCCCAACTGCTTTCCAGAATGCTTGGATTAATGCATAGCTCCACAGAAGTACATTAATGTGCCTGTTTTCTCACAGCCCCTCTAACGTTTGTCATTTTCCCTTTTTGTCAACTTTTCCATTCTGTTGAGTATGAAGTAAAATCCTAAAAGTTGCTTTAATTTACATTTCTCTAATTATTAGTTATTTGGAACATTTTTTCATATAGTTAGTTGTTGATAGCTTGGATTTCTTCCTTTGAAAATTGCCATATATTAGTTGAGGAACAGTCTCTTTTTTTTTTTTTTTAGCAATTGGAGTTAAGTGACTTGCTCGAAGTCACACAGCTATAAGTGTCAAGTGTTTGATCTGAGGCCAGATTTGAACTCAGGTCCTCCTGACTTCAGGGCTGGTGTTCTATCCACTGTGCCACCTAGCTGCCCCAACAGTCTCCATTCTCAAGGAGTTCAGTACCTGACTCACTGTCTTCCTCTCATCCCAATTCCTACCCTTATACTAGAGGACATCAACATACAGGTTGATGTGCCTTCAAACACCTTAACCTCTCAGTTCCTTAATCTCCTGCTTTGCCATACACAGAGATAACCACAGCCTAGACCTCATCACCACCCACGGATGTTCCATTCTTGTGATTAAAAATGTTGATGTTCCTCTACCTGGTCATAACTTCTGATCCAGGGTGTACTAGAGCCAGCTCAAACCAACTCATAAGAGTAGATTGTAAAATTTTCAGTGTGAACATTTACACCTCAGAAATTGGCAAACTATATAATCAAGATTTAGCAGCTATGATAATAAAGGAGCTTAGAACTTAGAAAATGACATTCCATAAGGCAAAAGATACATAGGCTTATAGCCAAGAACAAGTTACTCAGCAAAACTGGGCATAATCCTATGGGAGAAATAAAGGATCTTTAATGAAATAGAGGACTTCCCAGCATTCCTTATGAAAAGACAAGAACTCGGGCCAGCTAGGTGGCGCAATGGATAGAGCACCTGCCTTGAGGTCAGGAGGACCTGAGTTCAAATCCAGCTTCAGACACATAACACACACTAGCTGTGTGACCCTGGGCAAGTCACTTAACCCCAATTGCCTCACCAAAATTAAATAAATAAATAAATGAAATCCGTTTAAACCCAGTAAGACCTGGATTTAAAAAAGAAAGAAAGAAAGAAAGAAAAGACAAGCACTGTGAAGAAACTTTGAAGTGCAAGCATAGGAACCAAGAGAAACATAAAAAGACAAACTTGAACAACGATTAAAGGATATCGTAAGGATACACTGTGTACATTCCATATGGGGAGATGACATATGTGTTTCCTCTGAACTCTATCATCGTCTGAGATCATAGAGGAAGTCTAATTAGACTATAAGCCTAGATGTGATTCTGTTAGGTCTTGATACTCATAAAAGAATACTGGAAAGGGAGGGGATGAGGAATATCTTAAATATATATGAGGAGGGGGAAGGGAGAAGAAGAATAGGGGAAATTATACAAACAAGGAAGAAGGGGTGGAGAGAGCAACTGACACTTGAACCTGCCTCTCATCTGAACTGGTTGAAAGAAGGAAGAATACACACACATATAAACACATACACAGTTGAGTACAGAAATACATTTTACTCAACAGGGAAATAGGACTGAAAGGGAAGAAGGGAGAAGGGGAACTTGGAGGCAGGGTAGATTAAAGGAAGGATTAGTTCTAAGCAAAACAAACTTTAAAGATGTACAAAAATATTTATAACTCTTTTTGACATGGCAAAGAATGAGAATCTGAGGGAGTACGCCTCAACTGGGCAATGGCTGAACAAGTTATGGTATATAAATAGAATAATGGAGTACTCTTGTGTTACCGGAAAAGATAAAGGGGGTGGTTTCTGAGAAACCTGGAAAGAGTTGCAGCTAAGTGAGCAGAGCTAGGAGAACAATTTATACAATAACAATATTTTAAAGACAACTTTAAAAGACTTAGGAGGGGCAGCTAGGTGGCACAGTGTATAGGGCACCGGCCCTGGAGTCAGGAGGACCTGAGTTCAAACCCGGCCTCAAATGACACTTACTAGCTGTGTGGCTAGTCACTTAGCCCCGATTGCCTCACCAAAAAGCAAAAAAGTAAATAAATAAAGACTTAGGAACTCTGATCAAGGTAATGACTGACTAAGATTCCAGAGGACTAATGATAAAAAAAAATGCCACCCACCTCCTGATAGCAAAATAAAAGACAGAGTACAGAGTGAGACACAAACATACACATACACACAAGCACATCTGTATTGGATATGGCTAGTACAGAAATTTGTTTTGCTTAATTATGCATGTTTGTAATAGCAGTTTTGTTTTTCTTTTTTTTCTCAAGATGGTGGGGGGAGTAGAAAGGGAAAGAGTAGATTTTTGCTTTTCGAAAAAAATTTAATTAAAAAGTTATTTTTCGTAAGCACACATCTCTCCATTGTCATTTTCCTATTCAGTGAATTATAGTGGTTCCCTGTTGTCTCTATAAAATATAAACTCCTCTGTTTGCCATTTAAAATTCTTCAGAACTTAGTTCCAACCTAACTTTCCAGCCCCATTATACATTAATCCCCTTCTTGCATGCTATGGTCTAATCAAACCTGCCTTGCTATTCCTCATGCATGTCATTCCATATCCCACCTCAGCACCTTGGTATAACCTATCATCACCCATGCCTGGAATGCTTTTCTTCCTCATAGAATCCCTTACAGCTAGGTCCCCATTAGTGTGAATGAATCCCATGAAGTCATAGCATTATTTGAATTCACACTATTCACAGTTATGATCATATGTAAAATATGGCAATTGGTTCTAACCCAATGGAAATATACAATGAAGGTTTTTTTAAAAATAAGTTTATCCATTAATGTAATATAGTAGTGAAAGATAAGAAAATAAGGTGTTTCTGATTCAAATTTATAGCAAAGTAATGAGTCTATAGAAAGCAAAATTTTTACTATTTTTCTTACTTACTGAATATTGTACCTAAAGATAAGCCTGAACAGACAATATGATGCAAACATCATTATAGTGAAAATATCAAAATTCATTTAAAATATTTAGCTGTATAGAGTGAACTGTTTTCTTTTTCTTTAAATCTTCAAACATACACTGATAGGTACTGAGAAGTTTATCCACTTCTGAAAGAATTTGCATGCCAACATTTTCACACAATGAACCAATGTAGTTGGGTGACCTGAGGATAGAGGGGTTGGGCAAATTATGGTCTGGAGACTAAATCTTGCCTCAGCTGCTTTTGTACCAATTGCTTTTGTATGCTCCCAGCTAAGAATGGTTTTTACATTTTAAAATATAGTAAAACTTCATTTTAAAATGCAAAAACCATTCTTTACTTGCGGAATGTAGGAAAGCACAGGTCAGGTCAGATTTGGCCTTCAGGTCATACATAGTTTGCTGATCCCTGACATAGAGCATTTTCTAAAATCAGTAATGTTTTAAGTGTCACATTGTTATCCTTGGAATGTTCTTCAACAGCTATGGTAAAATAAGTTGAAAACCAGTCTATGAAAACAACTTTAGTCACCCAGTTTTCTTATTTGACCACCAAAGAACTAGAAGCAGTGGATGGTTGTAGCCTCACCTCTCTGAGCAAGAGGATTTGGAAACTAATAAGCATCAGCTTTAATATGTAATTCCCTTCAGCATTAATTCTGAAATAATGGTCAGGTGATCCTTGGACATTTTAAATTCAGGTTGAGTTTTTTCTTTCTTGGAAATGTAAGCTCTGGAAGGCCTCCTTTTCAGAATAAGTTCATTTTGTCCACATTAAAGATATGTTGATCATGTGTCTGCTTTCTTTGATTATTTTCTTTAAAACATAAGGATATTTAGCTGCCACATCCTCATCTGCACTACCCACTTCTCCAGTAATTTTAACATTATGCCAATGAATTCAGTTTTTAACATACCAACTACCACTTGCAGTAAAAATTTCTTCACTATGCACTTTCCATTTTATTTCACTGCCTGTAATGTAAAACTTGAATACTCAATGCTGTAAACTTGAAGTTTTTGTTTGAGTAGATGCTCTGCTAAGAAGGAATAAGTTTTTTTAAAATTGTGATCTTCAAACCATCTAGCAAAAAGATACCACATTTCCATCATTATTAGTCATTTGGTCCCTAAACATTTATTAAGTACCTACTCTGTGTTGGGGCAGCTAGGTGGCGCAGTGGATAGAGCACTGGCCATGAAGTCAGGAGGACCTGAGTTCAAATACGAACTCAGACCAAGCACTTGACACTTACTAGCTGTGTGACCCTGGGCAAGTCACTTAACTCCAATTGCCTTTAAAAAAAAGTACCTACTATGTGTCAGTCACTGTGCTAAACTCTGGAGATACAAAGAAAGGCAAGACACAGTCCTTGCTCTCAGGGAGTTCACAGTCTAATGATGGAGACAGCATGCAAACAATTATGTACAAACCATCTATAAATGGGTTAAATTGGAAATAATCAACAGTGGTAAGGCACTAGAATTAAGGGGGATTGAAAAAAGCTTCCTATAGAAAGTGAGATTTCAGCTGAGATCTGAAGCCCAGGGAGGTCAGGAGGTAGAAATAAGGAGGGAGAGAATTCCAGGCATAATGGACAAAGCTGTAAAAATGCATGGAATTGGGAGATGGAGTTTCTTATTTAAGGACAGCTAGGAGGCCTGTTTCACTGGATCTCAGAGTCCAGTGAAGGAAGTTAAGTGTAGGAAGACTAGAAAGGTGGGAGAGGGCCAGGTTATGAAGAACTTTGAACACCAAGCAGATGATTTTATAACCTGGAAGTGATAGGGAGTTTATTGACTAGGGAGGAGTGACATGGTCAAACCTTCTTTGCTTTAGGAAGATGACTTTACCAATTTTGTGAAGGATGGATTAGAATGGGGAAAGAATATTAACACTACTCTTCCTTAACCACAAAAAACTGATGCAACTTTTCCTTTTTCTCACCTGCATGTTTTATAATATTCTGTACCTTAGATTTAGGCATTCTGCCATATCATTCTGTTTTAGAGTTACTATAACCATATTCATGCTATTCAGTAATGTCAGGTTTTTTTTATTCTAATGTAATAACAATCCTCTTCTTTTTGTACTGGCAATGTTTCTATCTAGAGTATTATTCTTTTTGCCAATTTTATTAAGGGTTCTTTTTTTAAAAATTCACATAAGTCTTAGTACTATGGTGTACAGCATGTCACACTCACACATGATGATAGGCAAGTGTATACTAAAGATATGGTGGCATGTTAAAACCTCAACTAGTTTGCAGCCATCTCATTAATTGAATTTTGGGTCACATTACATGTTACCTGGTTTCATTTTATAATTCACACTAAATCAAATTTTGAATTATTTTTTAATTTATTTTGATTCATCAACAATCATTTCCATAAGCTTTTGAGTTTTAAATTTTTCTCTCCCTCCCTCCCCAAGATGGCATGCAATCTGATATAGGCTATACTTATACATTCCTATTAAACATACTTTCACATTAGTGATTTTGTAAGGAAGAATTAGAACCAATAGAAAGAACCACCAGAAAGAGGAAACAAAACAAAACAGAAGAAAAAAAATAGCAAATAGGATGATTGATCTGCATTCAAACTCCATAGTTCCTTCTTTGGATGTGGATAGCATTTTCCATCATGAGACCTTTGGACATGTCTTAGATCCTTGCATTGCTGAGAAGGGCTAACGTTAATCATTGCACAACGTGCAGTCCTGAAGTCTGCCTGCTCATCATTTCTTATAGCTCAATAGTATTCCATTACATTCATATACCACAACTTGTTCAGCCATTCCCCAATTGACGGGCATCCCCTCAATTTCCAGTTCTTTGCCACCACAAAAAGAGCTGCTATAAATATTTTTGTACATTGGGTCCTTTTCCTATTTTTATGATCTATCTGGGTTACAGCCCTAGAAATGCTATTGCTGGGTCAAATTTTTATAGATCTTTGGGGATAGATCCAAATGGCTCTCCAAAATGGTTGGATCAGTTCACAACTCCACCAACAATGCATTAGTGTTTCAATTTTCCCACATCTTCTGCAACATTTATCATTTTCCTGTTTTGTCATGTTGGCCAATCTGGTAGGTGTGATGTGGTACCTCAGAGTTGTTTTGATTTGCATTTCTCTAATCAATAATGATTTAGAGCATTTTTTCATATGACTATAGATGGCTTTAATTTCTTCATCTGAGAACTGTCTGTTCATATCCTTTGGCCATTTATCAATTGGGGAATGAAAAATTTCAAATTATTAAAGCTTGCATTAATTAGGACCAATCTATGTTTCCTTCAAGATTTAGTTCAAGCATTGCCTTCTTCTACATCAGAGGTTCCCAAATTTATTTAACCTACTGCCTCCTTTTCAAAAGAAAAATTACTCAGCATCCCTCCTCCCAGAAATCTACTGTCTTTAAACCCTTTAATGGTTTTTTAAAAAAATTTGCATCATTTCAAAAAATATATAAAATTTTCTTTTTAAAAATGATGCATCTTAAATTTAATCATTTGTTGCAAATTTGTGGGGTTTTTCCTGCATTGAAATTTTGATGATGCAATATTGCATCATGTAACTGTATAATATCGTAGTGTCACATTGTAAACAAGTCATTACACACACATATTCCTGCCGATGCGTGCTGGACTTTCTGACAGTATGCAACCTGTTGGCAGACTAGACCACTGATTGATAATAACTTGCATTTTGTATGTTTATTTGGAAAATAATTTAATCACTTTGAGTTTAACTCTGTTACACATCAGATGAAATATGTATGAATGGTTTTTTCAAATTTTTCTTGTCTTCTCTTCTTTCCTTATACTTCCACCACCCCCTTATTTTCATTTAACCTCCCTAAATTGCACCAGAGGCTACTACTGCCCCCCTGGATCATTCCGGGGCAGTGGTATTGCCCACTTTGAGAACCTCTGTTTTACATGAAGCTTATCCTAATTCTCCCAATTGCTAGTTCTTTCCCTCCCTAAATTACCTTTTTAAAAAAATTTTTATTCTGCATATTCTTATAAATGGACATGTTTTCTCCCTTGGTAGAATATAAACTCCTTAAGAGCAGGAATGGTTTCATTTTTGTCTGTAGTGTGTGGTTCAGTACCTGACACATAGGAGGTACTTAATAAATTCTTATTTACTGATTGATTGATGAATGAGGTCCCTCTTTATCCTATCAGCACCACCCCTTCTTTAGTCCTAAAAGCTCTCTTAAGATTGGTTAGGCATGTTTCTTCCCTACTAATCTACCCTGATTTGCCAGTAGGCATGCCTCTCATATCTTTGGCTCACATTACATGTGACCTGATGTCATTTTATAATTCACACTAAATCAAAATTCACATTATTTAATCTTACATTAATCAGGACCTGTCTGCATACTTCCTTCAAGATTTAACTCAAGCACTGCCTTCTACATGAAGCTCATCCTGATTCTCTTATAGAGAAAGAATCTTCCACCTCTGTGCAAGCTCTTTTTTGACCAGGCTGTGGGCATTTGCTTTTCCTAGGATTCCTACTTGCTGTGATCTCCCTCCCGGAAGGGTGTTTATGCAAAAATCTTCACTTCATGATAAATTGTGAAAACCCCAAGGAATACCCATTCCCACAGTTTGTGGCCACCTCCAAAGTGCAGGTTCTGGTGTTGTGCACCGATGGGTCTCTTCACCTGGTAAAATCAGAAAGATCCAAGGAACCCAGCATCAGTGTGATTGTGGAGAGGTTAGTGATCTAAACAAAATTTATTGTGTATTCTGAGAATTTGGAGAAACATGACAAGCATTTTTGTTTTTTACTGTTTGCCTGAAAAAAAGCAGCTCTACAATGTAATATCTCCTACACCGTGTTCTCATCTTCATTTCTAATAAGGAAATGAATTGAAATGAAATAATGCTATCAGGCCAGTATGCACATACTTTCTTTCACATAGGTGTGTACAATGACAAGCACCCTTTTGGGCATATGGCATTTCGTAACTGACTAAAGAAGATACCTACAAATCTCTGCTTTTGAATTCCAGGGCTCTTGTAATTGTCATTGCTCCTAAATGAGCATCTCAAGATCCACCATATTTTCTTCTTGTTGATAGGCCTGTGAAGCATCCAAATGAAACTATTTGTGCTGTGGCTCCCATCTCATCCTTACCTTCTATGGTAAGTAAGTCATTTTCAATCTTTAAATTCGGTGAAGACCTGAAATAAGCAGGGACTATAGGAATAGAGCTCATCCTTTTGGAGGACCTGGAGCTTCTCTAAAACACTGATGGGTTAATTTAGTCCTAGCCCTGTGGCACTTGGTAGGATGTAGATGATTCCTAGCTCAAAGCTGGGGCCTGAAATCATGGCCCCTTTTGTTATTTACAAATATCATGAGTTAACAAATAATACTCCAGCAAACAAACTATTTATTGGACTGTTTTCTATTTCTCTTGTTTTAATTTAAAGCTCTTATTGGTTCTAGGCACTGGGTGAGTAGTAGCAATACAGACTTCTCTTTGGGAATGTTATCCAATGTAATCCATCATTCTACCATAGGATTCCCAATCATTTTCGCCCCACAGTCCCCAGAGATCTTTCTGTGAGTGAGGAATACCGGCAATGTAATACACAATCCTTGTAATAACTTCCAAGTCTGTTTGCTTCCCCAGGTACTGCTCTTTATTTGGGATGGATCCGTGTATCTGATGGATGTGACCAAGTCACAGATCATCTGTGAATTGGGTCTCCCTCCCTCTTATCATTTGGGAAACCCCTGGCAGCCCATGTTTGCATTGTCTCCAGAAGGCCATCATGTGCTCATCCGGGGTAAGAAAGAGAAATTCTTTGCTGCAGCCCTAGTTCAAAGATAGGAGGGGAGCTTGAAAACCCAGGAAATGTGGCCATATTGACCCTCTTTTCAGCTTGTAGTTCCTTTCACAAAGTAAACATTGCGGAGGTGTGACTAAATGTTTTTAAGGCCTCTGCTACTTTTAACAATCGCTGAATCACAGGATGTCATAGCTGGAAAGGACCCTGGAGGAGTCTAGTCCAAAGCCTACCTGGCTAAGAATCCCTTCTGCAGCATACTCCACAAGCGGACATCTAGCCTCTGCTTGAAGACTTTCAGTGAGGACAATACTGTAACGCACGTGTGAGTGTTTCCTCCAGGAGTGCAGAGCATAAGCCACCCACGCCCGCTGGTCCAGTGCTGCACTTGTCCGTATCTTCCCATGAGCAGACGGTGACCCGTTATTTCTTCTTGTTGCAGCTGGGCTAGCCCATCTTGTCTTCTGTTCATAGAATTCCTTGATGACATCTCTTACTCTCATTCTTTGAAATTCCTCGTTGGTGATTTGTCCCAGCCGCTCACACCTACCACACTCTGCACCATTATGCTCGGTGTGACCATTTCTTCAGGGACTGTGTTCCCGTGTCTTCTGTCTATGTCTTTTAAAAACTTGACTTGGATGTTGAGTTCTCTTAGGAGAAACAGCGATCTCTTTAGGTAGCACTGTCTTTTCCTCCTAATCGGAATAATTTCTACTTCTTGAGTGTTTCAAAATTTCATTCTTGAAAGAGATTCCTATCTCTCTTGGGCCCACTTCCCATGTAAAATATGAGCCCATCAAGTGCCACTTGTCATTTATCTGACCCTTTTCAAATCTGCAGTCACAAAATCTAAGAGGCGTGTCAGATTCTGACTGGCTTTTTTCTCCTTCTCTGCCCTGAATTCTATCTTGGCATAGTTATTGCCAGTTCACCAAAATGACAGGATTACTGATTTAGAGGTAGAAGAGACCTTAGAGACCACTGAATCCAAATCCTTTGTTTTACAGGTGAGAAAATTGAGGATCAAAGAGATTGTGTGGCTTGCCCAGGGCCACACAGCCAGAAAGAGTTTGAGGCAGGATTTGAACCTAGGTCTTCCTAACTCCAAGTCCTGTGACCTACCCCTACGCCAAGATGTTTGCTTGTTAGTCGGAATCTGATTCAGACTACTGGGTTTTTTCATTCCTTCCTCCACCTTTTAAAGAATGAAATTATCACCAAGGCAAGGCACAAATGGATCAGTATCTCTGCTTTTGACGGAAAGCTCCAGCAGAAATCCAAATAGTCGCAGTCCTCCATCACTAAAATATTCTGTTTCTATACCAAGTTTATAATGTTTGTTACACTTGCCTCTAATTCCTCCTTCTAAGTGGCTTGTTGTATAATCCCATAACAAAATCATTTCTCTTTTTTCCCTCCATCTGGTCTCTCCCAAATACTCACTACCATATGTTCCCCCATGAATTCCTGGATTTTTCTTCATGTGAGTCTATCTTTTTAATGAATATAGTTTATATATATATATATATATATGTATGTATATATATATATAATTCTTCCCTAACATACCTCCCTTTTATCTATTTTGTATATTTTGATTTGATTTGATTGATTGATTTGATTGGATTGATTTGATATTCCCTTCCAGAGACATAGTTCCATCATGAGTCCCATCTCACCTAGATTAGTTTTGTCTTCTTGCATGAGGATCTTGCGTACTCCTGGTTCATTGCCCACACTCTGTGCATTTGTGTGTAAGCCCCTCCATTAGAGGGGTTTCATTACTGCCTCTCTTCTTAGATATTATATTCTATGATTATATTCTATGCTGTTTTTCTCTTCTGTTCCTCCTCTTTTGTTGACCTGGTGCTCCATATAGAATCAATTGTGTTAGATTGAGATGAACAGTTTTATTCCTTTCCATCCCTTTTCAGTTTAAAGCCCTCTTTATTAAATTACAAACACTCTAATTCAAAAGCCCTTGTAAGGTGCACTCCACCCCTAGTTAAAAACACATCATTCCCATATTTTAAAACCATGGTTCAGAGATCCAGATTTCCTCAATCACCATCTTCTTAGCCAGATATACATTGGCTAAATTCATATTTCCCTTAAGCCCCTATCTTTAATCAGGAATGATGAAGAAAATACCACCTATGCTCCTAAGATCTTCATTTTCCCCCCTTAGGATTCAATAGTCCTTAGTTTGGTTGTTGAGTTCCTTCATAAATCACCAGAAGCGTGAGTACTGGTTGTCAAGTGTGACAAGTCTCAGGAGGTGCTCTGTCATGTACCCGATACATGCCCCAGAAGACTCCTGACCTTTAGTGTTTATGTTAGGTAGAAAAATAACTATCTCAGGATGCTTTAACAGGGCATTACCAACTACCCCTCTTTGTCTATTCTTCATTCATTCTTCATGGTGGCACCTGTGAGTCAACATCATGATTCCTTGGTGAAAAAGAGGCTCCAATTCACTGCTTTGCAAATCTTCAAGCACTGTACAAATGTGATCTACTATTATTTTTGTTATTATCTGTTACATAACTCAAATGTTTGGTGGTCCTTCTTCCTCTCTTTGTCTGTGTCATGTTCTATAACTCTTCTGTATCTCAGAAGATAATATTTCCTCCCCTCCTTTACCCACCCCCAACCTCTTCACATCCTTTTTCTTCTTTGCTTTCTCCTTGAAATACCTCTGTTCCTTCTCCTTGATAACCTGTGGAGAAGAGATGTATACCTTCAATCCTTTCACTTTCTTCTTGAAGATGGAGACCAGCTGAACTCTGTGCTACACAAGTAGGTGTTAATTAACACTGGCAGAAACAACCTTTCTGGTATGTATTGCTTAAAGTAAATTCCACTGTCCTTTATTCTCCTTTAGGTAGCTCTTTGGCTAGTCCTTGTGACTAACTATTGTGGCAAACTCCTTATTTGTAAGATTGAAATCTAATACCTGCCACAGTTCCGAAAGACTCATGATAAAAAATGTTATCCACTTACAGATAGAAAACCGATGGGCTTTTTTTCTTTCTTTTTCTTTTTTAACTTTTGTTTTGTTTTATTTTTTGTTGTTCAGTCACTTCAGTTGTATCTGATTCTTCATGACCCCATTTGGGGTTTTTCTTGGCAAAGATACTGGAATGGTTTGCCATTTCCTTCTCCAGCTCATTTAACGATGAGAAAACTGAAGCAAACAGGGTGAAGTGACTTGCTCAGGGTCACGCAGCTAGTAAGTGTCTGAGGCCAAATTTGAACTCATGAAGATGAGTCTTTCTGACGCCAGATCTGGCACTCTATCCTAGCTGCCCTTTCTTTCTTTTTTTAATTTGGCTAGTATGGACATTTGTTCTATATAACTTCAAAATTTATAATGAGTTTTTTTATTTCTTGCCTTATCAAAGGGGGGAGAAAGGATATAGGGATGGAGAAAATCTGAAACTGAAAATAAAATAAAATTGGGTAAGAATTTAAAAAAAAAGAAATCTGAGATGTGCCTAGTTTATTTTTCACCTTACTTCTGATCTCCAGATAACTCAGACGCTAGGATTTCTGTCTCTGTGAGAAAAAGGCAAAAAAAGCTTAATTCACTTAGCTGACTGGAGACAAGATGCATGCACACAAGACACAAGGAAACAATGCATAAGAACCCAAGACAATCCAGTTATTTAATAGTATTTACCCACCCTGTGTCACCTTGATGCTGATCTTCAAGTAGATCTCTGGTCACTAGGCTCTCTCCTAACTTCTTTCCTGAAGAATGACATTTTTAAAATCTTGGGATTACCACACAGCAACCTTTTTCTTTCTTTCTTTCTTTCTCTTTCTTTCTTTCTTTCTTTCTTTCTTTCTTTCTTTCTTTCTTTTTTCTTTCTCTCTCTTTCTTCCTTTTTTCCTTCCTTCCTCCCTTTCTTTCTTTCTTTCTTTTCTTATTTCTTTCTTCCCTCTTTCCTTCCTTCCTTCCTTTCTTTCTTTTTCTTTCTTTCTTTCTTTCTTTCTTTCTTTCTTTCTTTCTTTCTTTCTTTCTTTCTTTCTTTCTTTCTTTCTTTCTTTTTTCTTTCTTTCTTTTGGAGGCAGTCAGAGTTAAGTGACTTGCCCAGTGTCACACAGCTCGAAAGTGTCTGACATCACATTTGAACTCAGATCCTCCTGACTCCAGGGCTGGTGCTCTATACACTGTGCCACTTAGCTGCCCATAGCAACTTTTTCTAAGTCATTATATTCTGAATAAACCAGGCATGCAAAGGCGGGAAACACGGTTAACTACACAGTGACAAACAGAATTAAAAGGTCTCAGAAGAAATAGAGCCACCTCTAAAAAAGGGACCATCCATGCCTGCAAGTGTCCCAGCTAAGTATCCTTCATTGCGGAGACTTGTAGTATATCTTAGAGAGGGTGGTGTTAACTTTTTTCTTTCTTTTTTTTTAGGAGACAAAAAAGATAATACTAACTATCTGAGGAATAACTGCAGCATTTTCATTTTTAAATTTGAGTCCTACCAACTAATAAAGACTTTTTTATCTGAAGATAAATCTTCTCACCCTGGTTCATCAGAAATTAGCAACTTTACCCAGCAATTGCCTTTGGAGAAGAGATGTGAAATTTTCCTTCAAAACCGGTAAATAATTCCAGTTAGATCCTTCTATCTCACTGTACCAATAGCCTGGACCTTCTCAGTATTTAGAAAAACAAGGGTTTGTATAAAGCATTTTCAGTATATCACCAGTTCCTTCCAGGACCCCGCTGTATGTTCTTATTCTCATACCTTGTGTAGGTTAGTGAAAATAGAGTATTAAGCTTAAGGCAGTGTAAAGGACTTTTTTTTTCCCTCTCATCTCTTATTTTCTCTCATAATTAATCTTTTGAATGTACTTTGAGGGAACTATGTGTTTTTAAAGAGAATGATCCCAGAGCTCTTTATTAATCATTTTGAGAAAATGAACATCTTTAGTTGTGCTGACATTTTCCTCAAAATCAGACGCAACTCTGTGGTCTTCATAATTGGTATGTTAACTGTAGTCTACCTATTAGAGACTTCCTTGATTTTTCACAGAATCAAAAGGATGGATCTTTGAGAGTCAATAAGACCTGGTCTTAAATCCTGCTCCTACCTTACTAGCCGTGTGGCCCAAAGCAAGTCAAATGACCTCTCTGAGCTTCATGAAGAGTTTCTTTATCTGCGAAATGAGGGTGAAGGGCTAAATGGCCTCAGAGGTCCCTTTCAGCTCCAAATCTGTGATCCTTTGATCTATTTCAAAATGCTTCCAAACAGACTGGCTAATCAATCATAGAAAAATGAGAACTTTATTATTTTTTTAAATCTCTAAAGAAAAATATTTTATAACCTATTCCAGGAACTTCATAAAAAATTTGTTACCATTATGTAAGCCAGGAGTCCTTAACCTTGGCTCTGATTTTTTTTTAATTGTTTGATAATTGTATTTCACATAAATTGGTTTCCTGTGAAATCTTATGTATTTTATTTTATGCACTGAAAAACATTCTGAGAAAAAGGTCCATAAGCTGTACCAGACTGGAGTGCCCTGGGTCCCCCAGAATCCCTGTAAAAGCTGCTGTTACTGTAAAGCCTCACAGGTCCCTTTGAAATAGCCCCCATCAGCCACTCTTCTAAAAGCACCATCATCATGGCTGAAACTTGAGACAGAAAAAAAAGAAGACTTTATTCCAACCTAGCATATCAAGTTTATTCAGGACCCACTGTTTGTATAGTTCAGCTATGTACTAGGTTAAATAGATTTCTGAGGTCTGGCCTCAAACACTTTCTAGCGATGTGTCTCAGGGCAAGTCACTTAACCTCTATTTTCCTCAGTTTCCGCAACTGTAAAATGGGAATAATTATAGTACCCCTCCCTCCTTCCCACTTCCAGGGGTTCAAGACACAAAAAAAGGTTAAGAACCTCTGTTCTAAGATACCAACATATTTGTCAGCTAATTGATCACATTGCCATGATGACTCTGCACAGATTTCTGTCCCTAATACAGAACTTCTCAATGTAGCCTGTAGATGGTGCCATGAAACCTCTGTGTGTCATTTTATTTCACACTTGGAGGTTGTGGTTTCAAGAGCACTAAAACTGGGAGGGACTTTTAGAGACCAGCTCCCCCAACCCTCTTGTTTTCGAGCTGAAAAACCTGAGACCCAGAGAACTGAGTGAAATCCCTAGGCACAAAATGGAGAGCTGGACCCAGACTCAGGTGTATTCCAAAGCCAGGGCACTTTCTGCCATCTGGTCACGAGCTTGCCCTGTCCATCTCAGTGTCTTCAGTGGGTCTTGCTGATTTAGGAATACATTTTTCCACAGGAACAAAATCACAAATGATTAGGTTCCTGAATGAGAGGTTACAGGGTGTATTTCTATAGTGTCTACAATGTGGCAGGCACTGTGCTGTTGTTTTTTTACTGTTGGTTTTTTTTGTTTTGTTTTTTTAAATATCTCACGACCTTTACAACAACCCTGAGAAATAAGTGCTATAATTACTCCTATTTTATAATTGAGGAAACTGAGGCAAACTGAAGCTAAGTGACTTGCCCAGGTTCACACAGCTAGTAAGTATCTAAGACCAGACTTCTATTTTTTTTTTTCTTTTTGATGAGGCAATTGGGGTTAAGTGACTTGCCCAGGGTCACACAGCTAGTAAGTGTTATGTGTCTGAGACTGGATTTGAACTCAGGTCCTTCTGACTTCAGGGCCGGTGCTCTATCCACTGTGCCACCTATCTGCCCCCAGACTTCTATCTAGCCACATAGCTGAACTATACAAACAGTGGGTCCTGAGTAAACTTGATATGCTAGGAATATAGTCTTTCCCTTTTCCTCTCTCAAATTTCTTGTGTGATCATGGTGCTCTTAGGCTTAGAAGAACTGCTAATGGAGGCTATTTCAGAGGGGCTGTGAAGCTGTACAGTAACAACAACTTCTATTGGAGTCCTAGGGGACTCTTGGGAGCTTTGCAGGTACTGCTTTGGAATACATTGGCTGGCCAGATCATAACTTTACTAGGCCATTTGAGGCACTGTCCTATTTGAAGATACTCAGATCCCAGTGGAAAACTATTAGACCCCTCACGCAGTTATTTACATATTTATGTGCCCCATAACTGTTTCTCCTGCCGTCTTTAGTCCAGAGTCCCTGCAAAAGCCCTTTCTGATTAGGGTCCAGGGGATGCCCTGACAATGGGTCCTTCAGTGCCAGCTGAGGAAATGAGGTCCTCCGTAAAGTGAAGTTCATGTGGAAGGGACATTTATTAGTCAAAGATTACCTGTATATGTGACACTGACTCTCTTTAACCTCTGGTCCTTATTGTAGATCCCATTATGAATGCCTTCTAGCAATATTTCCTTGGGCTTGATCAACAAGTTACTTTAATTCCACTCATGTTTGCCCCACATTTTCTGACTAGGTCCTGTGAGAGAATTAATGATGTACATCATCACATGAGGGAAATTTCTACTCTCCCACTTACTTGGGACTCAATGCAAAGGTCTCTCAAAGTATTTTCATTTCCATCTTTTGTTTTCACTTGTCCCTGGAGTCTAAAATACCTTTATTGGGGGCTAACATTAGGCAAAATTTTAAGGGAGTTAAATAGGAGATAGTGCCGGTCAAAGTTTCAAACTTGAAATTATTCTGAATTGCTTTCTAATGTTCCACCTACTCTGAGACTTTTGTAAAAAGCCACGTTAAAATAAAAAACTATTATTAGTGTTTTTAAATTTTAAAAAGTTAGAATTTGGGCATCATTGTAAATGTGGACCCATTGCTTGGTACTTGGTGTGTTTTGTCTCGTGTCACACTATATACATTATTGAAGACTGCCTTCATCTGCTCCCTGAATTAGAGATTCCTACTACTGATTTCTATTACCTTGCAGAGTGAGCAAAATTTTCAGTACATGAATCCTGCCTTTGTTGAGATATTCACTTATTATCCCAAGCTGTGATCCACATAAAACCCTGGGGACCTAATGAACAATAAATTTAGGAAATTGCCTCATACTTCCATGGTTATGTTGTTGGCAGACTTAAGAACTCTAGCAAAACCCAGCACAATGCACCAGAGTATTTGCTTCAACTACAGAAAAGCTCCTTATTTCTGGAGAAAGAAAGCCACAAAAAGCTATGATCATCTGCTCTTCAAGGTCCTATGAGAAAGGTACTACAGTTCTCCAGCTCTTAGTAGATATCACCTGGACTGATATTTATTGGTTTCATAGTCAAGAGTCTTTTTGGTTTTTGTTTGTTTGTTTGTTTGTTTTTATACTTGTACCCATCCATTCCCAAACAGTTGATGACTTTAGCACTGTTCATTATTGAAGGATTATGATTTCAAAAGGTTAACCCTTTATTTAGCGTGGTACTCTGGAGATAAGGAACATTTTCCCCAAAAATTAGCTTTGGGACATCAGTCTGATACCATAACTAGAGGTAACTAGAGTGAAAAGACTACTTGGGGGGGGTGCTCCAGCTAGTAGGTTTTTCCTCTCACACTTGTACAAATTGGATTGAAAATCAACTGAGTCATCCAAATAAAGAGTGATTTATTTTCTGGTCACCAAATGTTGTTTGGTTTGTAACTTCTTATCCCAAATACAGCACTCTATGAAGGTATAGTTATATTTTTTTCACAATAGTAATTAAAAATCCTCAGTTCATTAATTGTCAGCAGGAAAACTGTCTAGTTGAATTTGGTTCTTGTTTGGATTGGAGAGAAGATAAATCAGTAGCTAGGTCAAGACATCAATCCACTGTACAGTGCTTCAGACAAATAAACCAACATAAATGCTATATATCAATAGAAAAGATATTAAAACGAGAGAGAACATCCTTCTACCTTCTGGACCAAGTCTGGTACAGTTTTGGTTGTTACAATTCTTTTTATTTTCTTAATAATATTTTTTCCAGTTACATGTAAAGATAGTTTTCAACATTCATTTTTGTAAAATTTTGAGTTCCAAAACTAGCTTTGAAAGCAGCTGCACAGAAAACCTAAAGCTTGGGACAGTGGCCCCCCCCTTCTCAGGAACAGAGCTCAACTTTAACATAAAGTTAAAAGTCAAGAAATGGACTGGAAAATGAACAAATAACAAAAAAAGAACCAGACCACAGAAAGTCACTATGGTGACAGGGAAAATCAAAACATAAACTCAGAAGACAACAAAGTAAAAACTGCTACATCTAAAGCCTCAGGCCCAAAAAGAATTCCTAGAAGAGCTCAAAAAGGAATTTTAAACTCAAATAAGAGAGGTAGAAGAAAAGTTGGGAAAAGAAATGACAATGATGCAAGAAAATCATGAAAAAAAGTGTCAACAGTTTGATAAAAGAGGCACAAAAAAATACTGAAGAAAATAACACCTTAAAAAACAGAATTGGCCAAAGGGTAAAAGAGGCACAAAAATCCACTGAAGAGAAGACCTCCTTAAAAAGTAGAATTGGCACCAAGCAATACCACTTCCAGGTCTGTATGCCAAAGAGATCATAAAAACGGGAAAAGGACTCAGATATACAAAAATATTTATAGTAGCTATTTTTGTGGTGGCAAAGAATTTGAAATTGAGGGGATGTCCATCAATTGGGGAATGGCTGAACAAGTTGTGGTATATGAATGTAATGGAATATTATTGTGCTATAAGAAATGATGAGTAGGCAGACTTCAAAAAAATCTACAAAGATTTACATGAACTGATGCAGAGTGAAGTGAGCAGAACCAGGAGTACATTGTACACAGTAACAGCCACATTATGCAGTGAATAACTTTGATAGACTTGGCTTTTCTCAGCAGTGCAAAAATGTAAGACAACTCCAAAAGACTTACAATGGAAAATGCTATCCACATTCAGAGAAAGAACTGTGGAATCTGAATGCAGATGGAAGCATACTATTTGCTTTCCTTTTCCTTTGTTGTGTTGTTTTATTCCTTCATTCTCGTGGTTCCTCCCATTAGTTTTCATTGTTCTTTATATCATGACTAATGGGAAAATATGCTTAATATGAATGTATAAGTAGAGCCTATATCAGATTGCACACCATCTTCGGGGAGAGGAGAGGGAGGGGAGAAAATTTAGAACTCAAAATCTCATGGAAGTGAATGTTGAAAACTAAAATTAATTAATTATTTTTTTAAAAAAGTAGAATTGGCCAATTGGAAAAAGGTATACAAAAATTAGCTAAAGAGAAGAACTTAAAAGCAGGCCACATGGAAAAATGTGTCTGAAAATTCACTGAAGAAAAGAACTCCTTAAAAAGTAGAATTGGTCAAATGGAAAAGGAGGCACAAAAGCTCACTGAAGAAAATAATTCCTTAAAAATTAGAATTGGACTAGTGGAAGCTAATGACTTTATGAAATATCAAGAAACAATAAAACAAAATCAAAAGAATGAAAAAATAGAAGAAAATGTGAAATATCTCATTGCAAAAACAAATGACCTGGAAAATGGATTGAGGAGAGATAATTTAAGAATTATTGTACTACCTGGAAGCCATAATAAAAAAAATCAAAAAAAGGAGACTAGATTTCATCTTTCAAGAAATTATCAAGGAAAACTGCCGTGATATTCTAGAACCAGACATTAAAATAGACATGGAAAGAATCCATCAATCACCTCCTCAAAGGGATCCCAAAATGAAAGTTCTCAGGAATATTATAGCCAAATTCCAAAGCTCCCCAGATCAAGGTTAAAATATTGTAAGTAGCCAGAAGGAAACAATTTAAATATTATGGAGCCACAGTCAAGATAACACAAGATTCAGCAACTTCTAGATTAAAGGATCAGAGGGCTTAGAATATGATATTCCAAAGGTCAAAGGAACTAGAATTATGACCAAGAATCACCTACCCAGCAAAACTGAGTATAATTCTTCAGGGGGAAAAAATAGATATTCAATGAAATAGAAAACTTTAAGCATTCCAGATGAAAAGACCAGAACTGAATAAGTCACATACTGATGGGGAAGACAATACATATGGAAGGTTTCCACCATAAGATAGAAAGGTCCCACAGTCTTTGAGGTGCAGCAGTAAAGCAGGCAGTAAAGCCTCTTCCTTAATGTTATTTCTACTGATAAAATCACATCAGTTTCTAATGTTGAACCATTTGACAGTGCCAAGGACCTTCGTATCAAGAACTGTCTTTTCTGGATCTTCCATAGATGCTTGAGGTTGTGGTGATTTGACTTACCTGACTTACATGCTGCCTCCTATCTCTCCCTTAGGGTACCATGCTGCTTCAGGTGAGGCAGACTTTTTCTAGGCCTTTGGTCATAAAAATTCCCAATCTGACTCCTTTCTGAGTTTTGGCCCTCAAGCTATCAATAAAAATGTATTGTTTTTTAAATTTTAAAAATTAAAAAACATTCCCCCTTGGTGACAACAAGCTTGTGCATGTTTCGGGTATTATAGGTTTGTTTCTGCATCAATTTAAAACCATTATGATCAGGCAATGATTTTGGCGTTCATGCAGAGATTATGTCAAACTCTGACCATCTCTGACTAAGTGTTGTTTCCAACCTGCCACATGGGTTCAACATTCAAGCTCAGTCAAGCTCCAAAGGAATGGTCAGACGCATGCACCTACTGTCATTTGCACCAGAGTAGTTCACTTATTTCCCAGGATTACCTGGTAATCATACTTCATCAGCTGTGCAATCACATGATCAAGATGTTACAAAAATTTCCGACCTTCTCACACAAATGTCAGGCTGTTTGAAAACCATGATTGCTCACAGCATGTGCCTCAAAGCTATCACACCATCTTGAAATCATCATAGTCCATCACAAACATTCTGCAGAAACAAACTTTCTCTTGTCTCTTATTGAAGTAATATTAAGGCTGTTTTCCAGTTTCAATGTATGCTTTGCTTATGAGACTATTCTTCTATCTGGTGGATTTTCAAATGAACTGGTTGGCCACATTGGTCATTCATTTAGAGAAGTTTCTGTGATAATGTAACCAATTCTCAGTCCATGGTAGAAGAGAAGAAAGTCAAGTTTATATGTAAACCCTTAAAAATGAAACAATATATGCAACTGACCATCAAGTAAATTTATCTTTTAATATAGCACTTGTTACTAACCAGCAGAAAAATAAATATTTTGCAACGTAACTGGCACTATTTTTGTCATTTGGCTAGTTGGCCAAAAACAAAAAAAAAAATTTCTTTCTCTCGGAAAGAAAGCTTTTCTTACCATTTTCTACCACGTATTTGTGTAAGCAAGCACTTTCACTTTATTATTGTTTTAAATTGAAATACAGAAATGAATTAGATTTAAGACTGTGTTTGATGTTGAGCCAAATAGTGCAAATATTTGTTCAAATAAAAAATTCCAACATCAAAATTAAAGTTCATATATGATTATCATATTATATTAAACATCTTCAAAGTTGTAATTAATTTAATTTAAAATGCTATTTATATTTAACAAAATATGTAATATGAAATTTTAAATGAAGTCTTACAGATAATAGTAAGCATATGAGGTCTTGCCAGATTACTCATTCTAATTCTTATAGAATATCTGACATAAAATGTTGGTAATTATTTTATAATTCATTTTATATTTAGCTTTCATAATTATAGGTAGAATTAAATTTATATTTTATAATTATATAATGTAATTTTTAATTTGGAGTTTTTTAAACCAAAAGTTATCATTGTAGTTATTGTAAACATTTAATCTAAATACTATTATGAGTGTTACATTAAATTACCCTAGAGATTCACAACGCATTTTTTTGTTCATGTTAAAAAACTACCAACCTAACAGCTACTGAGATGCCCACAGCAGCAACAGTAGTGCAGGTCCCATCAGGAAAATGCCCTCTCCTTGCAGTACATTCACCCTCTGTCTCCCATATTACCTGGTGGCTGCCACAAGCACTCCTTAGGGGGCAGGCTTTTGCAGTGCGGTAGTGAACAATAACAACACCCTTCCTTTTGAGTAGAACAGAGTAGGTCTCTCAAGATGAATAGGCAGGCACTGTTTGTCATCCGTATCTCAGATCTCATTATATTATCTTTACCCCCAACCCCCCCTCCCAACTTCCTCATTTCTGTCAAATCTATCACCATTCTTCCAGTCACTCTGGTTCACAATCTCAGTATCATCCTCAGCTTCTCATTATCACTCACCTCACATATTCCATAAGTTGTCAATGCCTGTGGTTTCTGTCTGTTCTCAGCATCTGTCTTCTCTCTACTTACATGGCTACCACCATATTTCAGACTCTCCTCACTTCTTACTGGGATAATTCCAATGATCTCCTAATTAGTCTCCTGGCCTTGAGTCTCTTCCTTCTCCCCGAGATCCTCCACGTGGCTACCAAATTGATTTTCCTAAAGTGCAGGTCTAAGACCAAATATTATTTCATCTTTATAGCATCCTTTTGAAATTTCTGTCTCATATATGTTTTTTTCCTCATATGTTTTTTAATGACAAATCATTATTTCAGAAGTTCATGTATATAATTTATAGGTAAGTAAATAAACACATATTGGGATTGCATGCTCAAAAATTTTTATTGATGGAGTATGTGATCAAAAAATTTGCAGGTCACTGCTTTAGGATGTGACTTGAACTAGATAGTGGCTGAAGTCCCTTCCAACTTTCAGATTCTGTGATTATGTATTTCTTTGACAATAGCTAGAGAAGATAAAAGGGTCACTGAAAAGGTTTTTTTGTTTTGTTTTTAAGGGTGAGAGAGGTAGCTGGGAAGGAGCCTGGGAAAAGACTGAAGATTAGAAAAAGAGAAGGTAGGCAAGCTCCCGAAAGAGATAGAAAAGATAAAAGCAAGAGTATAAGTAGAAGGTTGACCTTGGGTAGAAGGGCCAGCTTTTCCTCTAAGGAGGAAAGGAAGAAGGATGGTGTTGAGGAACTTTGAGATGGAGATTAGATAGATGGCCTCCATTTTCTCAATAACGTATGATTGGAGGTGCTTTCCTAAGAGGGAAACAACACAGAGTAGGTAGTGTGAAAGACTTAGAAAATAGAGTAGAAGCTGGCTGTATCAGAGAGAGGATTCTAGAAACTGGAGGATTTCTCAAAGTTTGGGTAGTGGGGGGAGTGAGCTGGCCCTAATGCCATTCTGTTCTCTGATTCTCAGTTAGTCACCAGCTTTTCCCCATCCCCATCCTGCATCTCTCCCACCAGCTGGGAAGGCAGGGCCCTAACTGACTCCAGTGCAGGAATGAAGAGAAAAGCCTGACACTGGGACTGGCCAAGGCAAAAACATTTGTATGTCAAAGGTTTTGCTCCTAGAATGAAGGAATTAAAGTTATTAGCAAGTCATTTCACAGGTAACTGGGGCTATTTAGCTTATACTCTCTTCCCTGCGGTGGACCCCTCCCCCCTCTCTGAGGCCCTGGCTGAGGGGAAAAGAGGAGGTGATTGTTTATTAGCACCTCGGTGTGAATCTCCATTAGCACCTCAGTGCTAATAACAAGGCCTAGACAGTTCTCCAGTTCCATAGCCAGCTGTAGTCCAGAGCTGAGAGAGATTGGGCTGGGAAGTAAGCTTTCTCCCACGCCCCCTTCCTGCTAGAACTCCATCCTTCCCAGGAAACATTCCTTGTTTGTATACAGCTGCTATACATGCCATATATTTTTTTGTCAAATGTGGGAGGATGCCATCCATAAGTCTGGGCTCCAGCAGGACCTTCTGGGTGTAGAGAACTCTTGAAACTAGTTGCTTTCTATACTAGAACCCTTTCCTGTTTGAGCATTGTACCGCAGTTGGCTTCCACAGTGTGGTGAAGCCAAATGTGCTTCCCCATGGGGCACCTTCACTCCATCCTCTGGGGAAAAGGGCCTCCCCTGAGAAGGCTCCCTGCATTTCCAAGAGCAACACCCAGTGGGTGATGGGCCCTTCCTGTGACAGCGGAATATCTGTCACCAAGCTTGTTGGTGCAGTGTTGTAACTGGAAGAACATGAATTTGATCCATTTTCTCTTCCTTCTCCACTTAGCCTGTTGAATTACTACTACCTATCTTCAAACCCCAACTCACATGCTCCCTCTTCCATCAAGCCCTCCCTGAGCCCCTCTAGAGAGTACGACTTTTTTTCTCCAACCTCTTAGAACACTTTATTCTACAACTCTCCTAATGCATCTAAGTAATAATGGCTATCATACTTCTCTTTGGTTTCTTACCTAATCCTCCTCCCCCCTCCCGACTATATTCTGCATATGTCAACGAATTCATGATCTTGTTATGGACGTGGGTACTTGCATTCCTATGATACAGATCACAACCTATCCAAGCCTTGTCATCATATGAGATTCTAGTTCCATCTCCTATAAGGCTACTCAATGTGCTAGAGGCCTCCCTCTAGATTGTAGCGTTCTATGCATACTAGTGAAGCCTTGGGACTATTGGTTATCATTTGTTCTTGCTACGTGACTGGGCCATCTCTTTTTCTGATCAAACATGGCCTAGATGATACCTTGGCTACTTTTTTTTTTTTTTGCTTTTTTTGGTGAGGCAATCGGGGTTAAGTCACTTGCCCAAGATCACAAAGCTAGTAAATGTCAAGTGTATGAGGCTGAATTTGAATTCAGGTTCTCCTAACTCCAAGGCCGGAGCTCTGTCCACTGTGCCACCTAGCTGCCTCATACCTTGGCTACTTCTTGTATGAAAGTCATCATTGGTGAGGCATTACCCAAATTATACCCACTATACACAGCTTCAATGAGGACGTAGGAATATGTGGGGAAAACAAAGACAAATACTTTAAGAAATAGGCCCACAGAGATGGTTTATTTTGATGCCTGGAATCCAACTGGCTACACCCAGAGAACCTAGGAATCATTGCCCAGCCGACATCACGTGAAAACTAGGTTTGGAATTAGGGCTCAGTGTGGTTACACAGATAAACCCAACCTTGTCTGTTCCATTTTTGATGGTTCATTATGTATTGGTAGCAACTTAACTTGAGTAGATTAATGAAGAAAGAGACGTGGAGTTCAAGTCTCACCACTGATACGTACAGGCTGTGTGACCCTGGGCAAGTCATTCAAGCACTTAAAACCCCTAGATGACTCTCTAAAACTTTTAAGTTACAGAAGGTGCCGACATACATTGAGAGAGAATTTACTCAATTAGGAGTTGTTTTTTTTTAATCAATGAAATCATAAGTCCAGTCTCTTTCATCTACTCTTAGCTAATCACTAATCAGTAAACATTGATTAAGCATCTATCATGTGTGCTAAGCACCAAAAAGAGAAAAAAAGACAGTTCCTGCCCACAAGGAGCTTACAATCTAATGAAGGAGACAATATGCAAACAAATATATACAAACAAGCTATATACAGGATAAACAGGAAATAATTCATAGAGGGAAGGCACTAGAATTAAAAAGGGTTGGCAAGGCAAGTTACCTGGTAACAAGTAATGGGGCAGCTAGGTGGCACAGTGGATAGAGCACCAGCCCTGGAGTCAGGAGGACCTGAGTTCAAATCTGGCCCCAGACACATAACACTCACTAGCTGTGTGACCCTGGGTAAGTCACTTAACTCTAATTGCCTCATATTAAAAAAAAAAGTAATAAGAATTATTGAGTGAAATAATTTTTTAAATACATATTAAGTATTTACCATGTGTTACACTATGCTAAGAGCTGAGTATGCAAATATAAAAAGTGACATAGCCCCCATTCTAAAGGAACTCACATTCTAAATGGAAGAGACAAAGAAAGTTCAGCTGAAGGGTGAGTAGAAAGGCCAGGAAGTCCCACAAGTGCAGTGATGGGCTGAATGTTAGGGCTCAGGGAGCCCTAGACTACTTCAGAGTTCAGATGACTCTCCCTGAGGTCTGAAGTGTATAGAGGCAGGGTAGATGGTAAGGCCTGATGGTTTTCCATCTCACTATAAGGAACAGGTTTGGTGACTTCTCTCATTCAAGCAGCTGGGTTGGGTTGTGGACAGTCCAGAGCCAGAGGAGTGGGCAAAGAGAAGGCAAAGGAAAAAGGGCATACCTCCCCAAGTGGTGGCAAGTCTTCCTGCCTCTCCATCCAGAATAGATTCCAGGCAACTTTGGCTTGAAGAGGAAGAAGGAAACATGATGAAAAAGATAGCTCTTAAATGCCATGGTTGACTAACCATAACAATGGAGGAAACAGTCCTTTCCTACTAAGAATCCATGCTCAGACCACATCTGGAATACTGCATCCAGTTCTGGGCAACTCATTTTAGGAAGGATATGAACCAACTGAAGAGGTCCAGAGGAGGGTAATCAGGGTGGAGAGGGGACAGTAGGCCATCCATACAAGGGCCAGCTGAAGAAAGCCTGAGAAAGAGAAGATTGTCATGTAGAAGAAGGATTAGATTTGGTTAGCTTGGCTCAAAAGACCAAAACCAGGGAAAAATTGGTGAAAATTACAAAAAGAGTCAGATTTTGGTTGGATGTAAGCAAGAATTTCCAAATAGTAAATCTCTTTCGGAGTGAAACTGTTGAATCCATATACCTAAGAATTCATAATATAGTCATTCAGATGTGTGTTTCTCTAACAAAGGAGGTCTTCAAGTAGAATGGGGAATGTCCGTAGAGGGGATTTCTGTTGAAGTCCAGATTGGACCAGATGACCTCTGAGGTCTCTTCTCACTTTAAGAAGCTGTGATTCTGTGATTTGACCATTCAAAGAATTAACCCAGAAAGTTTTTGATTCGGATAATATCATCTTTGGTCTAAGCAAGGGTGGGGAACCTGTAGCCCCGAGGCCACATGTGGCCTTCTAGGTCCTTGGGTGCAACCCTTTGACTGAGTCCAACTTTTACAGAACAAATCCTTTTATTAAGGGGATTTGTTCTGTGAAGTTTGGATTCAGTCAAAGGGCTGAACTTGAGGACCTAGAGGGCCACATGTGACCTCAAGGCTGAAAGTTCCCCATCCATAGTCTAAGGAGTTTAAGTGGATATGTGGGGGTGGGAGGAAAGTGTCAGGGTAAGATAAAAATATCTGTTCCTAATTAATTGTCAGGGTTGATAGAGAAGGTTCATGTTTAGGGCTTTTCCAGAAATAGGACTTAGCTCCAAAATGAAAAGTGTTACAGTCTTCTGATTTTCTTATTTGAGAGAAAGTATGCAGATAGCAGTCTTTTCCCTGCGTAGGAAGCAGTGTGGCTCCATGGAAAGAGTAGTAATGCCCTGACCTGAGAATCAAGAGACCTGGGTTCTGATCCTTGGTCTGCCACTGAGTGTTTGGCTTTAGGTAAATCAGTTACCTTCTCTGAGCCTCATTTTCCTCATCTGTAACATTAGGGGTTAGACTAGTTGATCTCTTGCATCCTATTCAGTTCTATGATTGTCTTCTTTCAATTTTCCTTTTTCTTTTCTTATAGAAAAGAACCTTATAAATCCAAGAAGTTGTGAATGTACTACTGATGTAATTTTTATTCTTCTCTTATGGGGTACAATATGAACCAATGTCTCAATAATAGGCAGAAATCACTTTCTTTGAATCAATTATTCTGTTCTAGTGTTGAAGAGTTCAGTTTAATTCCATTGGCACTGATTAAATGTCAGATACCATACTAGAAAGGTGCTCTGGGGGGAAACAGAAGAAGCATAGGACAGTCTCTGCCCTCTAGGAGGTTACATTCTAATCGAAGAGACAAGACATATGGACATGATATAGTTAAAAAGAATACATGGTAATAATTTATGTGCCAAATCAAATGGTGAAGAAAGTGCTATAGCAGATATGATGTAATTCAATTCAACATTGACTAAGCACTTTCTAGCAAAGGATACAAAGATTGATATAACACAAACCTTGCTATCAAAGTGCTTAAAATGGAATTGTTTTAAGATCCAAATTCCAACTCAACTCTGCTACTTTATCTGTCTCTACTACTTTTTATCTGTATGTATTTATACTTTATTGGTTTCCTCATGAGTAACCTGAGGGTGTTGGACTAGATGAAGGGTTCTTAACCTAAGGTCTGTGAACATGTTTTTAAAATATTGTGATGACTTCCTCAACTGATAAGTGGTCAAAAGATATGAACATGCAGTTTTCAGATGAAGAAATTAAAGCTATCTATAGTCATATGAAAAAATGCTCTAAGTCACTATTGATTAGAGAAATGCAAATCAAAATGACTCTGAGGTACCACATCACACCTATCAGATTGGCTAACATGACAAAACAGGAAAATGATAAATGTTGGAGAAGATGTGGGAAAATTGGAACACTAATGCATTCTTGGTGAAGTTGTGAACTGATCCAACCATTTTGGAGGGTAATTTGGAACCATGCCCAAAGGGCAATCAAACTGTACATGCCCTTTGATCCAGCAATATCATTACTAGGTCTGTATCCCAAAGAGATCATATAAAAGGGAAAAGGCCCTATATGTACAAAAATATTTATAGCAGCTTTTTGTGGTAGCAAAGAATTGGAAATTGAGGGGATGTGCATCAGTTGAAGGATGACTGAACAAGTTGTGGTATGTGAATGTAATGGAATACTATTGTGCTATAAGAAATGATGAGCAGGCAGATTTCAGAAAAAGCCAGAAAGACTTACATGAATTAATGCTGAAGTGAAGTAAGCAGAACCAGGAGAACATTGTACACAGCAACAGAAACATTGTGCGATGATCAACTATGATTGACTTAGCTCTTCTATCCAGAGAAAGAACTATGGAGTCTAAATGCAGACCAAAGAATATAATTTTCACTCTTTTTTGTTTGTTTTTTTGTGGCTTTTCCCTTTTGTTCTGTTTCTTCTTTCACAACATGACTAATGTGGAAATATGATTGCACGTGTATAACCTACATCAGATTGCTTGCCATCTTGAGGAGGGGGAAGGGAAGGGAGGGAGGGAGAAAAATCTGGAACTCAAAATCTTGTAAAAATGAATATTGAAAACTATCTTTACACATGATTGGAAAAAATAAAATACTATTTACAAGAAAAATTATGATGACTATATTTTAAAGTGATTGGTTTCCATTATAATCCTATGTATTTTATTTTATGCATTTAAAAACTTCATTCTGAGAAAGGTTCACCAGGGTAGGCTTCCCCAGACTGCCAGACTATCCATGACACACACACACACACAAAAAAAAAAAAAAAATTAAAAATATTTAGTCAAGGGCAGCTAGGTGACGAAGTGATTAGAGTACCAGCCCTGGAGTCAGGAGGACCTGAGTTCAAGTCTGACCTCAGACACAAAAACACCATAACACCTACTAGTTGTGTGACTCTGGGCAAGTCACTTAAAAGGATTAAGGGAGAAGCTGTCTGTGACTATAAGCACAGGAAAGTAGGGGATACATACACAGAATGTATGTTTTTAGAATGACCTTTTCACCAGCCACTGACATTTCTGAACTTTACCTGATTCAGGCTCTGCTTTTTAAACTCTGGTTGCCAACTGAGTGCTCAGAACCAGCTCTCCTGGTTTACTTGGATAGGAGCCTAGGTCTCAGCCACCACCCAGCGGGCTCAGCTCCTGGCCTGACTGCCATTACTTTCCTTACCCCTATCTTGCATGAATGGCTACTAGAAAGACTCTGAGTTGCAAAATGCTTGATGGTGACTTAACTTTCCAACTCTATTATATATTATTTTCATTCTTGCATTGCACAGTTCATCCTCCCTGGCCTTCTTGCTGCTTTTCACAAACAATACTAGCCCACCTCCCATCTCCCCTCCTGGAATGCACTTGCACCTTGCCTCTGTCTCTTAGAATCCTTTTTCTTTCGAAACTGTTCAAGCATCACCTGATACAGGAAGTTTTTTCTAATTGCTAGCCCTCCCTCCTCCTCTTTTATCCTCTTCCTCCTCTTCCTAGATTTACATAGCATATATATGTGTGTGTGTATATATATATGTATATGTATGCACACACACACACACACACACACACACACACACATACACTTCTTCTTGTTGTTGTTGTTCAGTTGTTTCATCATGTCCAATTCTTTGTGACCCCATTTGGGGTCTTCTTGGCAAAGATACTGGAGTGGTTTGCCATTTCCTTCTCCAGCTCATTTGACAGATGAAGTAACTGAGGCAAACAGGGTTAAGTGACCTGCCTGAGGTCACAAAGCTGGTAAGTATTTGAGGCCAGATTTGAAATCAGGAAGATGATGCTTCCTGTCTCCCGGCCTGGTACTCTATCCATTTTGCTATCTAACTGCCTCCCCCACATATATGTATGTATATGTATATATGTATACATGTGTGTATATATGTAATAGTATATTTAATTATTACATATTGTCTCCCCTTCCCTTGAGGGCAAGGAGTGTTCATCTCTGCATTTCCAGTGCCTAACTTAGTGCCTGGCACATAGTACATACTTAATAAATGTATGTTGATGGATTGGTTGGTAAATTAAATCAGCATCTACACTAGGGAGGGAAAAGGGAGAAAAGTCAGCCACAAGATTTACATGTCCAAATGAAGTTTATTAAAGGATATTTTTACAGCCTTCTGGAGACAGAAGGGGTATTTCAGTCTTCTAAATCTACATCTAAATTGCAGTCTAGATGAGGCTTCTCAGCTCTCCCCTTTCATATAAAAGTGCCATCTCTAGCAAGCATTTAGAGATGCTTCTTGGGTCTGGGGAGGCTCCAGGGGGTGACTGGTAGGGAAGCAAAGTGTTATCTGTTACCTCTGATTTCAGGTCTGTTCTTTGGGATTTTTGAGCATTGTAATTCGTTGTTAGGGCAAAGGAGGGAGGTAGGGAAAAGGGGAGATAGTATGACTCATCAACCTGTGGTTGATTTTGGACTTTGTTCTCATAGAGACAGGAGTCTGCTCTTTAGTGACTTGGCTAGGCTTCTGAGAAATTCCCCTGAACAGGTGGTCATGAGCTCGTATAAAGAATGAACTTGCCAAAGTTTCATGTTGATGACCTGAATTTCTGATTTAACTCAAGTCTCATGAACCAGTCTCCAAACTCGAAAACATGCTGTAGGTATAGTGAGAATGTTAACATTCATTCTAGGTTTCTTATTCAGTACTTCACACAGAGTATCTTGCGTCTGTGATATGGACCAGTTGTTGTTGTTGCTGTGTTTGGCCTCCATTCTTGAAGAGGACCATGGCATCAGGGAGTTGATGACGTGACTTGCAATTGACTTTGATTTGAGTGAAGGAGAGCTGTACAAGGTCACCAGCCTCGCTTTCTCCTCCAGAGCCATCTGGGTCCAGTGATACAGATCAGGACGACTGGAGATGGCCCCTATGGGCCAGTAGATGACTGTTAATAGAGTAGTTAAGAGTGAGCCCTAACACGAGGCAACAGACTGTGCAAAGGCACAGAGATGGAAAAAGTATGACAAATAGCAGACAAGCTTATTTGGCTGAATCATTGAGTGTATGAAGGGGGCTACTGTGTAATAAGTCTGAAAAGGTAAGGGACAGCCAGACTGTGAAGGTCTTCAAATATGAAAAAGATGAATTTGCATTTGATCCTAGAGGTCATTGGAGCTTTTTGAGCAAAGGGAGTAACATGATGACATCTCTAATTAAAGAATATCATTTTGGCAGCTGTGTGAAGAAATAGATTGGAAAGGGGAGAGACCTAAGGAGACAACTGCAATAATCTAGGAGATGATAATGGTGTGAAACAGGGTGAGATTGGAGAGAGGGGGACAGATGCCAGAGATGTTGAGGAGGTAGATCAACAAGACTTACCGACTGATTGGCTGTGAGGTGTGGGAGGAAGAGTGGGAGGGCTATGACTGATGACTCCAAGGTTGTGAACCTGAGGTACTAGAAGGATAATGGTGCCCTCAACAAAACACAACAAAGGAGAGAAGGAAGGAAGGGAGGAGCAAAGGAAAGAAGGAGGGAAGGAAGGAAGGAGGGAAGGAAGAAGAAAGGAGGGAGGGAAGGAAGGAAGGAGGGAAGGAAGAAGAAAGGAGGGAAGGAAGGAAGGAAGGAGGGAGGGAAGGAGGGAAAGAAGGAAGGAAGGAGAGAAGGAAGGAAGGAGGGAGGGAGGGAGGGAAGGAAGGAGGGAGGGAAGGAAGGAAGAAAGGAGGAAAGGAAGGAGGGAAAGAGGGAAGGAAGGAAGGAGGGAAGGAAGGAAGGAGGGAAGGAAGGAAGAAAGGAAGGAAAGAGGGAAGGAAGGAAGGAGGGAAGGAGGGAAGGAAGGAAGGAATAGAGAAGAAACAGAAGTAGGAGAAGCCAGAAGAAATAGGAGGTAGAATGTGACTCAATGAAAGAGAATAATAATTTTAACTGGGGGTAGGGGTGGGGAATATGGAATCTATGGACCTTAATCTTGAGTAGAAGCATTAGTGCAGCCACTAAAAAAAGAAATATGATGAAAAGAGGACAATATATTAAAGCTGATCTAAGCTGTCCTCAAAAAGTTGTTTGATCTTGGGAAAGTCACCCAGATCTGTGTAGAAATGGCAGTCCTATCTCTTTGAGTCCTTGGTGTTAGCTTAGTGTTCAGTTATGAGCCTTTGACCTTTGTAAACTTCATTCAGCAACTAAATACAATAAACATTAAGTCCTAATGTCTTCAAGAGCAGGTGATACACAGACAAAAAATGAAATTATTTCTGCCCTCAGGAGGGGGAGAAAGGGAATGAGGATTTATATAATGCCTACTATTTGCCAATCACTATACTACGCCCTTTTTTTTTTTTACAAATATTATCTCATATGATCCTCACCGAAATCTTGTGAGATGAGTGCTATTATTATCCCCGTTTTACATTTTATTGTTCTCTATGAGAACAAAGTCCAAAATTAACTATGGGTTGATGAGTCATACTATCTCCCCTTTTTCCTACCTCCCTCCTTTGTGGAAACTGAGGCAAACAGAGGTTAAGTGACTTGCTTAGGGATCACTCAGCTAGTAAGTGTCTGAAGGTAGATTTGAACTCCAGTATTCCTGACTCCAGGCCCAGCACTCTCACCGCTATACCATGAGCTTCCTCAGGGAGCTGTCCTAAGAATCCCAATCCCAATCCCATATGCTGGACCAATATGGTATCCATATTCCATGGATACAAAGCCCAGGACTTCCCCCTGTCTGCTTCAAAGCCCTTAGGTTGGTTCGGTGGAAGAAAGCATTTCTGGGACCCATTTTCTGACAAGCCCCTTTGGTTTTCTTCAGATGCACATTGTTCTCTAATTAAGATATTCATTTATTCATTAAACAACAAACGTTTAATGATCATATATCCCAGAGTGATGGAGAGAAGTTCTTAGTGTGTAGAAAGGTACATATACTTTTTTTAATTAAGAAGAAATACAATATTAAATGAAATACTGTATATATTAAATGAAATTATTACATTCAGTAGTATGTAAACTCCTGGAGGGTAGGGAGTATTGATTTTTCTTAATTGAATTGAATTCCCTACTCTTTGTGCAAGGCTCCTTCAGCTGGCCAGACTGAGAACTGCCCTTTAAACTTTGACCAGGAATGGTAGATGATTGGAGAGGGTAACACCCCCACAAATATTCTCTCTCTCTGATATGGGGGTGCAAAAGAGGAAAAGCTCTTAGGAAAGAGGGGTCATTGTTGTCCACACACACACAGCAGAAGACTCAGAGAGACTGCAAAAAGGATCTTAAAGAATTTATGCCTTTACCTGAGGCAGAAGGAATTTTCCATTTACAATGTTCAAAAGCAGTTGATTTATTATTTACAAATAAATAAATACAGAGGAGACATCTCCTCGATCCTTCCTTCTCCATCCCTTAAGGGAGTTAATCCCTCCACTTCCTAACCCCTTCTCCTAGGGAAATGCCCATAGTCGTTTTCCCAGGCGGTGTTTCAAGATCACACCTGGACAGTAGCACCTGGCTTCCCAACGGTTGGGGGACTGGAGCCAAAGTCCTTAGCTGCATACTGAAACCCAGATGTAAGTGAGCTCAGCTCAAATTAAAGGCAGCCTAGAGTCTTTAACCAGGATCTTGCTCCTGCCTTCCCGCTCCATCCCCAGCCTTGATCTCAATTCTCTAAAGTCCAGCTCCCTGGTTCTGGATCTCTGAAGAACGCTGACTTGGGCTGGAGGAGGTGGGTCAACGGCTTTCGCCCGGCTGTAGAAGGCAGTGAAGGGCTGAGCGTCGTCAATTGTGGGGCTGAACTTCACACTCGAGCTCTCATCTTTCAAGAGCCTGGTCACTCCTGTGGTAGGAGAGGCACCCAGGTCTCCAGCAAGGATAACATGTCTCCGGGAAAGATCTGTAGGGGACAGGAGATGGGGGCATCTTGGTCAGAAATTTAGTACCCTCGGGCGCCACCTCCCCAGGGTCACCGGCGCCTCCCTCTGCAGGAGGGTGCAGGAGATAGGAATATAGTCAGGGAGTCCTTGGGTGGTAGAAAAAACCACTAAAGGGACACCGCATTGAGGAAACCTCTGACCACTGAATCCTTTTTTTCTGTTTGCTTTCCCCCTTTCCCTCATCCCTTGCTTGCAGTCCACTTTTGGTGAAGTCAAAGTACACACACTTCGGGGTTAAGGGAGACCAGCTGTGATGAGACGAACGAAGCTAACTTTACTCAAGTGAAAAAGAGAGGATTCCAGAAGTCCTGAATTTTACATCCTGGCCAAGGTCTGACTATCCTGTGATAGCAATCCTAGCCTGTCCTCTCTTCCCCTCCCCCTGGCTGGTCCCTACTCCTTGCTCAGTTTCTATTCTGGACTAGATAAGTGGTCCGCCACCGGAGCCAGACTGTTCCTCAGCCCCCAGACAGGACTGTGGGAGTCAGCAGAGGAACTTCGAAGCGAATGACTAGCACAAGCCATATCTACTGTGGGCAGAAGGAGGGAAGGGGATGGGAGGACGACTAGCTGGAAGTTACCAAGGACCCAGGAAGTGGGGAAAAGGCGGGAAAGAGATACGCACCGAGGACGAGTCCAGATTTGCCACCTGCTCTTCTAGGAGCAGAGTATCAGTATCAAGGATCTGCTCCCCACATCTGTCGAGCTGGGGTGGGACCGCCGGGCAGGAAGATGGGGACTCCCACCCATCGGGGAGCTGGGGAGAACCGGCCTCAGGGACCGAGGAGGCCGGGCTGAGGTCATGGGTCCATTCGGAACAGCAGCCCAGTCCATTGGGGCAGAGCGGGCGGCCCCGGGGTGCAGGCTCGCTCCTCCGGTACCTCAGGTTCTCCTCGCTGAGTCCCAGCAGGGCCGACAGGTGGCCAATGTAGCGAATAGCCAGGCGAAGGGTCTCAATCTTGGTCAGGCTCTGGCCAGCGGGCACCACGGACGGTGGCAGGTAGCGCCGCAGGTCATGAAGCGCCCGGGACAGGTTGCGCATCCGCAACTTCTCCCGCTCGCTGGCGCTCTGCCGCTGCCCGCTGCCCAGGCGGCCCCTGCCAGCTCGCCGGCCGGTCCCTGTCCTGGCGCTGGGCGCCTTGGAAGTGTGGCCAGCTAAGCGGGTTTGGGGTCCCGGGGGAGAGAGGCCCCAGGAGTCCGAGGAGGAGTCTGGAGAGCAGCTGCAGTCTCCTTCCGACGGCAGCGGCTGCAGCTGGGGCGCAGCCCCCCAGCCCCAGCCTTGCGGAAGGAGCCAGGAGTCAGAGCTGAGGAGCGAAGCCGGAGAGTGGGCCATGGCGGAGACCGGGGGCGTCTGAGGAGCCAGTGGGGCTCACAGCCCGCTTTATCCGGAGCCTGGAGGTGTGAAATAGCACCTTCCAGGCCCCATCAGCACATCAAAGCCGAGCAGGGCAGGGGCCTGAGGGACTAGCCCTTTGAACCTGGGGTGTCGAATTTAACCCGAGTTGGTCAGCGTGGGGCGCGGCTGGATGGCCATCTGCGGGCCGGAGCGAGGCCACCTCTCCTCGGCCACCAGCCCGCGGTCCCCTTTCGCTAGCCCCTAACCCAAACTCCTTGAGTGTGTGTACAGGGCATGGGGGCAGCAGGGTGTTCCCAGCAGTGAGGAGAGGCGCTGGGGACCTGGCACAAGGGTGAGCACAGAGCTCTGGACGCAGGTGTAAAGGCCGCAGGAAAGAGGCTGGGGGAGGGGGCTGGCGCCTGTCCCGCTTATTTCCACCGGATCTACCAGGACCGCGGACGGCTAGGACTGAGCGACCCAAGCTCAGGGTGTAGGTGGGAGAAAGGGGGAAGGGAGGAGAGGAGGGAGCGGAAGAGGAGTACCTTTCCATGCCGCTAGGCTGGGCTCAGTGGAAGCATTTCCACATCTCCATTGCCCTGGTAAGGGTTTAAAAGGAATGAATACAGTTGGCTTTTGAGAACTCTAGGGATGACTTGTGTATATGTATGTCTTGAGTTATTCTGGCTTTTGAGGACCCTGGGAGGCAGCCTAGGATGGTGGAAGGGGCCTTGCTTCAAATTCAGTCTCTGCTACTAATTTACCTGTGCGACCCTGGGCAAATTGTCGGACCTAACTGATGAGCTTCCTCATCTGTAAGTAGGGCCCCTTGGCCTTGCTCAGGAGGTGGGGATACTGAAGGATAGTTATGTTCAAAGGAGTGGTGAGATGCTGATGGCTAATTCCCTTCCAGCCCTAAGTCTGTGATTGTATGAGCTTAAACATGATTTATGATAAACATAGATCCTATGATCTAGCTGTGTGACCCTGGGCAAGTCACTTAACCTTTATCAGTTTCCCCATCTGCAAAATGGGAATAATAATAACACCTACCTCCCAGGGTTGTTGTGAGGATCAAATGGTCAAATATTTGTAAAAGTATAGTGCCTGGAATATAGTAGTCACTTAATAAATGTTCATTTCCTTTCAATTGATCATAGGGCCGTAGATTTAGAGCTGAAAGGAACCACAGAGAGGTTAGATTTGGTTTCCTTAGAATGCAGTTGGGAAAAATTAGTTAGTTAAGTAATTATATAGTAATGAGTTTAAATTATAATCCTCCTCCATGCCTCAGCATGGGTTGGGAATGGAGGTCATTCTAGTCTGCTTTGCTGGTCTCACTGAGCTGGAAAACTGTTCTTGTACCGGCCATCCTGTAGGATGGGATTAGAAAAGTAGAGCAGTGAATTGGATCCAGAATGTCCATTGGGACAAATCTGAAAAGCAGATTGGCGGATTTCCTGAGATGGAAGTCTCTAGTCTTCCTTGTAGTCAAGAGGTAGCTGGAGGCTCTTAGCCTACAGAATCTAGTAATGGACCAGGGAACTGAAGTCAGAAATGCTCAGGAAGTTCAGGGACACTTCCTCTGGATCCAGGTGTATTTCTTTTATTAGCACTTCAAAGAACCTTGCCATGAATTGGTCAGTTTTTTTCCCTCCTAAATAATTCTAGACAGCCATTCTCCTGCTTCAGTCCCATTCAGTTTTGTTCATCTAAAGATCATGAACTGAAGCCCTATTTCTGAGAGACAGGATAAATAGAACAGGAGTTCTTAACCTTTTTGGTGTCATGGACCTCTGTCAACCTGGTGAATGCAACATATGGCCCCCTTCTCAGAATATTGTTTTAAAGTAATTGAAGGATATGCTAAATTTAGTTAGAGATTAATGAAAATAAAGATGTAATTTTTCCCCATCCAAGTTCACAACCTCCCTGAAATCTATCCATAGACCCTTTGGGAGATCTGAAGACTCCAGTCTTAAGAACCAATTAAGAACCCCCGAAATAGAAACATGGGTCTGGATCTTTTGGGGTCTGGCCATTGGGAGAGACCCTCAATAATTTCTCAATAATAGAACCAGGGATAGAGAATTGTGCTACCTCACTCAGAAGACCCTCTTCCCCTCTGGAAGCAAGCCATTTACAATACATCCCTAAGTAATGTTTTTAAATTCCACCACCCCAACCCCATTTTAAAATCGTGTTCTCTGTGTGCTTCCAAATCATTGAAAGCTTTGAGGCTTCACTCAATGGAATACACACAACATTCTTTGTCACAAAATAAACACCTACTTTCAATAAAGACCAGGATTTTCTGGCACTAACACTAAGCGATGTTAGAAAATTGACCTTGTACCTTCTATGAGTTTCACTTTAGCTAGGTAGCTGCCTATTTTGCTTACTATTAGCCAAGCTGCTTCCCATTTTTCTTTGCCTGTCCAAATCCTACCTATCTTTTAAAGCCCAGCTGTCCCAATTCCTCTGCAGTGCATTCACTGAGGAATCCACTCTCTACTACTAAATCTAACAATTTAAAACAAAAACTACTAGATTATAAATTCCTTGAAAGAAGGGATCGTATTTACAAATTTTTCTATCTCCCCTAGTGCCTAGGAAAATGTATTGCACACAGTAGGTGATAAGTGTTTTGTTTTGTTTTTTTATATTGACTGTCATTCTCTAATATTTCATGTTCAAATGTTTTTTTCTTTAATTCAATTATAAGATACTTAAAAGCAGGGATATGGACTCTTCCCCATCAGTAAAACAAGGAGATTGAACTAGGTTATCCCTGAGGTCTCTTATAGCTCAAAGATTCTCTGACTTTGGATGAGGGATCTCCCATAATACTAAGCACAGTGTAATGAATTGCCTGACTGATCTCCCTCTGCCTTGTGGAATAGCTATCTAGCTTTTCCCTGGGAAACCATGTAATGGTTTTCTCTCCTAAGCATTACTTCCCCAAGTTGCCACTGTCCTTGATGACATTGTCCCCTCATCCCACGTTTTCTTTTCTGTTCCCAGAATCTCTGGGTTGGAAAGACCTTCAGGAATGGTGGTATCTGCAGATCCTCCTCTAAGTAATCCCCAAAAAATGATCATCTAACCTCCAGTGACTCACAATTCCCTAAGAGATCCTACTCCACTTTTGAATGTCTCAAAATGTTTGGAAGGATTTCCTTATATTAAGCCTGAATCTATTATCCCTACCAACATCCATCATTGCTTCTAATTCTGTCCTCTGGTCAAGCAGAATAGATCTAATCTTTATCCTAACTGACAGCCCTGATTGAAAATAACTATTGGTCAACTAATCCTTCTCTTCTCCAAGATAAACATCCCCATAGTAACTGATTACCTTATGGCCTATTCCTCAGTATTCTCCTCAAATCTCTCCCCACTTCTGAACTATCTCCCATTTTAATATCTTATTATTTTTCCCAATTACATGTAAAACAATTTTAATATTTTTTAAAATTTTGAGGTCTAAATTATCTTCCATCTCCCCTCTCTGAGACAGTAAACAATTTTATATAGGTTATACATGTGTAATCATGCAAAACATATTGACATGTTAGGTTGTAAAAGAAAATACATGTTTAATATTTCAAATGAGATTATAAACTCCATGAGGGTTAGACCATGTCTTATTTACTTTTTTGCTAGCCCAGCACAATTGTATCTAATAAGTGGTTAAAATGAAAAGAAATATGCTTCAATCTGCATTCAGCCTCCATCAGTTCTTTTTCTCAAGGTAGATAGCATTTTTCAGCATGAGTCCTTTGGAATTGTCTTGGTTCATTGTATTGCTGAAAATAGTTCACAGTTGATCATAGTACAATATTGCTGTTACTGTGTACAATACTCTCCTGGTTCTGCTCACTTCACTTTGCATCAGTTCATGTAAGTCTTTCCAGAGTTTTCTGAAACCATCCTACTCATCATTTCTCATAGCACAATAATGTTCCATTATAATTATATACCACAACTTGTTCAGCCTAATTGATTAGCATACCCCTAATTTCCAATTCTTTGCCACCAGAAAAAGAGGTGCTATAAATATTTTTGTACAAATAGGTCCTTTTTCATTTTTAAAAGATCTCTTTATATCCTCCAGTTTTTAAAGTGATTTTCTGAAAGCACAGGTCAGAAATAGGGTTAGAAATGATCACTTGATAAGCTATCATAGCTCCATATTGCTTGCAGAATCAAATATAAACCCCTCTGTTTTTTTCTGGGTTTTTTTTTTTTAGTTTTCAACATTCATTTTTATAAGGTTTTGAGTTCCAAATTTTTCCTCCTCCCTCCCCTCCTTCCTCCCCAAAACAGCAAGCAGTCTGATGCAGTTTATATAAACTCCTCCGTTTACAAAGCCTTTCACATTCTGGCTCAACCTACATGATTACACATTATTTATTTCAAACACCCCACAGTCCAATCAAACTGGCCTTTTTCCTGCTTCTCAAACATGACACTTTTCCTTCTCCATGCCTGGAATACACTCCCCTCCTCACCTCCACCAATTACAATCTCTAGCTCAGCTCAGGATCCATCCACCTCTGTATGAAGCCTTTTGTGGTCCCACCCACCTACTAATGCCTTCTCCTCAAATTTTCCTTGTATCTATTGTGTATCTATATGTTGTCTCCTCTCATTAGATTGTAAGTTCTTGGGAACAGGCACTGTTTCACATCCCAGCTCCTCACAAGGTGCCTAGAACATCATAGGTCCTTAATAAATGCTTATTGATTAATTATTTGAAAGCAAAATCTTCCTTTTCCCTCTCAACTCCAACTTTTACTCCTTTTAATGCTCCTCTCATCTCCATTTCCTTTCCATCCTTCATTAATGCCAGCTTGGATAAAGGTCTGTAGAGAAATGTCTTTGGGAATGCATTCTTGGCTCTGTACATTTACTGTTTTTATCAATGACATGGATGAAGATGTAGACAGTGTGGTGCAGTGTAAACAACCCTTGGCATGGATTCAGAACCTTTGGTTCAGCTTCCTATTCTAATACTTACTATTTAAGCCATTGAATCTCTTAGCCTTTTTCCTCATCTGTAAATTGGGGATAATATGTAAGGCTCAAATGAGATAATCTAGATAAAGTATTCTGCAGACTTTAAAGCACCATATAAATATCACTCATAATTATTACAGCATTCTTATCAAATTTGAAGATAACTCAAAGCTGGGAGAGATAACGAACTTGTTGAATGAGAAAGATGGCATCCAAAAAAGGTCTGAAAATATTAACAGTGAGTTGGAATCTAATCAAATGAAATTTAGTAAACATGGGAATTCTTGTTCTTGGGTTCAGAAAATAAACTTTCCAAGGGCAAGTCAGGGAAAATGTGGCTAGAAACAATTCCTTTCTGTAAAGAAAAGATCAAGAGATTTTAATGGAATGAAAGCTCAATATCAATAGTGGTTTGAAATGGAGGCCAAAAAAATCTAATGCCAACTTAGCCTGAATTAAGAAGGGCATAGAATCTGTTAAGGAGCAGTAAGGAGCATCTGTCTTACAAGGTAGTTGTGAGGATCAAATGAGATGTTACAGATAAAGAAAATGCTTTGCAACCTTAAAGCTCTTAGCTGTTATTAATGTTATTAGTTCCCCTATCCTCTGCCTCATTCAGACCACATCTAGATTATTGTGTTTAGCTCTGGGCACCACATTCTAAGATGGCTGTTGATAAGCTGGAAAGGGCTTATGTTCAAAGAAATGCAACTGGTATAATAATGAGCCTTAAGTCCATGTAATAGGAGAATTGGTTGAAGGAACTACAAATGCATAGCCTAGAGAAGAATAGACTTAGGGCAAACATGATAACTGTCCAAGTAATTCAAGAGTTGATTTGTGCAAGGATTAGACTTGTTATATTTGGACCAAGAGGGAGTAACCAGGAGCAATGAGTAAAAGTTACAGAGAGGCAGATTTAGCTTTGAAGGAAGTAAAGAAAAATTTCCCAACAAATATAGCTGGCCAAAGGGGGAGGGGAGCTGCTTTGGGAGGTAGGGGGTTCCACATAATAAAAGGTCTTTCTAAAATGGCTAGAGGATTACTTGGTGATTTTGTAGAGAAGATTCTTAGTCAAGTTTGACTAGATAGTTTCTGAGGTACCTTCCTACTCTGGAATTCTGAGGTTCTTCCATTTTTTCGGTTGTCCTTGTCTCCCCCCACAAAGTAACTTTGCTTCCCCACAGACACACCAATCACAAACAGCCCCTCACCCCCACCAGTTACTTCTCAAAAAGTACACTCTTCTCTGAGGGGTTGGTTGGAGGAGAGATGATGAAACATCCATTCATTTAGAACTATTCTGTTGTCAGAGATAGCACACAGAAAGCTATATGATCATCCATACCCTCTTTGTTTCCAGAAACATCACCCTGACTCTCTATCAGCCTCAGGCTATGTTAAAGGTCACTGCTAGACCTTAACTGAGAAAACTGCTCACTGAAAAGATCTCCTGGAACAGAGTTCAATGTCTTTGGCCTTTTAGATCAAGCTGAGGCCAACCTGAGTTTTAGTTAGAGACATCTGTTTCCAAAGGCTGAAGTTAAATCAGTGATATAACTAGGCAGAAGTAAATGGGATGGCTATTTCAAGATACTGAATTGGAAGTGTTGATGACATTGAAAAGACCAAAGATATTTCTCAGGTGTAAGGGGACTTGAAAGGTAAGCATTTGGTACCTCCTTTTCTCTAAATCTGAATATGCAGAAGTGTATGCTGTAATTCATAGGGTCAAATAATGTTGATGAGAATAATTTTTCAAGAATGGAAAATTCACAGAAAGGGCAGAAGGGTAGATGAAAGTGTTCAGCAAGGAGGGGAACTTAAAGAAGTCATGAAAGACTAGACTAAACAGGATTTCTTCCATATAGGTACGAGGCTTTGGGGACCAAGGGGAAATGGAATCCACCAATAGGTAGGACATACAACTATTTTTAAAATTTCCCCTCCTAAACAAAGGCAACCCTAGGACAAATAGAGTTGTGAGGCACTACACTAAAGATTTTCCAAGTTGCCATTCATCCATTAATAAGAAAGTGTAACTGCCTCAGTTTTCTCATCTGTGAAATGTACTGGAGAAGGAAATGGCAAACCTCTCCAATATCTTTGCCAAGAAAACCCCAAATGGGGTCACAAAGAGCCTGACACAACTGAAATGACTGAACAACAAAAAACAATACGTTGTATGGAGTCTTCCTCTACCAATGATGGCTGGCAACTCTCTAATTTAGGAAATTACCTAGGCCACTAAAAGGTTTAGTGACTTGCCCATGTTGATACTGCTGGTATGTGTCTGACAGCACTTGAACCCAAGTCTTCATTAATCCAAAATCAGCCAAATGTCATTATTGAAAGGTCCTTATTAAGAGAACTGTGGGTGGGGGTCCTTGGAAGTCAGTGTTGATTGGGGCCTCCACTACAAGGAGGCATTAGGGCCAATAGATAGATTTTTCAAAAAGTTCTGAGGATGTGCCCCACTTGCTCCTCCTGTCTGATTTAAATGTTTTTTTTTTCCTTGGGGGGCCCTTGCCAGCACTCTGAGGTTAAGATTTGAGGTTTCCAGAAAATCACTAGGGATCTCTGTGGCCTTTTAGACTTTTCTCCCACTCAGAGTGAAGCTTTCAACCTCTTCTCCTGGGCATCTCCTCCTGTCATACTAAAGCCCGCATGCCGATCTATCTGTTTGTTGTTTGTTTCTTTCAATTAGCAAGCTTTTAAAAATTAATCTGTCCCTCCCACTGCCCCACTCTCCACTGAACAAATGAAAAATACAAACTTGAAAAACAAAACCTTTGATAAACAAGTCCTGCAAAACAAATTCCCACATTAGCCATGTCTAAAAATGCATATCTCTTTACACATTTTGAGTTCTTCACCTCTCTGCCAGATGAGTGTCAGGTTGCATCTTCCTTCTTTTGATGATTTATCATTGTGCTGATCTGAGTTCTAAAGTCTTTCAAAGTTGTTTTTCTCCATGAATATTATCATTGTTCTCCTAGTTCTGAACCCTTCACTCTGCTATCAGTTCATAGAGAGCTTTCCAGTTTCCTCTGAAACCATCCATTTCATTATTTTCTATGGCACAATAAAATTATATTACCTTCACATCTATTCCCCAAAAATATGGCATCCCCTTAGTTTCCAATTTTTAGCTTCCATGAAAAGAGCCCAAAGGTCAATTTAAAGTCAATGAGACCAAAGGGACAACCATTTTAAAAATTCCCCCTGCTTGATCAAAGGCAGCCCCAGACCAAATCTGTTGCAATTAGTCAGGTTCCCTATTGAAGTAAGCGAACTGGTCCTCACCACATGACCACATGACTATGAGAGGAAAGTCTGAAACATACATGGCGATGAGTCCTTTTTGACATAACAACTTCAGGTATTTGACTTCTTAGGGATGGGGCTATGTTACAATTTCTTACATGTGGTCCTTCACCCCCTACTGGATAAAATGCAGCAAGCTGAACCCTAGCATCATGGCCCTTCCTTCACCATGTGGGTCCAATCTCACTTTCTCCTTATCTCCTACAGTTCCCTTCTATACTCTCTATGCTCTAGCCAATCTAGGCCACTTCCTCGAGGTTCCAGAGGTTCCATTTCTTCATTTGACAAACATTTATTAGTTGTCTACTGCTTTGTTAGGTACTGGAGATACAAAGACAAAATGCCATGAGAGGACTTTATATTCTACAGTGCAGGGATGAGAGGGTTACAACATTTATACAGAAATAATTTAAGGAGGAGAGTGCACCCAACTAGAGGACCAGAAAAAGGCTTCCCATAGGTGGTGGCTCTTGAAATGGCCTAGAAGGAAACTAAAGATTTCTAAGAGGCAGAAATGAGGAGGGAAGGAGTCAGTGCAGCTGAGGGGGGAGGCATATCCTGTGTGAATGCTTGGAGCACTGGAAGGAATACTGAATTTGAATAACAGCAAGTTATTCCCACTTTGGTGGGAATCAGCAGTGTGTGAAGGGGAATAATATGAAATAAATATGGAAAGGTAGGTAAAAGGAATTTGCATTGCATCCTAGAGTCGATAGGGAACCACTGACAAATTTGGGAGTGTGCGTGTTTTTCAGGGAGGACTAACCCTAACCCTAATTCTGAGGTATATGTGTGGGGGGAGGGTAAGCAGATCTGAAATGTATGCTTCCTTACCTCTCTTCTTTTTCTCAAGGCATTCCCTATGTCTAGAATTCCCTTTCTCCTCACCCTGTTTCCTGCCACCTTTTGAAATTATTCCCATTGCCCAACTCAAATCCTCTTATCTCTCACCCCTACCCCACCCCACCATCACCACAAGATGGTAACTGGTAGTAATCTTCTGCTATTCTGAGCTCATGATGACTTTTTACTTTTACTTTTCTTTTGCTTTTATGACATTGTAATTTGTATTGGAACAGAACAGAGAAGCATTGTGGTATAGTGGATAGAGGTTGGACAGGCCTTAGAAATTTAAAAGTAATAAGAAAGAGCTGGGTTCAGTTTCTGCCTCTGAAATGGACTGGCTGTATGACCATGGGTATTTCACCTCTCAGTGCCCACAGACAATTTTCTAAGATTAGGAGCTTTATACAAGTCCCTGATTTCATGGACAGAAAGAGTTTCCCCATCAGGAGCCCTCATCCTTCATGAAATCATGGGACAGACCCAAAAAAGAAAGTTAAAGTAATGTTATGATCTTCTTCTAGAGTATAAGCTTCTTCAGGGCTCTTTCTTATTTCCCCCAGTGTTGGAGCTACACCTTGCACATAAATACTGATTGATTGCACATAGTAGGTGCTTAATAAATGCTAGGTGAATGTATGAATGACTAGCCTCACCAAACAATTTATTAATCCTATTGAATAGATTGATTATTCATGCCTGATACAATCTTTTACCCAAACCTGCTCCCTTTACCAAGTAAAATTTAGCCTTAATTGCCCCTATTATAACAGCCTCCCAGGTCCTGGAAAATTAAGGAGGTGTCCAATGATTTCAAGATCAGATCTATACTTAAGGGCCAAGACTTTAAATTTAGTGGATCTTGGGCCAGATCTCCCCAACAATGTTCAATGTTTTACTGAGTTATCTATAATCAACTTAAATCATATAAAAATGCCACCAGCCTTAGAGAGAAGCTAAGTGCTGGAAATTTGAATGTGGAAGAAATCTCCCAGAGAATTTGAAGGGTGGATCCTAGGGTAGAGGCTAGGTGCTGGGAGGAGAACTCAGGAATATTGGTCCAGCTATGGACAGATCACTACTCCAGTTAAAGATTTCTGTCCTGTATCATCACTTCCAGCTTTCCTTCAGTTTCCACTTCTCCATTCCTTTGCATTGGTTCCCCTCACCTTTGAAGTGTCATTATCTGCAAGCCCTTGCTGGTTAGTTCATTCGGGAGCTGCTGGAGTTAATGAGTTCTCCGGACCCAGAGAGAGGGGCTGCCCCTCCTGCTGGGAGTGAGGACTTCACGCCTTCTCCAGGCTGCTGATGTTTTGACAAGTGCCCAGAGCTGCTCCCTCCACGCTCCCGTCGGTGGGGTTGCTGCTGCTGCTGCTGAAGTGTAAGGCTGGGAATCGGAGACTCCAGCAGAACTCACCAGCAGTAAAGGTGAGAGTTCACAAACTCACAGTCAGAGGTCACTGGCTTTAGGGGCGCAGGACCTCTCCCTCTTCCTCCCCATCCTAGACTAGGCCTCAGCCCTGAGCTCTTCCTCCATGAAAGACTGGGTGTCAGGACTCCTGGGACCTGTAGAGTTCCATCTCCTCACTTGGTAATCATCCATTTATTTCACCTTCCTCCCAATTTAGTTCCTTCCCTTCCCTCCTCCTTCTCCCCTCCCCAACACAGGAGTGCTAATAGAAGGTGCTACATAAACACCAACCAACTAACTAAGGCTTAATCCAGTAATTGGGGTTGGAGACTTCCCCAGTGGAGCCAGAGACCCCAGGGGAAGGAAACAACTTCTCATCTCAGCCAAGTGGTCTCAATGGAATACTGAGTAAATTATCCTCAATTATTCAAAGGCTCCTAAGCTTAGTGTCCTCTACAGCAAAAAGAAAAGTCTCATGGATGACATTGGTTATCACCGGATCATGGACTCTCCGGGTCAGGTCCTTGTGCCTCAAGTCCTCATGGAACTCACTACATAAAGATCAGGAAGATAATTATTTAAGAAAAATTAGCAAATTTTGTGTTCTTGAAAGATAAATAGGTCCCTGTCCAAATCTAAGGTCAAGTTCAAGTCTAGGCAGGGTGGCATTTCCATAGTCAGTAGAGGCCTGGAGAAAAGGGCATTAGGAGAAGGGAGGTGATGGGACCAGGAGATACAATCTCAGCAAAGGATTGTACAACAGTACTGTAGAATTGTAGAGTTGGAGGGGAAAAAGGAACCTTTACTTCAGAATCATCTGAAGTAAAATGGCATGGCGAATAAATAGCAAGCTGACCACAGAACGAGGAAGGACTGGGGAGTCCCCCAGAAATTCTCCAGTCAGTCCACTAGTATTTATTAAACACTTGCTCTGTGCCAGACACTGAGCCAAGTGTTGGGAGCTTTCAATCTAATGGGGGAAACAGCATACAAACAACTATATACAAACAAAAGACATATTGGATAAATTGGGGTACTCTCAGAGGGAAGGCACTAAGATTAAGAAGAAATGGAAAGACTTCTTGCAGAAGGTAGGACTTTAGCTGAGACTCAAAAGAAACCAGGGAAATTGACTATAAATTACAGAAAGTGCTGACTGAATTGGTAGAGGGGTTTTGTCATCTGAGAGTTCCCTACATCAATTAAATGACAAGTCTAGTCTCTATCTTATCCTGTTTCTGAGGCCCAGAAAGATGAAGTGATTTGTCCAAAGTTTATGTAGCTAGTTATTGACAAGACTCCTCCCTTTTCCTCTCATTAAAATTGTATTTGCCTTTCAGATTCTCTACCCATCCCCCCCTCAGAGGAGAAGAGTGAAAATAGGAGGGTGGCCTCATTTCTTTTTTAAATTAAAAAAATGAATAATATTTTATTGTTTTCCCAATTATATATAAAAACAATTTTTAACATTCATTTAAAAAAATTTTTGAGTTGCAAATTTTCTCTCCCTTCCTCATCTCCCCCCACCCCTCCTGAGACTGTAAACAATTTGATATAGATATACATGTGTAATCATGCAAAACGTATTTACATATTAGTCGTGTTGTAAAAGAAAACACAGATTAAAAAAAAGAAAAAAGAAAGTGAAAAATAGTATGCTTCAATCTGCACAAAGACTCCATCAGTTTTTTCTCCGGCGGTAGACAGCATTTTTCATCATGAGTCCTTTGGAATTGTCTTGGTTCATTGTGTTGCTGAAAATAGGTAAGTCATTCACAGTTGATCATCATACAGCACTGCTGTTACTGTGTACAACGTTCTCCTGGTTCTGCTCACTTCACTCTGCATTGGTTCCTGTAGATCTTTCCAGATTTTTCTGAAATCATCTTGCTCATCATTTCTTATAGCACAATATTATTGCATTACAATCATACTTGTTCAGCCATTTCCCACTTGATGGGCATCTCCTCAATTTCGAATTCTTTGGGTTGCCTCATTTCAAAGCACTTAAGGCTTTTACTCCTGGGGATCTCAAAGCACCTCATAGTTAATCCTTTTTCTCACATCTTATATGAATGGGCATTGGTTAGGATTGGGTAGGAGGAGGGTAACAGTAACTAAATCATGGAATGTTACACCTAGAAGGAAATTTAGAAATCATCTGAACCCATACAATCCCCTCATTTCACAAATAGGGAAATGAAGTTTCAGGAACCCTAAATGGTGCTTTTGACAGTTTACTAGCAACAGTTAAACTAGGTCCTCTGACTCCCACTATTTCCACTGTGTCATAAATTAATTAAAAGAAACACTTGGTGAGGCCCCCAGTAATTGAAGCCTTCTTTAAAATTCGCATTTTAAACTGTTTACTATCTTCTAACTAAAACACCAATTTCTCTGCCCTGATCTCTTAGGGCTTGTTTGAATGGGTTGTGATTTGCATGGTAGGAGGGAACCTGCAAATCCAGGAGACCATAGATCCATTTGAGTCTTGGCTAACTTCTTAGGACTCCTATATCGGACTTTTTGGGTGGAGGCAACTCCCCCCATTTCCCCTTCATTAGAATATTAAGAACTCACAGCTTCCTAAATAAGGTCACCATATGGAATAAATTATTCCAGTACCATGATAATCTGGTTATCTTTTCCACAGTATCAACTGGCTATGCATCAAGTGGAAATCCCAGGACCGTGAAGGGGTTCTAAGGGGAGGGAGGAAGGAGGAGGAGGAGGAGGGATTTAGCAGAGGCTGGGCTAGGATCAAGCTGAAATCTCATATTATCTATTTGAGGCTCTGCTGATAAACCAGCCTTGAATAAATGCCACTTCTCTGCAGAGATAGTCACTGCCCTTGCCTTAGATTATCTCATTTATCTTCACTACATTCCTGTTAGGAGGGTGTGATGTGGAGAAGGGAAGAAGAGATATTACTGCATCCTGTTGTTGTGTGGTGGTGGTATTAATGTTTCCTGTTGTTGTTCAGTCGTATCCCACTCTTCTTGACATGGTTTTCTTCCGTGGTTTTCTTGGCAGAAATACGGAAGTGGTTTGTCATTTCCTTCTCCTGCTCATTTGGAATGAGGAAACTGAGGTAAACAGGATCACGTGACTTGCCCTGGGTCACTCAACTAGGAAGTATCTGGGGCTGGATTTGAACTCACAAAGATGAGTCTTCCTGATTCCAAGTTCATCGTTCTATCCACTTTGCCACCTAATAGAGCCCATTAATGTATCCTACCAAAGTGGTTAAGAGGGTTATGCTCAAATTCTGCTAATATTCGATAGAGTTGGGTCCAGACCCAAAGGAAAAAGAAGGGAATACACATTTATATAGTACCTACTATGTTCCAGACACTGTGCTAAGCACATTACAAATATCTCATGTGATCCTCATAACAACCCTGAGAGATGGGTGCTGTTATCACCATTTCACAGTTGAGAAAACTAAGGCAAACAGATTAAATGGCTTTACCAGGATCATATAGCTAGTGTCTATGATTGGATTTTAACTCAGGTCTTCTTAACTCTAGGCCCCCACCCAATGATCTCATTGTTTTGACTCCTCCTTAGACTAGACTCCTCTATATCTCTTAGTTTTGATCCTACTTTTGCCATTTTAACTACCTGTATTATGTTGGAAGAGTCTCCATATCCTTTTTGGATCTGAATAAAATGAGTGGGTTGGATTAACTGGCCTCACTTCCCATTGGCACTGTATCTATCCATCTTGTATGTGCATAGTTGTTTAAATGTTGTCTCCCCCATTAGAATATATGCTCCTTGAGGGCAAGGTCTGTTTTTTGCCTTTCTTTGTACCTCCAGGGTTTAGCACAGTGTCTCAGTAAGCACTTAATAAATGTTTGGTCATTCATTGTTTAATTCCATCCCTAAATCTTTGATCCTCTGATCCTATGTTGAGTTTTTAGAATGGTATTGTTGTTAATGTTCAGTCACTTTTCAGTTGTGTCTCTCTGTGACCCTGTTTGGGGTTTTCTTGGCAGATACTAGAGTGATTTGCCATTTCCTTCTCCAGCTCATTTTACAAATAAGGAAACTGAGGCAAACAGGGTTACGTGACCTACCCAGGGTCACACAGCTATTAAGTATCTGAGGCCAGATTTGAACTCAAGATGGGTCTTCGTGACTCCAGCCCCAGCACTCCTGTGCCACTTAGCTGCCGTTTTAGGACAGTATTGTAACCTAATCACCATGAGCCCTACTTTAGGAAGCCAGAGCATAAACAATATTTTTCAACTACACACACGTGGGGCAGTATGTGTATTTGGGTGAAATCATGGCTCCCTATACCTCAATTTCTCCAGTTGTAATATGGAATGGTCTTCCTTCAATATGAGATTTGTTTTAAAAAAAGCTATCTGTCAAATCTTCCAAATGCCTCAGTGGTTAGATATAATACCTTGCAATTGTCCTTCAGCCCCAATATTCCACAAGTTTTTGTCCCCAGCTATCCTTAATAGGGAGACAGAAGGAGGAAGGAACTGTTAACACCCCTGTGCCAGAGCTATATAATTTCCCCTTTGAAGCTCTCTGGGACAGTGTGCCAAGCATTCTGCATTTTTAGGTCTGGCTTGAAGAAAATGCCCAGAACAGTCAAACCAAGCTTCACACATAACAGGGACTGAAAAAAAAAGTTTGTTAAGTTGTGACACATGAAGGTAATGGAGTACTACAGCTCAGCAAGAAATGACAAATGCAGAGAAACCCAGGAAGGCTTTATATGAACTGATGCAAAGTGAAATAAGCAGTCAGCGAAATAATCCAGAATGACCACAACAATGTTAATGGAAAGAAAAGCAAAGCAATTAAAGCTGAACTCTGAAATTACAGTGACAAAATTTGGCCTCAAAAAAGACAGATGAGTATGCACCTCCCTTTCTGCTTTGCAAGATGAAGGAATATAGGTGTGGAACAAACGATAAGTATAATGTTAGACTTGGTTGATGTGTCGGTTAGGTTTTTTTTAATAATATTTTATTTTTTCCTAGTTACATGTAAAGACAATTTTTAACATTCATTTTTAAAAAATTTTTGAGTTCCAAATTTTCTCTCTCCCTCACCTACACCCTCCCTGAGACAGTTAGCAATTTGATATAGGTTATACATGTTCAATCATAAAAAAACATATTGCCATATTAGTCATGTTGTATGTTGATTAGTTTTGCTGAATCTTTTTTTTTCCCCTTTTTTTTCTTCATTATAAGGTAAAATACCCTTGGATTCCAAGAGGTATTGGTGAGAAGGGTGTGTTCTAGGCCTGGAAAACAGCTTATGGAAAAGCATAAAGGAGGTGGGAGGTCTATGGTAATGTTGGGGAGAACAATTATACCAAATTTAGCCAGAATATAGGGTGCGAGTATGTGTGTGATGGATGGATGTGTCTATGTGAGGAAGACTAATATGAAATTAGTCTAGAAAGATAAGTATTAGCAATTAAGACTAATAAGTAAAAAGAATGCAAAGTAATCCTAAAAGAACTTTATAAAAATGGAAGAGGGAAAGAGAACTGATGGTCTCTGAGTACAAATTAAAGTATAATTTTTTCCACTTTATTTTTCTTGCATTTTTTTCCTCTGCAAAATGGCTAATATGGAAATATGCTTTGCATGATTCCACATGTAGAATTGATATCATGTTGCTTGCCTTCTCAAGGGGTGAGGGAAAGGCTAGAGGGAGGGAGAGAATTTGGAATGTCAAAAAAAATAATAATGTTAAAACTAAATAAATAATTTTTTGAAAAAACAGTGGAAGAGGTAATGTGGTACTATGGAAGGAACACTACCCTGGGTTCAAATTCTGCCTTTGCCATTTACTGTAAACTGGGCTTCAGTGTGCTTATCTATAAAATAAGGGGGACTACATGCCTTCTGAGGTTTGGTCTAGCTCAACCATGGATCTATGCTACAGTAAAATAATGCAAAGGAAGTAATGAAAAATGGGAAGAATATTATGACTATATGTGAGGAATAATAATAATAGCTAATATTTATATAGTACATTAATATTTGCAAAGTGCTTTATAGATGTTATCTCATTTTATCTTCACATCAAGCCTGGGAGATAGGTGTTATTATTAGCTCCATTTTACAGATAGGGAATGTCTGAGTTCCCCCAGGCCTTAGAGGGAGAAAATTTATAATGATTATTTGTTGAAAGTAAATAATTTTAATGTGAATAATTGCTATGTAAGGTTAGTTGATTAGATTGAGCTTCTATATCCAGTTTTTAAATAAAATATGTTTTTAAAAAGAAAATATTAGGCAGTTTAAGGAATGAACCACTTCCTTTGTGTTTGAAATCACTTCAGTCAGGGTGGAGGGGTGTGGGGGAGTCTATATCCCTGGTCCTGCACATTTCCAGCAGAGGGCAGGAGTGCACAGCTATGGTCTGAGCATGGGTCTGTCCTGGCGATTTGCCCTGCCTCCTCTAGGGTGGTCCAAGAAGCCGGACTTGTAACATCTACAGCCCTGCCAATATGGTCATTGGCCTCTCCCACTTGAGTTAGTGTCCTAGGGACGGCACTTAAACGACCTTTACAAACTTTGCAGGGGAGGCATGGAATTCAATGAGAGAAAATCTGGCCAAGGGCTCTGAGCTCTTTGGATGTGGGCTGAGAACGTGGGTTTGAATCATAGTTCTGGACACTTCCTTGTCACTTTGGCAAAGTCACTTCACCTGGAGAGGGGGAAGAAACTTCCTTTACTTCTCAAAAAAATGAAGGGGTTGGGTCCAAAGATCTCAAAGGTCCCTTTCATCTCTAAATTCTACAATGAATTCTAGATAAATTCAGAGTCAGCACGCAAAAGCACCAGCAGAAGGTCTGATCGTATGCAAGTCCCTTTCATTCTCTGGGCTACGTGTTTCTTCATTTATAAAACAAGAGGGTTGGATTAGATGTCATTTAGGTTCCTTCCACCCTCCAGCATTTTGCGGTTTTAAGGTATTGTTGAATGTGACTCTTACCTTCCTCTTCAGGAGGCAGGGAAGTTTTTCTCTTGTAAAATAGTCCCAGTTTTTCCCCACAGCTTGCAGCCCAGTGAGGGGTTATCTAAAGTTCTCATCACCATTAGTATCCAAGGCCAAGGGAGGAGGACTAAGCCTCCGCTGCTTGCTTCTCACTGTGGAGGTACAAGCAAACCACAAGCCCCTACCGAAACCCAGAGGGGGTGAGGGAAGGGAGACCAACATGTTTTTCAGGTCTCATTCTCCTGCCAACTTCCCTGTTCAATTTTCAAACACAATTTAGCTGCCAATTTATGTCGCAATAAGCAGGCTCTGCCTTTCTCTTTCCTTTCTCACACATCTTTTGAAAACCTAAGCAGAGAGTGCAATGTGCCATGTATGTCAATGGTCTCTACCTTTCCCTTTCAGAAAAGATCTCCAAGCTCCTAAGCGTCATACAGAATGAATCTGTGTTCACCACATGCAAAACATTCTCTGAAACGTACAACTGCAACTAGGGCTTCTCTCTGGCCCTATCTCTGTCTCTGTCTGTCTGTCTCTCTCTCTCTCTGTCTCTGTCTTTGTGTCTGTCTTTCTGTCCTCTATTTTAACACCCTCATTTTGAAGATGAAGAAGGAAATTGAGACTGTAAGAATGATCGCTCATGTTAAACATGTTAGAGTCAGGAGGATCTGAATTTGAACTCTGCCTCTGACACTGACCAGCTGTGTGATCACTTACCCTTTCTGAGCCTGTTGCCTCATGTGTCAATTAGAGATATTAACACCTGCAATAGCTGCTTCATAGGATCAGGTTGTTATAAAGTATAACATGGATACCCTAGCCCCACTTTCTCAGAGCCAAGCCTGCTAGATCTCCCCCTCAGTGTTATCAGGATCCCTGAGAGGCTTGGGGTTATCTCTCCTTTACTGCCATCAGCTCAAGCTCCCACCAGATGTGTTTTTCCCTGCTTGTTAGGGGCCAGTGACCAGTGCCCCAGTTCCATTTAACCATATAACATCAATTGTTTGATGTTTTGTTTTGGGGTTTTTTTGCTTTGTTTTGTTTTGTTTTTGTGAGGCAATCAGGGTTAAGTGACTTGCCAAGGGTCACACAGCTGGTGTCAAGTGTCTGAGGCTGGATTTGTACTCAGCTCCTCCTGACTCCAGGGCTAAGTGCTCCATCCACTGTGCCACCTAGCTGCCCCTCAATTGTCTTGTACAAAGGGATTATTTACGTTACAGATATCACAAGAACAAATGCATGAACATTTTCCCTAACACTTTGGGGGCATAATCCCTCCTATACCACCTTGGTCTCTGGGGTCAATGTCTCATCACTTTGCTCAGTACCTATATAACATTAGTCCCACCAAGTTCATTTCCATATGTGGCATGAATGCTCAGTGAGTCTGTCACCGTTGACCATTAATCCTTGCTCCTCAAGGATGTTGATACTGGACTGGTGGCAACACCCAGCCTGGATTCTGACCACTAAGATTACCATGGCTTGTGCTCCCAATCAAGGTTGCAGATGCCACTCCATGTATCTGTCTCAGAAAGGACAGATGAGAGGTCTCACTAGATGCTGTTATTGAAAGAGCCACTGAGCAATCCAAGACTAGAACGAAGTAAAGAAAGGTCCAAAGCTGACTCCAGCCTTTTTGAAGACATGAATAGTTCCGCTGTGGGTATGAAAGAAACAGGTTCCTCTCATTGACATAGTTGGCAAACCAGAACCAGTTACAGAGTGTTCTCCACAGTCTCGACATAGCTGAGGGTTCTCCTACTGTCAGACGTGGCTCTCCCTCTAGCACTCTTCTTTCAGGTTTGATGTTGGGATGAAATGAGTCATTGGAAAGTCAAGAACTGTTTACAATGGTAAGTTTAGCTTGGATATGAAACAAAAACACAGTGGACTTTAGCTTCTCTGGATGTAGCCCCCCTCTTCTCCATATGAAATTTCTGGTGATCAAGGCATGCTATGGTGAAAGACATGATAACTCATGTGATCTTCTGAAATCCACCAAGTCCAAGGGGGCTAGAAGCTAGAGAGGCTGAGTCTTTTTAATGCCCTCAGACAAACAAGACAAGAATGGGGAATAGTCAAGTCCTTGGATTAGCTTTTTCTTCATTTAGGGTGGGAGGAAAGAAATTGAGTCAGGAAAAAGCTGGTCTTATCGAATGTAGAAGCTGAAGTCTTCCAGGCAGAGATACTACTTGATGAGCTGACCCCATTTACATAAGACTCAGATGAGATGATGTATGCATAAAATAGTGCCACTCTCAGACTTCAGCAAATTTACAGGTTGTTACTTGTAAGTTACAAAGACAATGAGACAAGAGACCCTCTATTTGAACTATGTAGAAAGTGACCCCTTTTTCAGATGTTACTGGATCATCCTATGCTCCATTCAGACTGTATTTGCAACTAGGAGAGGGTATGCCCTTATCAGATGGGAAAGGATCTTAGTAGCTCATTTGTATATGAACCTACCAGAAGAGATAATAACCATTCTTCAGGGTGTAGTATCCACAGTACCTTTTTCTCAACCACTTATTTGCATAAATAAACAGGGCTACCTTAAGAATTTGTAAGAATAAATTTTATTGACATCTTTTGTCTTTATATCAACAAAATTTCCTACTAATCTACTAGTTGATAAATCCGAAGACTCCAGCTTCTGGGATAAGAAATCACTATTTAACAAAAATTGCTGGGAAAACTGGAAAAATATATGGCAGAAACCGGGCATAGACCAACATCTTACATACACCTTATACCAAGATAAAGTCAAATGGGTACAGGATTTAGCTATAAAGACTGATACTATAAGCAAACTAGAAGAACAAGGAATAATTTACTTTTTAGATCTATAGAGAAAGGAAAAATTTATGACGAAACAAGAGATAGAGAACATTATAAAATGCAAAAAGATAATTTTGATTATATTAAATTGAAAAGTTTTTGCATAAACAACAAAATTTCCCCCTGTATCCTTTCCTTTCTCTTCTAAAGAGCCATCTAAAGTAACAAATAACTTTTTTAAAGAAAAAAAAAAGGAAAAAGAGAAAAAAATCAGCATAACTGATCAATACATGGAAAAAAATTTGAAAAAGTTTTTCTCACATCAGATCACGTCAGATCAAATGAAACAATAATTGTAAAGTGCTTAGCTTATTATTATTATATCTCTTCTTTGGGGCTTGGCTTGTCCTATGTAAGTTTACAATATTTACTCTCCATTGTTTTATGGTTGTTTTTCTTTCCCTTTACATTGTTTTAGTCACTGTGTGTGTGTGTATATATTATATATGGTCTTCTTGACTCTCCTTACTTCACTTTGCAGAAGTCCGTATGTCTTTTTTTTTTTTTTTGGTGAGGCAATTGGGGTTAAGTGACTTGCCCAGAGTCACTCAGCTAGCAAGCGTTATATATTTGAGGTTGGATTTGAACTCAGGTCCTCCTGACTCCAGAGCCAGTGCTCTATCCACTGCACCACCTAGCTGTGCCCCCTGTATGTGTCTTTCCATGCTTCTCTGAATTCATCATGTTTGGCATTTCTTACAGCATAGCAATATCCCATTACATTTATGTACCATGCTTTGTTTAGCAATCCTCCAATTCCTGAGCATTTGCATTGTTTCTAATTCTTTGATACCACAAAAAGAACTACTATAAATATTTTAGTAAATATATTGATTGGTTTTACTGATTTTTTTCCTCTTTTTTTCTTTGTCTTCAAAAATGTACTATTTGTTATATAAGATCTTTGGGAGGGGAAGGGGAATAGACACTGAAGGAAACTATGGCAATGTACAAAAAAAGACTTCAATAAAAACTTATTTAAGGGGGCAGCTAAGTGGCACAGTGGATGGAGCACCACTCCTGAAGTCAGGAGGATCAGAGTTCAAATCTGGCCTCAGACCAAATGCTTGACACTTACTAGCCGTGTGACTCTGGGAAAGTCACTTAACCCCAATTGCCTCACCCCCCCCCCAAAAAAAACTTATTTAAAAAACTTTTTAAATAAAGACTAAATAACCCTCTTCTCTCTTATTTCCTGCCTGAAAGGTAACAAGCCTCAGATACTATACCTGAGAGAGTAGAATTTGAGAGGCTTCTACTAGTCTGGGGTTAAAAGTCTCTGCTCTTTCTAGATGAACACAGCAGTACTCCAGACAAGAATTGCAGCTGAGACCATTGAGGAGTAAGCCCATCTAACTGCATCTCAGAGAATCTATAAGAAGACTATGGGAAAAGAAAGGACCTCTTGACGCTGGAATAGCAGGAGTTGTGAGTTGCCTTGGCTGATGGGTGTCCTTGAGGAATATAGAAATAGCTGGCCAGTACTGGATCCTCTTCTATCTCCTCCCTAAGGAGTAATTTAAGGATTGATCTTTTCTCCATTTTCATCCCTCTCTTTTCTAACCACATTCTTCTAAAGATTTAATCACACACACTCGGTTACAACAATTAGCTCACTTTTTAGTCCAGAAGCAGTATAATGACTTTCAGGTCTACTTGGTCTATTCTCTTGTTTTATAGCATTATAAAAATTAATCACAATAGCTCAGAGCCCCCAGTTAGGAAAATTCCTAACATTCAAGTGTAAGTTTGATTCTCAACCCTTTGAGAGGGCTCTCTTCTTTACCTTTGAGGCAAAAATCAGGATCCAGGAAACAAGTAAAAGAAATTGATCTGAGTGCTTTGCATTTTCTGTTACTGAATAGGAACAGGCCTCTTTTTACCTCAGGCCTTGAACAGGTAAGTACAAAGAGTCTTCTCTGAGATGCCTGAAGCAGCTTGATGACCTTCAATATCTCTCTTCTGACTTACAGCTCAGCCTCCCTTTCACTTTCTCCTTTCTGACTCTCCTTTCGATTTTTACTTTCTCCTGTTACCAGGGCAGCTAGGTGGTGCAGTGGATAGAGCACAAGGCCTGGATTCAGGAGGACCTAAGTTCAAATCCCACCTCAGACCAAACACTTGACACTTACTAGCTGGTGACCCTGGGCAAGTCACTTAACCCCATTGCCTAGCCAAAAAAAAAAAACCAACTTTCTCTTGTTGCCCCTATGTCATCCACTGATCCTTTCTGGTCCAGTTTATTAAACAAGACTGGGGTCCCTTCTCCTTCTCAATGTACTTCACTAAAATTATACTCTAAATTTTAACTTAGGTACTGTATTTAAGCAAGTGTGCCTAGGTTTTTGGGGAGAATGTTTTGTAGTTACAGTTTTCACTATGTTATCTTGGTAAATGTCTTTTATTATTATTATTATTATTTTTAGGCAATTGGGGTTAAGTGACTTGTCCAGGGTCACACAGCTAGTAAATGTCAACTGGTCTGAGACTGAATTTGAACTCAGGTCCTCCTGACTTCAGGGCCAGTGCTCTATCTACTGCGCCACCTAGCTGCCCACTGTAAATGCTTTTGTAAAGAGATAATTGTGTCTACTGGCTAATTGTTAATGGGAAGCACGTTGGTGGCCACTCATGAACTGTAGCATTAGGTATGAAGACTCACAGTGTTACCCCTCAAACCCAAAATAACAGCCAATCTTCTGGGGAGCCAACCCGTGAGTTCAAGGTAGAGGGAATCACAGACGAAGTGCTTCATATGTAAAGCATTTTGCAAACTTTAAAGACCAAAGTAAATAGTCAGTTATTATTAATATGCTAGGTTGCACAGCTAATCCTTGTCAGCGATGATATCCTAAATAATCTGATTCTAAAAACAGTGTTCTTACTCTCTCAGGCTTCCTAGTTTCAGTAATGTTCCCTATATCCCATCTTGACTGTCTTCTGGGTCTGGCTGGACTAAGATGATCCATTTTAGTTAATCCTCATTTAAAGCAGATAGGACTAAATAAATTCCTTGGCTTGTTGCCTGAAGATTGAAGTAGTTGAGGTCTTCAAGGCAAACTTGCCGATTCAGGGACAGACCCAGTCCTGAGAATTGGTTCCATTCATTTATTCAATATGCACGTGATACATCCTGGGAATACAAACTCTACCATTAAGTGTAATTTGAATCCAAGATAATTCTGTAGGTCCTATGATGAAAAATACTGTTTACCTCCAGAGAAAGAACAGATGAATTCTGAATGCAGACTGAAGCTACTGGTTTGTTTGTTTTTTTAACTTTATTTTTCTTGGGGTTTTTTTTGTCTGCATTTTTCTTTCATAACATGACTAATATGGAAATATGTTTTGCATGACTGCATATATATAACCTTTATCAAATTGCTTGCCTTCTCAATGAGGGGGGAAGGAGAGGAAGTGTGGAAATAATTTGGAACTCAAAATTGTAAAAACAAAGGTTAAAAAATTGTTTTTACATGTAAGGAAAAAAATAAATGTTAAACAATCCATAAAAAAAAAGTATAATTTGACCAGGCACAAGTAGCTCTGCTCTGTGACTCAGTTTCCCACCTCTGGTAACTGTATGAGGGAGAGGGATGTTGAGAAATTAATTGGTTTGTTCTACCACTCACAAATCAAAGGAAAGTAACAATAATAAAAGCCAACATTTAAGGAGCATTTTACTGTTTACAAAGCACTTTTATATATGTTATCTCAATTCCCACAACAACCCTATGAGGTAGGTAATACTAGTATTATCATATCCTTTTACAGATAAGGAAGTAAAGGCTTAAGAGCATATACCCAGTCATTGGCAGAAGTGGGATACGAACTCATTTATTTTTAAAAATACATCCTTTGCTTTTACATCACCTTTATTTCTAAATGTACTCTTCCCCTAGCTAGAAAGCTCCTATAAAAACAGAATAAACAGAAAGAAAAGAGGAAAAAAAACAGTTTAAACAACTAATCCACACCACAATCTAGTGTCACAGTATATGCAGCGTTCCACACCTAAAGTCATTTTCTCCTCTCTTTAGTTCTAAGCGTAGCATTCTCTCCTTTTTGAAATTTCCATTGTTGCAGTTGTTATGTATATTATTTTACTGTCTGATTAATTTGTTGTTGTGTTGTTTCAGTCATGGCCAACTTGGCAAAGATACTAGAGTGGTTTGCCAATTCCTTCTCCAGCTCATTTGACAGATGAGGAAACTGAGGCAAAAAGGGTTAAGTGACTTGCCCAGGGTCACACAGCTAGTAAGTGTCTGAGGCTGGATTTGAACTCAGGAAGATGAGTTTTCCTAATTCCAGGCTCAGCACGCTATCCACTGTGTCACCTAGCTGCCTTATGTTATAAACCAATCATAGAGCATCAGAAGGAACAGGGTTGGGAATGACTGATGAAGGCTTTGCTAATAGGAAACCACCTGTCTTTCCTCCAAGGTATAGGATCCATGGAATGGATTTTTTTTTTTTTTTATCAATGGAATTCAATAGAAACAAGACTGTTCTACGTTAACTAAGCATCTCAGAGACTATGGCAAGCGTGATTTTCCTGGGAGAGGTAGTGGGAGAGAAGGAAAATGAGACTTTTCACTGTCCTGTTAACATCTAGATGTGTCTCTACTCACTCCAGAAGAGAAGCAATGTGGTTCAATGAAAAGTGTGCTACCTTTGGGTAACCTAACCCTAACCCTAACCCTAACCCTAACCCTAACCCTAAACCTAACCCTAACCCTAACCCTAACCCTAACCCTAACCCTACTATACTCTTTGGAGTATAAAGGAGCTGAGTACAAATACTGTCTCTGTCACTTATTAGCTATTTGACCTTGGGCAAATTACTTAACACCCCTGGGCCTCAGTTTCTTCATCTGTAAAACAAAGGTGTTGAACTAGATGGCCTTTAAGGTCTAAATCTATGATTCCATGATCCCTGGCAGCAATTACATCCAATCAGACTTGACCAAAACTTCAAATATCACAAAGGAGAGACAGAGACCAAAACAGAGACAGAGAGAGAAAGAGACAGAGACAGAGATGGAAAGACAGAAGGGGTAGAGAGACAGAGAGAAAGAGAGAGAGAGAGAGAAGGGGAGGGAAAGAGAAAGTGGAGAGATGGAGAGGGAGGGAGAGAGAAAGGAGAAAGAGAAGGAGAGAGAGAGGTCTGAGGCATGGATGGGGGAACTTTGGACATTTCTCCCTCCTGGCTAGAAACACTTGGAAATGCTAGAATAATATTAAATTAAATAAAATTGTTTCTGCCAGACATTTTTGAATGCAGAGTATGGTATTAATATGTTTTCCTTTGGCAGTATGCATGATTTGGTTACATGGTGTGCTAGGTCCATAAACCAAAGGTAAGCATCCTCTAAGTCCATTTTTAAAGGCTGTGTAGTATAGTGGGTAGGGTGCTGGATTTGGAATCAGGGAGACCTGGATTCAAATCCCACCTCTAATATTTACCAGTGGTCTGTGACTTCGGGGAAGTCTCTTTTCTTTTTCTTTTTTTTGGGGGGGGGGGAGAATATAGGCGATGGGGTTAAGTGACTTGCCCAGGGTCACATAGCTAGTAAGTGTTATGTGTCTGAGGTCACATTTGAACTCAGGTCCTCCTGAATCCAGGGCTGGTGCTCTATCCACTTTGCCACCTAGCTGCCCCTTGGGTAAATCTCTAAACATCTCTGAGCCTTAGCTGCCTCATCTGTAAAATAAGGGGATTGAAGGATGATCTCTGAGGTCCTTTCTAGCACCCTATGATCCTAGCCCCAGATCAGGGAGTTTCCCAAATCATCCCTTTTATAATAGCATTTGACAGCTCTAATTTAGTAATTACTCACATTTCTGTAATACCTTAAAGTTTCATCATGCTCTTTCCTCATAATAATCTGGTGGAAGTGCGTAGAACAAGTGTTATTCCCATTTTGCAGATGAGGAAACTGAAGCTCAGTGTGGGGGAGTATCTTACCCAGGGTCACACAGCAAATAAATGTTAAAGCTAAAATTCAACCTCAGGTCTTCTGATTCCAAGTCCAGCACTTCCGCCTGAACCCATGCTGCCCCTTGGATCAGGAGTTCTTAACCGGTATTTTAAACAATTTTTAAAAAACCCACAACTTTTATAACGATCCCAATGTAATTGGTTTTCTTTATAATCCTACGCTAATTTTAAAAATTATTCTGAGAAAGTGTCCCTAGACTTCACAGACTATCTGTGGGACACAAAATAGTAGAAAACTCCTCCTTTTAACTGAGGCAAATTAAGATTTGCTTGAATTTTCATCCTCTGTTCCTGGTTCTGCCCTCTGTAACCACACAAATAATCTAACTAAACCTTCTGTCACATGATAGCTCTTCACACATGTGAAAAATTCCCTCTTCCTAGCCTCCTTCAGGTTTTTTCTCCAGGCTAAACATTCCCAGTTCTTTCAAGCATTTACCATCACCCCTGCTCAAACAGCCGCCTCACTGTTAAGGGGATCTCTTGCTATCAACATAGCCAACATCTCCTAAAGAACAGCCATTCTGCTACTAAGTGGGGGTCTTCCCAAGCCCTCGCCATCTGTCTTGCGACCTGATCTCTGCTGACCCCCAGACTGATTCCCTAGGGGAAGACAGGTTCTTCCATTTCCTCCTGGGTCTGACCTGAGGCTCCCTAAGAAAGCATGGTCCCATAAGATGGGCCCCTCACACCCCTTCTGCCTCTACCCCCCAGAACTTTCTGGGGCCTTCAGGGCTGCTTCCCAGGGCAGTCTTGCTGTTTTGGAGGACCGCTCAGACCCCAGTTCCCAAGTTGACACCTACTGACGTAGGGCGAGGTGGCACTTGTGTCAACAGTCAGACCCTGAGGTGTGAAGAAGCCCCTGGGCTTAGGAGCAGTCAGAAAAGGCTGTAGCAAAGCTCAGCTTTCTAATGAGAATAACACACCATGGTGACGAAGCTTCCTACTCTCTTTCTCCAGCCTGTCCCATTTCTTTTATTCTTTCCTTCTCCTTCCTATTCTCCTTTCTTTTGTCTTGTTTCCCTCACCTTTCTTTCCTCTCACTTATCTCTCCTCTGCATTCTCCTCTCTCCTTTCTCAATTGTCTCATTTCCCCCATTCTTCTTTGTCCTATATTATCTCACCTCCCTTTTTGCCCCTGAATCTCTTCTCTACATTTTACTCTCACCTCAGCATATCCCAATGCCCATCCTTTTCTCCCAACTCCACTTTCTCCCATAGGATATCGTCTCTTCCCCATTCTATAATTCTTCCACTCCATGATATCTATACCACCCCACTCAGCATTCTATCTAATTCATCCTCCATACAACTTCTAAAGTGATATTCCTAAAGATCGGGTCTGACCACATCACTTCCCTACTCATGAAGCTTCTGTGGTTTACTGTCGACTCTAGCAAACTCCTCTGTAAAGCTCTTTACAATATCACTCTAGTCTAGCTTATTTTTTTAGGCTTGTTATATATTTCTGCCCCTTAAGAACTCTACTCTCTAGCCAAACTGGCCTATTTGCTCTACCCCACACTCAATAGTCCATTCCTACCCTCTGTGCTGTGTGCATTCAGGAACAAGCTATCAGAATTCTCTCCTTCCTCATCTCTGCCTCTTGGAACCCTACTGACTTCAAGGTTCTGGTCAAGATTCTCCCTCAAGAGGTTTTTCCTTGTTCCCAAATTTATTTGTATGTGTATTTCATATATACATATATATATACACATACATACATATATACACACACATACATATATACACACATATAAATACATACACATATATATTCTATACATAATATACACATACATATATATTTTATATTTACTTATCTGTGAACATGTCATATCTCCCAGTAAACCCTAGAAGGGCAATGACTGTCTCACTTTTTTCTTTGTGTTCTCAGCACCTAACATAGTGCCTGGCACATAGTAGGTGCTTATTGCTTTGATGGATTGATTGATTGATATTGGATTTAGGAGAGTGACAACCTGAGAAATCTAACGTGAAAAAGAAAAACAAGTGGTGGAAGTAGGCAAGAAAGAGTGAGCAAAGGTCAGGTTTGCAATCCCTATAAACTCCAGGTTTCATTTATGGAATGTGAGATGGAGAAAGGGGATTCACTGGAAAGAGTCCACATTGTTCAGTTTTAGGTGTGAGCATTTACACCTTGGAAATGGGGATTGGCTACTAATCAGGACTGGATTGATTGTTTTCTTGGTTATCTAGACAAGAAACTGATGGAGAGAATGTGAATAATGCAGATTAAACTTAAAAGTGTGTCCTACAGTACATTTTTGGGGGAGAAAAGGCAGTTGTTAAACATTTACCCACAAACCTTTGTATGTACTTAGGTTTAATATGTTAATCCTTTAAGGACATTTCCCTCATTGTGGGCCTAAATCCCAACAGGCAGTTTTGGGGAGTTGTTGATTCCAAAAATATTCATTCCCTCAGAGGTAGCCAGGTAGTGCAGTGGATAGAGTAATGAGCTTGGAGTCAGAAAAACCTGGATTTAGATCCAGCCCTAGATATTTACTAGCTGTGTGATCCTGGACAAGTCACTTTAAAAAAAAATGTTTTCCTCAGTTTCCCCAACTGTAAAATGAGGATAATAACAGCACCTATCTCTCAAGGTTGTTACGCGGATCAAAGGAAACAATATTTGTAAAATACTTAGCACCATGTGTTCAGTCATTTCAGTCTTGTCTGACTCTAGGTTTTTAGGTCCTGCACAATGTACTACTATGCCTATTATGCATAGTAGACCCTTGATAAATGCTTGTTCCTTTCCATTTTTCACCAGCTTAAGCTAGTTGTTCTCAGAGGATGATACAGAGCCTAGGCAAACCCCTATCAGAAACCTTCTTACCACTGCTTATGCTCCCCTTATGCCCTCCTGAAACAGGAACCCTAACCCCACAGTGAGGCAGCCTAGTGGCATGTTAGTAGTATATAATAATAATGATAAATAATAATAATAAATAATTATATAATAAACAATAATATCTCACTTTACATATAGCACATTAAAATTTACCAAGGTGTTTTTCTCACAACAGCCCTTTGAGGTAGGTGGTTTGTGTAGGTCAAGGATTGACAAACCACAGCGAGCAGAGGGGTGGTACCTTGCTGTAGGTGTTTGTCAGTATGTCTGATTTCATCAGTGTAGGCAACTTCTTGGTATGAAAACTCCCTTCCCCTGATGCAGATAGGTAGCTTATCTGAAAATGGGTGTCTTAGAGCAATGCTTGGGGGAGGGGGGACTGAGGAATTAAATAACTTGCCCAGGATCACACAGCTGGTATACAAGGGGGACAGCACTGGAACCCAGGCCTTGTGCCTACAAGGACAGATCCTCAATTCACAATAGCATAGCTTCTTAGTGTAAATATTATTACAGATTAGATTTTACAGATGAGGAAACTGAACCTTAGATAATGACTTACAGAGGATTAGCTCTAGTTGTTAACTCCTGGGTGAGTCTGCAGGAACAAGCTATTAACTCAGAACTCTTCCAAAATGGTAAGTTAACAGGAATGATAAGACGATAAAGAAGACTAGATCTTCAATTAGGAAAACAAGAATCTTAGAATAAACAGAGAAATTAGAGCTCCAGGCTCCCATTCAGTTCTGGACTCCTACCTGCAGCATTCCTGCGAGGTGGTCACCTAGTCTCTGCTAGAACCTCTTCAATGCTGGGCAGCTCACTGCCCAATGAGTCAGTCCCTAATGAACTAAATGAGAAGGCATAATTCAGGTTGCTAAGAATCAGCCTGAGATCTCTGCTCTTTGGACCTGGTTGGGAAGGAAGTGGTAGCCCATTACTAAGCTGTTGACCTGGCAACAGAGCTGCTGCCTCCAGGCAGATAGTTAAGCTTTCTCAAGCACCTCGTAACCTCTAGACGAGCTCTCCTTCTCTATGCCACTGAATCTTCCAGAGATGTGAATGAAAGCAGTGGCCCTGTAAAACCAGCTGAGACTAATTATGACTTTACTCCTAAGTACACCACAGACACTCTGAAGGGTTTTTTTGGGTTTTTTTGCTAGTAAGTTTGCAGCTAGGACACAGCGAATCAATATGTCAGAGTTCTGAGACTGATTACATTTGTTTGATTGATAGCACTAGAGTTGGAATCCAAGGACTTGAGTTCAAATTCTGGCTTGGCTACGTACTATTATGTGACTGACACTTAATACCCCTGAGCCTCGGTTTCAGTCAGTCAGTCAGTCAGTCGATTAAAATTTGTTAATTGCCTACTATATACCAAGCACTGTGCTAAGTGCTGGGGATATAAAGAAAAGCAAAAGACAGTCCCTGCTCCCTCTCATGGAGCTCACAGTCTAATGGGGATGAGGGAGAGAGAGAGAGAGAGATCTGACATCTTTATATATATATGACAAATTGGAGATAATCAACAGAGGGAAGGCAATAGAATTAAGGAGGACTAGAAAAGACTTCCTGTAGAAAGTGGAATTTTAGCTAGGACTTAAAGGAAACCAGGGAAGCTAGGAAGCAGAGATGAGGAGGGAGAGAATTCCAGGCATGAGGGATAGCCAGTGAAAATGCCCAGAGTCCAGAGATGGAGTGTCTTGTTCTAAGAATAGCAAAGTAGCCAGGGTCACTCTGTTGAAGAAGGAATACATGGTGGGGGCAGTATAAGGTGCAAGATGATTACACAGGTGGGGTAGGGGGAAGAAGAGGATGGTAGTGGGAGAAAGGTTATGAAGGGCTTTGAATGCCAAATAGAAGATTCTAAATTTGATTCTAGAGGTTGTTCATCCTTGTTCAAAGAGAACCAATGACATCATGAGGGTGATGGCTTGACTTTTGTGTGAATTGGATTGAAGTGAGGCAGAACTGCGCAAAATCGTCAACCTCACTCTCTCCTCCAGAGTCATCAGAGTCTAGTGGCAACGCAAAGGTCAAGATGACTAGTGATGGGGCAGCTAGGTGGCGCAGTGGATGGAGCACCAGCCCTGAAGTCAGGAGGCCCTGGGTTCAAATCCAGCCTCAGACCAAACATTTGACACTTACTAGCTGTGTGACCCTGGGCAAGTCACTTAACCCCAATTGCCTAAAAAAAAAAAGATGACTAGTGATGCATAAAAGTGGCAAGAAAAAGCTTTACAGTGGAGGGGAGGAGGGAGGAGGTGAGAGGGAATGATTGAATCTTACTCTCATCAGATTTGGCTTAAGGAGGGAATAACATTCACATTCAGTTGGGTATGGAAATCTATCTTACCCTACAAGAAAATAGGGGGGAAGGGGATAAGAGAGGAGGGAGGATGATAGAAGGGAGGGCAGATTGGAGGAGGGGGTGATCATTTAGAAGCAAACACTTTTGAGGAGGGACAGGGTCAAAGAAGAAAATAGAATAAACGGGGAGGGTGGGATATGATAGAGGGAAATATAGTTAGTCTTTCATAATATATGGAAGGGTTTTACATGACTGCACATGTATAACCTATATCAAATTGCTTGCCTTCTCAATGAGGGTGGGTAGAGAGGGAGGAAGGGTGAGAATTTGGAACTCAAAGTTTTAGAAACAAATGTTAAAAATTGTTTTTACATGCAACTGGGAAATAAGATATACAGGCTATGGGGTACAGAAACCTATCCTGCCCTACAGGAAACTGGAAGGGGAAGGGGATAAGAGAAGGGGGTGATAGAAGGGAGGGCATATTGGAGGAAGGCATTTAGAATGCATGCCATTTGGGGGGGAGGGGAGAGATGGGGAGAAAATTTGGAACTCAAATCTTGTGCAAGTGAATGTTGCAAACTAAAAATTAATTAATTAATTATTTTTTAAAAAAAACAATTTAAAAAAAAAAAGATGACTAGAGATGACCTGAGATGCAGTGGATGACCTTGGCATCTTCAATGTCTAACTGAACTCTAAGCACTCCACAGGTGTCTTGCTATAATCACTTTCATGGCTGCTGGAACAAATTGTTGTCATGTCTTCATTCTGCTGGGGGAAGTCTTCATACGCTTGGGGTAGACATTCCCCTAACTCACTGACAGGTTTGAGGCCTGTAAGTTACCCTCAACCTGGTATAGTTCATCTGCTGAGTTGGTCTTACTGGGATGGGGCCACTGACCATGCTACAGCTTCTTGGAGCCACAGTCAAGAGTTGGGTGAAAGGTGGTGAATGAGCAGCCCTGAAAAGAGCTCAGCAAGCCCTCATACTGGAGGTGTTAGTCCTCCTTGAACAGAGTAATATGGAGTGACTGGATCTTATTAAGCAGGGGAGTGATGTGGTCAGACCGTACTCTAGAAAAATTACTCTGACAGCTGAGTGGAGGATGGACTGGAGCAGGGAGAGACTTATTTCACATAAAAAATCATAGAAAGATAGAATTTAAGAGTTGGAACAGACCTCAGAAACCAACTAGTTCAAGCATCCCTTGTACAGCACTCTAGAAAAGTCATCATCCAGCTTCTTCTTGAAGCCATTCAGTGAGAGGCAATTCCTGGTAAGCTTGAGGTGACCTATTTCGTTTTGTACATCTTTAAGCGTTGGAAATGTTTCCATATAACAAGCCTAAATCATCTTCCCCTCATCTTCTACCCATTGATCCTAGTTCTGCCCTTTGGGACCAAGCAGAATAAATCTAACCTGTTTTCTATATGACAGCCCTTCAGAAAAGTCAACAAGTCAAGTCAACAAGTATTTATTAATATTTAAGTGCTATGCACTTGTCTCACTGAAACCTTTTCTTCTCCAACTCTAGTTCCTTCTACTAACTCTCTATATAACACATTCTCTAGTTCTTTTCACTCTCCTCAACACCCACTTCTAGTTGTACTACAGCTTATCTCTCCCCTTCCTAAAATATGTGTCCAGAACTGAACATGACACTCCAGATGAGGTTGAGAACATTGGCTTTTTTTTTTAACTACCATCTTACACTGTTGACTTGTTATTCACTAAAACTCTCAGATCTTTTTCAGATGAACCTCTATCTAACCATGCTTCCCCATCCTGTACTTGTGAGGTTGACTTTGTTTAACCTCAATACAGGATTTTACAGTGATGCCTGTTAAATCTTATCTTATCAGATCTTGCTCTTCATGGTAATCTGTTAAACTTGTTTTTTATTTCCCCAAATATGTTAGATAGCCATTGCATCTTCATGTAATCTTCAGATTTGACAAGCATACCTTCTATGACTGAAAAAAAAAATGTTGAAGAGAACAGTCTTGGAGAATTCTACTACAGACATTCCCCCAAGTTGAATATTGCCCAATTAATGACTATTTATTTGGCCCATTTAGCCAGTTCTGAACTCACTTATCTAGCCTATATCTCTCCATCTAATCTACAAGAATTTCACAAAGAAATTGTTAAATGCTTTGTTGAAACCAAAGCATTTTTTCTCTTCAGAATTACCCTATCTTATCAGCCTAGTGATCCTGTCAGAAAAGGAAATGAAGTTAGCTAATTTTCCCCCCTTCTAATGAAACTATCCTGGTCTCTTTAGAATCACCACTTCCTTTTCTTAATATTCAGTAATTATCCTTTTAATGCTATCATGATAGGCCAAAAAATATCTCTCTTTTGGGGGACCTGGCCTATTTTGTGTCAAGCTGACTCTATTCTAGACATTCTTACTTCTGTGTTCTGCTGTTTTCTGGAATAATGGTAGACCATCTGAAATCACATGTAACAACACTGTACATTCATGTGTGGTGTCATATATAAGGAAAGTGTTGGGGACCTTCTTTTGGAAAACTGGAGTATGGTTAGGTGTTCTGCGTTTGTCTACCATGTAGTTTGGAGCCATCTTTTCCATTGGCTGTGTAGCTGGAAAATTTGGTCTTTAAAAAGACCTAACTCAGAAAGTCAGGCGGCTTTTTGCTGCATTCACATCTAAGGCTGAGGGACTTCTTCATTCACATCCATACAGTAGGGAAGGGAGGGCATGAGGGTCACCTATTTCTCCTCCCCACCATCAGGCCATGTGACCCTCAGAAATAGGCTTGGGGCTTTTTTGTTTGTTTGTTTGTGCTTTTCCATTATAGGTTCAGGGAGTGGAGCATGAGCCATGACCATCCCAGAGATCAAGAATCAAGGTTAGCTATTTTAACCAGCCTAGCATTGATGCCCTGAGTAGCGAGGGTCCAGGACACAAGCCTAGCAAGTCAGCAGAAGCTGGTACTGCCAGCTTTGGATTTGAATCAGGTAAAACTGAAGTTATGTAGGAATTTGGCAGGACTAAAGTTATGTGAAATAAACTGTGAGCCTAATAACCTAATACTCCAACTTCCTCCCCATCCAGAGACCTAGGTGGTATAATAGAGGGATTATGCATCCTAGATGTTAGAGAGAAATGTTTGTATGTTTTTCTTGCTATATTTGAAGTAAATTTCTCTTTAAAGGCTACTCCAATGTTAAGTGGCTAAATGGAACTGTAGTGCTAGTTACTGGTCTGCTAAAAACTGAAGAAACCCAATTGATGGGGGCTCAAGCCAAAGTCAGAGAGAGCCCAAAGTCCCCGGGCCCCTCAGGTTACAAGAACCTTGGGGGTGAGGGTAGGGGAGTAAAATGCAGCAGGACTATTCCAGAGAGAATGGGGCGGGAGTCAACCATGTTGCATGAGAAACTTCTAGACATTTCTGTACATAGAGCTTATACAACCAAGCATACGCCATCTACTTCCTAGCATCACCCTACCTGTGACTTTAGAGATGAGAAAACGATAAAAAAAGAAAAATGCTTAAGTAAGAACCAGGCCCTTCTCTTTCGAGCTATAACTAGGGTCAAATGATCAGGACTTTACCCCAGGTTGCCAAATTTAGAAGATTCTGAGAACACTTGTAGTTTTTTAATAATAAAGTAACAATAGAGCTTAGCCCCTAGTTAATAAAAATAATTAGTTAAAATCAGAAACTATAAGACCAGAGTGAGCCCCCCCCGGGCCTTATCCTATTTCTAAATCATTCCTCCTACCCCTCTCTATACTCTGCTCATCTGAGAGCACATTTCATTCCACTTACTATGAGTCTGGCACCATAAAAATATAATCATTTCAACTCAAATTGGTGAGCTTTGGTTTGCTAGTATTGGTATACTGTCTTTATTACTCTTGCCTCCATTTGTCTCTTTGGTGTTTCTTAAAGTCTTCCCTCGTTCAAGTTAAAATGCACTGTAATAAAGACCCATTGCTTTAAACGTGTATTGGCCTCCTTTACTCCTTTGTGACTCATTCTTTTTTTTTTTTGCTTCTTGGTGAGGCAATTGGGGTTAAGTGACTTGCCCAGGGTCACACAGCTAGTAAGTGTCAAGTGTCTGAGGCTGGATTTGAATTCATATCTTCCTGACTCTAAGGCTGGAGCTCTATCCACTGCACCACCTAGCTGCCCCAATGACTCACTCTTTAAATCCTCAGACTATTGCAACAGACTAGGTTGATAGGTCCTAGAATTTTGGCAGAAATCAATGGCAGGCCCACTGGCCTGTAGTTTACAGAATTTGCTCTCCTTTTTCAAAAATTGGCTCAGAATTTGCCTTTCTCCTGTCCTCTTGCACATTTTCCACTCTCTTTAGTCCTTCAAAAATCCCTAACAGTGGCTCAGTTATTACACCTACTGATTATTTTTGTGTCCTGGGATGTAGTTCATCTTGGATTGGCAACTTGAACTCCCAGAAAAGGCAGTCACATCCTGTATGAGACCATCTCCTCCTTTATCTTGGATTCCCACTCCCTGCTAACCATTTTCATTCTAAATTCATGACCGAAAAATCAATTATCTTGGAGGAGAAAACAGAAACAAAATAAAAGATTGGTAATTCATCCTTGTCTTACTATCTTTATCATGTCACCCCCTCTGAGTAGACATCCTGTACCTTCCTTGATTGTCCCTTTACCCACAGTAAAGCTTTAAAAAATATCCATTTTTTAAATATGTGAAATGGAGAAGTTAAACAAGATCATGTCCTATGTCTCTCCCACCCCTAGATCCTATAATCCGAGTACTCTCTCTTTTTCTTAGCTGGGAAGGAAGTCCCTTTCTAACAGGCCTGGAATTGGTTCTCATACATATTTGAATCCCATACAGACCTAAGTACAAAGACTTTGTACATCAAAGAATATAGATCATTGTAACTGGAAATCAAGTCCAACTTTCTTGTTTTACAGAAGAGAAAACTGAAACCCAGAAAGGTGAAGGTCCCCCAAATCATACAAGAGTTAGTGGAGATTCTGGGACCAGATTTAGAAAAAGCCAAAAGGGCTCACAGATCTGACCTCCCAGAATAAGTATGACTAATAGTGGATTCAAATTCTCTCTCCTCTGAATCTAATTCAGAAAAAATTGTTTACTATCCCCCTTTGTACTGCTTTACGATTGCTCCTGCTCCTGGGCCTTCAGTCAGTTTCCTCTTCTGAAAATGGTGATAATGATATTTGCATTACCTAACTCACAGGGCCACCATGGTTATCAAATGGGAACAAAGATGGAAAGTATTTGGCGAGCCATAAAACATGATGTCAATGCCAGCTCTCATTATTATTAACAGACATTATAACCAATGTACTACTGCCCACCTAAAGGAAGCTCTCACTAGCTGCAGGTCAAATATCTATTTGGTTGATGGTAGACACTCAATAAGTAAGCACCTGGAGTTAGGAAGACCTGAGTTCAAATCCAGCCTCAGACACTTGCCATGTGTGACCCTGAGCAAGTCGTTTAACTTCTGTCTGCCTCAGTTTCTTCAACTATAAAAAAGAGGATAATAATAGCACCCACTCCTCATGGCTATTGTGAGGATCAAGTGATACAGTATTTGTAAAGTGCTTAGAACAGTGACTGGTGCATGGTTGTCATCCTTTCTCCTTCTCCATGCCTCTTCGTTGAATAGGAAGGGATAGACTTCAAGACCATGTCACCAAGTACTTATCCCAAAGAGTCCAGTCCAGGAAAATATTATCCCAAATGATGAAGGCCAGTGGAGAAGGGGATAAAATCAGTCTCTTGCTACCAGATATTAATCAAGTGCTCCACTTATACTAGACCATTCTCATAAAACTTGTAGAAAAAGTAGATATGTGGGTTGGTAAATGATGTCACCTCAGTTATCCTTTTTTTGGGGGGGAGGGTATGAGGAATAGTACCAAGTGTGATCTTTTCCATTCTTTTGAAATCTTCCCCTCTTTGAGATAGCTTGACAATTTCTCTCTCAGTACCCTGAAAACTGAATTGCTCACAATTTGGCACTATACCCAAAAGGCCATAAAACTGTGCATACCTTTCGATCCAGCAATACCACTACTAGGTGTATATCCCAAAGACATCTTAAAAAAGGGAAAAGGACCCACATGCACAAGAATCTTCTTAGCAGCTCTTTTTGTGGTGGCAAAGAATTGGAAGTTGAGGGGATGCCCATCAATTGGAGAACAACTGAACAAGTTGTGGTATATGAATGTAATGGAATACTATTGCGCTGTAAGAAATGATAAGCAAGCAGATTTCAGAAAAAACTAGAAAGACTTACATGAACTGATGCTGAGTGAAGTGAGCAGAACCAGGAGAACACTGTACACAGTAGCAGTAACATTGTGCAATGATTAACTATGATTGACTTAGCTCTTCTCAGCAATACGATGATCTAAGACAATTCCAAAAGACTCATGACGGAAAATGCTATCCATATCCAGAGAAAGAACTATGGAGTCTGAATGCAGATCAAAGCATACTATTTTCTCCTCTTTTTTTTCTTTCACATGATTTTTCCCTTTTGTTCAGATTCTTCTTTCACAACACAACTAATGTGGAAATATGTTTAATATGATCGTACATGTATAGCCTATATCAGATTGCTTGCTGTCTTGGAGAAAGGGGAGGGGAAGGAGAGAGGGACAAAAAAATTTTGAACTCAAAATCTTATAAAAGTGAATGTTGAAAACTCTTGTTACATGTATTTGGAAAAAATACAATCCTGTTAAGTGGGGGGAGGGGGAGGAATTGCTCAAACCCCAAAACAAAGACTCCTGGGGAAATACTTCTTTGTTCAGTTAGAACTGGTAGAAAAATTGGATGGTGGTTTCATAGAAAAAGAGTTTAGACCTCTAATTTATATCATATAACATAAAAAATTTCAAATGGACACAGGATATAGACATAGACATATATATAGATATACTTATATATACATATATTAAGTTATACCATGAAAAAAGTGAAAGCATATAAAGTCATATTTTTCAAAGCTATAGATAGGGAAATAATTTGTAACCAGTCATGGGATCAATATTATTATGAAAGACAGATTAGTCAACTTTAGGTATATAAAAATACAAAATCTTTTGCAAAAGCAAAATCAATGCAGATAGAATAAGAAAAATTATTTGGACTGAGAAAAAAAATCTTTATATTAAATTCAAAGACTCAGATGAATCTGTGTTCTCACCAATGTAGGTATCCCCTCCAAAGATGCAGATAACAACCCATCTATGCCTGCCTTAGGTGATTCTTGCCATTGTCCTCCCATAAATTCCCCACAGGGCATCCAATGAGCAAGGGACCTTCCTCAAATTTTCCTGACATTCCATGGATACAAATGGAGAACCCAGTGTTTCCATTGATTATCCAAAGTATTGTGTTAACTATCTCTGAAAAAAGCTGATATAATAATAATCAGTTTAGCTAACAAATTTGTATGACATCTTAAGGGTCCCAAAGTGCTTTACTAATGTAATCTAATTTTATCCTCACAACAACTCTGTGAAGTAGGTGCTATTATTATCCCCATATTAAAGATGAAGGAACTGAGGTTAAAGGAAGTTAAGGGACTTGCCCAGGGTCACACATCTGATAAATATCTCAGACAAAATTCAAAGTCGTTGATCAACAAATGATCAATAATTATTTGAAAAAGTGTTCAAAATGATAGTAAATAGAGAAATATCAATTAAAATAATTCTGAGGCATTGTCTTACATCAAATTGGCTGATATATTTAAAAAATTGAAAAACAGTGTTGGAGGATCTGTGGGAAAATAGACATGCTATCAGAGCAATAAAATTGGAAAGGAATTTGAATTATAACAAGGAAAGTTACAAAATTATTCTAATCTGATTCCTTTGATCCCACTCATGGGTCTATGATACAAGAAGATTACTGACTCCAAGAAAAAACTTATCTGTACAAAACATCTAAAGCAACGTTATTTGTGATAGCTAAAAGTTGGAAACAATTTATGTTGCTCCAAACAGCTAAACAAATTGTGTTACATAAATGTAATAGAATGTTACTGTTCTACAAGGAAGTATTCAAGGAAATATGACAACAACAACAACAATAGCAATGACAATGGTAGGAACTGGACTTGTGATTTCACTGGCATAGGGAATTCCCAGGTGTGGAATTCCCTTTAGTAGTGCAGGTTGGCACCATCTTTGCAACTTATCGTCTTAAAGAATTGCTTAGATCACTGAAAGTTTAAATAACTTGCGCTAGGTCACAAAGCCCATTGATGTCAACAATGAGGTTCAAATCCAGGTCTTCTTAGCTCTGAGGCTCAATCTCTATCCATTATGCCTCCAACAATAAATGCTAATATTTATGAAGCACTTGAAGGTTTTTAAAGTAATTTGCACATATTGAATTTGAACCTTACATCCACCCTTTGAGGTAGATGATATCATAACCCCCATTTTACAGATGAGGAAACTGAGGTTAAGTGATTTTCCCCAGGGTCACAGAGTTAGTGTCGAAAAAGGGATTCAAACCTAGACCTTCCCAACTCCAAGTCCTCTACCCTAACTGCCTTGCAGCAACATGAGAAATAAGGGCAGACTTGTGTGAAGTGATTCTTATTGAATGAAATTTAGCCAGAGGAGCAACATATACTATGACTACAACTATGTAAATGAAGACGATGTTGACAAGGCTCAGGTCAGCGACAATGAACAATGTTAGTATTGATTGATTAAAGTTAAAGCACAAAACTTTCTTTTAACAAGCAGCAACTTGCAATAGTTTAAGGTTGCTCAGAGTATCAGTCTGGATCATTCCTTCATGCTGTTTTACTTAACTGCTTTTGGAGAATATGCTTTGTGGGTGGCTGGTGAATTTCTGTGGGTTTGTCTGCCATGAAAAAGCAAAGTTTATCAATAAAGAATAAAATGAAAGTGAATACCTCATGATGCAGCCCATTCCATTGTTGGACCACTCTGACTATTTGAACATTTTTGGCATTAATTAAGCCCAATCCACCTCCCTATAACTTCATCCTTTTGGTCCTAGTTCACATATAGAATCCCTTTTCTGCATGATGGTCATTCATACATTTGGAAACTGTTATCATTTGTCTCCCCCACTCCCTACCTTTCATCTTCTTCTGGTTTGTTTTCCTTAAACCCTTGGTCCTGTGACATGGCTTTGAGTCTTATCATCATCCAGCTCACTCTCTTCTGGACGTAGTCCATTTAAGAGAAATAACTATCTTCCTGGAAGATATAGTGGCCCAGGACTGAATGGACCCAATATGCCAAAGGCTGGCTGATTAGTGTAATGGTACAACAGAGCTGGGCTCTACTTTGTAGCTATTTCCCAAGATCTTTCAGTCTACTCTTAGGAATTTCTAGAGGATAGGAGGATACCAGGCTCTTAAGTTTCACAGTGGTGTCCTTCCCTTCTTTTCCATCCCCACTGCCACAATTATGGTTCGTACCTTCATTGCCTCATGCCCAAAGTATTACAATAGCCTCCTGGCTGGTCTCCCTTGGCTCCACAGCCTCCCACCTATAATCCATCCTGTGCAAATTGCCACATTAAATTTCCTAACATACCTCTTTAATCACAGAATTCTAGAGAATTATAGGACCTTAATGTTAATTATAGGACATAGAATGAACATCAGAGATCATCAAAGCCTTCCTCTTTGGAGAGGAGGAAACAGAGAAGTGACTTTGCAGGTCACATGGTGAGTTAGTGATATGACACAATAGCAAAGCCAGGTCTCCTGATATTTGGGAGAGTCTTGCCACCCACACCCACTATGATCAAAAGTTTCCAATGGCTTTCTAGCACCATTTGGGGCAGCTAGGTGACACAGTGGATAGAGCATTGGACTTGGAATTAGGAAAACCTGAGTTCAAATCTGGCCTCAGACACTAGCTGTGTAACTTTGGGCAAGTCATTTAAACCCTGTTTGCCTCAGTTTCCTCATCTGTAAAATGAGCTGCAGATGGAAATGGCAAACCACTCCAGTATCTTTGCCAAGCAAACCCTAAATGGGGTCATGAAGAGTCAGACATGATGAAAAAATGACTTAACAACAAGACTTTTACTTCAGTCCTTTCCCCCAGTCATCTCACAGAGCTTTATCCCAATCCTCTACAATGCATGAAAAATCTGATTTTGCTTTCTCAAATCAACCAACATTTATTAAGCAGCTACTCTGTGCTAGGCACTGTGCTGGGGACATAGCTCATGGGAGGTACACATTAGACATAGAAGTGGAAACTAAGACATACTATCTAGAACAATGTCCTATCTTGTCTACCTTTACTTAGAAGATCAGAAGGTATGAGCTTAAAGGGAACCCAAGGCTCCTTGCTCTAAACATGGCCAACCCTCCACTCCAGCTCGGTGACCGTAGGCAAGTAATTCAGCACTCTGTGCTTCAGTTTCCCCAGCTGCAAGTGGAATGGGCTTAGACCTGTAGCACAAAGCCAAGTGCATGGGAATGATGTCACTCCATCAATGCCAAAGAATGATGGGGGAAAGGATGATAAGCATGATAAGTCATTTTATTATCCTGGTAATCATCATTCCAATAGCTGAGTTCCTGAAGGCCTTTGCCTTCACCCCTTCCTACATAGACAATGATCCATGGTATTTCCCAAGGCAGAGGTCCTTGATCATGGTATCTCCTTCCCAGGGTAACTTGCTGAAGGCAGATCTGGGCTGTCTTGGGTTAGTGGGGAGAATAGAAATAGTGGGGTGTCCTGGAGTGGGGTGGGGAGGATGGTGAGAATGTTAACAGCTGCCGTTCAGATGTGAATTGTCCTTTCCACACTTTCCTTGCTCTATGGAGGTTCAATTAAAGCAGTGGAGGAGTCAGAATCCACACCTCTGCAAATGGGCTCTGTTTCCCAGGGCCCCTCTGTCCCATTCTTTCCCTGGGCTCTGTGGGTTTTGACACCTCCTTGCCACATGACAGGGGGCCATCTCACACCTTGGTCTCAGGATAAAAACCCCAGCCTGCCTGTTTGGCTCCCCAGTCTCTCCTTGGAGCTGCCCGCCAACCATGGCTAACTCTCCTCACCAGCAATTCACCAGGCAGGAGGATTGGCTGCTACCGCAGGACTGGGGCTGGGGCTGGGGCAGTCACTCAGACTCAACATCCCCTACCTCCTCTTCTGATTCATATAGCTCATCCCCATCCTACGGACACCCAAGCACCACAGAAAGCCTTCCCCAACCTCTGGGGTGCCACACTCAAGAGACCCCTACTTCTGCCCCTTTCCAAAGGAACAGAAAGGAGCAAGGTGGCACAGCCAGTGGGCAGAGGCAGAGTGCCAGTGAGCGTGAGAAGCTGAGGATGCGCAACCTCTCCCGGGCCTTGCATGATTTACGGCGCTATCTACCACCCTCAGTGGCACCTGTTGGACAGAGTCTGACTAAGATTGAGACCTTGCGGCTGGCTATCCGCTACATTGGCCACCTGTCAGCCCTTCTGGGACTCAGCGAGGAGAGCCTAAGGTGCCGGAGAAGGGAAGGGACAATGCAGAGCTGCCCACTCTGTCCTGACAGGCTAGGCTGCTGTCCAATCCGGACCCAGAGCCTCAGCCCAGTCTCCCAAGCTCCTAGGACCTATTCTCCCCAGCTCCCTGAAGCCTGGGGGTCCCCACCTTCCTGCCCATTAGTTCTGCCCCAACCCAAGCAGTGTATGGAGCAGAACCTCAATGCCATGTCTTGGGGTTCACCTTCTTGCTGCTTGGGATCACCAACCAGACTAGACCTGCCTGCAGGAAGACATCAAGCTGCAGAATTTGGGAATCCTTCCCCAGCCTGTCCCGGAACACAGACCCCACCCAAGTTACACTGGGAAAAAGACGCTGAACCTGCTTCCTGGGCAATATCTCCGCACTCCTCTGAGTTGACTACTCTATACCAGGTACAATATTTCTTCCTCTATGTGTCTCCATGAGAAATTCAAACCATTTAATTGAGAGACAATTTCCAGACTCAAATTTGGAACTAGGGAGGACAGTGATTGGGGGCTGGGGTGTCTCCTAATCTAATCTTCATAGAATAAGGGAAAGTCAGAATCAAAAGAAACTTTAAATATGATCTAGCCCAACCCCATTATTTTGTGAATTAAGATACCCTGCTATCCAATTTCTATTGGAAGGTATTCATGAACCTTCAATGGTTTAAATATATTCCTCAGGTCTTTTGGCCACCCCGCCCCTCCCTAGACCCAATTTAGCCAGAAACCCTTAGGCCCAATTAAGTCAGAAACCTTTAGACTGTGCTGAAGGTCACACCATGATTCCTAGTCCTAGCCGCTGGTGTAATTTCCCCTTCATTCACTCCAATATTTATCAAGGGTCTACTCTGTTCAAGGCAGTGTTGCAAAGGATGCAATGGGCAAAAGGGACTAGGAATATTCTACCAGTGGAAAGGTAGCTTCTTCTCCAGTAATGCTTCCACCATCCAGATTTCCTCATCCAAGTGCCCCATGGTTCTCTTCTCTCAGGAAGACTAGTAGGACAGGTTGGAGGATAAAAACAGGAAGACTTGGTGCTGGGGAGAGGGTCAGGTGCTCTTGTGGTACGTGGCCCAGTGGCATGTGAGATCTCTTATAGCTTGGGGAGTAAGGTTTCCGATGGAAATAGCAAAGCATGCTGGCAGAGGAAGTAGAGTTGCACGCAGAGAAAAGAGCCCCGGGTTCAAATCCAAAATCTGCTCCTTGCCCCTTATTACTTCTATGACGTTGTAAGTCACTTTATTTCTCCAGGTCTTAGTCTCCTTATCTGTTTAAAAAAAAAAAAAAGGTTTTTTTTAGCTCTAAATCTTATGATTCTCTCATTTTCTGGGAATATGTTTGACTTTCCAGAAGTCCTATGTCACTGATTTAGACTCACTCAGATACTCCTACGTTCCACCATCCAGATATAGGAAGGCAAAGAAAAACTAATTTTTTTTCCATGTCTCTCAGCCTTCTAAGAGAATGAGCTCACATGTCTCCCTGGGAATCCCATGCCCAGACATAAGATTCATGACAGACAGGGACAGGAGCCCTAAGTTAACTCTGGCCCCCTTAGGGACAAGTGCCTTTGGAGGGAAAAAAGAGTCCCTCTGTAATTCTCCATCATTCCATCCATGAGTTAGCCAGTCCTCTCTCCTCTCTAGTCCACTAGGGTACTTCTAGGAAATACTTCTAGGTCATTTGTTCACAGGAGGATGACCAGGATGGTGAGGAACCTGGAAACTGTAGTGACATGTGGGATCAGGAATCTTTATCCTGAGAAAGAGAACACTCTAAGAAGGGTTATAGGATTTGAAGGGTTACAAGAGACAGGAAAATCTAGGAAACCAACCAATACTTGGTCAAGTATTTGTGTCACTAATCAACTATTTGTTTCTCTTCTGGTCCTAGGTCGTCTCTACCTCTCCGGAATCCACTTTGCCAGCTATCACAGGACCTTACCAGTCACAGCCCATGCTCCAGAAATGTCAGCCAGAGCTGCCAGTACAGTGGGGTTGCTGGGGTTACGATGGCCTGGCTTCTGTACAGAAAACAGACCCTTCACTCATGTTCAGAGAGGACAGGTCCCCTGAGTGCTAAGGTCCTAGGCTCTGGGCCTCTGAGCTTGAGTAGGAAGAGCTGGTATTTCTCAATTAATTGTCTGAGTGTTGTTTATGTTTTAGCCCATCTCCATGAAGTCTAAGAATTAAATCTATCTTATCTGCTACTCCTCTGAGTGTTTTTTTATACTCACTAAATACCATAGAAAAATACTTTGAAAGCATCCCTCATTGCATCCCCCTACAAGTTCATAGATTTAGATCCAAAAGGGACCTTAGAGTCCATTCAGTTACACCCTCTTCATTTTACAGATGAGCAAAAAGAGCTGCAAAGTGACTTGCCCAAGGCAATAACAAGTGATAAGGGGGGCAGAGCTGAAATTTGAACCTGGGTCTTAAGACTCCAAATCCAGTCTTATTTGTTTGTTATTGAGGCAGCTGGCGGTACAGTGGTTAGGGCTCTGGGCCTGGGCCTGGAGTCAGGAAGATCTGAGTTCAAATGTGACCTCAGACACTAACTAGCTATGTAACCCTAAGCAAGTCACTTAACCTCTGTTTGTCTCAGTTTCCTCAATTATAAAATGAGAGTAATAACAGCATCTACCTCTCAGGGTTTTTGTGAGGATCAAATGAGATAATATTTGTAAAGCACTTAGCACAGTGCCTGGTACATAGTAGGCACCATATAATTGCTTATTCCTTTCCCCCCAAAGTTCTAGCCATGCAGTAGCTGATGATAATAAGTTTGTTCAGGCTCTCAAATGTTACTGTAGGTTGCTAAGGATGCCCACTACTTTCTGTTCAGAAAGAAGGAAAAGAAGGAAGGAAGAGAAAGGGAAGAAATAAGGGTAGAAAGAAGGAAGAGGAAGTGAGGAAAGAAGAAAGGAAAGAAGAAAAAGGGAGGAAAGAAGGAAGGAAAGAAATAAAAGCTTGATTTCCACCTCTTTTAATAGTTTTTCAGGTTTTTTTGTTTGTTTTTTGTTTTGTTTTGTTTTTGTTTCTTGCCTTTTTAAATGCATAATGAAGTCCTAATCCTGTGGAGAAAGTATCACTTATTTCTTGTACTATATTCAGTTTACAGGTTTTAGGGTAGAGAATCAAAGTCTCTGGAAGTCCTCAGACTTCCCTATGATCCAGCCCTAAGCACGTTCCAGCTGAGAATGGCTGCTTGGGTTTATCTTCCCCTAAGATCTACCTACAGGAGATCTGATGCTCTCCTCTCTCCCTTCCCTACTTCTGTGCCCACACAAACCGGGCTTCACAGAACCAGTTAAGATGCTGACAGAATCTGTCTGCTGGCTTAGTTGGGGAGGATGGTTGACTTAACTTGACTGTTTCCAGGAATCTAGTCCCAGAGCGAGCAGGCTTTAGAGAGATGTTGTTGTTGTTATTGTTGGTGGTGGTGGTGAGAATGCCTCCCCTCTAGACTTGCGTCATTAGAAGGCTGGTTAGGGAGCTCTCACAGCAGCTTATTATAGTTTCTTTCCTCCAGCAAGGAAAGAATGCTGAGTTTGGAGTAAGATTTGGGTTTTAATCATGGCTCTGCCTATTTGACTTTGGGTAAATTATTTAGCCTCCTTCAGCCTCAGTTTCCTCATCTGTAAAATGAAGGTATGAGACTAAGTGATTACAGGATTATAGGCCATATTAGTCTCCCCCTCCTCTCTTCTCTGCCCCCAAAACAGGGTTTCATGGCAAGAGTTTATGTGCTAACAGAATCTGATGGCCCAGGGTCTAGGTCCAGAGTAATAAGGGGCAGCTAGGTGGTGCAGTGGACAGGGCACTGACCTTGAAGTCAGGAAGCCCTGAGTTCAAATCCAGCCTCAGACTAAACACTTGACATTTACTAGCTGTATGACCCTGGGCAAGTCACTTAACCCCAATTGCCTAAAAAACCCCAGAGTAATAAGACTACAGAAATGTCTTTGGGGGAGAATCATAGATTTAGAGTTAAAAGAGACCTCATAGGCCACCTAGTCCAAATCCATCATTTTACAAATGAGGAAACTGAGACCCAAGGAGTTTAAGGGACTTACCACACAGGTGATAAGCCTAAGAGGCTAGATCTGAACCCATGTCTCTGGAGCTATGATCCTATGATCCAAAAATTCTCCTTTTGGAGAAGTGCACCAGATCAGAAAAGCCAATAAGTAGCTGTTGCTTTTGCTAAGCATCTCTGGTCTTGCTGTCACTAGGTCCTATGGTCCCAGAAGACTTAGAAGACTGCAAAAGTCTTTGCTGTTATTGACAAACAAATCTCAAAGGAGATGATGTCAAAGACTTTTAGGTCTCCATTGGTAGGGGCTCATGTCCCAAGCCTATGGCTCTGCTCTAGGATCTAACCTCAGTTCCCTCTGGCCACCCAGTAAATCAGTTTCACCAGGAAAGGTGGGACTGTCTGGCAAAACACAGAAACTGGACACTATTCCTAACTCTGTCATTGATTTGCTATCTAATGCTTAAGACTCTCCTTCCCAACCTACATAACTCTATTTGTTTTTATTTTATAAATGCAAGCTGCTTGCTGCCTCCCTTACAAGAGTGTTGTGAGGATGTACCAGTTATGTCAGTGGATTCCCCAGGCCAAAGGTTCTAAAGAAATTGGTATTCGCTGACTTATTTGTGATCTGGAAAGCCTGTGTCATCTGTGAACCACACTTGGATATGTGGGTACTCCCTCCACCAAAACAGATAGCAACTCTTCCTCATTTCATGGTCTGACCTGGCCAGAAACTCATCCTAGCAATATTGTCATAAAATAAGAGGCTAGGTAAAGCCTCAATTCATTTTCTAGCCCATTCTCTTGTCTTCAGTCAAGTTCCACTGAAACCTTCCCACATAACTATAAATCAATCCTATTCTTAAAGAACTCCAGGAAAAGGCATTTCCTATCCTCCCCAGGCAAATAAATGCAACAGTCAACATTCATTGAGCTCCCACTGAGTGCACAGCATGGCATTCCATTCTTCAGGAGGTTCTAGAAGGGGAGACCATTTTCACTCTGAAGAAGCTTAAATGGTCATGTGTTATATCAGGATGGTTACTGACATCTGTAAACACAAACAGAAAAATATAAACCTATCCATACACCACAATAGCTAGGCTGTGAACTACAAGGTTTAAATATCAAGAGACCCAGGATCTAGCTCCAGTTCTGCCATGCACTAACTGGGTGACATTTGTCAAATCACTTAAGCTTTTTGAGCCTCAGTTTTCCAATATGTAAGATGGAACAATTATATTTGTTCTACCAACTCCACAGGATTGTTATGAAGCTCAAATGAGATAACGTGGAAGGAAGCTTCAAAATCATTTCCTTCAAACCACTTCACTTTACAAAGGAGAAAACTGAGGCCTGAAGAAGTTAGATAGCTTGCCCGCGGTCACACTGCTATCAGTAAGATTAGCACTAGAAGTGTCTTGATGTAGATGTTCTTGGCAAACTCTTATCACCACACCAAACAGTGCAGAGGTGAATAGTATTGGCTGCTATTTTTATTTTTTTAAAATCCTTAAAGTTTACAAAATGCTTTGCGCCCTTATTTCATTTTATTGTCTCAACAACCCTTTGAGGTGGGTGACCAAGGGCATTATTATCTCTAACAGATGAGAAAATTGAGATCCAGAAATGGCAAGTGACTTATTCACAATCACACTGCTAGTAAGTGTCAGAGACCAGATTTGAACCCCGGTCTTCCCTGACTACAGGGTCAGCACCTTTTCTGCTATGCCTCTCATATGAAGACTCTTCTGGAAAAAGAGAAAAGTGTTCAGGCTTACTACTCCCTGCCACTAATGCAATGTATTCTGGTAGGCATACAGGTTTATGGGCAACGGCCCAGGGATGAGAGTGAAGAGAATAACTTTAACTATGTGAGATTATTCTGGGAAGGCTCCAGAGAGGAGGCTGAATTTTCACAAAGCAACAGAATCTCAGAGGCCATCTAATCCAATCCTCATCTGAACAAAAATTCCCTCCACATGTCCAGCAAGTGCTCAGTCACCAGACAGTCCATTCTGTCTTTGGATAGCTATGATTATTATGAATTTTTCTGTTGTGAGCCCTAAATCTGACTTTTCTGGGGGGCCAAACAGAAAAAAAACTATTCCTTTTTTTGCATTTAAGAGCCGTTTAAATATCTGAAAGCAAACTATCATTCAATGCCTCTCCCCATCAAGTTTTCTCTTCTTCCAACTAAACATTCCCAGTTCTTTCAATTGATCCTTATATGACATAATTCCAAGGTTACTCAAATGAGATCAGCCAAGTAATTCACACAGAAAAAACCAAGTGGATGAAAAATGTATGTTGACCAGCTTCTAACATACAATTGGGTGGGTAGCCTGCTGAATTAATCTATCAATGTGTATATCTTGAGCAGGAACTGAAGATGAGAAGTCAGCTTGCACTCAGATTCAAATAGGAGGAAAGCCAAGTAGGATTACATTTGTGAAATTGATAACTGTTTTCAATAATCCTAAACTGCAGACCAATAAGTAGGAATTTTTGTGCCTGAAGCAAGCATCACAAACCATACAAATTCAAATATGCTCAATGTAATATGCAGAGATGGCAACATCACAGTGGTATATACTGAAACCATACATACACATACACACATATATACACACACCAGTAAAGTAATAAGGGGGTTGTGGTAGGTGACACAATGTCACACAATATATATTTTCCCTCACATGGCATGTATTGATATCCATTCACTTGATACATTGTCTCTTCTCCAAACTACAGATAACCTGAAGGTTCTGGGTTCCTACAGCTGCACCACCATGTCATTACGATCAAACTCTCAGAGTGCTATGGCAAACTCTGTTGAGAGGAAATATACTCCACTACTCAGCACTCTGGCTATTAAGCCCCTATCCTCTATGTTTTTTATTTACACAAACAGCCACTCACAATGTAACACTGCAAGGTGAATGATATCAACACAATCAGTTTTTAGATCTCAAACATACTTATAAGAATAATACCATATAGCTAAGAATTGGAAACAAAGTAGATGCCCATCAATTGGGGAATGACTAAACAAATTGTGATACATGAATGTAATTGAATACTACTGTGTTATAAAAAATGTTGTGTGAGATGAACATGAATAAACATGGAAAGATCGATTTGAACTAATGCAGAGTGAAGTCAGTGCAGCCAAGAAAACAGAGACTACAACAGCATAAATGGAAAGATCAAGGAGTACTCTGAAGAGACCTGAGAAGACACACCCAGCATACCCCTTCTTGGAGGTGGCAGGTCCAGAGATGTTACCCACTGCATATGTTTTTGGACTCTTTCAATATATTGATCAATTGTGCTGACTTTCCCCCCCTTTCTAAAAAATATTATTTGCCATATGGGATGGCTCTCTGAGAGGGGGAGGGGAAGAGAGTTATTGGATACTATGGTGATGTAAGGAACAGAAAATATCGATTAAAAACTTGTTTTAAAAAGAATAATGTCATAGATATTAATATACTAAAGTCAGTGCATAAGTAATAAATATATCATAATATCATATAAAACTTTATTATACTGTTCAGCTAATGTACTCAGTATTTATGATGAACAGTGGCTATGCATTTATGGGGACCTATCAGGGAAGCGCCACAAAGGAGGATTCTGCAGGATTTGATGGAATGGATCCATTTGGGAACATCTATACCGCATAAAATTGAGTCTCACTGCTAGTTTGTTGGACCTCATCACTTTTCAGCTGGCCAAATCCTCTTCTCTACCTGAACATAGCATTTACAAGCTCTTTAAATTTATCATCACTCTTAAAAGGGGGTTTAGAAAATATTTCTTCTTAATATGAATAGCAATTTTAGGGGAAGTAGTGTGAAAGATGTCTTCGGTTGAAGGATGAAGCAGGGCACATCAAGAGGTTGGAGGAGAAAGCCAGTGATATCAGTACATGGCCCCTGCTAGGAAAGCTTTTATAAGGGAAGGGCTAAAGGTGGGCCAAGGACATGTTCCTCCGGCCTTGAAGGATTGAAACTGCTATTAACACCTTCTAAACTTTCAGTCATCTTCAACTCTTAATGACCCCATTTGAGGTTTTTCTTGACAAAGATACCGGAGTGGTTAGCCATTTCCTTCTCCAGCTCATTTGACAGATGACGGAACTGACGCAAACAGGGTTAAGTGACTTGCCTAGGGTCACACGGCTAGTAAGTGTCTGAGGCCAGATTTGAACTTAGGAAGATAAGGATTTCTGACACCAGGCCCAGTACTCTATCCACTGGGCCACCTAGCTGCCCTCTTCTAAATTTAGCATTCCCTAAACTCAGCACCTTGGGGCAAAGCCCTGATCAGCTTATCATAGTTATAGCTCTGTCAAGCTATTCTCTACTTCAAAAGTCTTTTATTTGTCTGTTAATTATTTAAAGCTTCCTAACAGTTGATTTTTTGGTTTTATTGATGCGTTTTGCTTTTTTATATCAAAGTCATTTCCAGCTATACTTCTTCCCTCAGCACAACCACCATCACCCAGTGAACATTCTCTTATAATGAAGAAAAATAGTTAAACAAGTAGCTATATTTTACTGCGTATGGAACATTCAACATTCCATACCCATAGTCCCGTGCCTCACTAAAGAGAGAAAATCTGTACATTTCTTCATCTCTTTTCCAGGACTAGAATAATTCTTTACAATTACACAGTCTTCAGAAAAGCACAAATAAGATGTTATTTGTACCATAGATCAGGGCATGAATCAACAGAGAAGCATGGATGGGGCAGCTAGGTGGCGCAGTGGATAGAGGACCGGTCCTGGATTCAGGAGGACCTGAGTTCAAATCTAACCTTAGACACACAGCAATTACTAGCTGTGTGACCCTGGGCAAGTCACTTAACCCCATTGCCTAGCAAGAGAGAGAGAGAGAGAGAGAGAGAGAGAGAGAGAGAGAGAGAGAGAGAGAGAGAGAAACATGGAAAAGACGTTTTAGTTGTAATAATGCTATGTTCATAGGGGCTGAGGTGAGAGCAAGCAAAGTATCTATGGGATAGGTTTGTCTATATAGGTTTGGAAGACAGTGTACATAGCTAGACACAAGGAAAATAAGGCAGAGAGGACTAACTGAGAACAAAAATCCAGCAGGGATAGCAATGCCAAAGTCAGTAACTGCCATGGCACTCATTGCCGCTTAATATCACAACCAAGCTGGTAGATATGCCAAACTCTAGGCTTAGCCTCTCCCTGTTAAGTTTTACCAAATGACTCCATTCCTCTGGTATTCTTGGTATTCTCAACTGAGAGTCTAAGAGTGATTTTCACTCCAGAGGTAGAAAGCAAAATTTCAATTGATGTATTTGCAAACAATCCGAAACAAGAGGGTGGCTGTTTTAATGTATCCACATAAGCAATCTTCCAACCCCTTCCACACACTTGCCAGACTCTGTCCCCAGTTACTTGATTATTCCTGGTACTTTTAGAGCTTAATTACTGGTCTGGGAGTCAGGAGACCTGAATTCCAATCTCTTATTATGCCACTTACTTGACACAGGACTTTAAGCGAGTCATTTGGCATCTCCAGACCTCAGTTTACTCAAGAATTAAAATGAGAGACTTGGAGTAGATAATCCCTGAAGTTTTTTCCAGCACTAATAGCCTAAATACCTGACTCTAATTTCAGTGCTTCTACTCATCTGCAGTCTTTTCATCCGGAATTCTTGGAAGTCCTCTGTATCATTGAAGGTCTATTTTTCCATTACAGAATTATATTCAGTTTTGCTGTTATTATTAAATAATATATGTAAAGTACTTTGCAAACCTTAAAGTACGACATAAACACTAGCTGTTATTATTATTATTACTATTGGTTTGGCCTTTTAGAATATCATATTCCAACTTCTCTACTGTTTTCTAGTGGTGGCTGGTAAATTTTGTGTGATTCTGACCATGGCTCCTTGGTTCTTGGACTCTTTCTTTCTGACTGCTTGAAGTACTTTCTTTTTGTCTTGAAAGCTCTTGATTTTGCTTATGATGTTCTGGGAATTTCCATGTTGGATTTCTTTCAAGAGGTAACTGGTAGATTCTTCATATATTCGCTTTTTCCTCTGGTTCTAATAGGCCAGGTCAGATTTCTCTCATGATTTCTTGAAATATTATATACAGGCACTTTTCTTGGTCCTGGTTTTCAGGTAGTCCAGTGATTCTTAGATTATCTCTCTTTGATCTGTTTTTCAGCGTTGCTTTGTTAGTTTGTTTAAATATGAGATACTTTACAATGTCTTCAAATCCAGGTATCCTGACTCCAAATCCATTGCTCCTTCACACGAAACTTGAAGCATTTACCTAGGCTCTTTGTCCTCAGTGATGATATGGAAGGAGACCTTCAGAGCAGACCTGGACCATAGCAGCCATCTAAGTAGGAATAACATCCATACCAATACATCATGGGCCACGTACCATAACAGGCCGTTGGCTTCAGAAACTGAGTTCCACCTCTGCTGCTTACTACCTCTGCACTTGGCAGGCAGCCGCACCTAGAGGCAACTCTGACTTTTCATTATTCAGGTATGTGGTTTTTCTCTTCTATGAAGCTGCATCTGAATAGTAAGAATCATTTAGGGGGGTCCTTGAGAGTTCTCCATACTCTGAAAACTCAGGAATTCCATTCCCTTCCTCATAAGAACTAGGGGTCTTTCTTGACCTCAAAACTGCAGTTTCATCCCCAGAGAACATGCAGTTTAGAACCAGAATATAAGACCTGGGTCTTCTTCTGGCTTTAAGTCTCAACTAAAATCCTACCTTTTTTTTTTTTTCCAGCATTCATTTTTATAAGATTTTGAGTTCCAAATTTTTTTCTCCCTCACTCCCTCCTTTCCTGCCTCCCCAAGACAGCAAGCAATCTGATATAGGTTATATATGTATGATCATATTAACATATTTCCACATTAGTCATGTTTAAGAAAGAAGAATCAGAACAAAAGGGAAAAAACACAAGAAAGAAAAAAAATAAAAGTGAAAATAGTATGCTTCAACCTGCATTCAGATTCCATAGTTCTCTGAACGTAGATAGCATTTTCCATCATGAATCTTTTGGATCTGTCTTATATTATTGCATTGCTGAGAAGAGCTAAATCTATCAAAGTTGATCATGTACAATGTTACTGTTACTGTGTACAACGTTCTCCTGATTCTGCTCACCTTACTCAGCATCAGACCATACAAGCCTTTTCAGGTTTTCCTGAAGTCTGCCTGCTCATCATTTCTTATAGCACAATATTCCATTACATTCATATACCACAACTTGTTCAACCATTCCCCAATTGGTGGGCATCCCCTCAGTTTCCAATTCTTTGCCATCACAAAAAGGGCTGCTATAAATATTCTTGTACATGCAGGTCCTGTTCCTGTTTTGGTGATCTCTTTGGGATACAGCCCTAGAAATGCTATTGCTGAGTCAAAGGGTAGGCACCTTTTTATAGCCCTTTGGGCATAGTTCCAAATTGTTCTCCAGAATGGTTGTTCACAACTGTGCCAACAATGCATCAGTGTCCCAATCTCCCCACCTCTTCTCCAACATAAAATCCCACCTTCTACAAAAAGTCTTTCCCAATCTCCCTCAATGCCAATGCCTTCCCTTTGGGGTTGACTTCAGATAATGCTGTGTATAACTTGTTTGTACGTAGCTATTTGGAAGTTGTCTCTCCCAACAGAATGTGAGCTCCTTGAAAGTAGGGATTGATTTTTGCCTTTCTTTGCATCCATAATGCAAAGTACATCTGGCAAGTCATAGGCATTTAATAAATGATTGTTAACTTATTGACTAGAAGGGACCTTGGAGATCAACTAGTCCAAAACTCTCATTTTACAAAGAGGAAAACTAAAGCTGAAACACTGACAAGACCCACCTTATGGGACTGTTATGAGGAAAATATTTTGTGAATCAAAGAGTTATATAAAAGTGAGTTGTTTTTATGTTCAGCTCTCTCACAACCTTCAGTGCAAAGAGCCAGCCCTAAGCAAATATAAAATAACACAAATTTCTAGGAACTTATGGAGATAGCATACCATAGTGGGAAAAGAGCAGTTGGGTTAAAATCCCATCTCTGACATTTATTATCTCTGCGACCTTGGGCAAATCACTGAACTTCTCTGTGCCTCAGTTTCTTCATCTGTAAAAAAAAAATGGGGAGATTGGACTTGATGATTTCAAAGGTCATACATCTAGTTCTAAATCTTCCAACCTGTGATTGCTGAAATCCAAGTCCCAGGACATGCTCTCCAAAACAGTCTCTCAAGTTTCTTCCCATTCCCAACAGCTTAATGGGTCAATTGGCTGCTCATTTAAAGTCTCTGAAGTACATATCCTCTGTAAGAGGTGAGAGATAATCATGGAAGCAATGCAAAGGAAGCTGATATCCAGGCCCATGAGTCATCTCTATCCCATGGCACTAATCAGACACCTATTTTCCTATGACTTGGAACAAGGAATCACAGTGGATTCCTTTTTTTCTAAGAACTTTTGAACAAGAGTAGATAATAATGACCTAACCAGGTCTTCCTATCTTCTCTCTGTTTTCCTTTGCTTTGCCAAATCACTCTTTTCCAAAAGAGTTCCTCTCATACACCACAACTCTGATCTTCCCTTTTACTCTAGAAGACTGGAATTCTGTTTTTAATCTCTGCTCTGCCATTCACTAGCCTCTCAACCTTGAACAAGTCATTTCTTCCTGGGTCTTAATTCCCTCTACTATGAAATGAAGGGGTTGGGCTAGATCATTTCTAAGATCCTTTCCTGTTCTAAAATTCCAATAGTCCTGCTTCCAAACTCTCTCACTGGCAGCTTGTATTGAAGTCCTAAGAACTTCTGACGCTAAATATTCTCTGGTTAAATACTTAATGGCAGATAAAAAAATTCCCATCCTTACAAAAAGTGATACCAGGGACCTTGGACACAAAGATAAAGCTATTGGGGGCAGATAAAGAAATTCTCATCCTTAATAAAAATGATGCCAGGGACTTTGGATACAGGCCCCAGTCGTAGTTTCTTAGGTTCCCCGAGAAACAAATTCAAACCTTCCTACCTGAGCTGATGATTTAAAGACAGAGAGACATAGCCTTCCCTCAAACAAAGAAAGCTGAGACTGGAGGAGAGAGGGAGATCCTGACTTTAGTGCCTGGAGAAGTGCTGGGAAGGACTAAGCGAGAGCTGTAGGCCACTGGGGATTGGCGCCAGGAAAGCTGCTTGTCCAGGAAGGAGATGGGGTTGGGTTTAATCAGGAAGAGATCCAGGAAGGGTTTTTTAATTTGGGGGTGAGACTTGTTCGGGGTGAGACTCCACAGCTGGTTTGGCTTTGAACCACTCTCTTCGGTGCTGAACCCCTGTCTCCTCCCCAACACCTGCTCTGTCCTCCCACCCCCACCCAAACCCCGCCCCCCCAAGGTGCTCAAGGCCACTTTGATGTGCCGCGATGGATGCTGGGGAAGCTGTGGCTCACAGGCTTCAGGCGGGGCTCATCACTTTCTCCATAACCCCTAGAGCTGAGCTCCAAGCCGGGATTAGGAGGCAGCAGGGACTGATCAGGAGCCTCAGGCCTTACAGTCTCTGCTCTACCCTTCCCTGTGTGACCCTGGGCGAGTGATTACTACACCTCTCTTTATCCTCATTTCTTCATCTCTAAAGTAAAAGGAGTGTATTACCTGAGTTCCAAGGTCCCTTTCAGCTCTGACATTCTATACCTTCCGAATAACCCAATTCAGTTTGAGTCTAGAGTCAGACCGTCAGCCTGGTGATTCCACACACACACACACACACACACACACACACACACAACCACAAACAACTGCACACACATAATCCACATACACACCACCTCCAGTTTGCACCTAATGACTTACACTCTTATTTATAGTAGATGGATAGCAACCTGGCCCTGCAGCCAGGGAGCCCTGAGTTCAATTCCTCCCTGACACAACACAGGTCGTGTGATCGTGGGCAGGCTGATCAACCTCTCAATGCTCTTGGTGGCTTTTCTAGGTCCCAGAGGTGGTGCTGACCTTCAGTGGCAAAGGGTTTTCCACCATCCAGAAGTCAGGAATTTATTGGGCCAATGAAATCACAGGCCATATTTCTCCTACTGTTACAAAGCACAGAGAGCATACTACCATGGAGTCCCTTAGAGTGGGGAAGGCCTGATGCTTACACATGTTAGCTATGGACAAACCAGTTAGTGCCCCCCAAAAATTCTTTTAAATCTGTAAAACTATAAAGACACCCATTGAGGGTAGAGTAAAAAGAGTGCTGGAATTTTTGTTAGAGGACATGGGTTCAAATCTTCTCTTGGCCACTAGCTGTGTGGTCTTAGATAGGTCACTTCCCTCCTCTGGGCAGGCCTATTTCCTCATCTGGAAAATGAGGGAATTGGACTAAATGACCTTTGAGGTCCTTTCTGGCTCGACATCTGGGAAATGTCAAGACAAATTGCCTATCCAAATCAGTGGATGGAGTTCCTGCATTGAGAACACCAATGAAATCATAGTTCCCAAATTCCTTTTCCACCTAAAATGGTTAGAAAATGCTTTCACAAATACGATCTGCTTTGATTGTCATAATACCTCCCTAATATCCCCATTTTACAAATGAAGAGACTGATGAAATAACTTGACCAAGGCTACACAGTGATGGGGCTTGGGTCCCACCCCTCAGTCTTTTGACTCCAACACTCTACACAGCCTCTCCAGGTGGCAGGGGACACCTTGTTAACCCTAAAACCAGTCACCCATCCCAAACTTTCTCTTTGACACCTCTTCACCGTGAAAAGACATTGCCTAATCCAGCTCTGTTGCACAGTCAGCACATGTCTAGTGGGTAACCCACACAAAGGGTTCTCAGCTTTGCCTCTGGATAGGATTCATATCAATTTGCTGTATTAAATGTCTCTGATACCATTTATTCTTTATTGTTCATTTCATCCCATTTCATCAATGGGAAGCCTTGCCCCCAAATCCCAAAGGTATCCTGCAGGGGGAATGGGACTGAGAATTTATTTGTCTCTAGGGGCAGAAGATAATGGCTGTAGCTTATTATTTTCCCTCAGCTCTTCTTTTAGACTCCATTCCTCAAGTTTTTCTCAGTATGGACACCATAGCTAGCCTACCCTTATTCCATTCCTAAGAAAGGACTTTCATTTACTTGGAAGAGAATTGAGGAAGCTCTGAAAGGATACACAGATAAGCAGAACAGTTTTATTACTACCACATTAAATTTAATACACCAGGGGCAGCTAGGTGGCACAGTAGATAGAGCACCAGCCCCGAAGTCAGGAGGACCTGAGTTCAAATCCAGCCTCAGACACATAACACTCACTAGCTGTGTGACTCTGGGCAAGTCACTTAACCCCAATTGTCTCACCATAAATAAATAAATTTAATGCAACACTAAAAAAAAAAAACAAATTGCACATCTCTATAACAGAGATTCCAAGTTTCAAACACAATCTTTTTTTTCCTGTTCTTATTTGTATATTGAGCTGTTCATGTTTGTTGATTTTTAAGTGCATAATAAAGCTGTTAAAACAAAATTTTTAGAGAACTTTCATTCATTCAATTAATCATTTAACACAAATTGTCTGATCACAGCATCGCTAAGCTCTGTGGTGCACACAAAGTGAATGGCACATGGTCTCTACCGCCAATAAACTTGCCAGAGTATGAAATTCAAGAGACCCAACAGGGATTAGCTGACACTGGCAGCCGTGTCCTTTCTCTCCCTCTTCCCCAAATTTCCCATCATCTCCATCCTTACACAAGGCCACCCCAACCCTTCCTCCTGCAATGGAGATTTAGAAGTTGGATAAACATTGCAGATGGATTTAAGAATCCAATAAACATTACCAGTGGATGGAGACCACACCTACATTAACAGGAGGCCTGTGGGAACAATCTTCCCATGATCTTTTGGAGGGAGTGACCTTCCACCTTGCAGATTCTCTGGCATCTGGACTCCTGTTCAGGCACTACTCCGAAAGGTTCCAGATCCAGATTCCAAGACATTGGAGGAATGGGCTACAGGAAGAGCTGAAGGGGTCCTCCTTGTACCATCTCCCTCCTCTCCTCCCCCATTCCAAGAATGTCAGTACAGCTGTCCTGAGCCTTTTCCTACTATTAAAAAAAACAACACACTAGAAAGTTCATCTAGAAATCATTTATTTACATTTTCCTTTGGAAAAAAATATACAGATACTTTCCCCATTGATTTCTCAGATGTTAGGACTTTCAAGGTGAAGGGAAGGGAGAAGGGATGACAGCCAGAGAAAGGCTGTACTTCCTATCTGAGTTATTCAGCCCATGGAACATGGGCTTCCCTGAGATTAGCCCTGGAGCAAAGCCTCCCTGGTAAGATGAGTCCATGATACCACCCAGGACCTGGGCTTTTTTCAGATTCTGTCAATACTAAGCGGGCCTGGCATGAGGAAAAGCGGAGGAACACATAATGGCAAGTATCAAGAATGGTATTATAAGCCTGAGGATGGAGGAAGGGAAGAGGGCCCAGGAAAATTTTTAGAATGGTGTGTCCCTCACCCCACTTCTGATTAGGCTCAGGCCTTCAGAGAGAGAGAGACACACTCCTCAGCACTGGTCACACAGGGAAACACTGCAAGCCTATTTACTGTGCTCTTTAAACCACTCCAACACAAGTGCCTTGTTCTCATTCACCCAATTTATATTGGCCCTGGTCTTCTCCAGAGCCTGCTCCAGGGCCCGGGTTCCTGAACCAAAGCCGATATCCATGTTTTCCTGTTTGAATTGTTCAAGCTGCAGAGGAAAGAGAAAATTAATCACATCTTCCTTTTGCTTTAGCCGCATTTCTCACTTTCTGGAAGCCACTATCTTAAGGAGATGGTTGATCTACCCATTGGGCCCTGAAATCCTTTTCAGGATGTACCCTTTCCAGAGATAGTAACCCATATTCCATAGGAAGTAAAAAATCTAAGCTAACCTTTCTACACATACAACCCTCCCCCTAATATATATGTCCTTTAAGGAAATGCCAGTACCTCTGAGAAATCAGGTAACAGGATCACAAGAAGTTAGAGCTAGAGGGACTTTGGAGGTCATTTAGTCCAAACCTCTTAGTTTCCAGGGAATGAGGAAACTGAGGCTTAAAAAAGGTTAAGTGACTTGCTCAAGATCACACAGATAAGTAAGGGACACAGCCAGGATTTCAACGCAGGTTCTCTTAACTCTGAGTTCAGCACCATTTTCCACTGTACCACATGGCCCCATCCAGTCCAACCCTTTCATTTCACAGATAAGAAAATGAATGGCCTGAGAGAACTAATTTGACCAATATCAAGCAGGTATTAGGTCCTGGGTTTCCAAACTCAGTGTTATTCTCATTACACCATGCATGCTCAATGGGATTATGCAATGATCCACTGAGAAAATAAATATCAGTCTTATTGTTGAGGCAATCAGACTCTGGAAAAGGACCTGATGGGGCAGGAGCCCAGTAGGAGCCTACAACCACTCTGCCATCATGGTGGTTCTTCTAAACTTCCTTCTTCTCAAGAAGCATGGGGTGGTTGTGGCACTGCCCAAGGCACAGATGAGATGACCTAGAAAGAACCTTACCTGTTGTAGTTCAAACTCTGTGGAAAACCTCCGAGTCACTCCCTGGATTAGGTTGGAGAAGGAGAAGGAGCCACCACCGTAACTGCACAGAGGGAAGAATAGGTCAGAAGAACTGGTCTCTGCTTTCCCTCCTTCCCAAGGGGGCCATCACCTCCTCAGGATAAAGTGAGGTCATGGGAAGCTCTCATCAGCAAGAGACACAGTGGAGCTTCTCAGGCTCTAAACCTAGGTAATCTGATAATCAAAATCACTACTACCTTGGAGCAAATTATGTTGTGCAAGCCTCTAATTCAAACCCATGTTCTCTGGCCAGGGCCTTCATCAGCTTCCCAACCTCGAGCCCCTCCTCAGGAAGAGAAGGGCATCACATAATTTAGGATTTGAAGGAAGGAACCTCAGAGATCTAGTCCAAGTCTTTAACTTTACAGATGAGGAAAGAAACTGAGGCTCCAAGACTGGAAATTACTTTCCCAACATCACATAGATAGCGGGCCCAATACAGTAATCACTCCCCAAAGCCCTTCTAGAAGACTCACTCCACAAATAGCTTCTTCCAGTTGGCTCGAACAAAGTCCCAGGTCAGACTTTGCCCAATCACATTGCTGCAGATGCTGATTAGGGTAGAGGTTGCATCCTGTTTCCGGATCAGCGTGGGATCCAGAGTGTAAGACAGGTATCTGGGCAGAGAAAATCAGAACTAGTTAGGGTAGCAGCTTCTCAGTTTTTATGAGAACTAAGGTTGCAAGAGTACTTTTCTCCCCTGAAGCCAAAGTACTTTCCTGTTTATTTTTTCATGTAACCTTTGTTGTCCTATTGTCAAAGGACCAGCCAAGCTAAGTCACAGTGACTCATCCCTACATCAAACAGAGCCATAGACTTCTCAGCCACAGGAATTCCCAGAGACCTTCTATTAAGTCTCAGAGGAGAGATGCCATCTGCACTGGTGACTACACAGGCAAAATTGCAGGTATTTGAAGTATTAAAGAAATACCCTCCTTACTTAACAGTATGCTATGAGGAGTAGGTAATTCCTGGGGAGTAGCATTTTAGGGGAGGAGGAGAAAAAGGGAATGTAAGGAGATTAGGTTCTAAAGTCAGCTGAAAGGTGAATATAGATCTCCTACAGGCAAAATTATTTTGAAAATTCTTTGAATACCCCATAGATTATAGTACAATACAAGGTGTCCCAAAAGTCTTAGTGCAGTTCTTGGTTGGCTAAGAGCTTAAAACTGCACTAAGACTTTTGGGACACCCTGTATCTTGAAACTATTGTAGCTGATGATGGGCTGGATATCTTTAAAAGAAGACAACCTATCCTCTGATGGGTTGATTGGTTTTCTAAATTGCTTTTCCCCCTCATTCTTTTTTTCTTCTTTGTTACAAGTGATAGTTCACTGAAGAGGGAAGGAGGAGGGACACATTCAGAAAGAATGGTGACAGAAATGACAGAAAAAAACAAAAGATAGCAATCAACTTTTTTGAAAGAAGGCAAGTGGTATCAGAATAAATGGATCTGAGGTGACTGCTATAGAAATAGCTTAACTTTCATTACACCCAGCTGAGAAGAGAGGTGGGAAATGGAATTCCTACTCAAAGAAAAGGCAACAAAAATACAGGCAAAGATTTTGCCAGCAGGAAAAATATTTTGGGGGGAAATACGCTTGGAAGAGCTTCATATATGAGTATCCTTCAAGGGGGTGCACATACTATCAGGGAAATGTTCCTTCCTTTAGTTTTGAGGTGAGGTAAGATAGAACAAAAAGAAACAAGTAGGGGACTTGTGGCTGAACAGGCATATTGGGAAGGCTAAGCAAGCTTATGCCTCTCAATAGCTTTAACAGCCTAAGCACAATGGATAGGTTGATTGTGATGAAGAGAAGAGTCTAGAATCACAATCAGGGGGCCAAGGTGGTCACCCTATGAGAGATGCTACTTGGTGCTGACAGAGAAATCCACAACTTCCTTGGAGGGCTCCTTTATGTTATACTTAATTGGGGAAAGTTAAATGTTTGCCCCTGCACTGCAGTTACCCTTACATGTAACGGATTGGGAAACTGAGCTAAATTCACAGGAATCAAAGTTAAAGCACAGGTCTCTGACTCCCAGAACATAGGGTAGCTGTCTTCAAGGACTGCTTCAGTTATATTTTATTCTTTGAATTCAGTTATTGGTTGAAGTTGTTTAGTTTAGGTCATGAGAGCATTTTAAAAAATCTGCATGCCTGCTATCCGCATTTTGGGGTAGGCTGGGAATTTCAGAGGACTCCAAAGGATTCTGCATTGTCTCAGAACTTGAACTCCTCTGGGGTTCCATGCCTTGGTGCCACCCAGAACAACTAGGGGACCATTTATGGTGTGGCTACTGGACATTTACATGTAAATATGTATGTGTGTGTATTAGATATATATATACACACATACATATATGTAACACATATATACATATGCACATATCTATATATCTATGTATCTATATAGATCACACACACACACACACACACACACACAGTATTTATAAAGCAGATGCATGAATGGGGTAGGGGAGAGAAAGAGAAAAAAATTGACCCTAGGGCTGGCCACTTGTTTGTTCCCTCCTTTACTTTCCACTGCTTTACACTTGCTCTCATACATAGTCACACACCACACACCTATGTAAGATCCACACATCTCTGCTGCAGGCCAGTCCTGAGCGAAGCTTATCAGCCTCTGTTACCAGTGTAGCATTGAGGAACTGGTTCCAGGCAAATTCCCACTCTTCTTCTCCACCTCTGGCAATGGCATTGCAGTAAATGGTAGATCTCAGATTAGGGTGGATCCTAGAACAAAAAAATAGAAAGTTAAGAAGCTGACAAATGATGGGATTTAGCAAAGTAAGGAAGTGTGAGGTTCTTTTCAAGCTCCTAGACTCTTGGGGATAACACCACTTCTGAGACAGCTAGACACATCCATTCCTAGACATAGAGTAAGACATGATGTCCAGTCCTGACTTGGGCTCTTCAAAGCTATTTGACCTCTCTTGGTCTTTCTTCTCATCTATAAAATTAAGGGATTTATAAATTCCCAAAGTAGGTGATATCACCCCACGGTGGGGGGGGGGCGCTCTGGAAGATCCAGGTAGGTGGTAGTAGCCTCAGGTGCAACTGGGTGGGTGGAGGGCCATTGAATAAAAATAAGGGGGTGGTAGAAGCATAAGTAAATAAGAAAGTTTTGAAAAACCATTTGTACATGTTTCATCTGTTGTGCAACAGAGTTAAAAGTTGCAGTGATTACATTACTTTCCAAATAAACCCACAAATTACAAGTTATAACTGATCAAGTCTTAACAAGCAAGTGTTGGCAGGCTAGTGTGAATATATGCATGTGATGACTTGTTTACAATATGGTATCTTTCCCCTTCCTACCACCACCCTTCCCACCCCAGCTACTATTTAACATAAAGCCATAACCCAGGAGGGTTACTTACGGATTGTTTGAGGGGTTATTCCTCCACTGGTTGAAGAGTTTTGAGGCCAGGTCCCCACATTCATCCACACCATTAGAGCAGGCTGTGCTAATAGCATTGATCTCATTGTATCTACCCAAGGAAGAAAACGCAATCAGGGTATAGGTAGGCAAATGGGAAGTTGAGAGGGGATTGGGGAAAGTCCCTCTCTTGTGAACACAAAGGATCTTGTCTCAGAGCAACCCTTCCTACCTTTGTAAAGGAGGCTAGGGAAGCATGCGGTGCAATCACCCCTGGAATTTGTACTTCTCTCTAGCACCGAGTTCTTTGAATAAAAGCAATTAAAACTCTACTAAGTAGTTATCTCCTCTGCAGCACAGACTAACTCAGCAGCCAATCGGGAAGCCATCCTCAGTGGTAACTAAATTACTTCCTCCCAGTTCATAAAAGACTTTTTTCCCTATGATAGCAGCTATTAGATAATTGGAGATCATACTATTTACTAGAACAATTACCTCAGCTGGTATACACACGCACACACACACACACACACACGCACACACATATATGTTTTTTTTGGTTAGGTAACTAAAATAGAAATCTGTCCCTGCTGGCTGCCAAGTTGACTTAGAAAGCCACAAATTAACATTATCTAAGTTTGATTGTAGTTTTATTTTCCATTTATTTATATATTCATATATAAATTTGTATATTATTTTTATATACATATTTTAAACATTTCCCAATTCCATTTTAATCTGGCTCAGGCCCCACTTGGCTGTATGCAAGTTTGATACCCTTGGGGATAAAGAAGTTAATCATCTTGCCTAAGATCCCAACGGCCTACTGCATGTATCAGAAGTGAGACTTGAACCCAGGTCTTCCTGGATTCGAGGCCAGCCCTCTAGCCACTGATAAATCGTCTCTTATCTGGTATGTTGTATGTGTGCAAATGTTTACTGATTGAATGAGATCCAGTAGAGAGACCTGTTTTAAAGGATGAAGACCGTGTCTTTGGGGTATCTATCTCTCTGGCCCAACTCCAGCACAGTTGAGGGCAACAAAAGACATGTTTCAAGAAAGTGTCTGAAAACAAAGATTATGGGCCCTGAGGCAGGTCCTCTAATTTGTGACCTAGCACTCCTCCCTGCAGCCTCATGTCTATACTCACTGTTCCGTCAGGGTGGGAGGACGGCCAGTCCAATCATTGGTGATATTTTTAAAATGATCAAATAATGGAGTAACCAGTTTCTTCAGATAGTTCTATTGGAAAGAAGAAGACTTCAAGTTTTTTGTTTTGCACCCATTCCAGATTAATCTTGCTGATTCTAAACAGCATAATTTAACAAGCACCTAGAAGACATTTAGACTTCCACGTCTATCTTTTCTTTCTTTTTTTTGGCTAGGCAATGGGATTAAGTGACTTGCCCAGGGTCACACAGCTGGTAAATGTAAAATGTCTCAGGTCAAATTTGAACTCAGGTGCTCCTGACTCCAGGACCAGCGATCTATCCACTGCGCCACCTAGCTGCCCCTCTGTCTCTCCTTTATTGAACCCCCTAGACCCTTCCCTCTTCTAAGAACCTCAGACCTAGAACTGTAACTAGGGAGGGGCAGCTGAGATTTTGCTCTTGGGCACCAAAATATAGAGTATGCTAGGAGCTTTTACATTCCTCCATTACTGAGCTTTTAGCACCTAATTAGTTTGGTTTATTTTGGCTGGACTTTGGGGAGTTCCCAGTATGGAAACTCCCTCCCAACTCTGCAGATCAGAAATCTGCACACCATCTTTAATTTATAATTTTAGGGAGATGCTTATAGGACACTGATATATTAATTAACCCTGTCTAAGATCACACAGCTAGTATGTACTAGATGTTCCTAACCCCAAGGCTGGGGTTTAACACCACACTTCCTCTCACTAAGTAAGAATTACTACTTAAAATAGAAAGTTACCAGATGGCTTCCTATTTGAAGTGAGATACTGCCTAGCTCATGTACACCCTATTTCCCACTTTTCCTCTCTAGTCTACAAGGCACCACCTCCCCAGCAGTGGCCTTACATCATTCCAGGTTTTCCCTCTGTGGGTTCCTGAGGTCTCTCCCCTTTATTCCCACCTCAATTGAATGTGTCTTTACATGTTTATTTAAGAATACCCTTAATGCCATGAACATAATTGTGAAGTTTGTCCCAGATGTCATTTTGCTAGTTATTCTCTGCTCATCCCCAAAGACCATAGTGGTCCATAGATGCTCCCTCTCTGAATACACACAAGGAAAGAAATACATATTCTACTTTAGTACTCTGAGTCAAAATTTCTCTTAGCCCACGTGCAACAAAGAATTCAGAAGTTCTTTAGGCCTAGAGAAGAACTACTAATTTTTGCTTTGTTTTGTTTTGGGTTAAGTGACTTGCCCAAGGTCACACGGCTAGTTTAGTGTTAAGTGTCAAGTGTCTGAGGCCGGATTTGAACTCAGGTCCTTCTGACTCCAAGGCCACAGCTTTATCTACTACACCACCTAGCTGCCCCCAAAACTACAAAATTTGCAAATATTGTCTCCCTAATGACAGAATTTCAGGCACTGCGGGTGGGTGCTCTTATGAACTCAGGACCTTCCCTACTACCCTTAAAATTCATACCATATAGAGGCAGACATTTGCTCTCTGTACAGCCTACCCCAGCTCAGGTCCACCATAACGAGGTCTCAACCTAGATCTTCAACTCTTCTTACCTTCATGGGGCCGTACACTTCTGATCGATCAAACATGAGCTGAAAGTAGCTAAGGCTGCTGAGGGCAGCCTGCCAGGGCATGTATTCCACTTCCTTTTCCAAAAAGAGTGTGTTTTCCAGAGCCAGGGTTGTTGGGACATATTTGGCCCTGAGCATAAAACATAGGACCTCAGTGCTTCCAGGCCCAAGTGAAAAGTTCCCCTCTTCACCCCTAGCTATGCCTTCAAGGTTTCAAGCCAAGAGTTTTCTTTACTCTCCCTTTCCTAACTCACTTCTATATAGGAATTTAAGGTTTATAAAGCATTTCCCCCCCACATAAGCCTGTCAGGAAAACAAGGCAAATGTTATCTCCATTTTACAAAAGAAGAAATTGAGCATTAAAGAGGTGAAATGCCTTGCCATTGTCATACAGAAAGTGTCAGAGCTGAGATCCAAACCTAGGTCTTCTGACTCTGGGTCTCTTTCTGCTCCAGAGATAGCCAGGCCATGGAGTTTGCCCCAGAATCACAGATATGTTGGTTTCAAAAGGACCTTAAAGATCATCAACTTGTACCCTCTCATTTTACAGGAGAAAACTAAGGAACAGAGGGATTTTAAGTGACTTACCCCCAAATCTCTTTGATTAGTTAGTGGGAAAATCAAGACTAGAATTTAGGCTTTTTGTCTCCTAATCCAAGGTTCTTTCTCTCTATCCTTGCTTCCTGTTCCCCTATTCCTATTCCCCTATGACCCATTGGACTGTACCGTACTGGATAGAGTAAATGCTTACCTGGCTAGGTTAAAGCCATCGTGGATGATCTGAGCCCTGTTAATGACTGGAATGCTCTAAAGGGAGGGAAATAAAATATCATCAGGGTTTACGTGTGAATTTGAGTACCAAGAAAGTTTAGGGCATGAAAGACCCTGTCAACATTTTCCTGAGTTTTTCCTAAATTTACCTAAATTTATAGGCAGGATTCCAGGGCATGGGTTATAAGTTCTCTCAGAAACATAAATCCATTGGTTTCTCAGAGTAGAGGTAGGAGCCAAGGGTTTCAAACACTTACAGCAGGATTAGTTTGTAGCTCATTCTGAAGTTGCTTCCAATTTCTATCATCATAGTTCACCAGGTAATAACCAGTCATGTTGATGTTCAAGAGTATCCAATCACTATCATTTGTTACTTTAAGCTGGTCAAAAATAGCTGCAGAGAAAGAGATGTGTTGGGAGGTGCAAGAAAGAGATATCTTGGGAGACTGGCATGAGAATTTCACTTGATAAAGTTTCGGCTCTGATCTTCAGTGTAACCTGCAACCCCATCTCAGACATGCCATATATACATATATACATACATATACATACAACCTGCCCCCATACTTACCCAGAATGGGTAGGTTCTTAAGCATGCTGAGAGTCCAAGACATAGCATCTCCAAGACCATGTTGCCCATGGATGGGGCAATGAGACAGTAAAGAGAACCAAAGTCCTGACTTCTGGGACAGATGTTAGCTTAGTGTAGACAACCACTACCTTCTGGTCCTATTTCTATCATTAACTAGCTATGTGACTTTAGTGTCTTTGGATTTTGATTTCTTCTTCTGTAGAGGCTGGATAATACTTGTACCACCTACCTTACAGGCCTGGTATGAAGATGACATGAAATAACGGGTATGAGAGCACTTTGGAACCATGCAGTTCTCTACAAATGTTAGGAATTATCATCTTAATCTAAAATCTGCTTGTAAATGGCTGGAGGAAAATGGACTTCTACAATCCATAGAATCATAAGGTTTTCACTCAAGAAATTGGAGGAGTTGAGATGGAGGAAAGGCCTTTGCTAGGCTAAAGTATAAATACCCAAAGGGGACCTGGGAACAAAGATGGAGAAAATGCCCTCCCCATCCAACCCGGAGCAAAGCAGGAATACCTGACTGATTTCCATTAAGCCATCCAGAATAACTTTCTCCTCTACTTTTAACTGCAGAGACAGGCGCTATCCACAGGTAGCTGTAACAAGAAAGACAGGTAGATCCTCCGTGTGAACACAAGGAGTGTTCATTCCCTCATTCCAGAGAAAGTTAGCACATCCCAGAGCAATTAGCACAGGCATCAAAGCTCCAACAATTCTCAACATAGCCCCACCCTGGAGGGAAAGTTTCTTAAGGTACCACCTTGACTGGTGGGCTTGAAGGGAGATGTTCTCCTGGGCTATGGGTACCACTTCTTCCCTGGGCAGTGGCCAGGGACAGTATGGACAAGAAGCTGCCAGAGTCAGTGATACTTTCATTTAACCTCAATAGATATTGGGGACAGATGGATTCTAGTAGAATCATCTCCAGGAAGGTCAGAGAGAGGGTTAAGGACTTCATTTCTTGGGACCATTTAAACATAAGCCAGAGAAAATTCCATGGAATATCTTTCAGAGAGGGGAAGAATTATGATTAATGAGGTCTTTCCCACTTCCACTGTCCTACCAATTCCAACCTAGATTCACCCTCCACTCACTTAAATTGGGAGGGACGAGTGACATTGGAGGTGGGGTCTAGCAGGAAGTGTTGCTGAGAGAGAACACCAGTGGTCGTGTCCAGTTTCAGAACAGGAAAGCCCATCTGGAGGATCCACCGATCCATGATGTTTTGTACAGAAGCAGGCAATTTCACAGCAGTCTGTCCATCCACAGCCTATATGGAAATGAAAATTAAGTGAGGGAAAAGTGCTTTCAGATTTGAGGCATCAGATGATTCTACTTCCCAGAGAAAATTCCATTGTGACCCCAGTATTGACTGAGATCTCTTCCCTTCCTTGGTTCCACCCTGGTCCTCTTTAAATTCCAAACCATCTCTAGCCTGAATGGAGAAAGGAAGCCACAGCCTGTCACAAAAGAGTAGATTGCCCCTGCTAAGGGTCTCTTAGCCCCTGAAGTTTCTTGGCCTCTATATCTATAACATCTCTGCTTGTCCAACAGAAAATACAATTTTGAGGCTAACCCACGCCTATCCCAAAGTATTCTGTGAGCAAAGTGCACTAGAATGTTAATGAATTAAATAGATTCAGAAGACTGGATTTCTTCAGATCCCCTAGGGCAATACTTTTTAAAACTGTGGGTTGAAATCTCATATGGGGTCATGTAACTGAATGTGGGGGTCATGAAAAATTAGGCAACAGTAAAAGGTTTCTGAATGTGTAATGACCAAAAAATTTATTCAAAATCAAATGCATAATGAATCCGAGGTGTTTCTGGCAGCGCTTGCCCATGTTGCATCACACAGTTTCACTGCAGCCTTGGTTCTGACCACAAAACATGTGCACTTGGTACTGCACATGCCATCATGCCATGCATCACCAACAAACGCTGCCAAAAACACCTTGGCTCAGATCTGAGACTATTGTGTTACAAATTGCAGTGTTTTTACCGTACATACAAAATCGCTAAATGAATTTTGGCTTGGGATTAGGAACAGATTTTCCAACAATTCCTGAAACAGCCTTAAACGTACTTGTCATTTTATACTACGTATTTATGTGAAGCAGCATTCTCAGTGTTAAAGATTATAAAATCAAAATATTGATCATCTTTGAAAAACGTTGAAAACATTGAAGATGCACTATGTCCAGCAGTATCAAATATTCCACAAGATTTAATTATTTGTGTAAAAATGAACAAACACATCCATCTCATCAATATGCAAATTTGCTTTTGTCTTTAATAAATGGTAAAATCATATGTATGCCAAGGAATTGTCTTAAATAAATTTTCTTGTTTGTTTTGTATACCTATATACCCAAAGGTTGTGTAAAAATTTCTTGGGTGAAAAAAGGGTAAGTGGAAAAAGTTTAAGAAGCCCTGTCCTAGAGGAACAGATACAGTGTAGCATAGTGACAAGAGCATGACATCTGGAGTCAGAACAGTTGAGTCCAAACATTCTGACCCCATTTGTTGCTTATGTCACCAATGACAAGTCACTTAACCTTTCTGAGCCTCTCTTTGCTCATCTGAAAAATGAAGGGGTTGAACAAGATGAGCTCTAGGGTGCCTCCCAGTTCCTAATAAAGTCTTTCTGAACCTCTTTAATGCCAGTGTCTTTTCTTTATTAATTTTCTCCAATTTATCCTGTATATGGCTTGCATATGTGTCATTTCTCCTCTTAAAATGTGAGCTCCTTGAGAGCAGGATCTGTCTTTTGTCTTTTTGGGTCCCCAGTGCTTAGCACTGATTCTTAGGAAATGTCTATCAATTAGCTAAATTATAATATCCAATGATCCTAAGTGATGAAAGTGTGGGCCCATAGAAGTCTGCAGGACAGAGCTATTTCTACTTCTCTCACTATCTTGCTCATGGACCCTCACTCCCCCTCTCCCACAAAACACGCTAAGTGCTTTTACAGAGGCAAACAAAGTAGAATATCTATGACCAATGCCTCTTCTACAACAAGCTGCCATCTACCCCCATACTCATAGACACATAGAATAAGTGGACTCCTGGGCATGCTGAGAATCTTTAACTTAGCACTTAGTACTGCCTGTAGGGGAGTCAGAGAGCAGCATGGAGGCCTGATAGCCTAGCCTTTGGGGCAGGCTTTTGAAAAAAAGCTGGGTACAATGGATACATCACAGAACTGGAAGTCAGAGACACCAGAGTCTTAGGGCTGGCCCTGCTGATGACTAGCCAGGTGACCTGGAACAAGACCTTTCATTTTTGTGAATCTCAATGTCCTTTGAAATGAGGGAGTGGACTAAAAAAAAAAAACTAAACTTTCTGTAAGAGCCCTTACAGCTCAGTGATTCTGAGCAAAGCAAATTGTATGGCGCTTCTACTTGGGGATATAAACTTTCTCACAAGAAGGACACAGGCTATTTACTCACTTGTTGAAGGTGATCCCATAGATCCTGGTAGACTGTATTATTGTAAGAAAAGGCATGCAGGTAGGACTGTGGAGAGACAATAAGTTAGATGCAACGGCAAAACTCAGATTTAGTCAGAGGATTTGGGTTGAGGTCAAGTTAGTCACTTAATCTCTCTAGACCTCAGTTTGCTCAACTATAAAATGAAGGAGTTAGACTAGATAACCTCTTCTGTGTCTCCTAGCTCTGGATTTCTGATCCCAGGAAGGCAAGGGCCTTAGGTTTGAGAGAAAAATTCCCTACCACCAAGCTTCCTCCAAGTCCCAAAGTTTCCCAATCTATCCTAAATTGTACTATTGGCCAAGGCTTCTGTAACTGAAGGCCTCAGAACAGTGAGACCTGAGGAGTTCCCAAAGGAAGGTCAAATCAGGACTTTATGCAGTCTTTCCCTTTCATCCTTCTTGCCTGCCAAGGGAGGGTTATAGATAAGTACTCACTGACAAGCCTGTTTTGAAGAGGTCTTCTGTAAGGAAACTGGACAACATCCGAAGAACTGAGGCTCCCTGGGGAAGATGAAAGATGGGCCCTCAAAAATGCAGTTAAGGAGAGGAAATTTTGAAGGAGCTTTAATGCCAAGGAAGTCAATGGGCAGGCAATCTGGGTCTAAGGATCCAGGTAAGGGCTCTCCAGCACTAAGGAGCTCCTAAGGAAGGGGGCAAGGCAGACATAGGACATGCCTAGAGCTATCTGAGCCCTTTGGGGCTGGCTCAGACTCATGCTGAGAAAAGATAGTTTCTGAGAGGCAGCATGACCTCCTTTTTGGTTCTAGATCTATGATTGATCGTGGGACTGCAGAGGGCCTGAGCTCAAAGTCTATCTCTAATATGTATTAGTCATGTGACCTTGGGCAATTCACTGAATGACTCTAGCCCTCAGTTTTCTCTTATCTGTCAAATGAAGGGATTGGCCTAGATAATATTTAAGATCTATTAAAGTACTCCATTTTATACTCCTATGAGACATAGATTCCAAAAAATTCCTTTGGGTGACTCAGTGAAGGATCCATATAGGTATGATGAAAGTGTCAAAATAACTCCATCTCCGCCTTCCAATCAGATTAGGCTGGTGCTGCGCACTTCCAGCCAAGATGCCTTACCTTGCTGTAGGTGATAGAATCAAAGAGCTCGCTGATCTGGGCTGGGGTGTTGATTTCATCTTCAGGGGTGGACAGTGGATGGGAAGAGACCAGGGCATCAACAGCCATCACTCGGTGCACGTCATTCAGCACTATGAGGTCTTTCTGCAAAGCCAGAATGAGTCCCAACCTCAATCCTTTAGAGCTGACCCAGAGGACAACAGAGTCCCTGCCTAGTGCCCTTCTCAATCCCACACCCTTCATAAATTCATTGACTAGTTCTGGACCTCTCAGATGTTTCCTAAAGCACAGTTCTGACCAAGTGACTCCTCTGCTCTGGAAGCTGGAGCCAGTTACATCTAAGGAGAAAATACAAACTCCACTGTTTGGCATTTAAAGTCCTTCACAATCTGGGTCTGAGAAAAATTAAGATTATATTATATTATTATGCTATATTAATAACTAATTATTAATACGTGATCCACCCTTTTTCTCTTCTGTTAAGGCCCAAGTCAGTCTCTGAAGGGCATGGCTGAGTGATGAGATTGCTACTAGCCCTCAAGGCATATGTTAGTTTGTCGTTTAATTAAATTGGGGTGGGACCCCACCTAAGTGGGAGACCTAATTTCTGTCTAAACAAAATCCAGTCTGAGTGAGTCTTTGTCCATAGGAAGACCCCCCTGTCCTTAGAGTTTAGGGTGACCCAGCTTATGAAGAAGAAAACTAGCCAGAGAGGTCCAAATGGAGTTGACTTTCCCTTTCCCAGATTGCTAGAGACTGCTGAGTCTCAGATCAAGCCAAGTTCTCAGCAGGAGGAGCTGAAGACTTTTAGCTCACCTCCTCATTAAATATCCACCAATCAAGGTTGATTTTCATTTTTCAGGGGAGTTACAAGTTGTTGCAGCCCACTCCCATACCCCACCTCCCCCACTATGTTATATTACCATGTATTTACTTTGTTTATACAGTTACCCCTTCCACATCACAGAGGTTAGGGGAGCAGCAAGCCCCTGTGATCTGGAAAATCTGGGTATAATTTTTCAGCCCTCCCTTTGTATCAGAGAAGAAGTCTGAATTTTTTTTTCTTTTATGGGGCGTATACAGTATTGTAAAATTTAAGTTAAGTATCTGGTCCTAGGCTCTGTGTCATCTTCTGGCCTTTGCATGTTGTTTGCAGCTCCCCAAAAATTCCCGTTTAATTTCTTATGCCAACCCATGATGTATCGAAACCACGATGGGGAAAGTCGTGATATGGAAGGGACAACTATTCTATTTGTATCTGCCCCCACGTTTTCTCCCTTCTCTCCATCCCACTCAGCAGAATGTAAGTTCTTTGAAGGAAGACTCTTTGTTTACTTTCTACCAATTCCCACCCCCCCCCCCCCAGTGCCTAACACAAATTAGGTGATCTTTTGCTTAATAAATGCTTATTGAATCTAATTGGATTGAATTCTTAGGGTAGGAGATTCAGCTGCCCTTTTGACTTTGGCCTTTAGAGGGACAGAGCCAGCCTATGGCACAGGAGAATTTTAACATACAACGTCCACTCACCAAGTTCCAGGAAGGCTCAGCAAAGTCAGCCCCCAGGTACTCCACGTAGGAAGCAAAGCCTTCATTCAGCCACAGGTCATTCCACCATTTCACAGTGACCAGGTTGCCAAACCACTTAAGGAGTAAAAAATATTTAGGGATCTGTGATCTCTATCCTCTGGACCCCTTCACCGGCCAGACCTGGATTCAAATCCTGGCTCTGCCACTTACCAACTGCAGGAATGCAAATCACATTTCTTCTATGGTCCTCAACTTATTTATATATAAAATAAATGGAGTAGATTATTTTAAAGGTTCTTTCTAGTTCTAAGTCTTCTGCACCTACAATCACAGCTGTCTTTTCCCGTGGCCCAAGCGGACATAAATTCGTGTACATACACCCAACACAGGAATAGTCAAATCAAGTGGGTGTCAAAGATAAATAGGGGTTGTGGTGGAGTGTGGTACCTGGTGGGCAAGTTCATGGGCAATCACTGTAACCACTCGCTCCTTGTTGCTAATGGAGGAGGATAACTCATCAAATAGCAGTGAATTCTCCCGGTAGGTCACGAGGCCCCAGTTCTCCATGGCTCCAGCATTGAAGTCTGGCAGGCCTATCTGATCTGAAAAAGAAAGAGGCCCACTGGGCTAAGCTGCACGCCCCTCTTCCCCCCATATCCTAGTGCATGGCGTGACTCTGGCCCCCGGAAAGCATTCACTGCTGCATACCTGACCCTACTCACCAGACTTGGGCAATGGATAGGATGTGTTGTAATGATTTGCAAAAAATGTAAGGATGGGGCCTGTGACGTTCAAGGCATATTGTCCATGTCCTGCCTCGATTGCTTTGGGACGGGCCCAGATTCGGATCTGTAAAGGAATAGATGCAGCTAAAGAGTGAAAAACAAGGCAACTCAGACCATAACCAGAACCAGGAGAGTGGGAGAGGGTCAGAGTCCTGGATTGGGGAGTAACATCCTAGCACTAGCATCTTTTACTAAGACATTTACGCTGTTTTCAGCCAAAAGGAGCCTGGGTGAGTAAAGGTCAGGAGGGTGGTGGAAGAGAGCTCTGGCCCAGAGAAGAGAAGGCTTTGAAAGCCTGAGGGGACGAGGCAACAGAGCGGCAGAAAGAGAAACAAGTGGGTTAGGGGAGAGGGGGAGCAGATAAGTGGGAGAGGTCTGGGGTGCTGGGAAGAAGGACATGAAGCCTAGGTTTGACAGGGGCACCAAATGACCAAGATTCTGGGATCTTATGTTGGCATAGTCCTCTTCCCTGTCTCTGCTCTTTCCCAGCAGCCTCTTGTCTTATGTTCTGAGCTTGCAGGGGGCGTGTGAGATGAAGTCATGAGTATTGGGCTGGAAATGAGCAGACTTGGGTTCTAGTCCAGATCTCTTACTGTGTGACCTTAAATGCATTACTTAGCTCTTCTGGACCTCACCTAGACTAAGAAACTTCCAAAATTCTTTTGAGGTCTTTGTCTCTATGAAGCACAAAGACCTTGCCTGTTCTATGTCCCTTCATACTCTCTGATCCATTAGGGAAGATGCCAGGGCAGGGAGCTGGGGCGGAGGTGGAGGTGGAGGTGGGTAAGGGCAAGGGGAGACAGGGAGGCCAAAGGCAGCATTCTGAACATGCAAGAAGGGTTTGATTCAGAAAGTTGCCCTGGCCCTGGCCTTGAATTTTATACCTGTTTATCATTTTCCTCTTTCTCCACTGCTTCAAACTGGCAAACGATATAAGCCAAAAGATAAGTGGACATCCTTGGGGTGGTTTGAAACTGAGTGATGGTCCAGTTATCACCTTGTTTAACAGAAGCTAGACACAAATGAGAAGAGGGTAAATAAAATAGCAGCCTGTCTGTCTCTGCCCCAACTATCTCCCTATTACCTCCAGAATACCTCACCCATTCTTGAGGATTATCACTGGCCCAGAACCTGTAACTAGCATAGGGACAATGGAACTTTGCCCCAAGTGAACACCGACCTTGCATCTCCTGCTAGAGCAGCAACATAGCCAACCCCCTCCCAGGATACCACTGTTGAAACTCTCCTCTCCCCAGCCCTTTGCCTTCCCCAAACCCCTTGGGGGCAAGAGCCAGGTTGTCCACATCTTTTGGCACAACTTCACCTGTAGTCAGACCGTCTTCTGGAACAATCATGTCCCTAGCCCCACTGCCTCCTCAGCAAACTTTGAGCTCCAGGTGGAAGTTTTAGCATTCTGGTACTAGTTATCCCCAATTGACCTTTGTCTGAAGAGGTCCAGGGGCCCAACTACATAGGGCTTTAGTCAGGGCCAATTGCCAGTGATGAGTCCGTGAGCAATTTGCTTCCTGAATGGAAGAGAGAGGAGAGCAAACCCCATCTTGGAATACTTACATTTGGGAGGCATGTTGGAGATGGCTTTATGGTCAGAGGGGTGGATCAGTGCGATGTCAAAGGTAGCCTTCATGTCTGGCTCATCGAAGCATGGGAAGGATTTACGGGCATCAGCTGCTTGCATCTGTGTCGTGGCCAACACCCTGAGTGAGCACAGATTGGAGTTATTAACCCTCCATGGTGGCAGATACACCCAAATGCCTTGGCTAGAGAATTCATCATCAAATGGGAAGTCTACTGAGGATGAACTTAACTATCCATTAATCAATCAGTAAACATGTATTAAATAAATACCTACTATGTGCCAGGCACTGTACCTAGCTAGGCAGGTACTCCAATCTATTGCCCAGACCTTTCTACAGTGGAAAATCGACCAGAGCTTATACACTCCCCTCTGGTATAGGATTTGGGAATTCAGGGTAGCTCTGAACCATGAGGCAAAGTACCCAAAAATCACAAAAACTCATGTTTAAGGTTTTTCAAAGCACATTCCTCACAACAACCCTCTGAGCTGAGTAGTAGTAGCTCTTATAGGTCATAGGACTCCAAGGGAACTTAGAGGTCATCTAGTCCAAAACCCTCATTGAGAAACCCAAAATCCAGAGAGTGACTTGCCCAAGGTCACACAGATAATAAGTACCAGGGTCAGGATTTGAACCTAACACCTCTGACTCCACTCTTCCGATTGCACCACGCTGCATCTTGTTACTATGCTCTTTTTGTAGATAAGAGAAACTACAGCCTACAGCTAAACCTCAGACACCTGTGGGCTGCCCGAAACCAAGAGAGGGGGAATGTGGTGCAGTGGATAGAGTGCCAGGCCTGGAGTCAGGAAGACCTATCTTCCTGAGTTCAAATCTGGCCTCAGATACTAACTGTATGACCCTGGGCAAGTCACTTAACCCTGTTTGCCTCAGTTTTCTCACCTGTAAAATCAGTTGAAGAAGGAAATGGCAAACCACTCCAGTATCTTTGCCAAGAAAACTCCAAATGGGGTCATGAAGAATTGGACACAACCAAAAACAACTGAACATCAACCTTGGAACTATGCCTAAGAAACCTAGAGGCAGCTCAATGGATAGAGTCCTAGACTTGGAGTCAGGATAGACCTGAGTTTAAAGCCTACCTTGGAAACTTACATAGCTGTTACTCTAGGCAAGTCGTTGAACCTTTCTCAGCCTCAGTTTTCTTATCTATAAAATGGGGATAACCCCACATGGTTGCTGTGAGAATCAAATGAGATAACCTATGTGAAGCAGTTTGCAAACCTTAAAGGGCTGTATAAATCCTTGTCATTGCTATCATTATTAGAAATGTTTTTAAAAATGCCCTCCATATCACAGCAACCACAGAGAGGTCTCTTGTCTCAGTAGAGGAACTAACAAAGATATAGATTCTGGGGTCCCTGCAAAAAGGCACTGAGTTTAGGTACAACCCAACCCAGGGATGTGGACTGAAACTGGGTCAGGCTGGGAGAATGGGAGCACACATACAGTGTGTTTCAGCCTTCCCTACAATCCCTTTTTAAGGCCTCAGGGGCAAATGCTCAGTTTTAGATTCTCCATATGGTAGATGTGGATGGTGCTCAGGGTATTCAAACCAAATTAAGTCCCTGGGCTCAGAATCCTCGGGTCAACCTTTGAACTATCCCAGACTCACTATAGTCCTTCAGGGATACTACAAGGCTGATCCAGATTCCCATTCTCCCCAAGGCTGCCAAGGCCTGGAACAAACATCCAGAGCCCACCCCACTTAGAACCTTTTTTTGTAAGTGGTAGGCTAGATCCAAGGCTGCTTCTAAGGTGTAGTGGGATATGAGGCACGTAGGGCAGTAGGATGGCAAACACAAACTCATCTCATTTATTATTACTCCATATCTACCTTCCCACTTGTTTAGGACTATAGTCAGTCCCTTGGGATCAGGTTTTATTACAGATCATGAGAAACTCTTAGAGCAAATCTAAGACCTCCTAATAGTAATAATGATAATGCTTCATGGTTACATAAAGAACTGGCCTTGGGATAGGAACAACCTAAGCTCAAGCTCCACTTCTGAAAAATACCAGCTGTGGTAGACTTGGGAAAACCACTTAACATCTCAGCCACCCAGGCAACTCTAAGACTATAATTGCAGAACAGTACCTGATCTGCAATGGTGCAGAGCTTGCCATATCAATTAAATCATAAATTAAATCAATTTAATCTGGACCCACTCCCACCTCCACCTCACCCCCAAAATGACATAGCTTTTTACAGTTTACAAAGCCTTTCTTCACAATAAGGCAAATTTGATTATCTTCATTTCACAGTTGAGAAAACTGATTCTCAGAGATATTAAGAGATTTGACCATAGTCAACTAGCTAAGGAAATAGTAAAACCAAGGATTCAGGCTCAGATCTTCCATCTCTCAGCCCTGTGCTCATTCCCCAGCTTCACAATGACTTGCCATGATACACTAGCTTGTCAGACCCAAACCACAAAGGCTCATGGCTTCCAACAATAGGAAACACCATAGGGTCTTTTTCTCCTCTTCTCTAGGGGATCTTTTCCTACCATGACCAAGCCTTAAAGGGTAGGAGGTTCCTACTTGTACCCCATCCCTGGTCAACCTCCACTCCATTGTTGTGGTCTTTGCTCTTCAGAACCCAAACTCACAGTTCCTCTTCCTATAAAGAAAACCCATGGGGAGGAGGGGGGAGAGGAGAGATACCTCCACCAAAGTTGGGCCCCAGTTCTTACTTGTTTACTCCATCTTCGGTATACTCGCTGCGGTAAAAGCCAGCCAGGTCATCAGCCAGCTCTCCAACAAAGGTACTCTCCATCTCATAGTAATGGCCAACTACCAGTTTATTTTTCAAATGCACAACCAGATACTGGGTTGGTATCACCAGCTCAGTCCTATCAATTTGGGGGGGCTGGGAGTCATTTAGCCCCTTCAGACTCACATGGTGGCCATCCTTCATTGTATAGTTGAGTTTATTGCTGTGGATGATAATGACATCGGTTTGCTCTTTACAAAGGAAGCGAACAGTGCTCTCACCCCAAAAGATGTATAGGCCCCAGTCATCCTTGGTCAGATTCGGCCTCAGCTTCACAGTGTAATGGTCAGGAATCAGCGACTTTGGCAGCCGGTATCTGTTCCAGGCTATGCTTGGATCCAGGGTCGTGGGGGCCTGGGGGGCCGTGGGGGCCTGGGGGGCCGTGGTGGCCATGGTGGGAATTTGGCTGGTGGGGTTTTCTGGTCCCTGCACATTTTTATTCTTCTCCTCTGAGTATAGGACTGACAAGGCAATGACAGTGCATATAGCTGCTACAGCAAAAAGGATACCCACGATGCCCAGTGTCTTGGAGATGAAGAAGCCTTTGGCCATGGCGGCAGTGTGAGGGGGTGGGGGATGGAGATGAAGGGGGACTGGATATGGGAGAGCAGGGATCTGGGGGAAATTCTCAGAGGAGAGGTCTGTAGCACCTGTCCTGGGCTTTTATGTAGCAGGGTAAGGGGAGGCCCATGAACAGCTTTAGGAGGTAAAAATTAACCAGGCTGAGACAGGCGAAGGTCACGTTCAATGGTTCAGGTCCACACTTTCCCTCGGGCTCCAGAGAAGGGAGAAAGGCAAAGTGATTGGTCAACAGCACACAGGCCCTGCTGGGAGCAAAAAGGGTGTCAGGTTACAGTCTGCAAAAAGCACCCCAATGGGCAGTCTGGGTTTTGAAGCACAGCTAAGAGAATGCCACCGAGGCTGGGAGCCTGGCGTTAAAGGATCTCCAGGAGGAAACAGCTTTTGATTATAGCAAAAGAGATCTAGCTGAGGGACAAGGAAGAACTATCTGGTAGCAAGAGATACAAGTTAGAGTCAAAAAAAGAATGCGGGAATTAAGGGTGCAAAGGACCAGAAGGGCCATCTAGTTCCACCACCACCACCACAACCACCCCCACCCCCTTTACAAGTGAGGAAACTGAGGCCCAAAGAGATCGTCAATTGCCCAGGGTCACCCGTAGTCATTAGTAGAGCTGGAGGGTAAACCCAGCTTCCTCCCTCTGTATCTAGCTGTTTAGAGGGATTTGAAATCAGTTTACTGTCTCTGGCAGAGATTACCCTAGAAAGATAAATATCAACCTTTTCTCAAGTGGTGACGTGGTAGAAAGAGCACTGTGGTTGGAGTCAAAGGACCAGGAATTCAAATCCTGGTTCTGCTCCTTAGTACCCATGTGATAAGTTACTTTACCTCTCTGGGCCTCAGTCTCTTCATTTGTAAAAGAATAAGTCTTCTTAGACTAGAAGATCTCTAAGGTCCTCTCCTGCTCTTGATCCTATAACCTGGGTTCTGATTTTAGTGGAGATTCTGCGATTTCCTTTGGTGATAGATTCCTCACAAACCTGAAGCTCAAAAAGTTCTTATTATCTAACCTAAGTAGTTTCTGGAGACTTGTTTTAGTTGCAAGGGGGTGGGGGAGGAGCAGGCTGTGGCTCATTCTTTCTTGTCTTGTTATTGGTGGAAATGGAAAAATTTACATTAAAGATGACCATTGCTTTTCTCAGCCTTCCATTCCCCTGGAAAAATGATGTCAATTCTTTTGGCACAATGAGGGAAGGCATCTTTTTGGGGCCTTTAATTACTTTCTTTGCTGACCTCCTGATCTTCTTATAGCTTTCTAAATCTCCGTTGCCTTGAGGATTGTTAATAATAATGACAATTCACATTTTGTATGATGCTTTAAGGCTTACAAGCATATTACCACATGCTTTTGCTCACAACCCTGCAAGGTGTGTAGTTCCAAGCATCATCATCTTCATACCAGGTAGCATGTCTACATCACTTCAAAGCTGGCAAAGTGCTTTACAAATATTATCTCATTTTCTCTTCACAACAACCCTGAGTAAGGTACTATTTTTATAAACACTTTACAGATGGGAGAATGGAGGAAGAGAGAGGTTAAGTGATTTGCCCAGGGTCACACAGATATTTAAGTGTCTGAGACCAGATCTGAACTCAAGTCTTACTGAAGATGATCTCTTCAGGTACAAAGACAAATGAAATTTCCAAAAACCTATGGTGGTAGCAACTTCAGGTTGCCAGAGAACACCTTAGTGGAAACTAGTCTCGTAGGATTTAACACTGGAATAGACCATAGAGGTCAACTAGCCTAACCCCTTCTTTCAGTCCATACTGGTCTACTTGCTGTTCCTAGAACCTAACATTAGATCTTCCATCTCTGTGTCTTTGGACTGGCTGTCCCTCATGTCTCGAATGTTCGACTTTTTTATCATCCTTGACTTATTTTAAAACTCAGCTCAACAATTTGGAACTATGCCCAAAGGGCAATAAAAATGTGCATACCCTTTGACCCAGCAATAGCACTTCAAGGGCTGTATCCCAAAGAGATCATAAAAATGGGAAAAGGATCCACGTGTACAAAAATATTTATAGCAGCTTTTTTTATGGTGGCAAAGAATTGGAAATTGAGAGGATGGCCATCAATTGGGGAATAACTGAACAAGATGTGATATATGAATGTAATGGAATACTATTGTGCTATAAGAAATGATGAGCAAGGCAGACTTCAGAAAAACCTAGAAAGACTTGTAGGACTGATGCTGAGCGAAGTAAGCAGAACCAGGAGAACACTGCACAGTAATAGCCACGTTGTTCAATGACTAGTGTTGATAGACTTAGCCCTTCTCAGCAATGCAAGGATCTAAGACATCTCCAAAGGTCTCATGACAGAAAATGCTATCCACATGCACAGAAAGAACTATGGAGTTTGAATGCAGATCGAAGTATACTATTTTCTCTTTTTTTTTTCTTCTGTTTTGTTTTGTTTCCTCTTTCTGGTGGTTCTTCCTACTGGTTCTAATTCTTCCTTATAACATGATGAATTTGAAAATGTTTAATAGGAATGTATTAATTTAATAAGAATGTATTCTTAGAGCCTATATCAGATTGCATGCCATCTTGGGAAGGGAAGTGGGGAGGGAGGGAAAAATTAAAAACTCAAAAGCTTATGAAAGTGATTGTTGAAAACTAAAAATAAATTAATAAAAAAAAACACTCGGCTTAAATGACACCTTCTATAAGAGGCCTCAGGTCTCACAATGGATAGAGCACTGGGCCTGGAGTCAGGAAAACCTGAGTTCAAATCCACCCTTAGACAGTTACTGGCTGTGTGACCTCAGGCAAGTCACTGATCCCTGTTTGCCTCAACTATAAAATGAGCTGGAGAAGGAAATGGCAAACCACTCCAATATCTTTGCCAAGAAAACCCCACATGGGGTCATAAAGAGTCAGGATTGAACAACAACGGAGGCCTTTCCTAGTGACCCCAGCTGCTAATGCCTCCCCCTCTAAGGTTAACTTGTATCTATTCTGTATATACTACTTATTGACCTTTTGTGTCCCTCATTAGCATGTAAGCTCCTTGAGGGTAGGATTTGTCTCATCCCTACCACCTAGCTCTAGGCCTGGAACATTCTAAGTGCTTAATAAATAAATACTTGTTGATTAATTGATTTTACAGATAGGTAAAGGGGGGCCAAGGGGTGGTGAAAAGATTTCATCAAGGTCACAGAGATAGTAACTAGTAAAATTGGAATTTGGACATGTGACTCCAAAACTTTCCACTGCACCACAATTAGCTGAAGCCACCTAAGAGGAAGGCCCTATGGCAACAGGAAGGAGTCAGTCTTCTTTGGAGTTGCCCAGTGCAGTGAGTGATGGACAGTTATGCTTATGCCCTTGTCAAAAGGAGGGCAAATGCCCTAACTCCTCAAAATGGTAGCAGGCCTATTACTGAATGGTGCTCAGTGCTAGGGACAATACTTATTTTTAAAATATGTAATTTGAGAGTGTGAGTGGCAATGACAGTGGATAGACAGCTAGCCTCAGAGTCAGGAAGCCTGGACTTCTAGTCCCTCCTATGACACATTGGCTGGGTGGCCCTGGGCAAGGTCCAGAGTCAACTCTCTAAGACTCTGAGCTGTAGAGAAGGTGCCAATATGCATCAGGAGAGGGGACGTTCTTGTTACAAGTTCCCTATATGTTCTTAATGAAGTCACAGATTCAGCCCTCCCACCTAATCCCCCCAAAAAAGGGTGAGTGGAGGACCAGAATTATCTATTATCCCTAAAACAGTCAGGCGGGTTTATGATGGGTTTGAGAGGCAGTTTGGGATCAAGAAGAAAAGGAATTTACTGGACTAGGCTTTGGAAGGCCCAGTTCTTCCTCTAACTCACTGAGTCACAAGAACTCTGGCCCTCACTTGTAAAATGAGGTATTTGAACAAGAATGTCAATGAGCCCTCTATCTTGAAGAGCATATAGCCTTCCTCAAATTAGGAGCCAATCAGACATGTGCGAAAGTCAATAAGGAAAATAAACAGGAGAGACAGGGCCAGCTTCCTTGTTTGACATCAGGATTAGTCCACACTTGCCCTCACACAGACTTCCAGGAGTTGATTTTGGGGGGGAGGAGGGAGAATTTTAGCTTTCAGACCTACACACCTTTGGGTGGCATTTGAGCTGCCAGTCAGCCCTGTCCCTGGTAACTCTAAATCTCAGGACTTTTGTCTAAGGTTTTGCTTCTGAAATTCAGCTCCACCCACATCCCAAACCATGCTGGCGGGTACTCTCTTGAAACTCAGTGGCTGAAGTCTAGGAGTAGGACTTCTCAGGACATCCTCATTGTTGTCTGAACAGCAGAAAAGGCAGGAAAAGGTAAGATCTCAATGATCTGGTAGAGAAGGTCACTTGCCAGTGGCAAGAATGTTGACAGAGGGGAGTTCTTCTATGATCTGGGGGTGGGTGGGAGTAGTATGCCTCAAACTCTGCCACCTAGTGGGGTAACCTGAATGCCCTCACCTCTGCAGTTTAACAAAACCGCCCAATAGAAGTCAGTTGAGGTGGGCTCCCCTAGCCGTGGTCTGAGTCCTCCTGCTCTATCTCCTCTGCAGAGGGTCTCCCCTCTGCTTCTTGGGGGCAGCGTCCAACGCTTTGTCCAAGGCCAAGGAGGAGGGGAACGACTCACCGCCTATGGAAGGTAGGCACTTCTACATCAGTGCAACCAAAGAACAAGAGTTTGGGCCTAATGTGACCCTGACACCAGCAGAGCTGTCTAAGCTGCCGTGCTGGAGGGAGGTCCAGGAAGATGCAGTATCAACAGGACAGAGAGCAAAGGGCAGGGTGAGGGGGAAAAAAGGGCAAGAAACATACAAAGGTGGGCTGATGCATAAAGCAGGATGACGTCCATTTTCAGCAGTGTACTCTAGCCATCCAGCCATGGCAATCTTCACTCTCCAAAGGTTTCCAAGCTGTTGCTGGACAGATCTCCTTTTGCCACCAAAATACCAGTAGGTAGAGTAAAGAGGTTAGTAATAAAACTTAGGAATATAGGGGCAGCTAGGTGGTGCAGTGGATAGAGCACCGGCCCTGAAGTCAGGAGGACCTGAGTTCAAATACGACCTCAGACCAAGCACTTAACACTAGCTGTGTGACCCTGGGCAAGTCACTTAACCCCAATTGCCTAAAAAAAAAATAAATAAATAAATAAAACATGGGAATAATGACAATTCACATTGATAAGATGCTTTAAACACATCATCTCATTTGGTCCTCAAAATGATCCTGTGAGGTGGATACTACAGGTATTATGAGTTTCTCTTCTATAAGTGAAGAAAAAGGCCTAAAGAGCCTGGGCAAATGACTTGCCCAAAATCATACAACTACTGAACGTTAGGGAAAGGATTCGAACCCAGACTCCTTCTGACTTGAAGCCCAAGTACTCTTTTTTTGGGGGGGGAGGCAATGGGGGTTAAGTGACTTGCCCAAGGTCACACAGCTAGTAAGCATCAAGTGTTTGGTCTGAGGCCAGATTTGAACTCAGGTCCTCTTGACTTCAGGGCCGGTGCTCTATCCACTGCGCCACCTAGCTGCCCCCCAAGTACTCTTTCTGCTATACCCTTAAACTAATACATTGGGCTTAGAAGAATTGCACAAGGTCACGTAGGCAAGAAATGTCAGAGTTCAACTTGCAATTCTAGTATCTAGACCCCCAGCCTACCCCCAACCCAACCTCAGTTAGTGCTCCGTGCACTGTCATATATCCACTAACTCTGGATTCTATCAAGCCCACCTTTTTCATTTTACAGATGAGGAAACAGAGGCTGAGGAAGAATTAGTGACTTGCCCAGGGTCACATAGTTACTACATGCCTGAAGCAAGACTTAAAACTCAGGTCTTTCAGCCTCCAAGTCCCATATTCTATCTATTACCCTGCCTTCAAATAGCTATAGTCTTTCCCCCAAGAATCAGGTCTAAACGGACTATCTTTTGGGCTTTGGGCATGTCTTCTAGAGGTCTGGCCAGCAGAAGTGATGCTGATTAGGTAGAAGTTGATGACGGTAGGGTTTGATAAACCCAGATACAGAGCACCAAATAGACCATCAGACCTCTAGTTCTTGCAGATGGGTGTGGCTACCTGAGGGGTAGAGAGACAGCTGACCTGGGAATGGGAAGCAGCTCAGTTATGGTTTCCCTACATTCTGCTCTAAAGTCTGAGTCAGGATGAGGCCCTGGGCCAGCCCAGCAGGGCACTTCCTATGGGAGCTTCAGAAAAACATGTTTGTACTGTGAGAACCGAGTGTCCCTCATCAGACAGCCAGCATCCAGCCCACTCCACCACAATTGAATAGGATGAAGGTCAGATGATTGGGGGTGGGGGGGTGGAGCTGGGGAGGAGGAAGGTTTTATGGGTCCAGTTCTACTGCTGATCCCAAGAAGTCCCAGGAACTGTCAAAAGGTCCTCCCCTAAGTACAGAAAAGAACTAGGCAGTGACTAGGTGCCCCAGACAAGGTTTGAAAATTGTTCTCTTATGGAAATGTTTTGCATGATTGCATGTGTATAATCTATATCAAATTGCTTGCCTTCTCAAGGAAGGGGGAAGGGGAGGAAGGAAGGAAAGGAGGGAGAGAATTTGGAACTCAAAATTTAAAAAAAAATAATAAAAACTTATTTACATGTAATTAAGAAAAAAAGAAAATAAATGAAAATTGTTTCCTGCATCCCACCATACCCACCAATTCTCTGAGCCTTCACTATAATATTGACTTCTTTTTTAAATTAAGGCCTGAACTTATTGTTTCAACTGCACAGTGATCTCCTAAAGTAAAGATTCCTTTCACTTATATAGATTCCAAGTCTGGACCAAGAATTGACTTAATTCATAAACATCTATGCACCACATAGGACAGAACTTCTTGGTATAAAAAATAAATCGCCTATGCCAAGAATGTTCTTCCTTATCTGTGCCTTTTAGAACCCTTTTTTCTATTCAAAGCCCAGCTTGAACATGTCACTTCCTACAACCAACTTTTCCTAATTCTCTAGGGACTTAGAATCTGTGCCTTCCAAGTGCCTTTTTTTTATGCATTTGTCTATCTAGGCACATGTAGCCACTCAGTGGAATGCAAACTCCTGGAGAAAAGGGGCTGTTTTGTTTTTGTATCCTCAGCACCTAGGACAGTGCTTAATAAATGAGCAGTTCTCACTAAAAAGTGATCTTCATTGCAACTCCTACGCTAGGAGTAGATAGTGGTGTGGAGGATGGAGCACTGGGCCTGGATGGAGGAAGACCTGAATTCAGATATAGCCTGACATTTATCAACTGTGTGTCCTTGGGCAAGTCACATAACCTCTTTTTTCCCTCAATTTCCTCAACTGTAAAATGGGGATAATACTAGCACCCACCTCCCAGGGATATTGTGAGGATCCATGGATAACATTTATAAAACACCTAGCACATAGGCACTATGTAAATGCTATAGTTATTATTTTTATTATGTCCTAGTCGGTGGCCTATCCTTAATCCCTTATGTTGCCAGGGAACTACAACCCAGCTTCCCTAAGCCAAAGATTTTTTTTTCATCTCTTGATCTGCAATGAACATTAGAACGATAAAGAAGATTTGTACAGCTGAATTTCAGGGGTAAGCAGAAGCAAGTAGATTAGGGGGAAAAGGCAAGGACCTTGGTGCTTCTGATAAGGTAACTACAGCAATGGACTAGTTTATTAAAGGGGTGGAGCAAGAGGCTGGAGGCAACACTAGCTGCTGGTTAATATTCTTAGTCAGATCTTTATAGTTAGTTCTGTGGGGATAGAATAATTCAGCTCCTTATATATGGCAAACACTTAAATGTAAGCTGGATTGAGTTTAACTAGAGTGGAGAGAGATACCACCCAGAATAGAAACCTCTGGGTAAATGTAATGACAAACTACTTCCAATGGTGTCAGTTTCCAACTGGGACTGGCCAGAGACCAAGTTTCCAAGACTGTCTTTGAGGCCTTCCTTCTTTCCACCTTCCCTTTATACTACTCCTCAAATCACACTGAGGCTGACTCTACTCCTGTTTTTGCTACTGACATTTAAATGTCCTAATCTCCAGCTCCCATCTAAATTAAGCTTTATCCTCTACCCTATAGGGGCCCTCATCCCTCAAGTTGTTTCCTGTCCCTATAAACTTACATAAACCCCATTGCAGTCTCAGTCCCATACCACACAACAAACACACACACACACGTTCTTCCATTTTGTCCCTCATCTACTCATCTCCCTAGGAAAGATGTGTATAGTGCAAATAAATTTAGAGCTAGAAAGAACTCTAAAGGCCATCTTTTCCAGCCTCTTCATTTTACAGGTGAGAAAACTAAGATACAGAGAGGTTAAGGCTCAGCCAATGACACAGATTTGAATCCAAGTTTCCCAACTCCAAATCCAGGGCTCTGGCCACTATACCCTGGGTGCTAGTCCTGGCTCTGTCCCTAATTGACTAGATAGACTACAGGCAAATAATTTAACCTTTCAGGGACTTAGTTTCCTCACCTGGCACGTGGCATCTTGGATTCTATTTTCCCTTGCTCAACTCTTACAAAATGCTCCTACTCAACCATCCTTGGGATCCCACCCTAGAGTCAGTTGACCATTATTTCTTGCTCCAGCCTGCTTGCCAGCACCCCCAAACACCAAGATACTTTTTCTAAAGGGTCAGGGGCACCAGGCAGAGGGAGGAGGAGCCAGGACCCCAAAGAAGGGAGCGTTCCTTGGGAGCATGTCCAAATAAAGCAATCCAAAGCCAAAGGCTCCTACTCACCTTCCCGTCTCCAGCTGTGGTTGTTCACATCCATGTTTCCTCTTCCAGCTGTTGCTGCTGCTGTGGTCCCAGCACCTTGTCCTCCCCCCCTGAACTCACTCTTAGGTCTTCTGAGCCAGGCCAAGACCCAGCCCTCCCCTGCAAAGGAGTAGCTGACACCCACACTCACTAGACTCCTCCTATCCCCCAGCCCATCTCAATAGGAAACTTCTCCATGTTTTTAAGGGGAAGTAACCTGACCTTATGAACGGCCCTCTGGGTTAACCCTTTCCATGGCTACCAGGGCAAAACCAGAAGAGCAACCACAAGAAAATATACCTATAATCTGATGCTGCAGAAAAGAAATTCATGTCCCTGCCAGCAATAGTAGGGATCCTGGGTGGCACTGGGTGACCCACCAGAGAAAGGCATTCCTGCCGAGCCCAGCTACAAGCAGGCCTGGAGTGAAGAGTGGTGGAGAAGTAGGGGAATTAGCAGGACCCTCAGTGGAAACATGAAGAGTTCTTTGTTCCTTGGGTTGCTTCATTCCTGGCTATATATGCTGGTCTGCAAAACCCACCATCTGGCTGTAGTTCTACATCCCCTAGGTCCCAGGGACCTGGCTTAGGACCATGTTCCTCTCTGCTCCCCAGCAACAGCTGCTTACACATCTGGAAAGCATTTGTTTTTGGTTAAGGAGGCAGATTCTTGTCCTGTCCTTCAGATGCCAGGAATAAGCAGAAAAGCTTGGGACTGGAATTGCTTGACTCCTAAGGAGTAGGGTTGGGATTAGTTGTGGAGGTGCATCTAACCCCCCAGCTCAATCCCTGACTGGCAGAGGCTTCCTTTCCAGCTTGCAAAATCTCTTCATCACATGAACCCAGAGCTAAACTTGCCAGGATTATCAGAACCAAACTCTGCCCTGGATACCACGCCTAATCTCCGAAGCTTCCTCTTTTTCTTTTTTTACCTTTTACACTTAAGAGTTTTCCAGATAGCTAAAGTTTCTCCCTCTAGACAAAAGACTTTTTTATTTTTATTTTTGCCATTTCTGATGAGAATGTCCCTGGGCTGTAGTAACAGAAGCACTAGAATGGGAGTCAGAGAGCTTAGATTTGAATCTTGGCTCTTCTGCTTACAAACTGTGAACATGAACAAATCATTGAGTAAATCTGAGACTTAGTTTCTTCATTGGTAAAATGAGAGGATTTCACTAGATACCCTCCTAGGTTCTTTCCAGCTTTAACGTTCTGTGAGTATATATGAAACCTTTAAATGTATTACAAAAAGGAAGGGGGGAGCCTACACACAGGAATGGACAGAGATAATTTGGAAAGACACAGGAGGGCGGCTAGGGGGTGCAGTAGATAAGAGCACCAGCCCTGGAGTCAGAAGGAACTGAGTTCAAATGTAGCCTCAGGAGCTTACTAGCTGTGTAACCTGGGCAATTCACTTAACCCTGAAAGCCTCCCACATTTAGAAAAAGAAAAGAAAAAAGACAGGAATGATAATAACAACAACAATTATTGACATATAGTATTATGAAAGGCAGTGTTGGATAGTAGAAAAAGGGCTAGCCTATGCACTTCTTAAGAAGCTCTGGGTTCAAGTACTGATTGTGTGGCCGTGGGCAAGTCACAGCCCCTCGGTGATCTACACGGTTCTCTTAAGATTATAAATCACAGAGAGGGTACTGCCTGGCATTGGTAGAGGGTGTTTCCTCACCTCGAAGTTACCTCTACAAATGAAATTATAGGTCCAGCCCCACTATCTAGGCAGCTAGATGGGTCAAAGTGGATATAGCACTGTCTTTAGTCAGAAGACCTGAGTTCAAATCCAGCCTCAGAAATACTTACTCCTTTGTGATTCTGGGCAAGTCCCTTAACCTGTCTGCCTACCTTGCCTCAACTGTAAAATGGGAATAATAACCGCACCTACCTCACAGGTATCTCAGATGAGATATCTGCAAGGAGCTTAGTACAATGGCTGGCATGTAGTAGGAATTGTCTAAATGTTTGCTCCCCTTCACTATCTAATAGGCACTGTATGTATCTCACTAGAGCCTTACAACAACCCTTTGAGGTAGGTGCAATTATTATCCCCATTTTACAGATTAGGAAACTGAGGCTGAAAGGAGTTAAGTTTAAAAAACCCAGGGTCAGTAAGTGTCTGAGGCAGGATTTAAACTCAGATTTTCCTAATTTCAAGTCAGGAACCACGGTCCAGCTCTTTATCTACAATAAGCAGTTATAGTTACTAATCTGTCAAAATTACTTTCTAATGTAAACAATCTTCAATGTATATTTAAAAAGTCTTGGTACAACAATAAACTTTTAAAGATTATCTTTTCATGCCTTCCTTAAACAGACTGAAATAAACATAATTCAGTGCTCTACAGAAGCCACCCATAAGTATTCCTAAACACTCCTTGAACTTTTTCATCATTTAGAATTATTTCACTTCTACTTCCTACTTACTACTACTTACTACTTACAAAATTCCACCTTTCGCTTGCTCTCTCCCTGTCCTAAGTCTCCCAACCCCCATCAGATTTTTGTCCTCATCGTGATCTCTCTTACTCCTTTCTCAGATCTTCCTCATTTGCCTCCCAAGACAACCTGGATGGAATCATCAGCCTATTTCCCTTATTTTTGATAGCATCCTACGTGACCCACTTCATTAATGCCCAAACTCCCTGGTAAAGCTCGATATTTACCTTCCTGCTGGTAGGCATCTAAGCATTGATGAGGAATGCCGAGAAACTTGTGGCCAGACTGGGTCCACTAGAGATTTTGTCTGATCTCAGCTGGGCCCACAAGGCTCGGGACTCTGTCTTAAGGGCTGATAGGAATCTTTTCTACTCTTTTCAAATTCCCAATTGTAGCCCTGCCTCCCCCACCTGTAGATAAAACTTTAATTCTTTTGGAAAAATGTAGAGGTCAACAGAGGCCACCCAGAAGAAGCTCCTTCACTCTGCTTTCAAAGGGAAAAACGCCAATCATTCTCTAAACCACCCCTAGGCCTGTTATCTTGATCACATCTTCTGCCGCCACCAAAACCTGGTACCGTCAATTACCCCACCTTCTCTTGCCTTTTCAAAGGCAAACCCTCCCACTGGTTCTTTCCCTTTAGCCTCCACCCACCCAAAACAACCCCGCAAATAGCCCACCTTTTCTTTCGGTCCAGACTTAGGATTTTATCAGTATAGGAAAGTCCCTTGACCAAAATAGATCTAGAATTGTAATTTGCCCAAGGTCTCACATCCACTAGGTAAATCTTATCTAAAATCCTTTCTGTTACTGAAAGTCTTTTCCAATCCCTCTTAAATCTAGTACTTCCTATTTTTCTTTAGCTTTTTTTTTTAGCAAGTCTTTAGCTTGCTCTGTATGTATTTGTTTGCATGTTGCTGTCCCCACTCCATTGTGAATTCCTGGAGGGCAGGAATTGTCTTTTATCTCTTTTTATATCCTCAGTGTGCAGTGCCTGGTACATAGGAGAAGCTTAATAAATGTTTATTAATGGAGAGGCTGACCTTGATTGACCTCAGGCCTTCCTGACTCTGAAACAGGCTCTATCGTCCCACCAGATGTCCTCAATCTTAAATAAAATAAAATAAAATTTAGACTTAGAGTGTAAAATGAGACAAATTTTTCGGATATAGTCAATGAGGAATATTTGTTAAAAGAGTGGGTATTTTTTTTTAATGAATGTAAAAACATTAATTGCTTGCTAGAGGTCAAGGTCTGTGTTAAGCTAAAGATATAAATAAAAAACCAAAAACCATCCCCAAACATTAAAAAAATTCAAATATTGTTCAGTTGTTTTTCAGTCATATCTGACTCTCTATGACCCCATTTGGGGTTTTCTTGGCAAAGATACTGGAGTGGTTTGTCATTTCCTTCTCCACTTCATTTTACAGATGAGGAAACTAAGGCAAACAGGGTTGGGTTAAGTGACTTGCCCAGGGTCACACCGCTAGCAAGTGTCTGAGGCCAGATTTGAACTCAAGAAGAGGAGTCTTCCTGACTCCATCCCTGGTGCTCTATCCACTGCTTCACCTACTCCATACATTCTAATAGGAAAGATCAAACAAAAGAACTGGGAGCCTGGTCATTTTGGTCTAAACTAAATTTAGAGAATGGGGAATGAGGTGAGGGGAGGGGGGAGGTTGGAGAGGCAATCTGGTAAGGACATAGAGGAGGTGGCCACCAGATGGCCAGGTGGGATAAAAGGAAGCATGTCCTGGGTTTTTCCTAAAATAGTGGCCCAAAAGAATCAGTCACCAGTCAGGAGAGCTGCTCTTCCTGACGTCATCCTCCTCAAAGGGGAGTGAGGAAGAGTAGAAGAGAAAGAAAGTAGATTTTTATTAACTGAAAAAAAAATTCTTTTTTTGAAAGAAAAAAACTTCCATAGACCTTTTTATACACTCTTACCTAGCATTTCTTTCCTCTCCTTCACTCCTATACTTCCTGAAAAAGTAGTCTACGCTTGTTGCCTCAATTTCCTTACTTACCATTCAATCAACTTCTTAAAAATTGGCTTCTGCATCCACCACTTTCCTGACAGTCAGTGAAAGGTTTATCTATTTGGAACTCAAAAGATCCTTAGGAATTATCTAGTATAACCCTTCATTTTACAGCTAAGGCCCAAAAATTAGCTGATTTATCCTAGGTTACACAAGAAATAATCCAGTGCTTTTTCTACTACACCACAACTCAGTCAGTCAATAAATATTTATTAAGAGCCTACTATTACTAGGCACTGTATTAAGTGACTACGGATACAAAAAGAGGCAAAAGACAGTCCCTGCACTCAGAGAACTCCCAATCTAAAAGGCTAGACAAGGCAAACAAATATAGTCAAACAAGTTACATACACGATAAATAGAAAACAATTAAGAGAGAGGTAAGGCATTAGGATTAAGATGGATTGAGGAAGACTTCCTGTAGGAGGTGGGATTTTAGTTGGGACTTTAAAAAGTTTCATCCTAGTTCTCTTTCTATCCATCTGACCACTCCTTGGTCTCTTTCTCATCATTCTCCCCCAACCGGCTACTAAATATTGGTATCCTCCAGAGTTCTGTTTGCAACCTTACCTTTGCAAAGTTAACATATCAAAGACTGAACTTATCACCTCCTTCACCCCAAACCTGCTTCACCTCCTAATTTTCATATTTACATTAATAGTTTCTTTCTGGCTCAGAACTACAGAATCCCCTTTGACACCTCAGTTCTTAGCTTTGGCCTGGAATATAACCCCAGGCTTCTAAATGGTTTCCTAAAGGAAATGGCAAACTACTCCAATATCTTTGCCAAGAAAATCCCAAAAAAGGGGTCATGAAGGGTCAGACATGAGTGAAAGGACTGAACAACAACAAAAACCTCTAATCTCAACTCTTTCTAATTCATCCTACACACTGATGCCTAATGAATCTTCCTCAAGCCCCTGCTCTTGTCTCCCCTGCTGCTCATAAGCCACGTAGCCTACAGAATAAAGTTCACCTTCTTGACTCTCACATTGAACTTAACTCCAGTCTACATTTCCAGACTTATCTTTCAATCCTTTCCCTTTAACCATTCTAGGTTCTAACCAAGGTAGACTACTTGGACCCTATTCAAATTGTTCCTGCATTTTCCCACCTCCTTGTCTTTGGCTCAACCAATGGCACAACTCCTCTGCCTGGAAAGCCAGTTACTGCCTTCCTTCATACTTGACCTCAGGTCTGCCGTCCAATTCCTACCCATGCTTCAAGGCTCATTCAAATGCAATTTCCTTCATTAAAGCCTTTCCAGACAACACAGATATGCTATATTGAAGAAAAGAATTTGATGATAGCCAAGGGATACAGGAACACTGGTTATCGGGGTAGAGAATTAAACAGGGAATTGGGATGAGGAGGCGGGAGAGGGCAGGCACAATAGCACATCATTTATCCAAAGATCACATCAGGCATTCACCAATCTGGAACCAATAAAGAAAATGAAGTAATCTCTCTCTCAGCTGAACACTGTAACTGTCTCATGACCCTTATCTCTTATATATCCTATTATAATTATTTACATATGTCTTATTGCCCTTATCAGAGCCCAAGTTTCAAGAAGGTAGGGACATCTCATTTATATTGCCCATGGTGCTCAATAAATATTTGTTGAATGAAGGAAGGAATAATTTAGCATAGTACCTGTGATTTCACTGGTATTAGAAACTCCTCAGTGAGGAAACTAGCAATGCAGGTCAGCACCTTCTTTGCAACTTATATAGAAAGATTCCTGGAGCCCTGTGAGGTTTAGGGACTAGCCCAGGGTCACACAGCTAATATTATAGAGACTTAAACTTTAGCCTTCCCAACTCTGAGGCCAGCTTGCTAACCAATACATAATAGTCTCTCGAGGTTTGTTTGTTTTTTTTTTTTATCGTAAACATGGACTGTTACCCTAAGCAGGTATGCTAGAGGTGGTATTAGAATACACATGGAGGTCAGATTGTGTCTGTTTTTGTAGCTTTTCCATCTCTTCTCTCATTTTTTCGGCTGTTCCTTGCTTCTAAGACGCTCTGAGCTGTGAAGCCGAAAACCAACCTTGACTGACTTATATCTATATTGAGAAAATGGACCCTGAAGAAGGGCCAGGACTCCCATGAATAAAGTGCATTAGCTTTTAGCTTACTTCCCAGTTCTTATCTGTACTCTGGTATAGGTGTGTCATGACCTTTGGTTAAGTGAAATAGTAGCCCTATCCTCATCCTTGCCCTATAACCAGTTCAAACCCTAGTCTCCTAGATACCACCTAGTTCATCTTTACCCTCCCTCAGCATAATTGAGTTCATCTTATCTGACTCAACATCCACAACAGTGGGAACAGTCTTGAGTCCTTGATTGACTTTCAGTAAACTCAGTAAGGGAAGTTCATATCTCAGACTCTTAGGAGATTGAACACAGGAGGATTTAGCCCTTGGAAAAGGTCTACATATGGTACTTTCCACACCTCTAGCTGATAATTCATTGTTAAAGTGGGGACAGATGGAGGTGGAGGAGAAAGGGAAGAATGAGATAAAATTTCATTCACCGGACTCTAGAATTTGTCAGGTGTAAGGTAATTGAGCAAAAATTTGAGATGAAAAGTTGAAATTCCTAGTCCTATCCTTTGGGAAGCACAAGCCTGCTAATCAACAGGATCTTATTGCCCAAAGTCACTTCAAGGTCCTGGCCAACCCTTTTAAGCTCTGGAGTTTGTTTGGAATATATCTAGACCTGCCCTAAAGCCTCCTGGGGGTAGGGTGGCTTGGGCAGGCACTTTCTCAAGGAGGTGGTAGAAGTTCCCATTTCAGGGGACATCTAGGGAAAGAGCAGTCAATTCAATGCCTTTTTTTCCTCCTAGGGATTGAGAGATATGAGGTTAGGGAAAGGAGCAGAGGAAAGTAGAGAAGTCCCTAGTCCTTTCAGAACTGCCTCAGACAGTAGGGTACAATGAAAAAATACACTGAACTTGGAGTCATAGGAGATGAGTTCAAATGCCAGTTTTGCCACTTACTAGACCTTGGATAAATCAATTAACTGCTTTCTGCCTCAGTTTCCTCATTTGTAAAGTGGAAGGATTAGAATCGCTTCTTGGGAGAGAATATGACTACCATCAGGAGAATGAGCCATCCATACCAGGGTGGCCAGAAGATAGGAATCTTCAGTGATTTGCTGCTTAGTCAATATAGATTAAGGTGAGGGGCAATGGATAAACCACCAGTCCTGGAGTTTGACTTTAGTATTGCCAGAGAAATTAACATAGCAACAGTGGGATACAAGTTAAGGTTTAGCAGTGTGAATTTGGACTTGCCTGATTCTATCCAGTTCTGTATCTGACAGTGCTTGACAACCTGGGTACAAGACTGGAAAAAGCAAATCTGATAAGACCCAGGGTTGGAGCGTGTACATGGACTCATATGAAGGTCTAGGGATGAGAGAGCCTAAGGTGAGGAAGAATGTACCATTGCTATAACTGACCCAGGTGAATAAGAACAAGGGAAAGTATCTAGTGAGACCAGGAAAAAGATAGGGCTAAGGGTCTGGATAAAACGAAAGAGGACAAGTAATGGTAGGCCATAGTGAAAGTAGAAAATAAGAATGGTGACTGGTGAGGAATTCGTGGTCAAAGTTGGGAGAGCTGAATTAAGAAAGAAGGATGTGGTCATAGGAGCCCCAGAATATGGCTGGGTTGGTGTGTGGCTGATGTGGAACAGTGGCAAAGGTCAACAGAGTGAGGAAAGATATATAAAGAAGAAGTTATTAACAAAAAAGAGAGGAAGGAGTATAGGAGGAAAAGCACTGGACTGATTGTCAAAGGATGTGAGTTCCAATACCAATTTTGCCATCACATGAGCTTGTGACCCCCCCAAAAAAATCCACGAACCCCAACCCCAATTTTGAAACAGAGTCAGCTTTAAGAGACAAACAACATAATGAGAAAAAATAGACCCATTTAGATTACATCTTAATGTCCTTTGGAAGAAGGACTGAACTTTGAAAGAAAGGGGGATGGGAAAGTTCAGAATTTCCAAGATAATGATTACTAAGAAAAATCATTTTTCACAAGCTTGGGCAAGTTGTTTAGTTTCTCCTGGACTTATTTTCCTCATCTGTCAAATGAGGAATTTGGCTGAAATGACCCCTGAAGTTCTCTGACCATCTTCATGTCACCTTCCTACTCTCCAGTCTGGCAATCTTGCCCTAGCCCTCCTTCTTCTTGGTGAGTTTTCACCTGACTGGGTAACTAGCCCAGTCCAGACCACCACTCTGTTGCTACTGTCTGCCCAAACTCATGTCACGCTGCCCACAGGTGCACCCCTTCCTCTCCTTCCACCTCTAGACCTGGAAAAAGTCATCAAATCCACAGGACCATAGGCCTGGAAAGCACATGTCAATCCATCACTCTATAACTCTAGTCACTATAACTGTACCACCCCTGATCATAACACCTATACTTGGCCACCCCTCCATTATTTGTGTTGTCTGCCCTTATTAGAGTATAAGCTCCTCGTGGCCAGGAGCTTATTGTTTATATGTGCATCCCCAGTACTAAGCATAGTGACTGGTACATAGAAAGAGCTTAAATGTTCTTTCATTGATTCATTTCTACATTTAAAAAAAAAATTCATCTTGGTCAAGTAAGATGTATGCAAAGATGGATTCACATTAGAAACAATATCATATTAATGAGGGCAAACAAAAACCATATGATCATTTCAATATTTACAGGAAAGCCTTTTGACAAAATGTAGCCTCTTTAATAACTTTAAAGATGTTAGAAAGAATAGGAATAGAAGGATTTTTTCCTTTAACATTATACACACATTTACTTGAAATCAAGAATTAACATTATATATGATGCAGAAAAATCAGAAGTCTTTTCACTAAAACCAGGGTGAGAACAAAGCTGTCCTGTCCACTCTTGATAGTGATATTGGATACCACTAAATTAAGAACTTAACCCTACAGGAAAAAAAAATGTGGAACCTATTGGAACAGCAATCTCTAAACTACTGTGACTCCAAATTTCCAATCTGTAACCTTAAGGCAGTTCCTCAGCTGGATACACGTGTTTGTACAAAGCTTTATTGTAAGTCAGTTGTTTCAAACTTGGAATGTATTTCCTCATAAAAGCAAAATTGTAGATAGTAGTTGGCTTTCCAGGCCTGTAAACAAAGCCTGATTAACTCATAATGTACCTGAGCATACTACCTAACTGACAGTATCACAACCACCACTAAACCAATATGTCTATAGGAAAATTCAACCTTTTTCATTTAATTGTTTATTACATTCAAAGTCCTGTCCTAGGTGCCTTGACTTGGTACAAAAATATGATGCAATGGAAAGAGATCTGGGTTTGGAGACTGAGGACCTGTGTTTATATCCTGGCTCTGCCACTTAATAGTTGTGACTTTGGATAGGTCACTTAGCTTCTCAGGGCCTCAGTTTACTTATATGTAAAACAGGAGGGGTGAACTAGAAAACCTCCAAGATCCCTTACAGGTCTAATCATGTCAGTAGATGCAAATTTCCCACATGGAAGAGGGTGAGGAGTCAGCTTCCAGGAGTCATGATAGAGTGCAGAGAAGTTGTGGTTGTTCAAGAGAGAGTGAGCATGATATCTCAACTGGCTGGAGAGTTGGGTGAGTGAGGCAGAGCTGTTCAAAGTCATCAGCCTCACTCAAGAGTCACTGGAGTCAGTGGCAGCTCCATGGGAGTCCATTGGCAAGACAAATGTGAAAATGACTGGAGATGCCCAGCAGGTAGTGGGTGACTTTGGCCTTTCTAAATTAAGGCCTTTTCCAGGCCTCAGTTGGTCTGAGGCCAAGCCCATTCAATGGTAAGAATTGAGACAAAAGATGGCTCAATTTACCATCAAAAGATATCAATCTGGGAAGCAAGATCCTTAGAGTTTCTAGCCAAAATAGAAAAGAAATGCTATTTACACTCATTCTAAGCCATCAATACCTAAATAATGCCTTAAAAGGCTTAGGGCTGGGCCTATTATTGGCCATTCAATGAAAGCCAGAATGATTTAAAAGTGTGGTTAAGTAGTTACATTTAAAACACAATGGGCTTTTTTTAAAGACTGCTTTTCAGAACTAAAGGTTAAGAAATCCAAAATGAAAACTGCATACCACAAAAGTAAATTGTCTCAGCTTTTTAGGGAGGAACGAAGCTAGAAGGGGAGAAAAGGAAAAGAAACCATTTGAGAGGGAGGCAGAGCTGCACAAAGTCATCGAGTCTAGTAGCAAAACGAAGGTCAAGATGACTGGCGATGGAGTTTTGAAGTTTTGTGAGTTTTGAAAGGCCAAGAAAATGAGCATTCTGGCTTCTTAGCTTCTCAGATGAGACCCCACATGTAACAAGTTCTCCTCTCCTTAGGGTTTAGGACTATCTTGAGGGGCTTAAGGGGTGTCTCTTCTCTGCTTCCATCAGCACAAGCCCCCACTGATTGTGTTTGCTCTTCCTTACTCCCCTTTCCCTTAGGTGCTGGTGATTAGAACCCCAATTAACCACTTAATATCAATTAACTTTTACAAAGTTATGTTTACATCAATGATGTTAACAACAAAAATACACGCATTTCCCTCCCAACACCTCAGGGACTCTCCCCTAAGCCACGGTGGTCTCTGGAGAGAATGGGCTCAAACTGAACTCAATTCCTACATAGCACTGGTCTTACATTCACATTCAGATGCACATGACTCCAAGATGAGTCTGAGTCCTGATTTCAGCTGCTATCACTGACTAAACCTACAAGTAAATTTTAGAAGTGGGATTTGAATTGATTCCTGGCTGCAAGCTTAGCATTTCAATCAGCATGGGACTTAATGAAACAATAATGAGGTATTATAATGTAGCTGAACATAATGACAAAAATCATGGTGGAAAAGCAAATGGCCAAGAAAAGCAAGAATATTTTGGGAAGAAAAAAAGTTTATACAAAAGCATGAGCAGAACTACATAAGCAAGACACAAACAATGGAAGACACTGGCCCCATGCCTGGTATAGCTAAGAACAAAAAAATTACTGGGGAAGTCTACTTTACTTTTTTTTTTTTTTTTACAAAACTTGCTGCGAAAATTGGAAGAACAGTTAGCTAGAAATCAGATTTAGATTAACATCTTACAGCACATAGCACAATAAACTTCAAATAGATACTAAAGAACATGACAAGAGGAGGTACATTGCACAGATTTGGCTAGAGGGAGAATTCTTTCCCCCCCCCACTTAACAGTATTTTATTTTTTCCAATTACATGCAAAGATAGTTTTCAGCATTCACTTTTACAAGATTTCGAGTTCCAAAATTTTTTCTCAATCCTTTCCCTTCCCCCTCCCCAAGACGGCAAACTAGAGGGAGAATTCTTAACAAAACAAAGGATAGAGAAAATCATGAAAGACAAAATAGGCCATTTCTATCACATAAAATTTAAAAAGTTTTTCACAAATAGAGTCAAGAAAGACTGGAAAGAGAAACTGAAGATTGGGGAAATTATTTGTATCAAATATCACCAACAAATGTCTTGTGTACAAAATATGTAGAGAATTGATACAAATTTGTCAAACCGAGATTTATACTCCAGTAAATATAGTCAAAGGATACAAATGGTTTTCAAAATAAAAGAGTTACAAACTGTAAATACGCAGAAGTCAGCTACATTGGACTGGCCAATAGAGGAATAGGCTATGAGCTGATTTTTTGAGTCAGGCACCCAAACTTTGGAGGCATGGACAAAAGGATACCTGTTGCTAGAGTGATTGGCAGAAACTACTTTGATGTTTCAATGGAGACTTGTCTCTGAAACTAACTGATGGTGAGTACTGTGGAAGTCATTAGACTATCCTAGTCTTGTGATTTGAACAGTTTGGCTCAATGACTTTATGGTGTATGATATCAATTCTATCCTGCCATTGCCAGGATTTCAAAAGGCACAGTGAAAAATAGGTGAGAAAAGACAGAGTGGTATCAATAGCTCTTTAAGACTACAGGCCAGGGTGATGAAGCAGAGTTAGAAACAATCTGGAAAACAGTCTAATATTTGCAAAGGTTAAAGAGGAACTAAAGACAGCCTAAAGACAGAACAAAAATCACTGGGGATTATAAAGGACAGAACTGATGCAGCAAGGCAAACAATCAGTGATGCCATGCCAAAGGTACACTGGTATCGAATATCAAATCACAGCTTCAGTATAGGAATAATAGTACAGTCTAAAACATCACCCTAATCCAGGCCTTCTTTACTTCTCACCTGGAATATTGCAAAACCTTGCTAACTGGTCTCCTTGCTTCAATTATCTCTCCAGTCCATTCCACCCGCCACACTGCTGCTAAAGGGATTTTCCTTAAACTTAGATCAGACTATATCACTCTTCTACCATTAAAATTCAGTGACTCCCCATTGCCTCTAGGATCAAATATAAATTCTTCTGTTTGGCTTTTAAAGCCCTTTACAACTTGGCACCAACCCATCTTTCCAGCTTCGTTATATATTATTTCCATTTCCAGTGGTCCAGCCAGAAACTGGCTTTTTCTCTTTCTCCCACAGTTCCTTTCTCTCACACCCATGGATGGAGGGCTGACCTTGGATTCAGGAAGAAAGACTGAGTTCAGTTAACTCTTTCACCTCAAGAATCTCTTCCCCACCCCCACCCTACCTTGTTGGTGAGTACCTACCATGGCCAACCTCCTTAAAGTGGGTACCATATCTAGCTGGCCTCCATTTACACCACCATTCTTGTCTCTAACATCACCCTCCTCTACCCACCCCTTGCCTCCCCCCAACCAAGTCTTGCATTTGTCCTGCTCAGAAATCATAATCAAATCAATATTGCCATTGCTACTAGAAAGGAGTCTCTTAACCACCACTAAGACATTCCAAACCAAAATACTCCTGACTGGCTACCCCATATGTATTACTTCCCCCTATTAAAATATAAATTCCTAAAGGGCAGGTACTCTCACTTTTTTGTTTGTATCCCAGCCTTTAAGCACAGCTTGGTAAAAAGTAAGTGTTCAATAAATGTATTTTCATTCATTCTTAAGACTATAAGTTACAAATAATTTGCCAGATCTTCATTAGGATAGAGTTTCAAAATCAAGTCAAGACAACAAACATTTATTAAGTAAGCAATTACTACTTGCCAGGCACTGTGCTACACCCTGGGAATACAAATACAAACAAAAAGACAGTCCCTGCCCTCAAGAAGCTTATATTCTAATGAGGGAAGATACCACATAAAGGGAAGCTAAAAAGCTAGGGGTGAGAACAGGCAGCAGAGGTGAAGTTACCCACCTGGGGCATGGTAGAGAAAGTCCAGAGAGTCTAGAGTGAAGCCTGGAGAGGTTATGTAAACATGAGTGGCCTGGGCATCTTCCTTAAAGGGGAGGTTCTGGAAGGAAACAGCCAATCATCGGGAGAGGCCGTGAGGTAGGAGGTATTTCCTGTGGGTGAAGACCACAATAGAATGTGGGTAGAATAGAATAAACTTTCAGGTGAAGAGATTTTTTGAGATGACAGAGAAATTCCTGACTATCAGGGGTGCAGCCTGGAGCTTCTACACTAAGGAAATCAGATGTGTGAACTAGGTTGCAATAACCATAACAGCCCACTTAGGCTGACAGTTTCAACTATTCAGTTCCCTTTGTCTACTACAGTATAAAACTGAAGCAGTGGACAGACCACAGGACCTGGGGTCAGTAACACCCAAGTTCAAATTCAGCCTAAGATACCAGCTGTGTAATCCTGGGCAAGTAACTCTATTTCTGGCTGCCTCAGTTTCTGCATCCAAAATGGGGATAATAGTGTCAGCTATCTCCCTGGGTTGTTGTGAAGATCAAATGAGCCAGTATGTGTAAAGTGCTTTGATAGTCTTAATGTGCTATATAAATGCTAGTATTATAAAACTGCCCAGTCCCTCACATCCACAAGTCATCTGATGGTTTGGATAGGGCTTTTTAGGTGTGCAGCCTAATTTTCCTAGAACCAGACAAAGACAAGAGATACAGAAATGGGTTTATTTGTATGATTTGCACATTTTTCAATAAAGAATAGCTTAATGTGGGTGTGGCTATGTTTCTATTCTGTGAAACATCACACTTAAGTCAAATAATTTGCATCAAAAACAGTATTAACAATTGAAAAATGATTTTTCTTAGTAATCATTATCTTGGAAACTCAGAGCTTCCCCAACCCCCTTTCTTTCAAAGTTCAGTCCTTCTTCCAAAGGACATTAAGATGTAATCAAAATGGGTCTATTTCTGCTCATTATGTTGCCCAGACTGGTCTGGGAGAATGTTGATTCCTCCTATTGTCAAGACAAGTGATATGGAAATTGATGTCTCTTTGACCTGAATTGAGTGACTGGACTGATTGAATGAAAGACTGAAAAAGCTTCATTTTAATATGGGCCATCTCCCAGTGTTGATTGGCATCCCTTTGGAACACCTACTTACTCTTCAAAGGGTATATAGGCTGTACCCCAAAAATCCCATTTGAGCCAGCTTTGGACTGAACTCCCATGCAGGGCTGTCAAGCCAGCTTGACAGAAATTAAACTGTGAATACACATACCCTGATTTGGTTTGTCTCTTTCTCAGAGCTGACTCTGTTCCAAAATTGAAGTTCTTTTTTGGGGGGGGTTTCACACTATTATTATTATAAAACTGTCCAGTCCCTCACATCTACAAGTCATCTGATGGTTTGGATAAAGCTTTTAAGGTATGCAGCCAATTTTCCTAGAACCAGACAAAGACCAGGGATACAGAAATGGGTTTTATCCATATGGTTTGCACATTTTCCAATAAAGAATAGCTTAAGGTGGTGTGGCTATATTTCCGTTCTGTGGAACCCCAAGCTTAAGTCAAATAATTTGCATCAAAAAGATTAACAATCTTGACCAAAATTTTTAAAAAAAAGTCCCTAAATAGCTGAAAAGGCTATCATAAAATCCACACCCTTGACTCCAATTGAGAAATACTCCAGGCCTCATTCAGAATCTAGTGATTCAGGGGCAGCTAGGTGGCACAGCGGATGGGGCACCGGCCTTGGAGTCAGGAGGACCTGAGTTCAAATTCGGCCTCAGACACATAACACTTACTAACTGTGTGACCCTGGGCAGGTCACTTAACCTCATTGCTTAACAAATAAAAAAACAAACAGAATCTATTGATTCTTACTTTGTGAACAATTCTAACTAGGTCCATTGAAGGACCTTCAATATTTATTTAACAAAGGGAAGCCACCAAGTCCTAAAAATATGAAGTAACTTGTTTAGGGTCACACAGGTTGTAAGTAGTATAACAGCTATCTCAAAGCCCATTGGCATGAAACTGTCTCCTTATTGGTAGAAATGCCCTGCCCTGTGTGAGGAACAAAGTGGAGTTAGCAAGAGCAAGAGAGCTTAGGCATTTTTTCACTCTTCTTCAAGACTGAAGTTTAGCATCAAATTCAAATGCTTTGGGTGCTTCACATATAGTACCTCATTTGATATCTCATTTGATTCTCATAACAACTCTGTGAGGCAGGTACCATTATTTTAATTCTCATTTTACAGATAAAGAAACTAAGGCTGAGAGAGGTTAAGTGATTTGCCCAGAACCATTGATCTAGTAAATGTCTGAGGAGAGATTCAAACAGGTCTGACTGATGCCAAGTCTCCTCACCACTCTATCCCCTATGCCAGCCGCTGAGAGTAACATCCCTTTTGAATCACCTACAAATATTCATTTAGCTGTTGGCACTCTGAGCACAAGAGCTGCATTCATTGACCAGCAAGTTAATCCAAAACCAGTGCCATAACCATGTTGACATTTTCTCTATAAATGACACCCCGGAAGGCAAAAACAAACCTAAAGGGAAAGGAAGTTTATAGGTTTTCTTAGAGTATACAAATTAAGAGTCAATTGTGTGCCCATGGACAAGAAGAAACATCATTTTATAGGACACTTGTTTATCTTGCTTTGTAGTGCTCAGATGAGAATACTCGTCATAAAGATGGTTGCAATTTATACACTAACATTTGTTGCAGAGAATGGAGTAGAGAAATCCTATAAAGAATTTGAGATCCTGCTCCACCCCCAAACCAACTCAACCTGTGCCTTGACATTCAATGACTTTAATACAAATGTAGGCACATGGGAGGTTGGCTCTCTCTGTATAATATATCACATGTCTTCTATAGATATATAGGTACACATATACATATATGTATCCATATGAAAATATTATTCCAGAATAAGAAATAGAAGAAGCCAAAGGTTTGTAGATTACTCAGAAGTCACACCCTTTTCATCATTAATATTTTTTTCAAGAAGGGAGTCAGGACCCAGAACATCCTTGAAATGGCAAACACTGAACAACCTTATCTAAAATTTAATTTCATATTTCATAACTCTTATCTTCACGGAAAGGAAGGACTTGTTACACAGAGAAGACATTTCATAATCTATTGTCCATGCTCAGTGAGATCATTGGACTGTTTATATAGAAAAGTTAAAATTTATATCAAATTATTTTAAAAAGGATAAGGTGAGAGCAAGACATGGTGTGAAATCATAGCAACTCTAACTTGACTAATTTAAAAAGGCTTTTTACTCTGAAAAATGGGAAATGGATAAATGCAAGAATATTGATTCTGATTATATTAATTTCTTAGAGAAGTTTAAAGGATGCGAAATAATGACAACAACAAGGTCAAAAGAGAACAACAAAGGTAAGGAAACCATTTCAGAGAGCAAATACTTGATCTCCCTGTCAATCAGAATGCGCTCTGCTATTCAGTCCTGTTCTACTCCTTGTGTCCCCATTTGAGGTTTTCTTGGCAAAGATACTGGAGTAGTTTGCCATTTCCTTCTCCATCTCATTTTACAGATGAGGAAACTGAGGCAAACAGGGTTAAGTGATTTGCCCAAGGTCACACAGCTCATAAGTGTCTGAGGTCAGATTTGAACTGACAAAGATAAATCTTCCTGACAGGAGGCCTGGAGTTCTATCCACTGAACCACCTCGCTGCCCTAATCATAATGGCAAAACACCCCAAGATAACATAGGTTTAGAGTTACAAGCTTATTTGTAAACATGTAAACATTGTAAACATGTAAATATTTGTAAATAACATAGGTTTAGAGTTACAAGCTTATTTATAAAAATGACAGAAGATTGTAGATAGGATCCTCTCATAAAATAGCAAAAAAAACATTGAAGGAAAACAAATCTGAAGCTTGGCATGACATCCAAGAAAAGCAATACCTCCTTAGGAACAGTTACAAATGAACCTAGAAGGACAAAGTACAGTTGTGAAATGGAAAAGGTCTTTTAATGTTTCTATAGCCATCTGTTCCCATGATTGGACAGTGTGCCACATCTGCAAATAAAAATAACATATGAGCAAACAAAGTCAGGAAAAGTGCCCACATCTGGCCAAATGCATATGGAGGAAATCTGTGTGGAGCAGTGCAAAACTTTAAAGACCCTCGGGAATTAATTTTCAAGATAATCTCAAAAGGGTGGAGCAGAGGGAGGGTTGAGGGGGGCGATTCCAAAAAATGAAAAGATCAAAGCCAATTTTATTATAAAAAAGGTAAAAGTGAAGATGTCAGTAACTATCAAACCATATGCCTAGTTGTTTGCAACAGGGGTTACAGTTTCATTTCTATTAATTCTTCATGCAAATCATCTGTGCCCATCCAGAGTATACTCGATTAAACTATAACAAGGCAACAGGCAGGATTCTTCAGACAATTCTCTAAATAGACTGTCTCTTCACGGACACACAGTGAATCAACAATGCAGCATGGTAACAAACAAACAAACAAAAAAGCTACTGCAATGTGAATTACAAGAGGGACAGAGCCCTGCACACAGGAATGTCCCACCACAGTTGGCACTAGTCAGATCCCATCTGGAGTATTGGCTTTAATTCTGGGTGTCATGGTTTAAGAAGGATATTGGCTAGAATGCTGGGTGAGGGGCAGCTAGATGGCGCAGTGAATAGAGCACCGGCCCTGGATTCAGGAGTACCTGAGTTCAAATCTGGCCTCAGACACATAACACTTACTAGCTGTGTGACCCTGGGCAAGTCACTTAACCCCATTGCCTAACCAAAAAAAAAAAAAAAGAAAGAAATAGAATGCTGGATGAATAGTATCCAGAGATATGTAACTGGGATGGTGAGGGGGCATCAAGATCATGCCATATGAGGGTCAATCAAGGAACTAGGGACGTTTAGCCTAGAAAGAAAAGACTTAAGAAAAAAAGAAAAGACTTAAGAGAACATGATAGTTTTTTTTTTCAAGTATATGAAGGCCTATCATATGGAAGATTGATGATACTTGGCCCCAGAGGAGAGAAGTAATAGAAATTTGTAGAAATTGCAAAGAGGAAAACAGTCTCTATGTAAGGGGAGAATTCTTAACAAAGCTATAAAAAAAAGAGATGATGGATTCTCCTTCCCCAGGGGTCTTTAAGTAAAGGATAGATAGCTACTTTGGGGACATGTTGCAGAGAAGATTCTTCTTCAGGTAGACTGAAAGACCTCTGAAGTCCCTTCCGATTCTGAGATCTTGTAATTCTGTGACAATTAACTGAGTGGTACAAGATCCCAATTTGTTTGTTGATTTCACAATAGAATTTTTTTTGGAGGCAATCAGGGTTAAGTGGCTTGTCCAGGGTCACACAGCTAGTAAATGTCTGAGGGCAGATTTGAGCTTCAGGTCTTCCTGAATCCGGGCTCAGCATTCTCCACTGTGCCACTCAGCCACCCAAGAAAGAATGCCTAAGTGCCGCTATTTCTTTGGCTCTCCCTGAGTCTGTAAATAAAAGGCTCTGGATAGTATCCACACTAATTTCTAACACAGGCATTCAAAGTTCAAGAGACTAGTATCTCTAACTTTGATCTAACCTTGGCTCATTTACATCTCTTAAGTGTCTGGCAAAGTTTTCATCCCACCCAAGTAAGAAATGGAGAGGAACAATTAAGTCAGGTCAATAAATGCCAACTCTCCTTTACTCAACTTTCAGAACTCAAGCCTCTCTAGCCAAGGTCATTTTTCACAAAGGTGGGAGCCTCAAGAGCTAGCTCAGGAGAGGGAAAGACAGGCCAGATCCCATGAGTTGGGGGATTCTTCCCCCCCCAGGACTAGGCCAGATTCCACAGCATTGAGGATCTGTTTGTTTCAGCATCCATGCTAATGAGATTGCTTCTTCGTTGTTGCCTTAATTTTGCTGGATAACTACAAAATTTTAGGAGTGGAAGAGATTGTGAATAGTCATTTGGTCCATCCCCTGGTGCCAGTCTGAATTGGTGTAGGGAGAAGAACACTAGATTTGGAGTCAGAGAACCCAGGTTCCAATCTCAATTCTACTCTAGTACTTAATTCTCACTGACCAATACTTACTGATTATGGTAGGTCAACACCCTCTTTTCAAATTTATTAGAAAGTTTAGAAAGTATTAGATTTTAGATTTAAAAAAAGACTAAATTTTGGAAAGTATTAGAAAGTTGCTTAAAACAGGGAGAGGTTAAGCAACTTACTCAGCATCACATAGCTAGTATATGTCATAGTCAGAACTTGAACCCAGGTCTTCCTGGTTCTAAGGGAAGCTCTGTATCTACTATTCCCTAGAATATGGCCCTTATCATGAATTAAGCTGAGGAGAAGGATGGCTAGTCCTTTCAATTTCTCTGACCCTGAATTTTAGAGGCAATGTAGGAGAGGCAGCAGGTTATAGAGAATAGAAAACCAATTTCCAAATGAGGAAGACCTGGGTTCAAGTCTTGCCTCTTACTGGCTGTGAGACCATGGGCAAGTTACTAAACCTCTCACTGTTCTAAGCTGCTCTTCTAAGAACATAAATTTCAGAGAAGGTACCAACCTGCTCCATGCCCACGAGTTCCTGATACCTGTAAAATCATAGGTTCGTTCCTTAACCCTATTCCTATCTGTGGTATTGGACAAAGTACATTGGACTGGGAGTCAAAAGGACCTGGATTCTGGTCCTGATTTTGCCTCTAGTTGAGTGACCTCAGAGAAGTCATTTCATCCCTTCCTTCCACTTGGGAAGGGTTGTTTCCATGACTAAAATACCAGGATGTAAACTCCTAGATCGGAAGCTAATTGTAAAGTTCAGATGAAGTTCAGAAATTGTCCTGCCATTTTTGAAAACATGAGAGCTTTACACTGAAGGGGTACTTAGTCTGTAAAGAAAAAGGTAGCTGTTACTTTTTTATTACTATTTATTTACTATTTTTATTACTTACTGTTTATTGTTTTTATTGCTATTTTATTATGCTACTGTGACTAACTAATGGTCATTACAATAAAAAAGACTTATCTAGCAGGGCCAGATTTGTAGGTATATAGTAGATGAATATAATATAGAGAGAAAAATAGGGATATATATACATAGCACGGTGCTAGCAAATGCTTGTGGAGAAGGAAATGGCAAACCACTCCAGTATCTTTGCCAAGGAAACTCCAAATGGGGTCATGAAGAGTCAGACATGACTGAAAACAACTGAACAACAACAACAAATGCTTGACAATGTACTTGGTTGTGGTCTTGATCACTTGGCTCACAGGGAGAAATCTAACCCCAACCTGATCTGATTTTCCATGTCCCATCTACCAGTTTGGACCCCACCCCACCCCACCCCCCACCCCTGGCAATTTCCTACATTTAAAGACGGCAGTTTCCTGATCTCTGGATTTCTAGTCAGGTTAGAAGGCTGTGGTCATTTCCACTTATATACCTACCAGCCCTAAAACCTCAGGAAAAAAAAAAAACTTTTTCTAGCTCTTCTGAGCCCCTTCATTCCCCTTTCTGCAGGAATACTGAGATAAAGTTCATCTTGTGGTCACTTACTCCACTGTCCTCTCTTTCTTTCTTCTGATACCAACAAACAAGCAAACAAAAACTCTTGTGCTCTCCAGAACCTTTGTTTACTATCTATGGCTCAAATAGAAGACTTTTTCTGCCTCTCATTGCCCCCTTCCTGATTCAGCACTCAGTTAATGTTTTCAGGGGCAGTCAGGCAAGAAAGCCCATTGGGGAGGGTTTCAGAGTTGTTTTTCCCAAAGATCCAAGTTCAAAGACCTTTAATTTCTCAGATGCTGATGGGAGAAGACCAAAGGTCTCAGCTCTAGGATCACCCTTATGTCTCAGATTGTCTTCCAGTTTTGTTCATTTGAATCTACTAATTAAACTATCTGTCTGGGTTGATTGTTGATTTACAGAATCATGGGAACCTCAGAAGTCATCCAACCCAATCTGTAATCAAATAGAAATCCTTTCCTTGACATTCACGGAAATTAAGCACCTGCTTAAAGGTCTCTTTCAGTATTCAACAAGGAAATACATGCCTGGCAGCCCATTCCCCTCCATTCCCCTCGTGAACAGCTCTAATTATTAGGAAGTTTTTCCTCATATCAAGCCAAAATCTGCCTCCCTGAAACTTCCACTCACTACTCCTAGCTATGCCCACAATAACCAATCAGAATCACTTGAATCCTCCTTCCATATGACTGATATTTAGAGTCAGCTTATGGCCTCTCTATTCTCCATTCATTGGCAAAATTTTAATAAGTATAAATATTTATTATTATAAATTAATATAAATATTATTATTATAAATATTTATTAAGTATAAATATATTATAAGTAGATACTGGGAAAAGATACAAAATTTAGATGAAGGAATCCACTCATCAAGTAAGGTGATAGGACTACAAACACAATAGGTATAATACACAACTGTAACCTTAGTCTCAAAGCCAGTTGGTAAGAAACTCTCTCCTCATTGGCCGAGATGGTTAGTTCCTCTCACGGTCAGCTTCTTCCCAGTCTTATTCTCCCTTCAGCAATTTGAAGTGAGGTTAACATCATCCATCTTTTCTCTTGAAGCTGGAAGCCAGAAGTACCCCCAAGCTACTGCAAAGCCCCAAGAGATTGGAAGATACTCTCCTCTATCTTCTCTCCAACTCCACCCCACTCCTCTCCACCAATGAGGAAGAGAGTCCTATACCAATAGGCTTTGGGACTCAATTACTCAACAGTGGCAGTTATAGAATTTTTTAAAGTGCTATATTATAGTTCTAGATGGGGAAGGGACCTCAAAAGCCATCTAGTCCAATCCCCTCATTTTACAGAGGAAACTGAAGTCCAAGGAGTCCAAGTGACTCGCCCAGGGTTACTCAGTAAGTGTAAAGTGTAATGTATATATGTGTGTGTGTGTGCGTAACCACATGCAAGATATTGTGTGGGTTGTCTAAATATACAGACAGCTTGTGTATGGTTTGGATAAATGTGATTTGAGGTTTGATCCACTTCTGTGGAGAAGAGGGAAGCTAGGTGCCTTGTCTGCACCACCAGAACGCTAACTGGGGATGGGGAGGAGAGGATTAGGGAAGATGGGAAAGAAGCAGGAAGGCCCCAGACATTTTTCTAGGGTTAGGCACTCATTCCTTCAGTATGTGAGAAACAAAATGGCCTAGAATAATATCTATCTGCCACTCTTCAAATATCTCTAGTCTTAAGGTATGGGCCTGGGTTTAGGAGTAAAGCTGTTTCCCAGGCTCCTCTTAAAGGGAAGAGTAACCCTTAACTTATACTTACCAGCTTAGCTCCCTCTCCCCAAATGCTGGTTACAGTGAACGAGTAGAGTACACCCATTTATACAAGAAAACAGCAAACAGAAATCAGAAAAGTTTTATGTATTTGAATAGATTAAAGAATATACATGCATAAATGAGCTCTTCATCTAGGAGTGAAATGAGATCTCAGCTCAAGCCAGAAGGAAAATAACCACCCCAAAGGATATCCATTCTAGCAGTCTCTAGAATCTCAAGCAAATCCAGAGATATGATGGTGCCAACTTCCTATACCTCGCTGTCATTCCAAAGTCTTTCTCTTTTTCCTCCCTGTAGCCAACCTCTGTCTATGTGTCTCCCCAACCCTAAAGCCAGTAATTCCCTTAAATAGGTATGGACAGGTGCACTTAGCATTCTCCCCAACAGTCAGGTTCACATCCCCTGCTACATATGCAGTAGCATGCAAATTATCACAGATTGAGGGGGAAGCTGGGTTACATAAGCAATCAAAGGATGAATCTGAATCCAAGTCTTCTGACTTCAGAGTCAGTCCTCCTTCTACTATACCAGAACAAAAAAAATTTCATGAAGGATGTGGTTTTTGAATTGAGCTTTAAAAGATGAGTAGTCAATCTAAATTAATTTACTTATTCAGTGCCATACCAATCAAACAACTAAAAATTATTTTACAGAGCTAGAAAAAATAATAATAAAATTCATCTGGAAGAACAAAAGGTCAAGAATAACAAGAAAATTAATGAAAAGAAATGCAAGGGAAGGCAGCCTAGCCATACCAGATCTTAAGTTGTATTATAAAGCAGCAATCATCAAAACTACTTGGTACTGGCTAAGAAATAGAGTGATGAATCAGCAGAACAGGTTAGGCACACAAGATACAGTAGTCAATGACTATAGTAACCTACTATTTGATAAATCCAAAGACTCCAGCTTGTGGGATAAGAACTCACTATTTGACAAAAACTGCTGGGAAAACTGGAAAATAGTAACGAGGCATAGACCAGCATCTTACACTGTATACTAAAATAAAATCAAAATGGGTACATGATTTAGATATAAAGGCTGATACTATAAGCAAACTGGGAGAACAAGGAATAGTTTACCTGTCAGATTTTTGGAGAACAGAAGAATTTATGACCAAACAAGAGATAGAGAACATCATGAAATGCAAAATGGATAATTTTGATTACATTAAATTGAAAAGATTTTACATAAACAAAGTCAATGCAACTAAGATTAGGAGGGAAGCAGAAAACTAGGAAAGAATTTTTACAACCAGTGTCTCTGATAAAGGCCTCATTTCTAAAATATATAGAGAACTGAGCCAAATTTATAAAAATACAGGTCATTCCCCAATTGATAAATGGTCAAAGGATATGAACAGGCAGTTTTCAGATGAAAAAATTAAAGCTATCTATAGTCATATAAAAAATGCTCTAAATCACTATTGATTAGAGAAATGCAAATCAAAACAACTCTGAGGTAGCACATCACACCTACCAGATTGGCTAACATGACAAAACAGGACAATGATAAATGTTGGAGAAGATGTAGGAAAATTGGAACACTAATGCATTGTTGGTAGAGTTGTGAATTGATCCAACCATTCTAGAGAGCAATTTGAAACTATGCCCAAAGGGCTACAAAAATGTGCATACCCTTTGACCCAGCAATACTACTTCTAGATCTGTATCCCAAAGAGATCATACAAATGGGAAAAGGACCCACATGTACAAAAATATTTATAGCAGCTCTTTTTGTGGTGGCTGTGAGGGAAACTGAGGAAGATCTTCCCCAGCCTCTTGTGTAACCACCTCATGATCTGACATAAAGAATGTAAAGCAGAGTCAACATGCATGGCTGAGGGTACCATGGAAATGAAACATTAAGTAATAAACAAAAACTAGGTTACCTGGGAAAGCAAAGAACATTTTTCTTGAGAAGAATGTGTGGCTGTCCAAGGAACTGGTCACTCCTTGGAGACTTACACAACAAACAGGTATTTGGGGCTCTGACCAAGCTCCAACCTTTGTTAAAGTGTGTGTTTGTGTCCTGGACCTGAGTGCTCACCAAGGACCCAAATACAAAACAAAATATTAGGATTGTTTTTCCCTGGTCTACATAGATATAAAAGGGGTATCTGAAAGGGGATTTTTTGGAGTACGTTGATGTCAGAGATAGGGACGCCAATTCTCTGTTGTTGTTGATCAAGGGCGGATCCTGTGCATAGTCCTTGTTGTTTAAGAGCAGGACCCTGCTCTTTTGGCCTCCTGATCAGACCTCTTGATCATCTCCAGTCTCCCTGGTTTCATAGGTATTTGAGCTCACCTGGTCAGTGAGTGTGTATCCTTTCTTTTCTTATTCCTCCTTTTCTTAATTTTGATTATTACCTATTGCATTGAATGTTATTCTTATCTTTATATGCTTGTGTTGTTTTAATCATTATTAATCATTGTAAAATAAGTGTGATTATTAAGTTTTTACTGAGTACGTGTCATTATATCTTGAGATCTAAACTTAAATTGAAAAACTGCGCAGTAAGTAATCCTTTCGATTACAGTGGCAAAGAATTAGAAATTGAGGGGATGCCCATCAGTTGGGGAATGACTGAACAAGTTGTAATATATGAATGTAATGAAATACTATTGTGCTATAAGAAATGATGAGCAGGTAGATTTCAGAAAAACCTGGAAAGACTTAAATGAACTGATACTGAGTGAAGTAAGTAGAACCAGGAGAACATTGTGCACAGTAACAGTTAAAATGTGCGATGACTAACTTTGACACACTCATCTCCTCTCAGCAAAGCAAGGATCTAAGACAACTCCACATGATGGAAAATGCTATCCACATCCAGAGAAAGAACTATGGAGTCTAAATACAGATTGAAGCACATTATTTGATCTCCTTTTTTTCTTTTTTTTGTTTTGTTTGTTTCTTTCTCGTGGTTTCTCCCATTGGTTCTAATTCTTCTTTATAACATGACAAATGTGAAAATAGGTTTAATATGAATATATATGTACAGCCTTTATCAGATTGCATGCCATCTTGGGGTGGGGGGAAGTGGAGAGATGGGGAGAAAATTTGGAACTCAAAATCTTATGGAAGTGAATGTTGAAAACTAACTATAAATAAATAAATTTTTAAAAAATCAGTAAAATAGATAAACCAAAAAAAAAGATGGGTAGTCAACAATCAGCAAACATTTATTAAGCACCTACAATGTGCCAGGTGCTAGGGATAAAAAGACAGGCTCTCAAGGAGTTTATATTCTATAGAGGAAGACAATATGTACAGATGGAGACTGAAGAGGAATATCCCACACTCCAACTCTAAATGATGTAACTAACAGATGCTCTATGACCTGATACTTTTATTAAGTAAGAATCTCTTTAAGTTACACAATCTATAATAAATCAATCAAAGGTGTAAAATCAATGAGCACCTCTGTTGTGAATCAGTAAATCAAACAGATAAATTAGATATGAACAACTTAGTTATTCAATTTGGGAAGGAGTGAAATGCTTGGAGACATTAGATAACTAAATGTATTGAAAGAATAAGACACATTTCTGTGACTATACCAAAGAAGGAGATCCCAGCTGGAACATTCATTTTTAAAAATTCTTTATTTTATTTTCAGTTCCAAATTCTCTCCTTCCCATCTCCCCTTCCCTCCCAACCACTTCCATTAAGCAGCTAAGAAAAACAGAACCCATTACGAATATGTTATAGTAAAGCAAACTTATTGGGCTTTTTGGACAAATTTCTTTCCAGAATGGCTGGACCAGATCACAGCTCCATCAATAGTGCATTAAAGTACCTATTTTCCCACAGCCTGTCCCAGCTTCATCATTTAAGCAGCTGCTTTGGGAGTTAAGCTCTGGGCATGTTTGGAGGAGCCAAATTCATGTACCTATAATCAGAGGGCATTGAATTGGTGAGCTTCTAAACCTCAACTGATACTGAAAGAGGACAAAATAGACACATTGAGGAAAGATTGCTTCAGGGAACTTGATCTCTAAGGGTAGAGAGAAGTGCACCTTTTGGTTCTTACATTCAGAGCCAATCAGAGAGCTGCTCACATCTCAGGCAAATTTCATGAGAGCTCCAAGGAGGGATGAAAGGACTTCTATCCAACCAGGATGTTACCCCTTTGCCATATGTATTCTAGGCCTACTCTCCCTTCAGTTCTGTGTGTACTTGTGGAAGATTGAATCACAGACTTTTGTTTTTGTTTTTTTTTTGTGGGTTTTTTTTGTTTTTTGTTTTTTGAGACAATCTATATTAAGTAACTTGCTCAGGGTCACACAGCTAGGAAGTGTCTGAGGTCACATTTGAACTCAGGTTTTCCTGAGTCTAGAGCTGGAGCTCTATCCATTGTGCCACCTAGCTGCCCTGAATCACAGACTTTTGGGGGGGGAAATGTTTTGTACCAGTAGTTCTTACTGCAACATCTTAGGAAATGCTCCTAATTAAAAGTTAATTAACCATGGGTAGTAAATTTCTATCAGCTGGATAATTAAAGGGGAGCAAATTGGTGAGGGCTTACATACGACAGTATTAGAAATCCTCCATACCCTCAGAGTTAGCCCTAGAATCCCAAGGAGATAAATAATTGGGCACCCTCTGAGGACTCCACCCATCAAAATGAGTGGAGGTCAGAAATAATAGCCTAGGGACAGAGAGGGGAGTAAATAAACCTGAACTTTGAAGGAAACTAAGGATTCTAAGAGGCAGAGGTGAGAGGTGGGGCTACATTACCCACATAGAAAAAGCCAGTAAAAAGGAAGGAAGGTTGGAACTCAGCAAGAAGACCAATGTGGGTGAACAGAGAGGAGTAATGTATAAGGTGATAAAAGTTATTCTAGGGATCCATTGATTAGGTACTGCTGACAGTCATGTGACCCAGATAATGGTTATCTGCAGATTTTATTTACACTCAGAGTACAGTTTCATCTGGATGAAAAGTTAAACAGCCCCTAGCATCAGCTTCAGCCACCTTATATAGAATGGGAATACATAAGCAGGATGGGTTCAATAGAATTTTCCTGAAAGCTAGAGGGAAAGATAAAGGTATATATTTCAAAAGGAGAAAGATAAGGATTTTACATTAGAAAGGTCAGGGGCAGTTAGGTTGCATAATGGTTAGAGCACCAGGACTGGAGTCAGGAAAACTCATCTTCCTGAGTTAAAATCCTGCCTCAGACACTCAGACCCTGGGCAAGTCACTTAACCCCGTTGGTCTCAGTTTCATCATCTGTCAAATGAGCTGAAGGAAGAAATGGCAAATCACTCTAATATCTTTGCCAAGAAAACCCCACAAATGGGATCACGAAGAGTCAGACAGGACTGAACAACAACAAAATCAGAAAGGTCACAATGATGGGGTAAGGGCCCATCATTCAGTTTCAGAAGCCGAGACCCTTGCCCCTTTTTGCCAAAAGGAATTTGGCTCCCATTTGTTTACAGACCCTGAAAGACCCTTAAACTTTTAGATTCCTTATAGTCTCCCCTTATCTCCCTTTGAAAGCCCTAACACCGCCTTTTGATCTTATTCAGATGCACCTTTGCCCCTAGCCCTAAAAAAAATCTGGCTGTTTGTCTATGGGCCCCAGAAAACCCTTAAACTTTTTTTACTCTGGTCTAACTCCCCTTATCTCCTTTTGAAAGCCCTAGTCCCACCTTCTGATCCTTTCAAACTTCTTTCTTCCAGTCCCTCTCATTATCTATTCCCATTGTCTATTCAATCTCTCAGACCTTCCAATGGGAATTCTCATCTGGACCCTTTGCCTAGCCCCCTCCTCTGGCCACCCAAAGTTACTTTAGTGTATATAAGATCCACCCTGGCCCCCATTCAAAAAGGTTGAGACTCTCATGCCTGCTCGTCCTTACAGGTGTCACCTGGCCTATGTGATTTATCTCTAATAAACTTTTTCTCTGGCTGGAAGAAGATTTGAGTTGAATTCATTCAGGCAAGCCCCATGTCGCGATCTTGGGGTTCCAAGCACTCCAACCTCTAGACCTCTTCAACAACAGGAGCCATGGTTTGTTTCCCAACCTTGATTGTGCAGTTGATGTAATGGAGGCTATGTGCAATGTTCTCTTCTTATCACAGTGGTAGCCAGATCTTCTTTCTATCATAGTCTTCCTCTTATAGTGTTGTCAGCAAGAGCCAGGAATTCTCTTGCCACAATAATAAGGCTCAAAAGGTAGTTTGAAGGTAGGTCATGAAGGGCTTTGAATGCCAAACACAGCAGTTTGTCTTGGATCCTTGAGATAATAAGGAACCTTTGTAGTTTATTGAGCAGGGGCACAACGGGTTCAGAGCAATGCTTTAGGCACTAGCATTAGGGGCAATTGGGAAAAGATTCTTGTAGAAGGTGGGATTTTAGCTGACACCTGAAGGAATCCAGGGAAGTTGGAAGGCCTAGTGGGGAAGAACAGCTTTCCAGGAATGGAGGATGGGGGTGAAAATGTAAAATATCTTGTGCAAGGAACAGCAAGGAGGCCAATGTCACTGGATCACAGGGGCATAAGATAGGAAGGAGTCAAGTTATGAATGCCAAACATATTTGATCCTGAAGGTGATAAGGAGTATCATTGGCATTCATTAAGTAGGGAGGTGACTATGATCAGAATATGAATATGTTAGCAGGATGGGTACAATGGAATTTCCCAGAAAGCAGGAAGGGAACATAAGATATGTATATGGATTTGGTGTGTGTGTGTGTGTGTGTGTGTGTGTGTGTGTCTCAGAAGGGAGAAGATAAAGATTCTGCTTTCGGGAATCTGCCCTTTAGGAAGGTTATTTTGACAGCTGAGAGGACAATGAACTAGAGTGGGCAGAGACTTGAGGCAGGCTGATTCACTAACCAACCATTATAACAGACCAGGTGTGAGGCAAGGAGGGCCACCGATAGCAGGGTGGTGGCAATGTCAGAAAGTAGAATGGGGCACAAACTAGAGGTGTTGTGAAGTTAGCATGTACAGGACTTGGCAAGAAACTCTCTGTTCTAGGTTTTTTGGGTTTTGTTTTTTTTTGGCAATTGGGGTTAAGTGACTTGCCCAGGGTCACACAGCTAGTCTTCAGGAGGTCTGGTCTGAGGCCAGATTTGAACTCAGGTCCTCCTGACTCCAGAGCTGGTGCTCTATTTGATGGGGTTGGGATCTTGGCTCCAGAAAGGAAAAACCCTGGACTTAACCACATGGCCAAATCTCTGGCATTCCCCTGAGGCTATAATCCCATCAACTGGCCTTTCATTGTCGCTACACCCAATCTCCCCTCCATTGTCTTGCCTCACTATGGCCCCTGGCCATTTCCCACCCTTGGTCCCACCTAGGCTCCATTTCCCACCCTTGGGAATTCTATTACCTCATGGACTACTTGGTCCTAGATTCCTCCCACAGTCTTTCTGTATATAAGGTCCATCTTGTCTCCATTAAGATGCTCAGATTCTTATAATCTAGCCACTGTTTACCCATGTTCAGACTCCTTAAGAGTCTGCCCAATATGATGGATGTTCTAATAAACCTTGTCTTTGGCTGAAAGAAGGCTTGGGTAGAATTCTTTTGGGCAGGACCCGCGTGTTGTGATTTTGGGGTCCCAGCACCCCTAAACTGTATCATATCCACTGCTCCACCTAACTGCCCTCTGAACTCTCTGTTCTAATCAAACTTGCCTGCTAACTGTTCTCCAAATATGGCATCCTATCTCCCATTTTTGTTTTTGCACAGGTGTAGAAAACACTGCTCCCTCATCTCTCCCTCTTAGAATTTCGAGCTTTCTTCAAAGCTAAGCTCAGGAGACACTTCCTGTAGGAGGCCTTTCACCCTCAGGTTGTTAGGGTTCTCTCTGTCTTGAAATTACCTTGTAATTTAAGTGTTTTTTACTTATCTGTGTACATGTTGTATCCCCTCAGCAGAAGATGGGTTCTTTGAGTGCAGAGATCCATGATTTAGATTTAAAGATTTAAAGCTTTAAGGAACCTTGGAGGTCAGCTAATCCAATCACCTGATTTTACAGATTCAGGGAAAACAAGGTCTAGAGAGGCTACACGAAACTACCTGAAGTCACACAGACAGCAAATGGCTGAGTCGGAATTCTAACCCACATCTTCTGAATCCAAAATCATCTTTCCACTTTACCTCATCTTTGTATCCCCATCTAGTGCAGTGCCTTGCACATATTTCCTTAATAAGTAAATGTTTGGCATTAAGCTTGTTGAATTTTCCCATAAGAAATTGTTTTCATGGTACCGTACAAGTTAAGCCTAGGAGGCTAACCACTATTTAAAATTTTGCTTCCATGAAGAAGGATATTCCAAGTTTGAAACAACTGACTCATAAATGAACTCTTACATACACCTACAAAGTGTCTGACTGAGGAACAGCCTGCATGCTATTAATCAAGACAGAAATTGGAGTAACAAGTAGTTTAGCAGATACCTTCTTTGGGTTTTAGAGGGACTTTTCCCCCTGTAAGATCAATTAAATTCCTAATCTGGAAGGTTTGGGGGAGTAAGAATTAAAAAATTAAAGAGTGAGCCAACCAACTAGGATTAAAATAGGTTGGAAATATTAAAAAAAAAACAAACAAGACTTATGTGTTGTTTTGTCAAGTTGAATTAAATACCTGTTAAAGCCAGACATAAGCCTACATATAGCTTGTGCTTCCAAGATTTCTTCAGGCAGGAAAGAGCTGAATTTTCATTCTAAATGTGGAGGGTTGATAATCCACTATAGGGAAATTGGTGTACTATATAGGAATGCAGGGTTAAGATGTGCTTTCAACTTCATACTCTAAAAGGAAGAATCCCACTGCAGCCACAATTCCCCTGGGTAGCAATGGTAGAACTGACTGGTGGTTAACCAAGCAGTATTTTCCATCAGGAAGTCCTGAGGGCTTTCATCCCAGTCCTAGTGCAGTAATTGCTTTGTCATCTCATGAGTCTCCTCATTAATCCTCTCAGACTCTGGAACTCAGCCAGCCCACAGAGATTGCCTCTTTTCTTTTTTTTCTTTTTTCTTTTTTTTTTTGTCACATATTTAATGGCTCACTGATTTTTTTTGTAGATAGTATTTTATTTTTTCCAATTACATGTAAAGATAGCATTCAACATTCACTTTGATAACATTTTGAATTCCAAATTTTTCTCCCTCCTTCCCTTCCCTCCCCTCTCCCCAAGACAGTAAGCAATCTGATATAGTTTATACAGGTAATACCTCTTTTGTAAGACCTGAGCAGCAGCTTAGATGTACCTTGGAGCCAGCAACAGCCACTAAATGATCTTGAAATCTGATTTGGTTAGCACTTTCATTATTTACCAGGACTCTCTTGTCCATAAAAGGTCTAAACTGGGTTCTACTTTGTCCTGATGCTGGGAGAGTCAAAACTAAAATGCATTCCATAAAGGCACGGCATTGAGGAAAGACAAGGGTCAACCTTCATGTTAAGAACTCTTACGGGGCAGCTAGGTGGTGCAGTGTATACAGCACAGACCCTGGAGTTAGGAGGACCTGAGTTCAAATCCGGCCTCAGACACAGAATACTTACTAGCTGTGTGACCCTAGGCAAGTCACTTAACCCCATTGCCTAGCTGAAAAAGCAAAAAAAAAAAAAAAAAAAGAACTCTTATGGAGGGCTTGAGTACATCTTATAATATTTTCTCACTTCTTTAGGTTTATAGCCCCCACCCAGGATACCTCAGAAAATATATCCATGGCAGTCTTCAATATATGGAGACTGATTCCCCATTTGCAAATACACAGTTCACAATCTTACAAAATCTTACCAACATTCTTAACTTCTAAGAGTAATGAAAACAAAACTGAGTCCCTTGAGTAAGAAAATATTTGTAACACAAGACTGGCCAGTTCTCCCATTACACTGCTGCATCAATGGCCATTACACATTCATTAATCCTAAAGATGTATGTAAATCTTTAAAGTCAGAGCTGCTTTGTGATTCTATAGTTCTGTGATCTGTACCAAATCTTCTAATGATTGGTTGAAAGAATGAACCATTCAATCAATTATAAAATAATAGCATTTCAAAGTGAGGACTTCAGAGGTCATCAAATTAAATCTGAATCTGACCAACACTTCCCTTTTGCCAAACAAATTCTACAAAGAATGTAGTATTTGCCAAACAAATACTACAAAGAATGTAG
>NW_020948983.1:29361673-29362479 GCF_900497805.2 Vombatus ursinus | reverse complement strand
AAATACTACAAAGAATGTAGTATTTGCCAAACAAATACTACAAAGAACAGTGAGTTCAAATGAGCACGAGGACTGGGATTTAAAAAAAGGGGTGGGGCATTGAATTTGGTCATTAGAAAGTCATTGGTGACATAAAAAAAATTCATATAAGTAGAATTGTAGAGATGGAAGCTAGAGTGCAAGGAAATGTGGAGAGAATGTGTGTAACCCAAAAAGTGCTATCATGCAAACCTTGCTAGAAATTGTATGCACAATTTGAGAAGCTTGAGGATTTCAGACTTTTCATTTAGAAACCAATGATCCTGCTTGCTATAGTAAATTCAAAGCAAAATTAGCCTAAAATTGGAAAAGCCCTGAGATATCATTAGTTTATAAACCCCTCTCATTGTACAGATAAGGAAACTGGTCAAGGAGATCAAGTGATTTGCTCAAGGTCAAACACGTTTATTTAGTGAGAGCTTGAATTAGGACCCTATCTCCTGACTGCCACTCAATATTTTTCCACTTAAACAAACTAAGTTAGAGCTAAGTTAGCTCTCTCTTTCAGCACGAGAGCCTTCCAACCTTTTAATTTCTGGATGGATTGGAGAAGTAAAATAGATTTGGAAATGTGCAGCTCTGTCTAGGACTAACTAGATAATAAATCGTACTTGACTGATTGAGAACACTGTGTCTTCAAAATTCAAACCAATAACAAAAGGAGACCAAAAAAAGACGCAAAGGCTTCAGCTCCATGGTACAAACAGCTGTTGAAATTCAGGAAATTCTATTTCACAAAGAAACCAGGAAAAATATATCACTAATTC
>NW_020948983.1:29257767-29361663 GCF_900497805.2 Vombatus ursinus | reverse complement strand
AATTCAAGGTCTACCAAAATTGTACCAAATCTCAGAGTTGTAAGAGGCATCAAAGATCATCTTAACCATTGGTTCTTAGTCTGTGGGCTATAGCTCCCTGAGTCCTGCAAATCTTTAAACCCACCAAGCATTTTATTTTGTAGACTGGATAAATGTCTTTTGCATGTGTTTGTTACTCCCCTCCACCCCAGATATACAGATGCTACTGTGATGAACAAAGGACACTATTCAAAAGCATTTCTGAGTTCATAGTTGCTTCTTGTCTTTATGTATTTAACGAATCACCACATATGAATAGTATAACTAATATGTGGAGGTCTGCAAAATGTTTTGACTTTTAAAAAGGAGTCCTTATTGTTAAAAAAAAGTTCATTCCTTTACTGTTCTTACTCTCTGGACTTTGCTGTTATGTCTCAGCTGCCCGTCTCAACCTAGAAGTTCCCTCTTGTCCTATGGCCTTCCTTCCCTGGATCATCCCTCCAGTTTTGTGGCCCCCTTCTCCCACTGGTGAGTTCCTCCCAGAATGTCCATTTTGAGAAAGGCGCAGGCCAGCCATCCTTCATTTCTTTCCCAGCTCTGCTTTTGACTCTATGGACCTCTTCATTATGCCCTGATGGGTGCCTTTCCCTTCCCCTTTCCTTTTCCTTTCATGTGTTTAAACTCTTTGAGGTCAGGGGTTGTATTTCTTTTTGCTTGTATTTGTATTCCAAGCACTTAGCAAGATGCCTGGCATATAATAAAGTGCTTGATAAATGCCCATTTACTTGACTTAAAAAGGCTGGGAACCCCTAATTTAGTCCAACTTCTACCTGAATAGCAGTCTCTTCTATGATATCCTACCAAGGGATCACACAGCCCCTGTTTGAAAGTCTCTACTGAGGCAAACTGAGGCAGTATTCCACTTCTGAGCCATTCTAAATGATGGGGTTGGAATCTAGGCCCCAGAAAGGAAAACCCCTGGACTTTCCCACATGGCCAAATCTCTGGCGGTCCCCTGAGGCTATAATCCCATCAACTGGCCTTTCATTGTGGCTACACCCAATCTTCCCTCCATTGTCTTCCCTCCCTATAACCCCCAGCCATTTCCCACCCTTAATCCTAGCTAGGCTCCATTCTCCCTTGGCCAGGATAGGTCCAGGTCCCTGGAGTTCTGTTCACACCAGCTTACTAGCCACTCCCATCCAGATCTCCTTAGGCCCTTCCTCCCATCACCCCAAACTACTTGGCCACTCCTAGATCCCTCACACAGTCTTTCTGTATATAAGGTCCATCTTGTCTCCATTAAGATGCTCTGATTCTTAGAATCTAGCCAATAGCCCATAGATGCTCAGATTCCTTAAGAGTCTAACTAATGTGACGAATATTCAATAAACCTTGTTTTTCCTGCAAGAAGGCTTGGGTAGAATTCTTTTGGGCAGGACCAGGGTGTCGTGATTTTGGGATTCCAGGACCCCTAACCTCTAGACCGCATCATAAACATTAGAGGTTGACTCTCAACCAGGAGTCAGCTCTAAGACAGGTTTTAGTCCTCCCTTTGCCAGAAGAAAGAACATTCCCTTCCCCTGAAGTCCATACATGCTGCCCAGGATTCCCAGAATTTCAGTTAAGGATTGCAGATGATCCAGCAGTAACATTCCGACCCTACAGCTCATCCAAGCCACTGCCAGACTGAAGCTAAGGAGATGATACATTGGTCTTAAATTAAAATGTCACATAATTCTAATTTGACTCATACAAACCCATTCCTCTTTGTCATAATCCCCCTAAGACTTCTGTGTTTTTGTCGTACACAAAGCATAGAGCTTCTATAAACAGTTGGGCTTTAGCCTAGTCTTTCCTTTGGTTTCTGATACCCTTAGAGGTACTAAATCCAACCCAAGTCATTTAGTTTGTCTGTAGCCCAGGACCTCTTCCTTTTACTAAAAAGCAAGATCGTGTAGTAGAAAGAGGTTTGGATTTGGAGTCATGAGAGGCTTGGGTTTGAGGTCTGGCTGTGCCATTTAAAGGTTGTGTGACCATGGGAAAGGCATGGGATAATGGATTTAGAGTTGGAAGGGATCTTGGAAGCCATCAATTCCCACTCCCTTACGTGTGAAGGAATGAAGGCTAGGACAGGACAAGCAACTCTTCTAGGATTACACAGTGACTAAGGCAGAATTTTTAAAAATTAAATTAGCTTTGGTTTTTGGTCTGTGTTTTCTTTTGCAACATGGCTGATATGGATATGGGGCAACTAGGTGGCACAGGGATAGAATACCAGGCCTGGAGTCTGGAAGACTCATGTTCCAGAGTTCTAATCTGTCCTCATATACTTACTATTTGCATGACCCTGGACAAGTCACTTAAGCCCCTTTGCCTCAATTCCTCATCTGTCAAAAGAGCTGCAGAAGGAAATGGCAAGTCACTCCAGTATCTTTGCAAAGAAAACCCCAAATGGAGTCACAAAAAGTCTGACATGATTGAAACGAATGAACAACAAAACGTGGATTGTATTTTGAACAACTCCATATGTATAATCTCAATCAAATTGATTGCCTTCTCAAGGAAGGGAGAGGGGAGAAAGAGAGGGAGTTTGGAACTTAAAATTTTTTAAAATGAATTCTAAAACAATTGTATATGTAGTTTAAAAATATTTAATTAAATAAATACAAATGTATTGGGGGAAATTAAATTACTTATTTTTTTTCAGTGAGTTGTGTGGGACAGAGACCACGACTCAAATTCAAAACAAAGACTTAGTTACCTTGAAAGCAGAAAGGAGTTTATTGCTTTCTCATGAGAAAGGGTACCACCCCTGGTTGCCCTAATGGTGCCAACTGGGGAGGACCATACTGTACCTCATCACCCTAATGGCACATATGGGTACAAGTTGGTTACAGAAATCAAGGCTTATTTACATCCTAACTCGAGTTCCTCCTCCCAAAACCTCCTTCCCCTCATCCCATTGGCTGGGCTTCAGGGGGCACAATCTATTCACGGAAATCTTCCCCAGTAACACAGTACACAAGTTTGCCCAAGTCTTGCAAGGGCTTTAGGTTGGGGGTAGGGCTATTCTATTCTTTCTGCTATATGCTTAAAAACAGGGTCTGAGGGGGTTTTGACAAGGTCAGAACGCAGTGTGTTTCAACAATGCAATTAGAAGGCCATCTCCAACAGGTGCCTCCAATTTCTCTCCTCCCACTCTTCTTACTATCTGGCTTCTGACCTTATCTCTCTCCAAATGACCAGTGATCTCCTAATTGCTGCGATTGTGAGAACTATTAACGAAAACTATTAACCCTTTGAGGAGGCTTCATCATCTCTCAGAGTGAAAATCCATCTTCTCTCCCTCTTACTTAGCCCCTTGTTCCATTGAAAAAGAAAGAAAAGCAATATCTTTGTAACAAATAACACATAATCAGACAAATAAAAAATCCTATATTGGCCATGTCCAAAAAATATATATCTCAATCTGCCCCTGAGTCTATCACATCTGTCAGGTGAGTAGTATATTTTATCATGAATTCTAAAGTAGAATTCAAACACAGGTGTTCCTCACTCTAAATTCAACACTCTATCCACTGTGCTTTCGGAGTCACTTAATGTCTCTGAGCTTCACTTTATATAGCAGGATGGATAGACTTGAAGTATCCAGAAGCCCTAGGTTTGCATCCCGCTTCTGACACTTACTAGCTGGACAATTCAAACTCTCTGAGTTTCAGTTTCTTCATCTGTTAAAATGAGGATAATAATAACACCTAACACACAGGATTATTGATAAAACCCAAATGAGTTGTCTTACCGCAGAGAGCTTTGCAAACCTAAAACTATATGTGTCAGCTATTATTATTATTACTCATTTGTATTATTATTACTCTTTTATAAAATGAGGATAATGAGATTTGTCTCCCTCCTTAAGTTGTTGACAGAATTGAAAGAGATTTAAGGTACTATATAAATGCAAAATGTCATTAATGTTGCCATCATTCTTCTCTTCTCTATGCTCCCCACCCTAGCCTGCAAGTGGATAGAAGGGAAGGGGAGATCAAGTCTTTTATCAGTGAGTGGGCCCCAAGGCTATCCTGGACCCTCTTCTCTTTTCTCTATATATTATTTCATTTAGTGGTCTCATCAATTTCCATAGATTCAATCATCTTTACACTGATGATTTCCAGATCTATTTATCCATAATTTCTCTCCTGATCCCCATCCTCACGTATCCAACTGACTATTGGATATCTTGAATAGAATGTCTTGTAAATATCTTAAACAACAAGTATTTTTAAAGTACCTACTATGTGCCAGGCACTGTGCTAATCATCAAGGGTACAAAGACAAAATTTAAACTTTCTCACAAGCATGAGGGAACTGTGGCAGGGATAGCAATCAGAGAGATGTTGCAAAAATCTAGGTAAGAGTGATGAAGAGGTGTGGGTTTTGGGAAAAGAGAATCATTCTGTATTGGGTATGTTGAATTTGAGATACCTCTAGTAAATGCAGTACAAAATGTCCATGAGCAGTTGGTGATGTGGACTAGATCACAGAAGAAAGATTAGGGCTAGATATATAGATTAATTTTTTATTGATATCTGTGGAACTTCATGCCTAGTCTCCTTTTCCCCATGGATTCTGGTCTCTCCCTCCTCCATTGTGCCCTCCCAAATGGCAAGAACAACGGCTGTAGTCTGGCACGCCACACAGTCCCAACTTTTGGGTAAGAATGGGTGTGCGGTGGGGTTTGCTGTACTACTAAGCTAGCAATGCCTGGTGCAGCAACATAGTACCTAATCTTTTCCTACTGCTAATTTTAACCCAGTTTCCTTCAAACTGTGATTCCTGAAAGAAAACAAAATCCTTTTGAAGAGACAGAACTATCTTCTCTCTGCCCCAAGGCCCCAAATAGGCCTTGCATAGGCAACATTCTACTTGCATCTGATCTAGCCCAAACAGGAATTTTTCAGAAGGTTCTGAATGGTATGTAAATGTGCCCACTTGGCTTTCCTAAGCAAAATGCTGCAAAGACTGTTCACTAGTAGTGCTAAATATACTAGGAAAGATTTAAAATGTTTTGCAATTCCTCGAGGCTAAAGCCGTCTGACATTAGTTTTCCCATTTTCTGGCCTGGTTAGTATCTACCCCTCTCATTTTGTCTGAAAACTCAAGCATGTGGTCACCATGTCACCAAGCTATTTGCCCCAGGTCTCTCCAGATACAGAGGCAATAGAGAAGGAGCTTAAAAAACAAACAAACCAAACTCAAGTGTTTACCCAACCAAGTGCCTCAGAGCAAACGCTGTAACATTGGTTTCCTGCATTGAGATGATCCCCTACCCCCCCTGGAATCTGGCTCTGCCTCCAAGATCTGCAGCCAATCACTAAGATTTAGCCAGTCACAGAAACAGAAGACTTTAGGGATCTGCAGGTCTTCTCAAGTTCCCCTCAGCACTCTGGTACTGTGGACCTGGAAAAACAATGCTGGATATCTTGGGGGACGGGCAAAAGTTTCCTGGAAAAAAAAAAAATGGTTTCATTGCGGTTCCTTAAGTCTCAGGTTCCTGGGGTCAAGTACTGCTGCAAAGTGGTTGCTAAAGTGATCCCCTAACAAAAACTGGGAAAACTGGAAAATAGTATGGCAGAAACTAGGCATAGACCAACATCTTACACTGTATACCAAGATAAAGTCAAAATGGGTACATGAATTAGATATAAAGGCTAATACTATAACCAAACTAGGAGAGCAAGGAATAGTTTACTTTGGAGTTTACTTTTACTTATGGAGAACGGAAGAATTTATGACCAAACAAGAGATAGGGGACATTTTGAAATACAAAATGAATAATTTTGATTACATTAAATTGAAAAGTTTTTGCACAAAACCAATGCAACCAAAATTAGAAGGGAAACAGAAAGCTGAGAAACAATTTTTACAACCAGTGTCTCTGATAAAGGCTTCATTTCCAAAATATATAGAGAATTGAGTCAAATTTATAAGAATACAAGTCATTCCCCTATTGATAAACGGTCAAAGGATATAAACAGCCAGTTTTCAGAGGAAGAAAGTAAAGCTATCTATAGTCATATAAAAAAAATGCTCTAGATTACTATTGATTAGGGAAATGCAAATCAAAACAACTCTGAGGTACTACATCATACCATCAGATTGGCTAACACGACAAAATAGGAAAATGATAAACTTTAGAGAAGACATAGGAAAATTGGAACACTAATGCATTATTGCTGGAGTTATGAAGTGATCCAACCATTCTAGAGAGAAATTTGGAACTATGCCCAAAAGGACTATAAAACTGTGCATACCCTTTGACACAGAAATACTACTTCTAGGTCTGTATCCCAAAGAGATCATAAAAAAAGGTAAAAGGATCCATATGCACAAAAATATTTATAGCAGCTCTTTTTGTGGTGGCAAAGAATTGGAAATTGAGGGGAAATTCCCCATCAATTGGGGAATGGCTAAACAAGTTGTGGTATATGAATATAATGGAATACTATCGTTCCATAAGAAATGATGAGCAGGCAGATTTCAGAAAAACCTGGAAAGACTTACATGAACTGATGCTGAGTGAAGTGAGCAGAACCAGGAGAACATTGTGCACAGTAACAGCTACATTGTGCGATGACTAACTTTGATAGACTTACCTCTTCTTAGCAATGCAAGGATCTAAGACAACTCCAAAAAACTCATGGTGGAAAACGTCCACATGCAGAAAAAGAACTATGGAGTCTGAATGCAGATGGAAGCATACTATTTGTTCTCTTTTTTTGTTTGTTTGTTTCTTCTTTCTCATGGTTCCTCCCATTGGTTCTAATTCTTCTTTATAACATGACTAATATGAAAATGTGTTTAATATGAATGTATATGTAGAGCCTATATCAGCTTGCATGCTGTCTTGGTGTGGGAGGAGGGGATGGAGGAGAAAAATTTTAAACTCAAAATCTTACAGAAGTGAATGTTGAAAACTAAAAATAAATAAATAAAATTTAAAAAATAATAAAGTGATCCCCTAAAGATGTGCTTCTTCCTTGAAACTGGGTAGCTCCAACTGGTTTAGGATATTCTCATAGTTCCACAGGGTCCTTGGTGTACCACAAGGAAGTTAGGAGGAAGCTAGTGTCAGAACTAGGAATTCGGTCCAAAGGGAAAAAACTCCTTTCCTTAATGGTAGAATTGATGCCTTCTTCCTTTCTCTTTGACTTTTCATATGTAATCTTTCATTAACTAATGCTGCTTTTACCTCCGAAATGTTTCTCGCATCCATCTCCTTCTTTCTACTACCACCACCCTAACTCAGACTCTCATTACCTCTGTCTTAGTGTAATTGAAAGAGCTCTAGACTTGGACTCAGAAGATATGGGTTCAAACCCTGGATGGAAATCTTGTCATCTGCCTTGACACCTCTTCACCCTTACCATTCAACTGAAATTGCCCTTTCTAAGGTTACCAATGGATTCTTTGTTTTGAATCTTTTTTTTAAATTTCCTTTCTATAAAGGAAATTTCCCCACCTAGTTAATACTGAGCCTTGCTTTTGATGCACTGTGACTATATGGTCGGCTGTCAGATATAACTCATGCCTGGAGTCAAACAGAGCTAAAGGATTTTCCCCTCTGTTATGATACATGACATTGCTATAACTGTGTTCTTCTTTTTCCTTTTTATAGCAAATTCTTATAATTAGGAAGTTTTGTAAGTAAAATACTAAATCTATTAATAGATTGATACTGGAACATCTCTGAGTTACTATAATAGGATACAGGTATGAACATCTTAAAATTTTAACCTGTATTTGTGGTCAAATTATAATATAGGGATGATTTCCTCGTAATGGAGAAATGAAAGTTTCCTTTTTTTTTTTTCCCCCCCTTAGGCAGTTGGGGTTAAGTGACTTGCCCAAGGTCACACAGCTAGTAAATGTGTTTGGTCTGAGGCCAAATTTGAACTCAGGTCCTCCTGACTTCAGGGCCGGTGCTCTATCCACTGCGCCACCTAGCTGCCCAAAAAGTTTTCTAAATAAATAGAATAGTAAATTTTGAGAAAAGCAACAAGATTAGACTGTTTTCTCTAAAAACGATATACAGATGTATACGATTGACTTCCAAATTTATCTGTTATGGAAATTCAGGCTTTGAGTATGTTTAGTAATAAGTTCTCAAAACTGGATTAAGGAAGTTACACATAAACTGTATGGATAATGGTAAAGAAAGTGATATTATTTTCCCATTATTAAAGAATCTGACTGATAATTTTAAAAGACAGAAGAGCTCATTTTACAGCTTGACCCTCCTAAATTTTTAAAAGATTCTTGTATCAGGTACAGGATTTAGGTAAGGAGAGAAACAACAAGTGGCATATGAACTGAAATCCTCTGAATTTTCAAAATTGGAGAACCAAATTTAAATGATATTATTAATGGAATTATTTAGGAACCTTTAGATTTGGAACCAGAGAATCAGAGCCCTTTTTAGAGATGTCCTGAGAATAAACTTATTGTCCAAGAAAAGATATCCAGGGACCAGATGACTACATGAGGCATCTGGAACTCAAAATGTGTTGGTTAAATGGACATTGAGAACAGGTTACCAGGATACAAGGAAACTTGATGTCAGCTAACATTAGTGATAACTATTGTATTGCTTTGATCTTTTGTTTCAAGATGTTTATGTTTAAGTTTTCTTGTTTACCTTGGTGACATGTAACTCTCCCTTCTCAGAACTAGTCCATTGTAAGACCTCTAAGTAGTTTGATCTGTACTGATTTAATGTAATTATGCAATTATGGGAATTGTAAGAAAAATTTTATTGCATTGTTTGAACCTAGCCCTTTGTGTCTAGGAAACTGGATCATCTCTATGTGTTATTTAGAGACTCTTAACTAAGGACCTGTGTTATGCTGACCAGAAATTCAGATTCAAAGATTGATGCAAGAAGTTTTTTCTAAGGGCCCCAACCACATCCTTCTGACTACTCCCACAGCTGTCAAACTTGTGAGTGTGGCCTCCCAGATCATCTGAAGAAAGCCCCTGCTCTTGAGTGGACAGCAGAACTCTCCAGGAACCTCAAGGTTCATCTAATATGGACTCAGAAGCAGTGGATATCCAGATGAGACAGCTGTCCCAAGATTCTGGATGAGGGCTGAGTATACTGTCCTAGTTTTTTTTTTCCTCTTCCCTTTTGTTATGTGCCCAACCACCAAGGCCCTAATTCAAGCATGTGTTGGCATTTTCTCCCTCTACATTCTTGTTCCCCCTGTCTTTTCTGTTTGTAAGCAAACAATGGCTAGCAATGATACCTGGAACATACTTCCCCATAGGTCCCCTCAAGGAACTAACCCCTTGGGCAACCTCTCATCCTATCTAGCTGTGTAACCCTGGGCAAGTCACACCTATTCTATAGTGGTCAATTCCCATCCAGCTGACAGAAGTAATAAGGCTCTCTGTAAGGTTAATGGGCAGTGAGAACGCAAAGGGATGAGGAAACAAATGTTTATAAGTAGAAACAAAGACGGTATGAGAGGAGTTAATAGAGATGTATCAAAAAAGACTCTGCTGTTCAGTCATGTCCAACTCTTTTGGGGTTTTCTTGGCAAATATACTGGAGTAGTTTGCCAATTCCTTCTCTAGCTCATTTTACAGATGGGGAAACTGAGGCAAACAGGGTTACGTGACTTGCCCAGGGTCACACAGCTAATGTGTCTGAGGTCAGATTTGAACTCAGGAAGTAAGTCTTCCCGACTCCAGGCCTGACACTGTATCCATTGTGCCACCTAGCTGTCCCCAAAAAAGACTCCATAAGCTTTGAATGGGTCCGACAATTTTAGAAAACAATTTGGAACTATGTTTGTTTTTTTAAGTGACTGAAATACCCAACCCACCAAGTGTACTGAGGTATCTGGTTCATGCACAGATAGCTTCCTGGAGTTGCTGAGGAGCTTGTTACCAGAGAGGTTGAAAACTTCTAAGTACCTTTGAGAGACTGGCGCATGTGTGACATTCTAAAACTGGTTCTGGTCATCTCACCACATGGTGCATGGCAGGCTCTCTGATTGTCCACAGAGGCATTCAAAAGACCTCAGTCAGCTACCACCAAGTCTCTTGCTTCAGTCCTTTTGGCTACTTTGTTGTGTGACTCCTTTGCTAACGGTGAAAAACAATGCTATAGGAAGAGAGGACTTGGGGCCTTCTTACCTCTCTGAGCCCATATGGCCCTGAGAAATGGGCCTTTGGGTTTGTTCTTTTATGTTCTAGGTGAAGGAATTACAGCCTCCAACCTTATAAGCTTTTAAAGGTCCAGAAGACACCCTGGGTCTGAGAGTCCAGGTGTGCAGCCAGTGTTGAATCAACCTCCCTTGTTGATTGGATCATCTCTATGTGTTAAATGACCTTCTAGTCCCTAGCCAAGATGAGAACTCTAATAGTTATTCTGCATTTGGACATAACCTTGGTGGGACCAGTGTTACGTAGGAACTGAGCTAAGAGTATATCCCCCAGGGTGTGTGTGGGGAAATGTTTGTACATTTGTTCTTGCTCTAGCTTTGAAGTAAATGTCCCTTCATAAAAGCTAATTGAGGTTATCTGGTTAAATGGAACCAGGGTTCTCATCATTGGCACCTAACAATAGGGAAGAACATAGCTGATGGGAGTTTGAGCCAATGGCAAGAGAAGAGATACCACTAAATCTCTCAGGGTACCCTACAATGGAGGTGCAGGTATGGCTGGTCTGGCTCTGGGAGAGTAAGCCAGAGCATTCCCTGAGGACAAAACCGAAAATGTCCCATATACAGATGCATGCTAACAACTAGCTCTCAAAAAGAGTTACATAATGACACACTTTGAAGTTTAATCTGCCTTAGTAACATTTTCTCCATCACTTTCTTAAGTCTAGACAATCAACAAAACAGTAACTCGTCTTGATTTGAAACATTTTGCAGATTTTCAAAGTATAAATGTTTACTCTGAAATTTTAACAATCAGCTCAGCTAGTACATATAGCTCTAGCACACCACTACATCTACACTATGGGAGGGAGGGAAGGGCATCTCCTGTGGGCACTATTGCCCACCCTGGGCCGGGGGGTGTAGGTTAGGTAGATTGTTTGCCCCTCAATGTGGAACTAGTGAGAACCTATTGTATTTTTTTTTTTTAGGCAATTGGGGTTAAGTGACTTGCCCAGGGTCACACAGCTAGTAAGTGTCAAGTGTTTGGGCGGAGGCCGAATTTGAACTCAGATCCTCCTGACTTCAGGACTGGTGCTCTATCCACTGCGCCACCTAGCTGCCCTGAAAACCTGTTGTAAGGGGAGTGAAGGGGTGGGGAACCTGCGGCCTTAAGGCCACATGTGACCTTCTAAATCCTTAAGTGTGGCCTTTTGACTGAATTCAAATTTTACAGAACAAATCCAAAAAGTTCTATAAAATTTGGATTCAATCAAAAAGCTGCACTTTAGCACTTGTTCTATAAAATTTGGATTCAATCAAAAGGCCACATTTAAGGATTTAGAAGGCCACATATGGCCTTAAGGCCAAAGGTTTCCCACCCCTGGCCTGGGTGATGTTAATGCTTTAAATGAGCTTCAGATCTACTCAAGCTAGTAACATTAAACTGTATCTGATTTACATAAATCTCTATAGAGCTTGAATCTTGAGATTTCCTCACACAGCAGGAGTTCAAATATTTTAAATAGGTACTTAAAAATAATTATGTGTGCTATGCTGCAATAGGAAGTATGGATATAGATTCAGCAGAAATAAAAAGGAGTCAAGACTGACTTTTAGAGGTCTGACCTGAGGAGGAAAAAGTTGGGTACTTCTCCACCCCTATTGAATCCAGCAGGTAGTAGCAATAGGTAATATAGAAAAAGGTGTAGCTTATCGTGTAGCCACCCAGGGAAACTCTGGCTTGGAGGTGGGGGCTGGGAGACAGGGGAGAAGGCATAACCCTGAAAGTACCATTTTTATCAACCTTTGCAGCTATACAAAGGTGCCTTGAAAATAGTTGTTTGCTATCTGATTTCAGTTAGATAATCATTTCACTAATAATCATGACTCTCTTTGACAGCCGCAAAACTTTCCACGTGAGGTCTAAGGTCATTTAAGACAAGAACTCACAGGGAGTTAAGAAACACAGGGAGGGAAGGGGCAGATTCTAGAACCTTTGGAATGGGATCAGGGACTAGAAGATAACATCTAATATCAGATGTCAGAATAAAGAGACTGGGTAGAAACCTTCAATTTTATTGTTCTGGTTAAAAAGAAACAAAAAACACCAACAACAAAAAACACCACCACTACCAAGAGAAAAAAAAAACAAACCCAGCAATCTCATATACCAGGAAGTGCACTGGCTTCCTAATGTACTAAAATGCACTGAAATTGTATGTGGATGCTTATTACTTCATTTGGGTATATTACTATCATTTGGGTATATTACCTATATGACTATTATAAATTTAGAATGCATAGAGTATTGGGCTTGGAATCAGGAAGACTCGAGTTCATATTTGGCTTCAAACACTTCCTAGTTGTGTGACCCTGGGTAAGTCACTTAACCTCTGTTTGCCTTACTTTCCTCATCAGTAAAATGAGAATAATAACAGCACCTACTTCTCTGGGTTGTGAGGATCAAATGAAATATTTTTTAAAGCACTTACCATAGCACCTGGCATCTAGCAAATGCCATATAGCTGTCAGCTATTATTATTATCTTCCACCTCTGTGAGAATCAGTTTTATATTTTTGGAAATTATTTTTTACTACCAAAAATTACATCTATTTAACTGCTCTAAACTGAAGGTACTGATTTTCTGTTGAATTTGGTCCATGGCAAAATCCCTCTTTAGAGTCAACAGTAACCAGCAGGCATACTTGTTTTCCACTTTTCTGACATTGCTTTTCCATTTGGGATTATTCTTATTGGAAGTGTTGTTCATGACCATCACTAAGAATACCTAGTTTTTCCAGGAAGAAGTTCAACTGTGAATCGAAAAAATAGATCTTGAGAAATATGTGACATCACCTAAGTTTACGGGCTTTGGAAAGATCTTTGACAAATTTTCAGTAATTGTTAGGTTGTGGCTTATAAAAATAATCTTAAAAAATAATTAATTTATTTTTGGTTTCCAATATTCACCTCCATAAGATTTTGAGTTTTAAATTTTCTCTCCTCTCCTCCCCCCTCCCCAAGACAGCGTGCAATCTGATATAGGCTCTACTTATACATTCATATTAAACATAATTTCACATTATCTTCATGATATAAAGAAGAATTAGAATTAATGGAAGGAACCATGAGAAAGAAGAAACAAAATGAAACGACAAAAGAAAAGGAGAAAACAGTATGCTTCCATTTTTATCCAGACTCCAGAGTTCTTTCTCTGGATATGGATGGCATTTTCCATCATGAGTCTTTTGGAGTTGTCTAAGATCCTTGCATTGCTGAGAAGAGCTGTCTATCAGTCAGTCATCGTACAATGTGGCTGTTACTGTGCACAATGTTCTCCTGGTTCTGCTCATTTTACTCAGCATCAGTTTGTATAAGTCTTTCTAGGTTTTTAAAGAACATATTGTAGGATTAAGGTTCTTCAGTATTTTTTTTGGGGGGGTCTCCTTCAGCAAGCTGTTAACTTGCTTTTCATGATTTTCTTGCATCACTCTCATTTCTCTTCCCAGTTTTTCCTCTACTTCTCTTACTTGCTTCTCAAAATCCCTTTTGAGCTCTTCCAAGGCCTGGGACTGATTCATATTTTTCTTGGAAGTTTTGGATGTAGAAGCTTTGACTTTGTTTTCTTCTTCTGGTTGCATGTTTTGATCTTCTTTGTCACCAAAGTAAGATAATATAGTCTGACTCTTTTTGTGCTGCTTGCTCATGATCCCAACCAATTACTTGAGTTTTAAACTCTTTGTTAAGGTAAGAGTCTGTTTCCAATGTGGAGAATGTACTGTCCCAAGCATCAGGGGTTTGTACAGCTGTTTTCAGAGATACTTCTAGGGACCTGAAGTGTCAGTTCTTCCAAGGTGCTATGATAAGGGCAAGGTGTCTCCTCTCCACCACACCAGTGCTCCTCCTCGCCCCTCAGAACTGTGACCCAGATCCAAGCACAGGCAAAGCAAGAGATTACTACCTCAGCCCTGGCAAAGAGATCCCTGCAATCCCCCTCTGATCAGCCACTTGATTCCCCCTCAGTCTGTGGGCCAGAAGCTCAGGAAACAGCCACAGGCCCGGGGGTGGCTGAGACCTAGCTTCTTCTCTCACCAAAATCCAGACTTTTCCCACTGACCTTCTAAGTTGTCTTTGGCGTTCCTGGGTTGAGAAGTCTGGAAGCCACCACAGCTGCCTGCAATTCAGTCCTCTGAGGCCTGCTCCAGAGTCGCTGTAGCCTATGCGCCCACGCCGAACTGCGCTCCTCTCCCAGCCCAGCGTGATATACCTTTTTGATCAACCATCCAGGCTGTCTTTGGCTGGAAATTTGTTTTACTCTGTTTTTTTGTGGGTTCTGCTGCTTTAGAATTTGTTTAGAACCATTTTTTATAGGTATTTGGAGGGGTTTGGGGGAGAGCTCTAGCAAATCACTGCTTTCCCTCCCCCATCTTGGCTCCACCCCACCAGGATTAAGGTTCTTAATCCACTCTGCTATCCATTTCCATTTTGTGGAAGAGTCCATCCCATTCACATTCACAGTTATGATTACTATCTGTGTCTTTCTCTCCATCCTATTTTCCCTTTTATGCTTTTCTCTCTTTCTCCCTTTCCCTCCTCACTAGAGTTTTGCTTTTGACCACCTCCCTCAGTCTGCCCTCCCTTTTCCTCTCCTACTTCCTATAAGGTAAGTTAGATTTCTATACCTGATTATGTTATTCCCTCTTTGAGCCAAATCTGGTAAGAGTAAGGTTCAAACAATTCTTATCTCCCTCCCTTCTTTCCCTCTACTGTAAGTTTTTGTGCCTTTTCATGTGATATAGTTTACCCTCATCTGCCTCTCCTTTCCTCAGAGTTCTCTCAGAACAATCCCTTTCCACCCCTTCGATCTTTTAACATCACATCAAAGTCAACTTATACCAATGCCCTTTGTCTATGTATACCCCTTTTAAATGTTATAATGATACAATTCTCAAGAGTTACAAGTGTCACCTTCCCTTGCAGGGATGTAAAGTTTGCCTTTATTAATAACATGTTGTTGTTCGTAAAAACAATTTTATGAAGCTTCTTTAACTTCATACAACTCTTCCTCAAAATGTTCATCTTTCATCATTTGCCTTGCAAAGTACTCAATAATACCTCCTCTTTGATTTTAGCCTGTTTATTATTCAGGTAAAGAAAACCTATATTATTTTGATCCATCACTTTGACAAAATTTTTCATTAAACTAAATTTAATGGTAAAGAAAGCCTTTCTTTTTCTCCCTTAAATTTAATTATGAGGGTGGTAGAAATAGAGAAAGAGAGAGAGGGAGAGAGAGGGAGAGAGAGAAAGAATCTGCATTTTGAGTCCATTACTTCTCCCGCTGGAGGCGGCAGCCTGTTTCATCTGAGTCCTCTGGGATCTGGGATTGTGGCTAGTTATTGTGTTAATCAGAGTTACTAAGTCTTTTTAAGTTGTTTGTTTTTACAATATTGTTACTGTATAAATTGTTTCCCTGGTTCCATTCACTTCACTTTGCATGCATTCATACAAATCTTCCCGGGTTCTTCTGAAACCAATGCTTTAATCATTTCTTATAATGCAATAGTATTACATCACATTCATATGCCATAACTTGTTCAGTCACTCCCCTTTTGATAGGCACCAAATTGGCTTCCAGTTCTTCATCATATTTATTCCAAGTACCTGGTGGTTTTGATATAAGCAGTTCTTCACCATGTAAAACATATCGTATAACTGATGACAGTTTTAGATATTGCATAGTATGTTACGACTTAGAGGAAACTCCTGATATGTCTGTTAAGCAAAAACAGTTATCTGTTCAATATTCTTTTTGTTACGTCCAAATTATAGGAGCTACAGAAAATTCATGACTAAATCTTAGTCTACAGTCTCACAAAAGTGAATCAGCACAAATGAAGGTCCAAAGAATCTTAGTTATCTCCAAAGTGCCAGCTCCTACATTCCAACCTCTACCTCCAACCTAACTCAAGCTCCCACCCGGAGACTATGCACTTTCGATTGATGAGATTCAAAGACTAAAATTATCTTGCTGAGACCTAGACTCAGCATGTTACTTTGTAGGCATCTTCATGCCATGCTGCTGTAACTATACCACCTTTCTAACTCCAGCTCTCAAAACAGTAATCAAATCAACATTAGTATCCCCAGAAAGAACATATCAATCAGTTCCTTATGATTCCATTTGACTTCCCTGCCCAAAACACTCCCCTATTTAAGCTATCTTCCAATGTTAAAATGTAAGCTGTTGAAGAGAGGAACTGGTTTGCTTGCTTGTATTTGTATCCCCAGTGCTCAGCACAATGCCTAGCATACAGTAAGCATTTAATAAATGCTTTTTCCTTCTTCCTTTCATTCGTTCATTCTCAAGCCTTATACTAATTGCAAACAAAAGAGTTCATATTCTTTACTGGAGTAAAGTTATTTTTCCCCCAACACTTAAAAGTTAACTCTGCACATACCTAACAAAGATTATTCAAATGGATGACATACTCTGGTGGAATATTGAGAATTTAAGTACATGATGCATTTACAAAGTACAAAACCCTTGGTTAAAAAGGATTAGAGATAACTTTTACCAAATGAGACCCAGCATACAAATGACAGAACAGTTAGATTCATTGAACTATTATATAACGATTGAGTTTCATTGTATGACTGAACATATATGGAATATGTCCCAGTACTCCCTGCCACAAATGTGGAACATAAATTAAGACTTCACAAGGCTTGGGAGAACAAGCCAGCTAGTGACCTCTAACTATGCTTGCCTATTTCTCCACCTTTGTCTTCAACCAAATAACACTTACTCCTACTCCTCTTACTCCTCATACTTCATATTACTCCTAATATGAGTATTGCATAATCTGTATCAAAATTCACATCACTCATTATTTCTGTTTACATTTTAAAATTTAGTATTTAAAATACATATAAGGCAACAAGAAATTTCCCTGAGACATACTGTATGTCAAAAGGTGTCACCTGCCTTTATATCCAGCAGATTTGCTACATTCTCTGACAGATAAAAGAGATAATTTTAAAATAATAACTTGGGCTTTTTTGAATTATTCCTATATGTCTGCTGTGGAAAGAGCACTGATTTTCCAGTCCAATTCAGGTGAACTGAGCTCAATTAAATCCTGATTCTGACATCACTACCTGTATATTCTTGAAGACTTCAGTTTCCTCAATTGTGAAATGAAGGGACTGAACCAGATGGCATCTGAAGTCCTTTTCAGCTTTAAATCTACATATTAGCAGCACCCAATAAAGTAAATGTCTCTGTTAACTTCAGTTTGTCGTCTGGTCTGAGGAGGACTAAGTCTCTCAAAGAGAACCTGCTCTACAGGAACCTCGTTTGCTTCCAGGGCTGGAGTCAAAGTTTACTCCAGGTAGGCATACTGGCAGAGACGTGGCAAACAGTAGGTATAAAACGAAGCACACGTTTTTTAGACACAGCCAATATGTTGATTTGTTTTGCACAATTATATCTATTTATTACTAGGAAGAGGGAAAGTCAATGTGAAATGACAGTGATTTTCTTTCAAAGAAAAATGTGGTAGGGTGAAAAGAATTGCACAATTCAAATACAGACAAAAATATTCTTCAACCGCAGTCCTACAAGTAGAGTAAACTTACCTTCTCGGGAAGCTTAAAAAACAAAATAACAGCTCAGTTCCCCACACCCTCCCTTGGAGCGGAAGAGGACAGCACACACAGTTTTGTACAAAACAGAGGTTCCAATTAGGTTGAAAGATTTATTACTACAATTAAAGGAAGCATTTGACCACACAGGTAACACAGTGTGCTGTTGAAATAAATATTTTGCAGCATCTGATCAGGTCCAGTGGAAAGGCAGGTAGGGAGGATAGGAATTTGAATATTGACATGTGCAGTTTAACTATAAATTTATCATAAAAAAAGATATGCAAGTCATGGAGAAGTATATTTATTACCACAGAGGAAAGGGACACACCCTGTCTTCGAACTCTTTAAACTCATTAACACGTTATCTTCAACCAAAGATTAAGCTCATTACATTCCTCATTACAATCCTTGAACATCTCCATTTCTCACCTTGACCCCCCACAAACACATGGCTCCTTTACTCTTACCAGATCCCTGTCCTAATCTTTTATAAGGAAACTGCAATGGGTTTGTGATATAGAAGAGACAGAAGCAACATTCAGCCCTGAACTTAGAACTCCCAACTGAAGGTAAGCCAAGGGAAGAGTCTTCATAAAAGACCACAACACAACTATAAGCCTAAAATAATCCAAATATCATCTCACATTAACTGCTACAAAAGTAAGTCTCCCAGCCCCAAAAGTACTCCTTCAGCCAGGGCCATTCCTTAGGTAGGGAACTTATGAGATTTATCATCTGCTGAGAAGTTGGGTGGTTGAAGATCCATTGTCAATCTATGGATAAGCAGCTGCTGTCACATTTCTGACTACAGACTTCTCATAAAACACCAGAGAAAACAGATCTTGGATTCTTGACAGATGAGAAGATATTTTCTTGGGGAAAGAAATGTTATTTGCTATACACAGGCATGACTAGAGAGAAGAATATTAGCTACAATCACCTTAATCCAGCCAGCAGGTGATTCAGACTTCTATGAAAATTAGTCCCCCACACCTATCATTTTCTGATAGACTTCAGAGGAAAGCCAGCTTTCCTGAATCTGAATCTAAAGAGCCAATCCTTGGCACCTAGCAAAAAGGTATAACCACCACAAGAATCTTGTGGCACTGAGAATAATGATCCTCTAGATATCAGCCCCACTAGAATCTGTGGGGACTAACTCAAACAACCACCACCCTTGGGGAGATTCAGCATGCAGAAGAAAATGGATTTGAGAATGCTAGCTGATTTGCTTAAGTGGGATATGCATCCCCTACATGAATGTTGTACCTGTAGGCAATGAAGAACTTCATGCTGGACATGTGCACAGAGATCGTGATATGACATTGACTATTCCCTAATCCCACACCCATGAGTCTGCCCAAACAAAAAGAGACCAGGCCTTAGGTTGTAACGTTGCTAAGACTTAAATTCTGCTCAAATCCATGATCATCCTGGCCTTGGGTTTTCAAAGAGATTCCGTTTTGCTCGATCTGTCTGATGCTACTTCAGTCCTCAGACAAACTGGGAGAGATTGGGAACTTTGATGTTGATATCCCCAATATTGATGTTCCGAGGAATCTCAGGGAGATTAATGTTTTTCACTGCAGATACAGCCCGAGCAGGGGCTGCTGAAAGGCCGCCCTAGTGGGAGAAAAGAGATACAAACATGAGACAAAAGGACTACATCATCATAGGTTCTTGAGTTCCTGTTTAATGCTAAAAAACAGAAGACAAACGAATGCTTATGGTCAATGCTAAGCAAATAAAGGTCCAAGGACTGATGATGAAACTGAGAAGCAGAGAGGCTTAATTGGCCTAAGTCATGTGAGTATTAAGTACCAGAGTCAAGATTCAAACCCAAGTCTTTTGATTTTAGATCCAAAACTTCCCATAGCACCATGATACTTCCCAGTTCTGATTTTTTCCATCTCATTCTTCAAGTATAACAAGCAATTCTTCATATAATAGTCTCAAAGTCCAGTGTAAGGAACTAAATTCTGCACTTTATTGGATATGGTTTCTCCATGCTTTAAGGCTAGGCAAATGTGTTATTACATTTGGAGAAAGATCACATACTTTCTTTTAGGCCAGATATCTTGGCAACTAGAGTTCCATAGAAAATTAACAGTCACAGACAAACCTTTTTTGGAAGGGAAATGAAACTCTATTGCTTTATTTTCAGTCATGTGCCAATGGGATTGCAAGAGACAGGAAAGAGTTGGCTTTTGGAAACTTCACATGGATATAATGTGGGAACCAATGACACGCATGTGAAGGTGGAGGGCCCCATAGTGCAGTACAACTGGCAGGACTTGTAATGAAAAGCAGATGAAGGCAGCTGGTGGCCAAAAATTCCCCATCATCTACAATAGGCATGGGAGGGAGGGGAAGAGAGGGGAGATTAGGACAGGGAGAGAGGTTGTCAGAGATGTTTCTCAAGATCCCTTTTTTCTAACTGTCCATTTCCAGTATGTTAACATAGAACCTACCCTCACCCAGAAAGTCTATTTTTCCATCAGCTATAAAACCACTTGATCCTGATTCATTCACTATTTCTAGCAGCCTGCTAGCCAATACTCTTAAAGAAACCACAACTGCCACTATGGCAGTAGTCTAGAAAGATTTCCACATCACAAACTTCCATGCTTCATGGAAGAGAGAATTTCTTGTAGCTTAGCCAAATAGAGTAATTTAATTGCTTCAGGAAACTGGGAGAATTCGAGGGGAAATTTAGTATGTTAGATTCAAACATTAATATTAACCCAAATCTAGCTTCTTACAAAAGATGGAAAACAGAGAAAGAACCAACTCTGATTTTTCAATGTCACCTAGCAAGACAGCTGAAGCAACAAAGTATCCAGAAGGCAGCATGTACCAGGCAGATCAAATCACTGCCCTGATCTTGACCACATCTTCCTTTAGTTCCTAGTGGAAGCAACCCACAATCCCATACAGCCCCAGGAATAAAAAATCAGCTCCCTTCAAGCCTCCAGCCTTGCTTCCAACCTAGTTCCACAACCATTTTTCAGGGGTTCAATCCCATTGGAAAAATCTCACCATCCCAAAAGAACCAATGCCAACTACCGTGAAAGGTCAGATGAGCCCAAGTGTCCTCCAGACAATTCACCCTGCTTCCAGTCCCTCCTATGGAGATATCAATGGTCCTCCTGCCTTTTTAGGAGCTACAGCTGCTAAAGACCCAGAAAAGTTCTCCCCACCAAAGGTCTTAGCACAGTCAAATACCTCAACATGAGATTTAACTATGGTTTTATCAATGAACATGGCACTGAAACTAAAGAGTTATCACCATCTGCCTTGCTGCTGTACCCCAAGGAATACCTCGCGTCTCACTGGACCCAGAGCTGATGCCTACTATGTGTGCTCAGGCTCCTTGAGATCAAGTATTCTCTTACTTTTCCATTTGTGTCCCCAGCTCTTAGGACAATGATTTGCACAATTATCACTTGATAAAAGCTTGTTCGTTTATCCATCCATCAGAGGGAGGATACTTTTCCCTGAAATGGAACTATTTTAACTCTAAGTGTATGCTCCATTAGAGGTAGAAGACATACAAAGCAGAACTTTTCACCACAATCTAGGTTGATCCAGGGCTCCTCCAGAAGGCCAATGGCATGGCAGAGTTACACAAGGAACCAAAGTGTGGACTAAAACACCAACAGTCAGGGGTTGGCTGCTCTCCTTGACATACTAATTGGCTTTCCCAGCCATACTACAAGCAATGAAAAGCCTGCCACTTCCAATTTCCTTCCTACCTGTTTGCTTTTTAGGTTTGGCCACTGGTATAAGGAGCTTAAGAGGCAGCTAGACAACTTAGTGGGTCTGGAGTTGGGAAGACCTGAGTTCAAATCTGGCCTCAGACACTTCCTAGCTGTGTGACCCTGGGCAAGTCACTTAACCTCGGTTGATCTTAATCCACTGGAGAAGGAAATGGCAAACCACTCCAATATCTTTGCCAAGAAAACCTCATGGACAGAATTGGTGTGCTATGGTCCACAGGGTTATGAAGAACCAGCCAAACGGACATGTACGAATGACTGAAAAACAACAAATAAGTAGCTTAACTGGGATAACTACTATCCATGTTTGTATATTGTTTACAATTACAGAGTGCTTTGTATAAATTATACCCCATAAAGCCTCAAAAAAACTTTATGAGAAAGAGAAGTTATACATTTTATAAATTAGGAAATGAAGGCCCAGGGAGACTAAGTGACTTTGGAAATAAATTTCTGTCACAAAGCTAGGAAATTGCCCTAGTGTCTAGATAAACATGTACAAAGTAAGCTAATAAACAAAATTAACTAGGCATCTTAATGAAGAGGGCAAAGTTGGGCCTTTCACATACCCTTTGACCCAGCAATAGCACTTCTAGGGCTGTATCCCAAAGAATTCATAAAAATGGGAAAAAGACCCACATGTACAAAAAATATTTATAGCAGCTCTTTATGTGGTGGCAAAAGAATTGGAAATTGAGGGGATTCCCATCAATTAGGGAATGGTTGAACAAGTTGTGGTATATGAATGTAATGGAATACTATTGTGCTACAAGAAATGATGAGCAGGTGGATTTCAAAAAAACCTGGCAAGACTTATACCAACTGAGTGAAGTGAGCAGAACCAGGAGAATGTTGTACACATTAACAGTTATGTTGTGTGATGATTAATTTTGATAGACTTAGCTCTTCTCAGCGATGAAAGGATCTAAGACATCTCCAAAAGTCTCATGATAGAAAATGCTATCCACATCCAGAGAAAGAACTATGGAGGTTGAATGCAGATCTAAGTATACTATCTGCCCCCTTTTTTTCTTCTGTTTTGTTTTGTTTCCTCTTTCTTGTGGTTCCTCCTACTGATTCTAATTCTTCCTTACAACATGACTAATGTGAAAATATGTTTAATAGGAATGTATATGTAGAGCCTATATCAGATTGCAAGCCATCTTGGGGAAGGAGAAGGGGAGGGAGGGGAAGAAAAATTTAAAACTCAAAAGCTTATGGAAGCAATTGTTGAAAACTAAAAATAAATTAATAAAAAAAAGATATGTGAAAAAAAATTGGGGCCTTTCAGTGACAGGAATCACTGAGAATTGGTGGGATAAGACTGATGGTTAGAATACAGTGATGACATCCAATGATGTATACTTTATTCAAAAGGAACAGAACACATAAAATAAGTGCAGAGTGACACTAGAAATTTCATGTAAGAAAATCCAGGAATTAGAAAAGGAAATAATATTAGCAAGAATGATTCTTTAATAGAAGAAATGGAGCTATATTGTGATAGGACCACCTAGCCAAGAGAAAACAGACAAAGAATTTGGGAAACAGATCACAAACCTGGCAAGGAGACATGATATAGCAGTAGTGTGGAACTTCAGATATGCAGGAACCCTGTTCCAAAAGCAAAGCAGCTGATAATTCCTATCTTGCCTTAATGATAATTTAATTGTTCAAAAAGTAGGGAAAGTGACAAATGAAGCTGCTATTCTGGACCTGATTCTGAAAAATATGAAGGAATTGGTTGCTAAAGTAGAAATGAGAACCTTGAGAGGAAGTTACTATTTTGTATTAAAATCTATGATATAAAAGGAGAGGGAAGATGGGTCTGACATGTCCCCTAGATATATTGAAAGGTGACTTCTGAGAGTAGGATCTCGTGGCCAAAAATTCTATAGGGAAAGCTAGCCCAAGAGAGAGAGAATATTCTTAGAATTAAATTCTGAAGGCAAAGCATACAATCTTGACAAGGAAGAAAAAGAGGGAGTTGTCTAAAGAGATTGATGTGAATGAATAGAGAATTTACTATTACTGATTATTAAAATATAGATGGATGGAAGCAAGGGCTAACAAATGAAAATGAATACAAAAGCAACCAATTAATAACCATTTATTAAGTGCATCCTACATAGTAGGCATAGGACCAGGTCCTGAATACACACACACACACACACACACACACACACACAAATGGAATCATCTGAGCTCTCAAGAAGCTTATATTCAATAAGGAAAAAAATGGCAGTATTGCAAAAGAGTATCTTCAGGAGCACTGAAGCTTTTTAAAATAAGCAGAGGGTGGGGATGAAATTTTTTATTTCTTTTTTGTCTTGAGGAGTAATCTTCTCTCCAAATATTTTTTTGAGTTCTAAATTCTCTCCCTCTAATCCTTTCCCCACCCATTGAAAAGGTAAGCAATGTACTCATTACACACATGAAGTCATGTAAAACATATTTCTACATTAGCTATGTGTTCCATATGTTGCCAAAAAAAAGGCAAAAGAAAAAAAAAGTGAAAACAATATGCTTCAATCTGTACTCAGAGTTCATCATTTCTTTCTCTGAAGGTAGATGGCATTTTTCATCATGAGTCCTTTGTCATGAATCACTGTCTTCATCATTAAACTATTGCTAGTATTGTGTACAGCGTTCTCCTGGTTCTTCTCACTTCAGGTTGCATCAGTTCACATAAGTCTTCCCATGTTTTTCTGAAACTATCTCCCTCATCATTTTTTTAATTTAATAGTATTTTATTTTTTCCAATTACATGTAAAGATAGTTTTCAACATTCATCTTTGTAAGATTTTGAGCTCTAAATTTTTCTCCCTCCCTTCCCAAAGACAGCAAACACTGATATAGATTATACATGTATAATCATGTTAAACATATTTCCACATCAGTCATGTTGTGAAAGAAGACTCAGAACAAAAGGGAAAACCACAAGAAAGAAAAGACACAAAAAACAAAAAAAAGTGAAAATACTATGTTTCAATCTGCATTCAGACTCCACAGTTTTTTTCTCTGGCTGTGGTCAGCATTTTCCATCATGAGTCCCTTGGAACTGTCCTGGATCACTGGGTTGTTGAGAAGAGCTAAGTTTATTATAGTTGATCATCATACAATGTTGCTGTTACTACGTACAATGTTCTCCTGGTTCTGCTCACTTCACTCAGCATCAGTCCATAAAAGTCTTTCCAGGTTTTTCTGAAATATGTCTGCTTATCATTTCTTACAGAACAATATTCCATAACATTCATATACCATAACTTGTTTAGTAATTCCCCAATTGATGGACATTCCCTCAATTTCTAATTCTTTGCCACCACAAAAAGAGCTGGTATTAACATTTTTGTATATGTGGGTCCTTTCCCCTTTTTTATGATCTCTTTGGGATACAGACCTAGAAGTGGTATTGCTGGGTCAAAGGGTATGCACATTTTTATAGCTCTTTGGGCATAGTTCCAAATTCCTCTCCAGAATGGTTGGATCAGTTCACAACTCTACCAACAATGCATTAGTGTTCCAATTTTCCCACATCTTCTCTAATATTTATCATTTTCCTGTTTTGTCATGTTAGCCAATCTGATAGGTATGTTGTGGTATCTCAGAGTTATTTTGATTTGCATTTGTCTAATCAATAGTGATTTAGAGCATTTTTTCCCTATGACTACTGATAGCTTTGATTTCTTCTTCTGAAAACTGCCTGTTCATATCCTTTGACCATTTATCAACTGGGGAACGGTTCTTATTTTTATAAATTTGGCCCAGTTCCCTATATGTTTAAGAAATGAGGCCTTTATTAGAGAAACTTTTTTCAGTTTCCTGCTTTCCTTCCAATTTTGGCTGCATTGGTTTTGTTTGTGCAAAACCTTTTTAATTTTGTGTAATCAAAATTATCCATTTTACTTTCCATGATCCTCTCTATCTTGTTTAGTCACAAAATCTTTCTTTATCATAGATCTGACAGGTAAAACTTTTCATGCTCCCCTAATTTGCTTATATAACCCTGGATGTCTAAATCATGTACCCATTTTCACTTTATGTTGGTATATGGTGTAAGATGTTGATCTATGCCTTATTTCTGCCAGAGTCACTCCAGTTTTCCCAGCAATTTTTGTCAAATGATGAGTTCCTGCCCCAAAAGCTTAGATATTTTGGTTTATCAAACATCAGATAACTATGCTAATTTATTTCTGTATATTGTGTACCTACCTAATCTATTCCACTGATCTACTGTTCCGTTCCTGAGATAGTATCAAATTGTTTTGATTACTGATTTTTAATATAATTTGAAATCTGATGGGGATAAATGTCAATAACTACAAATAGAGCTTTTTTTTTAAAGCTATGTTAAGAGACAAGAGAATGCAGCTACATGGCACAGTGAATAGTGCTGGGTCTGGAGTCATGAAGATTCATCTTTCTGAGTTCAAATCTGGCCTCAGACACTTACTATGTGATCCTGGGTAAGCCACTTAACCCTGTTTGCCTCTGTCTCCTCAACTGTCAAAGGACCTGGAGAAGGAAATGGCTAACCACTCCAGTATCTTTGCCAAGAAAAACCCCAAACGGGGTCACAAAGAGTTAGGCATAACTAAAAAAACGACTGAACAACAACAAAAAGACAAGAAGACAATTAAAGGAGGAAAGATGGCTGCTGGGGAAATAGGGAGAATGATGATAATAGCTCCCACAGAGAAGGAAGAACTATTTAAATCTAATTTTGCTTCTATTTTTCTCTAGTAAGAAAAATGATCTTCAGATTAGAAAGAATCATGCAAAAAAGGCTAACTGGGAGTTATCTCCTCACCCAAGAAAAGTGTGGAGAGAAGAAAGAAAGAAAGAAAAAGAGAGAGAGAAAGCAAGCAAGCATATGAACGTTCTTAACTACTTTCAGTAAGTAAAACCGTAAGAACTGTTCAAAAACCTAGCACTCTTGCCTAGATATTCTCTCCAGACTCCTTGCCTGCCACTTTGCTACCCTGGAGAAACGTCAGCCCTGAGGTTTCCTCCTCCCCTTCTATGCCATTTCATCTATACCTCCCCACCCCCTTCACTTTCTAGGGCCATTTTTTTGTGGTTTTCCTCAAACAGAATGCAAGCCTGTATTTGTGTCCCCACACTTAGTGCAATGCCTGGCATACAGTACTGTAAGCACTCAATGAATGCTCCATCAATCAATAAGCCTATCTATAGTCGAAAGGGGCCGCAGAGGCCATCTAGCCCAACCCCCTCATTTTAAACATGAGAAAACCAAAGAGGTCAAGTGACTTGCCTAAGATCATACAGGTCATAGGCATCACAAAAAAGATGTGAACCTCAGATCTCTGACTCAGGGCCAGAGTTCTTCCCTCTGCACCTCTTTGCCCCCTCACCAGATCTGGATGACTCACACGCCAATATTAAAAGAAATGGCGGATGTGACTGCTGAGCTGTTTTCGGTGATCTTTGATGAATCACAGAGATCAGAAGAGGTGCTACAGGACTAAGAGCAACGGTTAATTTTCCAAAGAAGAGAAAAAGACAATTGTAGGCTGTGAGCTTGACTTCAATTCCTGGCAAAATTTTATAATATGGGATTCAGGACTTACTTTGACATCTTATGGTGCAGATGTAAGCTGGGTTCTTCAAGGTTATGCCAACAAGGCATAAGCTCTAGCAGGAACTACCAAGCTGGAATGACTTAAATTGTAGTCCCAGTGATGGACTACATGTAGGTTACTCCCAGGGATCAGCCTTGCAAGGTTTAGAGAGGCTAATCAGCAATTTGGCTGCAAGGGGACTAATTTTTCAGCCACAGAGACTCCTGAAGATGGTCTATTTAACTGATAGACGCTTACGATCTGCATCTATGAAAGTAGTACCCAAACCGATAAAATCAGATTGACAACATAATGACACAAAGAAAAATCTGCAAACATTTAGATAGGGAAGTGATGATTATTAAGAGTCATCATGACTTCACTAAGAACAGGTCATGCAAAATTAACCTCACTTCCTTTTTTGACAGGGCTATTATATAGGGAAATAATTTAAGCAAATCATTTGATAATCTCACATTCTATCTTTCTGGACAAGACAGATGCAGGCTAGATGACAATTAAGTATATTTGGTAGTGGCTGAATGACTAGATTCAAAGGATAGTTGCGAGTGATTGTTTTTATGATTAGAAAAATAGTTTACATTTTAAAATAATTTAATAATGTAGATACACATAAAGTCATAAACTTGGTTCAAAAAACAGATTCACTAATCTAGGATGTGGAAACTGTGATGAAACAATTTCTATAAAAAAAATCTGAGGGTTGTGCTGAACTGCAAGCTCATTAGCAACACAAAACTAATGCAATCTTAGGTTGCTTTAAGAGAGGGACGGTGGAAAAGGGAGACAACAGTACCACCTGAATCTGTCAGACCACTCTGGGAGTGCTATATTTAATTCTGTGTGCCACATTTAGGAAAGCCACTGAAAAACTTGCATATCTCTAAGAGGCAGAAAGGACTCCACACCATACACTCCAATGGTAAGGAACAGAATACTTCCGGGGCACATGACGATTATCTTCGAGCATATGAAGGGCTATTATGGAGAAGAGTATGTACTTAAGCTCAGAGCACAGAACTAGGAGTGAGGGATGGAAGCTGCAGAAAGACAGATTTGACAAAGGGGGAAAAAAATGAATAATTCATATCATTCCCAAATGGTGTGGAATGCCTCATGAGATAGGCTTAGCATGCCCCATCACTGGATGTTTTCAAGCAGACCCTGGATATCCACCGTTAGGGCTGTGATGTGTAAGGAATTCTTCTTCAAGTACAAGTTGAACTGGACAGATTCTGAATTCCTTTCCAACTCTGAGATACCTTAACTGAGCCAAGACTCCAATCCAGGGCTTCTCCTTTCTCATCTGGTGCTTTTCCTACTACACCCCGCCCAACCCCATGGAAGAAGAAAAAGACAGCTGTAGGAAGGCAAAGTGAAGTAATAAATCTATATATCCCCTCTGCTGGCTGTCTTTGTCTAACAAAACCACACTCACCTCCACTGGAATGGAATCCCAAGGGCTTACTCACCTCTGATTTCTCCAATTTGTTTTGAGCTTCAATTTGAGCCACAATTTCATTCATGTTCGTTTCCAGTACCATACCACCCATCACCACTTCTTGCAGGATATAATGAACCTAAAGAAAAGTCAAAGATAAGAAGATTCAGAGCTCCTGGGTCTGAGCTGGGGACCTCCCAGAAGAGCCTCCCAGGGGCTTTCCTGCAAACTGAGATGAAAAAAGGAGAGCTATAATCGATGGTTAAGGACTCCAACCCCAGCTTCTAATCTTGAGGTCATACATTTCTCAACTGAGGACAAAATGAGTTTCCACCAGGTCTCAAGCAAATCACAGTAACTAATGTCATTTTAAGCCACATCTAGTAGAGACACCGAATTGTATACAAGGCCCAACTTATATAGATTTACCATTAATTCTGGTAACAGAACAAAGCCATATTCCTCCTTCCACCTAATAAGACAAAGAGTCAAGCTGACCATGGCTGAGAAGTAACTTCATACTAGTTCTATATAAAAGATCTCCTAGTTACTAAAACCAAGTGATTCAGGCAAAATAAAGTTACTTCCTTACCTCTACACACCCTGGCAAAATTCATGTCAGGGATGAGAAACCAGATTCTTCCCAAACTATTTTTCTTTCTTTTTTCTCCTTCAAAATAACTATTCATTGATAGCATTTATTTTTATATCACCTATGTTATCCAAAGTATGCCTTCCCACCAAAATACCCCCAGAGAGACATTCTATATAAAAAAGAAGAAAAAACTAGTTCAGTAAAATTAAGCAATATTCTTAAAAAGTATGACATTATATACCATATGGCACATCTGCAGTCCCTCACCTTTACAAAAAAGCAGGGTGGAAGTGGTGAGAGGGAGGTACCTTTTTGGGAGCCAAGTTTAGTCAATATAATTTCGTAGTCCATCTACTTTTCAAGACTCATCAGTAGAATATAGCTCTGTTTTTCACACCAAAGGTGGACGATATTTCATATCCTATAGCTACCAACTCAGAATAGATCCACTTGTCCATTCTAAGTTATATACTTTGTCATACAAAAGAAAAACTGGCACAAGCACCAGAAGACCCAGAAATGTCCAGTTTGGGCTCTGATAGGTGATATTTAACATTTAACAACAGGTGACATTAATAAAACACCATTTCCATAATACCTTTTATATGACATTCACTATAGGAAACAACAAAAAAAGGTAATAAGATGTTTCCAAATGCTGCCAAAGAGCTTACAGTCTGGTTTGGGAGAACAGACACATTCTAAAAAGATAATCTTAGGCATTGCTAGACAGGAATTGCTAGACAGTAACTCAGTATAGCATAGTAGAAAGAGACCAGGATGGTCATTGTGTCCTGCGATCTTTGGCAGGTCAATTAACCAATCTCAGGTGCAGTTTCCTCTTCTATAAAATGGGGATAATTCTAGCCTTGCATCCCTCACTGTGCTGTTCTGAGGACTCAATGAGGTAAAGTATGTGAAAGTGCTTTAAAAGCTGTAAAATGCTATTCACGTGTCAAGTATTATTGAAGTATTATTGAGCAATGGAACCTAATCGATTCCAGAGAACAAAGTCATGCTGGAGGCTTCACGATTTTAAAAAGTCATGGGATCAATTCAAGACATCCCCAAAGAGGGATTCTTGAAAACAGAAAAGATGGCCAAAATTTAAGCCAAAAAATAATGATTTAGAAACTCAGTTTTCTTATCTATAAAGCAAAGCTGTTGGACTGGAAGATCTCTACACTGTCTTCCAGCTCCATGTATACCCTCAGTTCTATAAATCTTTATGAGAATGGTCTATGCATGAAAGCAAGGAGTGCTTTAAGGAAAACATGATAAAGGAGAGCAAGGAATAGTTAACCTGTTAGATCAATGGAGAAGGAAAGTATTTATGATCAAACAAGAGATAGAGAGCATTACAAGTTATAAAATGGATAATTTCTATTATATTAAATTTAAAAGGTTTTGCACAAACAAAACTAATACAAGCAAGGTAAGAAGGAAAACAGAAAGCTGGGAAACAATTTTTACAGAAAGTGTATCTGATAAAGGCCTCATTTCTCAAATATGTAGAGAACTGAGTCAAATTTATAAGAATATAAGTCATTCTCCAATTATCAATGGTCAAAGGATATGAACAGGCAGTTTCCAGATGAAGAAATTAAAGCTATCTATAGTCATATAAAAAATATTCTAAATGACAACATGATAAAGGAGAAAGCAGGCTTTGGAGGATGCTGTTCTACACAGTGGTCATCTTCAGTATCATACAACTGACTCAAAAGTCTACAAATATAAGATCTTACTATATCTATTGTTTGTTGATTTGAGGGGGAAAAAATCTGATTAAGTGGAACAAAATATTAAGAGTAAAGGCTCTCCTCAAACAAGATGTCACCTAAGCATATGTTAAAATCACAGGATTCTAATCTGTAACTTCATATATACATATATGTGTAAATAATAATAATAACAATAGCTAGCATTTATATAACACCTTAAGGTTGCAAAGAGCTTTACAAATACTATTTCATTTTATCCTCATTACAACCTTGGGAGGCAGATGCTATCATTTTGCCATTTTACAGATGAAGAAAATGAGGCAGAGAGTAGTTAAGTGACTTGACCAGGATTACACAGCTAGTAATGTCCTGAAGCTGAATTTGAACTCAAGTTTTCCTGACTTGAGGCATAGTGCTCTATCCACTGCACCACCTAGCTCTGTTACGTGTGTGGCATACACATATGTAGCAGGTTACTTGCTGCAGCAAATGTCTATCTTTATGACCAATATTCTCCTGGTCATCTTATATGGCTATATATCATGGAACACCAAATCATATATAATCAGAAAAACTGGTGAACTATATATCCACTGCGAGTAGACATACTGGGGAGATTCTTTATGGCAGATTTACAGAATCACACATACACACACAAGAATCATACAAAAAACACTGTGTAAAGGAGTCGTAATCTGCACTAAAATTTATGATTCAACTGAACTCTACCTGCCTTCTCACCTCTCCAAGCATTTACACAGGTCATTTCCTATGCCTTGCTCCCTGAAGCAATGATATAAAATGACTAGGTGGCTGTCTCTCTTCCCTTGGCCCTAACACGTGGCCCCACGCCATTCTCCCCAAGAATCTGTCAATGTCAGCTACCCCCTCCTGGAACTTGTCCTCCTCTACTTCTGTACTCTCCTCAATCTACCACCTTTTCCTCAGTCTTTTAGGGATTAGAGAGGTCAAGGATTAGGAGTCATTGCTGTGCCATGGAGGAGCGGTACACCAGAGTCTCTGGACGACATATCACTCCTCTCTGGGGATGTCTATATTGTGCTGACACAGGGCCTGGAGGTCTATGCCTTTCACTTAGGATACCTGAGGTCAGCAGTAATGGGCATGCAATGAGCCAGATAGGATTCTGAGGTCTCTTCATACCTTGGATAAGCATCTCTCCCACTCCAACTCAACTTGCCCTAGGAGCGATAATGCCTATCTGTGTCTTTGGTCAGAAGGAGGGCTGAGCACAGTCACTACTCTCCATTGCTGCTTTTAAACCACCCAAGTATCACCATCCCTCAGTGATCTCTCTTCTTTTGAGGCACATCTAGCTCAAAATTTATCATCATTACCATTAACTCCTTCCCTCTCTGGACACAAATACCAAGAGGTATTCATACTCCTCACAAAGAAGTATATTCTACCTATTCTACCTATATTCTTTTTAGGGTTGTTGTTTTTTTTTTCTGGCAAGGCAATCAGGGCTAAGTGACTTGCCCAGGGTCACATAGCTAGTAAGTGTTACATGTTTGAAGCCGGATTTGAACTCAGGTCCTCCTGACTCCAGAGCTGGTGCTCTATCCACTGTGCTACCTAGCTGCCCTATTTCTACCTATATTCTTTCCTTTTCTTTTTTTTTTTTGGTGAGGCAATTGGGGTTAAGTGATTTGCCCAGGGTGACACAGCTAGTAAGTGTTATGTGTCTGAAGCCGGATTTGAACTCAGGTCCTCCTGAATCCAAGGCTAGTGCTCTACTCACTACGCCACCTAGCTGCCCCAGAACCTTGGTTTTTCTGGAGGACAGACAGGGATTCTAAGCAGTAGAAACAATGCCTAGAACACAGCAAGCCTTAGTAAGTTTGTTGACTGGCTCCTTCCAGCATAAAGGTGGTACACAATGGGGTGCGGAATGGCACATGTATGGTTAGACATTGTCAGTGGATACATTTGTTTTCTTTTTCTTTTTCTTTTTTTTTGAGGGGATGTGGGAAATTTACCCCCATACACACTTAGAAGCATTTTATTTTTTCCAATTACATGTAAAGATAATTTTCAACATTCACTTTTTTAAGATTTTGAGTTTGAAATTTTTTTCTCCTTCCCTCCCTCCCCTCCTCTCTCCTTCCCTCCCTTCCTCTCTCCCCAGGACAGCCAGCAATCTGGTATAGGCTATACATGTACAATCATATTAAACATAGTCATGTTGTGAAAGTAGAATCACAACAAAAGGGAAAAATGAGAAAGAAAAAAAAAGTGAAAACAGAATGCTTTGGACTACATTCAGACTCTATAGTTCTTTCTCTGAATGTGAATAGCATTTTCCATCATGAGTCTTTTGGAATTGTCTTAGATCATTGTATTGCTGAGGAAAGCCAAGTCTACCATAGTTGATCATTGCACAATGTTACTGTTATTATGTACAATGTTCTCTTGGTTCTGCTCAGTTCACTCTGCATCAGTTCATGTAAGTTTTTCCATGTTTTTCTGAAATCTGCCTGCTCATCATTTCTTTTTTTTTTCCTCATCATTTCTTATAGCACAATAGTATTTCATTACATTCATATAACACAATTTGTTCATCCATTCCCCAATTGATGGGCATCCCCTCAATTTCTAATTCTTTGCCACCACAAAAAGAGCTGCTATAAATATTTTTGTATATGTCGGTCCTTTTCCATTTTTTGTTATTTCTTTGGGATACAGACCTAGTAGTGGTATTGCTGGATCAAAGGGTATATCCATTTGTTTTATTTAACTATATCTCTATATTAGAACGGAGGGTTATTCTCTGTGTGTGTGTGTGTGTGTGTGTGTGTGTGTGAGAGAGAGACTGGGTAGTGACAGCAATGTTTTTTAAAAAGCATCAGTGAGACACTAGCTGTATGACCCTGGTCAAGTCACTTAATCCCGACTGCCTCACCTATCCCCCAAAAAGAGCACCAATGAAATATTTTTAAAAGATGTCTTTGACACCTCTACTTCCTCACTACCTACCCTCTCCAACAACCTCTTACCAACAGTCATTTGCCATCATCACTCCACTGAAACTACCCTCTCCATGGTCACAATGACCTCCTAATCCCAAAATTCAAATCTGCCCAATTTAAGAATAGATTGTGTTCTGGAAGTTCATATGTAACTCAATGGTTTAGAAATCTGAATATATTTTCCCTTACAAAATCATGTTTAAAATAGTGGTTAGATCTCTAGGTCAGTCTACAAATCTATTTAACTCATAACATAGCTTAAATATAGCATTGATGGTATTTATTTCACATATACTTAACAATCATTTTATAACTATGGGAAATTTCAAGTTTCAGCTTGAGACAATCAGAAACACATCCCAAACATCTGCCTCGCAGCAGTAAGGACTCCCAAGCTAGGGAATAAGGTTGAAGGGAGAAACAGAAGATACCATAAAGTACCACTATGTCAATAATTCCAGAATGCTCTTAATTAGGGAACAAAGGGCAGCTGTTTTCATATAGAAGAGGAGTAGGGAGAATGGGCTATGACCTCCCCTGCCACTAATTCTTAAATATGGATATTTATCAAGTATAGTCTTCTTCCAGGAGTTGCAAAGTAATAGATAATATTTCACATATCACAGCGTTCTAGATCAGAGATGTCAAACTTGCTGGTGGGGAGCCAAGTGGCCCATCAGATTAAAATGTAATTGAGAAATGTTTAACAAAATAAATAATAATATAATACAAACATAGATAATGTTAATTAGTGGTTTTCTAAGCCAAAATGCAGTCTAAAGCAATCTGTTTCTATTTGAGTTTGACACCACTGTTCTAGATAAATTGCCAGAAAGCTCAATTCCTGATAGAGTGACCTTAAGTATAACAAAGAATTATACTGATATTATCTAATAAAATAAATGTTAGAAACTGTCTGTAATACCTATTAAATAGTAAAGTGTAAAGTGCTAATTAACTATTCTTATTAAATCAAGACAGTTACAATATTACAGCATATAAACTTGCCAAAAAAGCCAGAGATAAAAGATAACTGTGGGTTCCTTTCTGTCACTCAGCAAGAACTCCAGTGATTTATGACAAAAAAAAAAACCCTAAAATATAAAGCATTTTATATTTATACAAAAGAGCCTTTTCAAGGGGCCTGTTCTCTTGACTCCTTCATGGTTTAGTACGTTTTAATGGTCAAACGAGATACTTAGCACAGTGCCTGGCACAAAGTAGGTATTTAATAAATGCTTGTTCTCTTCCCTTCCTCTTTCCTCTTTTAAGAGGAAAGTAATTGCCTTCTAAGAGAAGAACAGTAAATGTTCTATGCTTGAGAATGTGTTAAATTTCAGTTCCTCTGGGAAGCTTAGCTATTCTGGGAAAAGCCTTAGAGGGTACTCAAAGCAGAAATCAGGAGGAAGGCTCACAGAGCCAGTTAAACATAATCTCTAGTTCTCATATTTCAACGGATGTCTAATTACACATTTTTAATATGCAGTGAAAAAAGAGAAAAGAATCCAGAAATATTATATGATCCTCCCAGAGCCCCTTGATTACCTTCCTCCTCTATTATCTATCCAACCAAGAATTACTTCTTTTATAGAGTGTTTTATACTTTTCTCTCTTTGTTCCTGCTGTTATTACTTGGAAAAGTAAGGATCATTCCCACCAGAGGGAGAGGAGTCAAATCTCTAGCAATCTTGAATGTTTTATCTTTTTGAGGGAACCTAAAACCTAGTGGAAGGCAGCAAAGAGCACAGAGTGCTGGGCTCCTCTTCCTGAGTTCAAATCTGGCCTCAGACACTCACTAGCTACATGACCTTGGGCAAGCTACTTAACCCTGTTTCCCTCAGTTCCTGATCTTTACAATGAGCTGGAGAAGGAAACTGAAAACCATTCCAGTATCTTTGCCAAAAAAACTCCAGATAGGGTCTTGAAAAGTCAGCCATGACTGAAACAAATGAACAACAATAAAATCTAGTGTTGTGTCTAGGGAGAGAAGTACAGTTATCTTAGTTATTTAAAGGCCCAAGAAGTTCTTTATGCCTTGAATTTTCAATCAAGTGAAATAAAGCTTGTCCTATGGTCAATGTGTTGTTAGCCAGAGGGCTTGTAGGTTGTTGAAGGCAATATCTTTGCCTTTTCTGTAGAGACCTAGACAAGAGGCATATTCTGATCTTCCCAAGGGAAATCCTGGATAGAGGCACAAGTCATAAAGATATTTTAGTGAGAAGTCCCAAAGACTCAAAATGGTTTGCGTAAATGTTATGTTTTAATTCTGGGCTATGGACTATACATACAATCAAGTGAATGAGCAGGAAAGATAAGGAAGAGTTGACTAGAGGTCAGAATAAGTAGGGAAATTTATGAAAGAAGTGTTATTTGAGTTGGACTTTGAAAAAAGTAGGTAGCATTTGTTTAAGTGGAAATAGGAAGGAAGAGCAGCCTAGAGTAGCAACAGCACAGATCAATTAATCGACAAGCATTTATTAAACTTCTACTAAGTGTTAGGGACTATGTTAGGCACTGGCAGTACAAAGACAAAAGTAACAGTTCCTGTTCCCAAGAAGTTTATAATTTATTATCAAGACAATATGAATATCAACATCAACAACAACAAAATAAATGCAACAGAGCTGGGGAGTGGGAAGGGGGATGTCACAAGTAGTTAGGAGGAAAGGGTGGCAAGAAAGACTTCTATAGGTATAGCTTGACTGTTAGTGGAGTTGTGAACTGATTCAACCTTTCTGTAGAGCAATTTGGAACTATGCTCAAAGGGCTACAAAACCACGCATATCTTTGACCTAGCAATACTACTAGTAGGTCTGTATCCCAAAAGAGATAAAAAACAAAAAGGAAAAGGTCCTATATATATACAAAAATATTTATAACACCTCTTTTCTGGGGGTAAAGAATTAGAAGTTGACTAATTTTTCCTCAAACCATGACTAATGTGAAAATACGTTTAATAGGAATGTATATGTAGAGCCTTTATCAGATTGCACGCAGAGGGAGGGGGAGAAAAATTTAAAACTCAAAAGTATATGGAAGTGATTTTTGAAAACTAAAAATTAATTAATTAATTAATTAAAAAAAAAAAGAATTAGCAGTTGAGGGGATGCCCATCAATTGGGGAATGACTAAACAAGTTGTGGTATATGATTATGATGGAATACTATTGTACTACAAGAAATGATGAGCAGGATGCTCTCAGAAAAACCTGGAAAGACTTGCATGAGCTGATGTAAATTGAAATGTACTGTGTAAGGGGCAGCTAGGTGGCACAGTGGATAGAGCACTGGCCCTGAAGTCAGGAGGACCCGAGTTCAAATCCAGCCTTAGACACATAACACTCACTAGCTGTGTGACTCTGGGCAAGTCACTTAACCCCAATTGCCTAAAAATAAAAAAAAAATTTTTTTTAAATTTAAAAAAAGAAATGTACTGTGTACAACGTAACAGCAATACTGTAAGACGATCAGCCATAAATGACTTAGTTATTCTCAGCAATACAATGATCCAAGACAACTCTGAAGGACTTATGATGAAAAATGCTATCCATCCCTAGAGAAAGAACTGTTGGTGTCTGAAATACGGATTGAAGCATACTTTAAAAAAAAAAAAAAAGTGTAGCTTGAGCAGAGTTTTCGAAGGGAAAAAATCAGAGGCAGTGATGCGGCGAGAATACAAGGGAGCAGACAGTGCAAAGGTACAGAGATGGGAAATGGAGCATGTGTTAAAAATATGAAGAGTTAGTTTGGCTGGAAACGATGTAGCATTTACATGGCATGCATGGAAAATGTGGAGGTAACTGGCCCGATTAGCACAAAGAGTTTGTGTTTGAGAATAATAAATGATAAAGTGAAATGGTTAAGTTGGGGCCAGTCTATGGAGGATTCTACACTCAGAGTTGAATCTTGACACGAGAGGTATTAGGAGCCACTCAAGTCTTCAGCAGAGGAACAATACAACTAAAAGGAAACTAGTCTGACAACAGTGTTCAAAGCAGTTTAGAGAGAAGAGAGCTGGAAATATGCTGCAGTAATCCACAAACAAAGTTATTAGCATCTAAATTACAGTTAATGTGATAGGAGAAGAATGAGTGAAAAAAGATATCAGTACAATCTGGTGAATCTGAAGAAAGGAGATGCAGGAAGAGTCAAAGATCATCATTCCAGGGTTTCTACCTGGGAAAAAGCACATCACTGAAAGTTACAGAAATATGAGGAAGAGCGAATATCTGGAAGACAGGAGTGGGGAAGGTTTATCAGCCATGCTAAATAACTGATTCTACCACTGGTTTTTCAGGACAAGTTACTTCATCTTTTCTTCAATTTCCCTAGCTATAAAAAGGACTAGTATTCCCATTTCACCTCTGAAAGTTTTAAAGGACTACTTAAAATAAAAATGATTGTAAAACTACTGATGAGTAGAATATGCTGTGGAAATATGAAATACTATGAAGATCCACAGGGCAGCTAGATTGTACAGTGGATAAAAGTCTGACCCTGGAGTCAGGAGGACCTGAGTTCAAATCCAGACTTAGAGACTTCCTAGCTGTGTGATCCTGGGCAAGTTACACAACCCTGTTTGCCTCAGTTCTTCATCTGTAAAATGAGCTGGAGAAGGAGACAGGAAACCACTCCAGTATCTCTGCCAAAAAAAAAAATCGTAAATGGGGTCACAGAGAATCAGACACAACTGAAATGACTCAACAACAACAACAAATGAAGATCCATGTTGAGAAGTGATGCTTCAGAAACTATTCATTATAAACCCTGAAGCAAATAAACAAGAGAAGGGTCACAAGGCGGGTAAAGGGAGCAGGTAAAACAGGAATGAGGGATAAGAGAACTTTTGATACATCAGCCCAAAAACCGAAATACTTAAACCCCCAAGTATTCGGAACCAATGGAAATCAGAGCCTTCCTACCATTTTCACTGAGTCTTTTAGAGTCAACCAACTACTATGCAAAGTGTCTTTATCAATTCAACAGAGATAAGGCCCCACCAAGTTTTATGAGTACTCATTTTCCTATCTAAGATGCAAATGAAGTATCATTATTTGATCCCAATTCTGCCAATTATGTAAACTATGTGTTCTCAGGTTCATAAAATGATTAATCTTTTTAAATTGGCTCTGTGAGCATTGATATATATATTCCCCATTGCAAACAACCCACGAAACCGCAATCAGTTAACCAAGGTTCTCTATATCCTATACTACGGCAAATAAGCAACTCATATACCAGTTTACTTTTTAAAAAGTAAATATTTTCTTTTTTGTTATTCTGAACTTAACAAACTAATAAATATTAGCATCTCAGTATTCAAAAAACTGAAGGAGTACTGTATAAAAAATCATGAATCTCCCTTATATACAGCTTGGTTTTTTAAAGTATAGATAATGCATTCAGCATGTTAGTTCCAAGGCTATCCCACTAGTCTGTTTCCCTCTAGACCTCCTTCTGTTCTGTCCTGTGCTCTCATTCTTTTTTTCCCCCTTACTTCACCATCATAGCCCACAGTTCAGACCTTTAGCCTCAGAGCAGCAGGCAGCAGAACTTAACTGTATCTCATCTGATCCTCAGAACAATTCTGTGATGTAGGTACTATAGATATTATCATCTCCATTTTACAATTCAGGAAACTAAAGCTCAGAGATGTTCATTGTCTTGCCCATGACCATACTTCCAGTAAATGTCTGAGGTGGGATGCTAACCAAAACAGAATGATAAAAGATTACAATCAAATAAAGCAGTTTTGAATTTCATTAAGTGGAACACTTGTTGGTAATAAGATCAAGATCGTGTATATTTTTATGTGTAGAGGAGGTGGAACAGGGGAGTGGGAATTCAGAGGAATTGAGTAAAATGAGGAACTGGGAAATTAGGCTATTTGGGAGAGCATCAATATGTATACTTAAAATCCCACTGCAATAAAGGCAGGGGTTGAGGTGGAGAAAAAGACTGTAAGTCATTTCAATGCTTCAACAATCTGTGATTTCATTGATGTAGGTATTCTCCTCTATCAATTCAAATCCTCAGATGTCTTAGCTGATGGTCTCTGGGAATTGCTGGGGCAAAATAATTCATCACTGTAGTCAACCTGGTGATAAGTTTTTCCTAACTTACTTAAGATGTTTCTCAGATGACAAAGTCCATTACTAGGTCTATATCTGAAGCCCTTCTAGCTTGGCAAGACTTTCAACCCCACAGTAGATATGATCCAAGGTTAAAGCCTTGCCCCAAATTCTTTTCTCTCAATACAAAGCTCTCCAAGAACTAATTTACTCATATAATTAACTATCACATTTATAAAAATATTCCCAAACATGTATCTGCTATCTAAGCCTATTTTCTGAGTTCCCAACCAGCATCTCTAACTTTTCCAACTGGATGTCTTATCTTCATCTCAAGTTCAACATGTCTAGAATCAAACACATCAAAAACTAAGAGCACTACAACCCCAGCTGGAAGGGGCCTTCACAGAATCACACATTTTGGGCGTCAGAAGCGACCTCAGCAGTTATTTAGTCAGATCCATACACAAACAACAAATACCCACTATAACATACCTAATAAACGATTATCCAATCTCTGCTTGAAGACCTCCTTGGAAAGAGTAAAGCCACTTTGTTTGTTTATTTGTTTTTGGCTAGGCAATGGGGTTAAGTGACTTGCCCAGGGTCACACTGTTAGTAAGTGTCAAGTGTCTGAGGCCAGATTTGAACTCAGGTCCTTCTGACTCCAGGGCTGGTGCTCTATCTACTGCGACACCCACCTTTCCCTGTAAAGCCACTTTGGGCCGCTCTAATTGTTAGGAAATTTTTCTTGACATTGAACCTAAATTTGCTTCTTCCCAACTTTCACCATTTGTTCTAGGCTCTGCCCTCTGGGGCTACACTCAACAAATCTAGTCTGTCCTTCACATGACAATCCTTTAAATACTTGAAGGCAGTTATCATGTTCCCACTGAATCTTCTCATCTACAGACTAAACATTTCTGGTTCCTTCAACTGACAACAATGGAAGTCACCTAGTCTTTGATTCACTTTACAGATGAGAAAACTAACACCTGAAATGAAGGAGCTTGTCCAAATTTACACAGCTAGTAAGTGGTGGTGCTGAGAGTAGACTCAAGTTCTCCTGTCATCTTTTCCCCAGAACCACCTCATCCTTTGGACATCTCCATTTTTATCAATAGTACAATTATTCTTCCAAGCACCTAAGCTCAAAATATTGTAATTCTTTTCCCTCCTTCCATCTTCTTCTCCATACCCATTCAGCACTCAAGTTCTTTCTACTTTTTTTTTTAATGTCTCTCCTATCCTCCCATTTCTTTTTATTGCCATTGTTAAACACATTAGACCAGACCTTTATCACTTCAAACTGGGACTACTTCAATAGAGCCCTAAGTTTTCTTGACGCCAGCCTCCCCTCCCTCTAATCCAAATGCAACAACAAATTTAATAAATGTAAGCACCAGCTATATATAACTCCTTATGCCAGACAATGGAGGAGACACCAAGATGAGTTTTAGACATGGTTCTTGTTCTTGAAGGGCATAGTCTGGCATGATAAGACACACACAAAAATTACAATTAAAAATAGAACATAATTGAGTTAAAAAGTGCTGAGGAAGGAAACATTTCCAAGAGAAGGAATAAAGAAAGGCTTCATGGAGGAGGTGGCATTTGAGCTGGGTTTGAAAACCGAACAGAACTTCAACAAGGGTTTTTTTGGGGAAGCAGTGTGATATTACGTTATAAATATAAATTAGCATGAGATTATAGAGAACCATGAATGCCAGAAAAATTAGTTCTTTTTCCTTTAGGAAATGAGAAGCCACGACATGATTCTGAGCAACCAATCAACAAGCATTTATTAAGTACCAGATATGTGACATGCACTACATTAGGCAAAAGAATGACACGATCAGATTTGTCCCTAAGGACAAGTAATCTGAAAGTGATATGAATAATGTGCTGGAAGGATGGAGCCTGGAAATGGGGAGGCTGGTTAGGCTACTGCAACAGCCCAATCAGGAGATGATGAGAAAATGTACTAAAGTAGTGCTAGCAGGAATGAAAATGAAGATATGGTAGCACAGAGGTAGAACTGAATAAACGTGGATGATACAGGAAAGGAAGAAGTCAGATGATACCAGGTTTCCAAGTTTAGGTGACTAAGGCGATTAGTTAACAGAAAAAAGGAAATCAAAGGAATAACAAGTTATGGGGGAAAGATAGAGCAGAAATTCAGTTTTGAACATACTGAATTTGAGATGACAGTGAGACATCTAGACAGAGGTGTCCAGAAGACAACTGGCAACAGATGGCTAATGTTCAGGGACATAAATTTAGAAGTCTTCAGTACAGAGAGACAGGCGATGAAGTGGGCATAGGTGATCATCTATATACTTCTTTGAGTATAAGGTCAGAATCAGAGTTGGGGTTTACAGAGATAAAAATGGTTCAAATGGTTGCTGTGGAGAATGTGATAAGGAACTCAGGAACTGTGGTGAATAAAGTACCTGGAAACAGCAATGACAGCCTATCTGAAGTTTGCAGCATAAATTTATAATGGACAGAATTAAATATTTGCACTTTCTTTAGCAATCCTGAGTAGCTTCAGGGCATAGAAAGGAAATCAGATGGTGGAAGTTACCCATGGTTAAAGATTAACAGGACATAAATGACAGAAGATAATTTCCTCAAAATACTGCTTCAAATTAGCAATTTTGGTCAAAAAGGACAGATAATGAAATACTTCCTCTTACTTGATAGAGAAATAGAGAACTATGAAAAAGGAACAGTCTATGCACTATTAGTCATAATCATTTTTTTGGTCAATTCTGCTAAACTTGTTTAATTGTAACTCACTGTTACAAGGTGGGGGAAGAGAATAAAAGTGGCATAAAAAATAAAAACAATCAATAAAAAACTTTTAAATGCTGTTTTACATATATCATTTTCCTATGTTCATTGACTCTCTATGTGCTCTCATATACTCAAATGGATCTAACATGTCATAGATATGGATGTTTCCTCTACTAACCCAAGTTGCAATCCATTCACATTTGCCCTGGGAGATTCTTGTCAATGTCTTTTCATAATTTTAACACAGTCTTCTCAACATGCTAGAGGATTCCACCATTCCTCCTGATGTCTTGAGGTTACCAGTGGAGAAATCAGGCTGTCTCCCTGTCATCCTTCACCCTTACCACATAACTAGGCGACCTTTTCTTCCTATCACACATTGTCTTGATGACATCTTTGTTTTCTGTTCTTCAAAATATCTGACTGGTTTTACATTGTAAGCTGCTCATACCTACCATGCAATTATCTACTGCCCTCTGTGTGACATTCTTTTCCAGTCCTTCAGAGACTGCTATGTCCTATGTCTCACAGCCCTACAATAGCACTGGCAGAATGTTAGTATTAAAAATATGGGTCTTTGTTCCTGGGAGAAACTTAGCATCATTAAAGGAGACTTGCAATTCCTGAAGCCAATTGATCTTGCTGTCCTCCTCCTGTTTAATTCTGGGCCCAACTTTGTCCACTTGTACCATCTGTTCCAGACACACAAAATGATGGACAAGCTCTGTAGGTTTTCCATCCAAATGAATGTTATATTCTGGACAAAATACTCTTCATCTACTTGATGTTTCCCATGTGGATGGTCAGAATTTACAAATTGCTTCCAAGAGGCTCTATAGTATTCTGGAGTCTGAGGCCACATCCTTCACAGGATATACCTAACTGCTACAATATAAAGAAAATCCAAATTCTTGGCACTTAAGGCCCTCCAGAAGTTGGTCCCAAACTAACTCTCTCTCATGCTACATAAATTCAACCCCCTCATTGCTGCTACACAATCCTTTTATATGTCCCTAATTGATTTACTATCCTACTTACCACTGTGGTTTTCCTAGACTTTTTCATCTCTCTTCAAACCTTCCATGGCTAACCTTTTCCCCACCCTCTCAGCTGAGAACCTTTCTCATATTTCACTGGAAAAACTGAAGCCATTCACTGAGAGCTCCTTCTCCCCTCCTCATGTCATATTATTTAAATGCCTTCCCCTATTATCTCCTCTGTTACTCCAGTCTCACACAAGAAGGTGTCCCTTCTCCTTGCGAAGGCAAACCCCTCTACATGCACAAGTGATTCCATTTCATCCCATGTTCTCCAACAGATTCCCCTCAACTCCCCTTATCCCCACTGTCTTACTCTTCAAACTCTCGGTCTGCTGGCTGCTTCCCTGTTGACAAAAACATTCATGCTCCTCCATCCTCAAAAAACCCTCGATTGATCTGTCTGATAGCCATAGTGCTTTATTTCTGCTTCCTCTCATAGCAGCCTTCTCCTTGAGAAGACTGTCTAAAGTTGGTGCTCCAATTCTACCCTATACTTTCCTAGGAACCGTTTAAAGAAAATTAAGGAGAATTTTACATGCCAGGTTACTGTATAGAACTATTTTATCATTTGTATCCCCGTTAGAAAACTTGTATCCTGAAAACAGGGACTTTTGTTTAAAATAAGTCATATAAGATCCCAGTTTTCCCACATATACTCTGGCAAAGAACCAAAACGGACATCAGATCAAATAATGATCAAGAAATCCAAAAAGAAACAAAAAGTAAATTTCTTCATACAACTCAGGACTAAAAATTAAAAATCAATCAATCAATCAATCAAATGGTCTGAAGCCTGTGAGCTTTTGAAAAAGGGTCCTAGCTAGCCTCCACAAAGATAAGCAAGCCAGAAACCTGCCAGTGTTCTGACCAGAGAAACTCCTGGGAGGCCCTGAAGCCTTCAGTGCTGGAGGAGAGGACTTGCAACGTTTGGAAGGGGAAGTTGCTGAGTTGATGAAAACTCACAGTGCTTTGTAGAAAAAAGACCAGACATCTGTACTCCTCTGACTGGATTTGTTCCTAAGGACCCTGTAGACCGCAGAACTCGTACCCTGAAGGATCCAGGGGATCTTGCCGGTATTATGCATGTAGACATATAAGAGGAAGTGGAAGTTAGTGGCAGGAGATCAAGAAATTGAGGGTCAGGATCAAATGTGACTTAATTAAGAGTGTGGAAAGGGAAGAGGAAGAAGTCTAACTGGCACTAAATCACAAATAAGGAACTGAGGCAGGAAAGATGACTAAAGAGAAGATACTGAACATTATAAAGAAATATTATGGGTTAAAATATGCTCAAGATTTAAACCCAGAGGAAGTGAATAATTCCACAATAACTATAATCTAAACCTCAGAGAAAAAACAGCTTGGTCACAAGGACAATGAAAGTACATAGAAGAAATGAAGCAAGAGATAAAAGAGAAATTATAGGTGAATTAAGAGTTCTGGTAGACAGAATCATAAGGGAAAAAAAAATAACTTCAATAGAAGGTAGAAAATTCTACCTAAATAACAGACTCTAAAAACCAGAAAGCAGCATAGAGGACTCAGTGATTCCATAAAAGAAAAAGAAATAATCAAACAAAATCAAAATATTTAAAAAACCTTTCCCATAAGATCAGGAGTAAAACAAGAATGTTTGGTATCACTACTATTATCTGACATAGTGCTAAAATGCTAGTTATAACAATAAGAAAATGAAATTGAGGGAATAAGCATAGGCAAAGAAAAAACAAAATTACTAGCTTTTGCAGAAGATATCATAGTTTATATAGAGAACCCCAGGGAGATAAACTAAAAATTAATTGAAACATAACATTGGCAACATAGTAGAATATAAAATAAACCCCCTCAAATCAGCAACATTTCTATGTATTATTAATAAAATCTGGCAGAAAAAGATAGGAAGAGAAATTCCATTCTAAATAACTAGAGAATCTATAAATATATAGCGGTTCACCTACCAAGATACATATAGGAACTATATAAATACAACTATAAAACACTTTTCTACAGAAATAAAGATGAACCTAAGCAAATGGAAAGCTACTAATATGGATAGGCCGGATCAGTATAATAGAAATGACAATACTTGGTGTCCTTTGGTACAGGGACTCAGGAAATTTTCCTGGTCCCTGAAGAAATCTAGTGTGTCCTGTGTAGAAAGGAACACCTAGAAATTTTGCCTTGACCTCAGTCAGACATCCTTATGGGCTGAGAGAATCATGGAAGAGTTTTACCTAGAACAGTTTGGTTTCTCACCTAATTCTGCAGGGAAGAATTCTAGTCAACCCAGGTCCCTAATCTCTGTGGGGAGAGGCCTCTTAGACCCAGTTTTGGTTCTGTTTTAGCATTGGTAATTGACTTAGCTCAGAGTACAGAGGCCTCTCCATAGGAGAGAAAGGGTGAGGACCTGGTCCCACTGGAGTCAATGAACCAGTGTTGCTACAAGAATCAACCTATTATAACTTTAAACTGTATTATAATGTATTTGGAAGTAGGGAGGAATGTTAATTACCAGCTCTGATTATGAACTGTACTATGCAGATTTTTCCAGAGGCACTGGGGAAGGCATTCAAAAAGGAAATGAAGAACAGCCCCAAGCACTAAAAAAGCTTTGCCAAACATACTCTAGTAGATTTTCTGGGAACAGCACATACCAAAACTGGGGAGAGAGTATAAGGGTAGAACTGATTGCGCCCACTCCACTTAAAGTGATAAAATGCCTTAATACTTTAACAAGGAGAAAACAAGTCTCAATTAATCAATCTCAGTCATAAGCTTTCATTTCAAGCAAACACAAGACTTGAGACTAAGTAGAAAATTTCTTGGTAATGGAAATGACAACGATGTTGCCCAGCAATCACGTTTGGATTGGTTGAGGAAACTTGGTCATACGTTGGGGTCATTTATAAAATATCTAGCTAGTTTAGAACCAGGGTTATTCCAGAGACTGAAGTATAGCATTCCAGTAAAAACCGGAATGGAGAGAATGGAGCCATTACCCCGTTTCTAAGTTTAAAGCAATAAAATACTTAAATCAAGAACAAGGGTGACATTTCTAGAGTCTTATTTTTTTCCTTTATCTTCTGTATTTGAAGAGATTAAGTCTGTCTCAGAAAAAGAGAGATGAAATCAAAGATGAGTTGGACAAAAACCATCTCAGGCGAGGTGCCTTTCTGACACTCAGAGAGGGCTGTGGTTTCTGATTTACTTTCTGCATTATTTGTTGCTCAACAGTCTCAGGGATGACAATCCTTTCTGATGACACATGAGTAAAATATAGTAAATCATCTAGTAAGTTGTAAAAAGAACTTGTGACACCAACAATATCCCTAATGGAGCCTTACATGAAGATAAGCACTGTAAGGAAGAGCCACAACAGCTAGTTTGTGGCTATTTACTTCTCTTCAAAGACAAGTCTTATAATATGCCAAAGTATTTGAATTGCCTTATTACTTTATGAGAATTTTTATAAACGTTCAAAAAATTATACTAGAGTAATAAGGCCAGTAATCACAGAGGGAAGGAACCATTATGTTCTGTGACATTCTCAAAACCATCTATTCTTGGCTTTGTCAGTAATGTGACAGCAAAGCAAATTTTCACTTTAGGTCTCCCTGCTAGATATATGATAGGAGAAAAGAAGATTTAACAACTAGCTTATTCAGCATATAATACAAAGGACTGCAAATATTATACTAATAGCCCTTTGAGACTTTTAGGATCCTTTCCCATAAGGAAAGGAGAGAGTGGCTGCTCAAAAGCTTCCCGATAAAGGCTCTGAAAGCTGGTATGACAGTCCAAGAGTCCAAAGTAAAGCAAAGAAAAAGGGAGCAGAAGCCATGATTTTTCTGCACATGTTCTAGGCTGTCTTCTGGAACTACAGGAATCATATATTTCATAGGGTCCAAGAACAAAGCCACTTAAGAATACTTAATTCCACTACAGAGTTTTTCACTGAGTTTAATGACAAATCCAGGGCAATAATGCTGAGACAAAGGAACTTATTCAGAATTGAAGAAAATTTCTCCAAAAACAATACTATCAATGATTTGCCTGGGAATATTTAATCTCATCACAAGAAAAGTCTTTTAGTGAACTCTAACTTATCTCAAAGACAAAACAAGAGTAGTCTTATGTAAGCAGATCTCCAAAAGAGCAAGCTCACAGTTGAGATAACAACATGTATGTGTGTTTGATCTGGTAATATAATATAGGCTCAAAGTTTCATACTGTCTTGTAGGTTCCACCTTTAAACATTTCATTACATCAGGTGGCCTGCCTTTGCAACAGGGAAGGGATAGGTAAACCACGTCCCACAGTTGTAGTTGTAAGACGGATCTAAGAACAAATTCTCTGGCCCACTCCTACCTTCTTCCCATTCAAAACCTGATCTTAGCAGTCTATTCTCTTATACAGCACAACCTTGAATTATATCACTGTCATTTTAGTAACTACATTCTCTATGACAAATTCATACTTTGAAAACTACAGAAAAAGTCCCCGTGGTTATAGTAACCTTCAATTTGTCTCTGGCCAAAGCAAAGAATAACACTTTATAATCTGCCTAAATCTCACCCTAGTATCCAATTATTCTGAGTTCACTGAATGTCCAATTCTCTCTGCACAGATGAGTAGAGGCTACACAGAGTTTAAAAATAAAACACAAACTAAATATATTAAAGCCATCTCTGGGAGCATTCCTAAAGTAGGAGATGGACAAAAGAAGAATGGGTAGAGAGGGGTGGAAATAGCCTGGAGTTCCTAACTTACTGGGAACCTTGTTCTGGGACAGGATGTACCTTATCCATGTGGAAGATCAAGTCCAACTCACACACATTTTCAAAACACTTGTCCAGTGTCTCCACAAAAACCTAGAGAAAGAAGAGAAACAGATTTACATCAAATTGGAAGAAGTTCATGTATTCTTGAATGTAAACTTGTTGGGGAATGGGGCAACTGTAACTTAAGCCTATCCCTTCCTCTCAAAGGAATTCCAGCAAATGATCTTATGTACCAGGCCTTTAATACAGTATTAACTAAACATGGGAATGCAAAAAGTTTCCGGGGAAAAATTTCATATTTTAATATGGCCCCGTTATTTACAGGCTCAGGTAGCATACTTTTTCCTTTCACAGGGTGCCCAAAAGTTTTCAAATAACAAGGGGTTTCCTCTCTATTTGATCACCGGTTCCTTAATCTAAACTTTTGTTTGCCTGCTTCCCAAATTTTACCCAGTGGGTTGTTCAGAAGGACTTAATTCTAGCACCACCTGCTGGTCATCTGATAATTCTGTCTCAGGTACCAACCTAAGACCAGTAAAAGGACCCACCAGACCACTGACTCCAAGGGAAACCATCTGTGGAGCTTTCCACAGAGTCCCCAGAAGCACAAAGGGACAAAGGAGATGAGCAGTGATAGTGTGGGGCAGGCAGCTTACAAGATTAATCACCACTGTCCAAAGCTTGGAGCCATTTTACTATCACCTCACCCCAGGATCCCAGAATGAGACCTCTAGAGCTAGGAGGGAGCTCAGGAGACCATCTAGCCCATCTAGCCCATCAAGCCCATCAGTCATTGGTTTACCAATAAGAAAATTAAGGCCCATGAAGTTAAGTACCTATTCTGCTTCTCAACAAGTCCATCAGACATACCTGAATGAGGTCCAAGATCCCCAGTTCACTTTCTGAAGAATCCACACAAAACACAAAATACAAAGTGGCATAGTGTCGGTAAATCAACTTGTAGTCAGAACCGCCAATCAAACTGCAGGAACAAAAGACAACCCCCAGAGATAGCTGAAATGCTGTGCTAGAGTAAATGTGATTTTCACTATACCACACTGCCTAAAAACGCACAGCACAATTCACCAGACCTGCATTCAAATCAGGCAAGTGACATGTACCCCTCCTTACAGTGAGAAAAAAGGGCACCAGACAAGAAAACTGAATTTACAAGCACAGATAAGCCCTGGAAAAATTAAACAGGGCCTCTTCATGAACATCTCTGTCGAGGCTAAAGCCAAGGTATATCCTGAATACAGCCTGACACTTAAAGAACACCAGCCTGAAGTCACAGGACCCATCAGCTGACCAGACCTTGAAGTAAATGGAGAAAAAGTAAGCTGCTGGCTTACCTGCCCCCCTCTAGGAAATTACAGATGTTGTCATCTCGCTTGAGGACAAGGTGGAAAGTCTCCCGGACAATCTGCTGTTGAATCTCTTCCGGCTACAGGAAAAAAGAAGAGTCAGACAAATCAGTGGGTTTGAGACCCAAAGGGGCCATAGTTATGGGGAGAATGAAGCACTACCAAAATCTGTAAAGCACACCACTCTGCTATTCCATAACACTGGAAATGGGAAGTTTCCAGTCTTCACCAAACACCTTCCCTACCATGTTCTTTTCCCCTCCTTTCTAATATCATCAGGGACTCACATGACTTGCCCTAGACCAGCAGTTCTCAAACTTCTTGGTATCAGGGCCCATTTACATTCTTAAAAACTGAGGATCCCAAAGAACTTTTGTCTATTTAGGTTATATCTGTTGGTATTTAACTTTTTTAGAAATTATAGCTAATAAATTTTTAAATATTTAGCTATTACTTCATTTAAAATAATTACATGTTGACATAAATTTTTTAATGAAAAATAATTATATTTTTCTAAACAAAAAAAATTTAGTGAGAAGAGTGGCATTATTTTGCAAATTTTTACAAATCTTTTTAATGTCTAGCTTAACAAGATAGCTGGATTCTCATATAAATGATCTGTGAGATGTTTTGGTTGATGTGTATGAAGAAAATCTGACCTCACACAGATGTGTAGTTGGAAGAGGGAGGAATATTTTAATAGGCAAATAATGTATTGGTAATGTTATTATGAAAATAGTTTTGACCTTAAAGGATCTTGGGGACCTCCAAGAGTCTGACAATCATTCTGAGAGCTACTGCCCTAAAACATCAAGTAGTTGATGGTCAGCTACCATCAAGTGGTTATTGGTCAGCTACCATCAAGTGGTTATTGGTCAAGCCTCCACTTCTAGCATTATCATGAACTATAAAATAAATGGTTCCATGAACACAATGAGACACAGGTCTTGCAACACAACTAGTCCCAGCTCTATCTCTTGATTAATCTTTTTTGAGACTTTGAACAGTACCCTCCCACATATTGTTACAGGTCACGTAACAGCAGTAAGGATAATCTCAAAGTAAAACCATTAATCCAAAGAGAAAGTTGAGGACATAACATTCTACTAGGGATTCAGGAAAAACCTCTTTAAACATGGCCATCGCTTCTGGTTAAAAGTAATTTATTAGATCACGTCACTCTTTCCTTAATCAAAATTTGCAATCACTGGTTAGGATAAACATGGACATTTACCAATATTCCAAAAATGTAATTCTGAGAACATTTAAGTACACTTTGACCTCCCCAAAATACATTTCCTTAGTCTGCAGACTATTTTTCTACAATGCTCATAACCAACAACTTTACGGCAAGTATAGAATCAGAGACCTAATTCCCCAAATACTTCTTTAGAAGAAGTCTGCTAAGCAAAAATATACTTGCTCTTGTCACCCTGTCCCCATCTTCTATCTATTGTCAAAAATACACATTTCTATAGGATATTTTTGAGAAATCCAATTAGCCATTTCAGCATTAGGAAGCAACTGTCCCTTCCAAACTCACAATGTCTCTCTGCTCTATACAGAAAGGTTAAGCTTTGCTGTCTTTGAGAACAATGTGTACTCCTTGATAAGCTACATTGAATTCAAGTTCTGATTTAACCTTTTAAGACTTTTCTGTGGAGACAAGTCTATGTCTTTGAACTCCCAGTAACAATCCCTTCCGTACAAGTGAAGTCTTTTGGTTCTCTATCCCTCTTCCTAGCTGAATAGCTGCAGCAATGAATGAAACCTTGAGACCTAATAAGCAAACCTCAAGGTGGCAGGTGGCATTCACTTCCAGTAAGAGCTAAGTTAAATCTGAGATAGTTAAATCTCAATCTGCAGAGCTATCACCATGGGAACTGACCTACGTGTCAGAAGATATAAATTTTTTGTTTTTTTCCAGGAACTCTGATTTGTTCTGAATTTACCATGAAGATATACTCTACTTAGGTGTGTATTTCTTTTTTTTATATAACAGTTCACATTTATGTAGCACCTTAAAGGCATTTAAATGTGTGACATAGGTATATCAAATATTATTATCTTCATTTTGCAGTTGGGGAAACTAAGGCTCACAGAGGTTAAGAGAATTGTCTAAGTTCACATAACTAGGAAGTGTCAGACTTGGGATCTGAACCCAGGCCCTCCCGACTCCAAGTACACCTAGCTGCTCTTGGATGGTTTTGGTTAGAAAAGTAAATATCCTACACTTTCAATGCACAAGGACCCACACTTGCAGCCCAACGGTATTGTTTTCTGGGGATCTTTACTTCTACCACAAGGGTACTCCCCTTTACTTACCACCACCTTTTCATTGATTCTGGATGGCTTTTATTCTATACTAGCATATGGGGATAATAAGGGACCTAAGTTAGTGATGATGAGTAGAGGAGGAGTATGAGAAAAATAAATTATGGAAGAAAATAATACAATTTTAACTTGAATCTTGTCTAACTTACAAATACTCAAATGGATCAGTGATCTCATGGATTGGATGTTTCTCCAAAGCTGCATATTGTGAACCATCTATATCTGTCAATTCTGTGCAATTCTTTTCAACAGCCTCCCATAATCTGCAATAGAAGTCCCATTCAAAATGTCAGAGACCTTCCTGAAACTCTGATACATCCAAAATCCAGGGTAGCATCCAGTCTGTCCATCTGTTATTCCTTGACTAAACCATATAACTGGCCCATCTTCCTGTTATCTTTAACCTCAATAACATCTTTTCCTACTGTTATTCTTTGAAGTTATTCATTGCTTATAGTTGCAACCTGCTCACATGCACCATATACTTCACCACTTACCTCTACCTTAAGGAAACTGCAAAGTCACTCTAACAACTCTAAGTTTCTCCCAAAAATAAAAGTACATCTTTTAAATACCAATATTCTACCAGTGTTCTTGTATGGAGTTATTTTAAGACATGAGGCATGGAACCCTGTAGTCTCTGAAGAATTAAAAAATGATTATCAGAGGTCAGTGGAGACACACACACTGGTTTTGAGCCTATAGGCAACAGATATAATTTATGTATTTCCATAAAGGCTATACACACACTTTTATCTTTTTATTTTTTTGTGGACCACCAATGAATTGATGTTATCGACGTAAATAGCTTTTCACCTGGCACACAAAACATCCCAGAAGTTAGCTAGATTTGGGAAATGCTCTAAAGGTGGGGTCTAAATTCAGGCTCTGACCCTGGCTTGGCAGCAGGACAGGAAGTCTAATGCTATAAATCTCTCATCTACCATGTTATCACTTTATCTTCAGATGCCAATCCATTTTAAGCTAAATCCTGTGGGGTTTAGTCTAATGAAACCAACTCACTGAGGCAATCGGGGTTAAATGACTTGCCCAGGGTCACACAGCTAGTAAGTGTCAAGTATTTGAGGCTAGATTTGTACTCAGGTCCTCCTGACTCCAAGGCTGGAGCTCTATCCACTGGAAACCAACTTACTTCTAAAGCTTCTAAGGTAGATTCAAGAGAGCAACATTAAGACATTCTAATGTTTAATGTCATCAAATGACCCAAACTCCTCAGGACTAAATTCTATCTTCCTAGGATCAGGAGAGGTATGAGGAAAATCAGGATAGCTCATGATTGCTACTAGTAAAACCAGACTCTTTTTTTCCACCTCTCTCATGAGTGGATATATCCAGAACTAAGTCCATAGGGTTCTGCCTCAGGAATATGCCTACTTATCTAGTACAGTAGTATAAACTTAAACCTATAATCAGTTTCTCAGTATTTTGGACTATCCATGATCTAAACCCTGAAGATAACAGAATATTTATACCAGTGAAGATTCCTTTCATGATGTTGCTACTGTGGGGATTAAAACTGTCCAATCTACAATAAAAGAGACTGAGGCAGAGCTCTGAGCCAATGGCACTTTATTAAAGGGTCCATGATCCCCTCTTAATGAAGGAGACCTCAGATCTTCCTCACAATCTGAGATGCCCCTTCTTCCAGGACCTTGTTTTTATAGGGTTTCCAGATATGCAAAAAAGACATGATGAAATACAGAATCTTTTTGGTTGATAAACCTTGCTCTTGAAGGCCAAAAATGACAACAGGGCAGGAGGGAGAGAGGGGGGGATATCACAGGTTGGCTGAAGCATAGGGCATCTACACTGACTAAGTGGTCATAAGATGGTCATCTGCTCACATATGACAAGAGAGAATGGTCTGGAAATACAAAAATAAATTGGGAGACTTTCCAAAGCATCAAGGCATTCCACTCATGCTGGGCTTGGACATGGAATCTGAGTAAAAACAGCATGGAGATATCTTTGTCAGCATTCTCGTGGCTGCACAAGTAAGCCTCATAACCTGGTAAACAAGTAGTGAACATTAAGTTTGAGGCCCACTATAAGAACCTATCTATCCCTATATGATTTATATAGTGTATCAAACTGATTAATACTGACTGGAATAGAGGAGGGGTCCAAATGTATTATTTCTCACACTACTATCTAGAACAGGCCTACACAACCTACAGCCTGCTTATGGCCCATGGGCACGCCAAAGGATTTTGGGTGGCCCACGAAAAATGTAGAGGAAAACATCCTCAGGCAGGTTGGGCAGGTCTGACCTAGAGCAAGGATTCTTAACCTATAGTCCATATAGTACTGATGATGAGAATGCTGCCAAACTCCTGAAAAAGAGGTCATGGACTAAATATGTAGAATGAATATTTAAATATGCAAAAAAAAAATTGTGGACATGGCCAATATGAAAATTTCATTTGCTCAATTTTGCATATTTGTCATAAGGATTTTCCTTTTCTCTTTACTATGTTCTCTTTTACCAGTTAAGGTTAGGGGAAAATAGGAAGAAAATAAAATAAAATGTTTGTTAATATTTTTTTATGTTTGTCAATTTTTAAGAAAAGTTTTTTAAAAAAACAACAATGAAGATCGGTGAGAGCTAACCCCTTAGGAGGGTATAAGGTGTGTAGAAAAGCTCCCTTTCCCTCCCTCTCTAGAGGGTGCTGGACCAATCCTTCCTTGGGCTTACAGTAAAAGAGGGGAGGGGGAAATGAAATTTCTCTCCTCCTTCTTCAGCCCTGCCCAGAGGCCCATTCCCAGCTCCAGGGGAAGTGCATCAGTTTAACTCTTTGCCAAACCACCATTTTCAGCATTCTTGGAACCTTCTCTTGAGCCACTTCACCCTTCTCTGATGCTGGATGAAAACCTGGTCTTATTACAAAGGTAGGGAGAAGTGTTAGGTTCTATCTATAGCTCAGTCACAAAAGAGAGATGACCTCGGGCAAATCACTTCATATCTCTGAGTCTCAACCTGTAAACAGGCTGTTCTCTAGGATTCCTTTCAGTTCTGCTAATATGCACAGCCCTGACCCACAGAGAAAAGCTTAAGACTCACCCCTCTCAAAGATAAGCTAACAGAAAAAGCTGGGCGGTGAGGTGGGGGGGAGGGTTTCTTCATAGGTAGAGAAAATTTGCTAAATTCTTACATAAGGTCAGAGAGTCAACAGAAAACCTAGCACTGAAACACAGATTTAAGGACTTCATATGAAAAACAAAATACCCATAGCAGGACAAGTGTAGGACCTAAGAAAAATCAAGATATGGCCCCATGTCATTTTTTAAGTCCCAAAACACCATTGCAACACTAATTTAAACTACCGTTAAGATACTATGTTCAATTTGCTTTAATCAGCTTTTAAGTTAGCATTCTGAAATATTACTGACCCAAATTACGCTGATAGGAAGATAGATGACAAAGTGAATAGACAGGTCCTGGAGTCAAATCCAGCCTTGGACACATACTAGCTGCATGTCTCAGTTTCACCTGTTTGCCTCAGTTTCCTCAATTATAAAAATGAAGATAATACTAGCACCTATCTCCCAGAGTTGTTGTGAGGATCAAACCAGACAATGCTTATAAAGGACTTAACATTATGTTTGCCACATAGTATGTGCTATATAAGTGATGGATATTATTATTATTATTATTATTAAAGACACTAAAATTCTGGAATCAATCTCTTGACCTCTGTTTCCTCAATTATAAAGTGAAGGAATTAGACAAAATGGTCTCAGAGTTCCCTTCCAGATCTTGATCTATGATCTAAGTGCTAGGAATTGTCAATTACTATCTATCACTGAGATTTAAAAGAATTAGGAAAGTTCTCTCAGGTTAAAATTCTTGAATTCATCTGTGGAACTACTCAAAGCACTAAAAAATTTCTTCCTTTTGGCCTACTTGCTATAAACTTGAAAAATTTTGACCCGGATCAAGTACCTTAAACCTGTTCTCAAAAGAGTTTGGAGAAAAGGAGCTAGGGATAATGCCCTTCACACCAAAAATGATGAGAGGAAGGGATAAGAATGGACAGAGGGAAGAAAGAAAGATCCCAACTGGATAGGGTAGATTTATACAACAGGAAGAGAGTACAGTAGGTAGTGGACTGCTTATTCATATCTAACTAATAAGGCTGTGAAAAAGAACTTAAAAGAAAAGCTTGGCATAGGTTAACTATCACTGAATGAGGATTTTTTTTTTCAACAACTGCCACTCAATTTTAATATAAAATTGATACCAGTATTAACTATAAGCACTAACCCCTTGACAAAACATATATAGTATGTTAATAACAAATTCTTTTTTTTTTAAAGTGGCTAAAACCTCTCCCAAATTAAAGTCTGTTTTATAAGAGGATAGAGGTGGGGAGATAGATATCTAAATTCCTGACCAAGAAAAACCAAATACCAATTGTTTATATGCTCTCAATCATCTAAACTTTATGAGACTAGGAGAATGTTCAACTCAGCTATCTGGAGAACTTAAAAGGAATGAATGTTGCCTCCTTCCCTCTTCATTGTTTAAGGGTCTTACAGAGCTTCTTAAACCCCATGGGGTCTAGACCCACAGTTTAAGAAGCTCTGAAGGGGTCCCGAGTGGAAAAAGTTTAAGAAGCCCTTTGTGACTACATTGGCTTCCCACTTGGTCCCTGAAACCTAGTAGCTTAGAAACCGAAAATAATAAATGCTAGTTTGCTATATTTTTCAGATGTTAACTGTTGTAAAGCATTTTGGAAATCAATCCATTGGGTGAATATCCTTAATATACCAGGCAGCTAGGTGATGAAGTAGATAGAGGAAGACTCCTCTTCCTAAGTTCAAGTCTGCCCTCAGACACTTAACAGCTGTGTGACCCTAGGCAATGTGCCAGGACTATCAGAATTGACATTGTTTGTCATTCCTTCAGTTGTTTTTGTCACATCCGGCTCTTTGTGACCCCATTTGGGGTTTTCTTGGCAAAGATACTAAAGTGGTTTGCCACACCCTATTCCAGCTCATTTTACAGATGAGGAAACTGAGGCAAACAGGGTTCAATGACTTGCCCAGGGTCAACCAGCTAGTACACGTCTGAGGCCATATTGGAACTCAGGTATTCCTGACTCTACATCTGGCACTCTATCCACTTCCCCACCCGGCTGCCCCGAATTGACATTTAGCCACAAATAATTTAAATAGCAGAACCTGTCAAGTCTCACTAGCTAAGGTATTTTTATTTTAACTTTTTAACTTTTTTTTAAATTTTGAAATTCAAATTATGTCTCTCTCTCTGGCCAGTCTTCCATCATAAGATACCCATTTTACATATGAAGTCATGCAAAACACATTTCCATATGGCTACGGTATTTTAAAAGGTGGTGTTTGGAGTTTAAAAATTATACTAAAAAATCTAAGTCATGTTGAATCCTACCTCTCTTTTACAAGCTCACCTGAAATACTACCTTTTCTATGCAGCCATATCTAATCTTGCTCTAAGTGGTTCTCTTATCAACTTTGTTGATAACTCTTTTGTAGACATTTCATACACAAAATATTCTATTTTCTATTAGTTATTTCTGCATCTCTTATATCCTCCATTCAAATGTCAACTGCTTGGAGCCAGAGAGCTGTCTTACTTATCTTCTTGTACATCCATTGCCTTACACTTGGTAAATACTCAATATTTGTGGAATTAAATGGACAAATCAAATCAAAAGATGCTCTCTGTCTCTCTGGAAGACAGGATTCCAGGACACAGGCCTAAGTGTGAGTAGAGGAAATGAAAAGTATTATGAAGAACCAAGGAAAAGGGCTGAGATCTAAGAACAGGAATTTGGTAATGACATGGTAATGGCAGAAGAGTGAGAAAACATCTCAAATCAATAAAAAGAAAAGAACAATTACTGACATTTTTATGGCATACAAGTTTGCAAATCACTTTACATTCATTATCTCTTCCATGCCTCACAACAACCCTGACAGATAGGTACTACAAGTACTAGTCCAACTTTACAGATGAGGAAACTGAGACTCATATTAGTTAAATGACTTGAACATAACTAGTAAATGGTATTAGACAGGACTTGAATCCAGGTCTCCTGACTCCCAAGTCCAGCATTGTGGGCAGTATGCCAATGCAGCATTGTCCACAATGCTTTTCTTTCTTTCTTTCTTACTCTCTTTTTTTTGGGGGGGGTGAAGCAATCGGGGTTAAGTGACTTGTCCAGTGTCACACTGCTAGTAAATGTTATGTGTCTGAGGCCACATTTGAACTCAGGTGCTCCTGACTCCAGGGCCAGTGCTCTATCCACTGCGCCACCTAGCTGCCTCTTTGCTCTTTTTCCTTTTTTTTTTTGTCCACCATGCTTTGCAAGGAAAAGGATCCAGTCCTAAGGGTCTTTCTTGGTAGTAAATTACAGGCTCATTGATTTAGAGCTGGCAAATACCTAAGGGATCATTTACCCTAATCCCCTCTTTTTTCAAAAAAGGGAGGCTGGACTTGTCCAAGGTCAGGATTAAGTGGCTGAGCCAGCCCTGGAAGCTAAGTTCTCTGACTCCAAATTCTGTGTTCTTTCCACTAGATTAGGACACCTGTGAAAGGTACATACAGGGGGCAAGATAATCAATTTCCAGGGACAGGGAAAGGGTCTAGACCACCAACAGATGACAATAGCACCTTCATATCCATTCATTATTTCTCTCCAACAGTGGCTGAATTGGGGTAACTTGGGATAAGGGTTTAAATGTGGATGGGCATACAGCAAGCCAGGGCAGAGGGCCACTGACCTAAGAAGGTCAAAGCCAGGGAGGCTTAGAGGCCTGGAAGGGGACATAAAATAAGGAACTACTATCTCCAGCCTGCCGTGCCTTTAGGATAGGGGACTTCAATGCAATTCAATCAACATTTACCAAGCACCTACTAAGTGCCAGGCAAGGTAGTGCTAAACTGGAGATACAAAAAGGCAAAAGTCAGTCCCTGCCCTCAAGAAGCCTATAATCTAATGGGGGAGGTAGCGCGGAAGGCTACGTGCCAACAAACATAGGCAGAGCAAGTTATGCACAGGATAAACAGGGAATGACTGGCAGAGAAAAGGCACTTGCAATTCCGTAACATTGTTGGTCATGGTACATGGCAGTGGGATGACCACTGAAAACCTGAAACGATTTTATCCTAATTTATCTCGTCCAATCCCCTCCCACTCACGCCTATTTCACACGTAAGGAAACTGAGGATCCGAAAGGCGAAGTCGCCGGTCCAAGGGTGCACTGGTGGTGTCGGGGGGAGGACCTGAACGCCGGCAATCAAGGGCCCGGGGTTCGAATCCCAGCCCTGCTAATGCCTACCAGTGCGTCCCTGAGCAAGTCGCTTGCCCTCTCAGGGCCTCAGTCTCCGCCTCCATAAAATGAGGACAGAGGTCCATGTAATCTCATTATTCCGGGATTATAAAACTCGAAACCAAACCCTTTTTCCACCACACCCGCCGCTTCCCGTCACGGGAGGACTCGCGAGGCAGCTATAGACGCCAGGGGAGGGAGGGGTCAAGGGTCGAGGGTCGAGTGGCAAGGAGGAGGAGGAGGTCCTGACGCAGCGCGAAGAGGGCTGCACTCACGAAGCGCTGGTAGAAGCGAACCAGCCGTGGCTTCCCATGGTTGTTAAACACCAGAATCGCCTGAATCATCTTTCCCGGCCGACGCCGCCACCGATTCTCAGGCACTCTTCCGGCTCCTTCCGCCAGGATTGACGCTTACTTCCGGCCCGTCCCTCTGCCAATAGCGTCCCCCGCCCCAGAAAATATAGAGGTGGCTTTAAGGCCCGCCCCCTTCTCCCGTTCCTCTCTTAGCGTGGAGTTTTCCTTGGCTGGGTCTCAATTTTCCTACCAGCTTTTTCATAATCGCTGGGAACCCATCACTGACTTTTACAGCACCAAATAAATAGGGCCCCTCATGCTGATGCCCAGGGTCTGGGGGCATTTTTCTTCCTAGTCCAGTGTTCAAAGACCCATATCCCTGCCCTGCTCCATATAAACAAGATGGTTGGATTTGTTGAATAAATAATAGACCCTGGCTTTGTGCAGGGCCTGGAGTCAGGGGTACCTGAGTTCAAATCTAGCCTCAGACCTTCACTAGATGTGTGACTGCGGGCAAGTGACTTCATCTCTGTTTGCCTCAGGTTCCTCATCTTTAAAATGGGGATAATAATAGCACCTACCTCACAGGGTTGTTGTGAGGATCCACTTGTGCTCAGCATGGTATCTGGCACACAGTAGGTGCTATCTAAATGTTAGCTATCATTATCATCATTATTATGGGGGATAAATAACATATCCTGTTTTCATTGGAGTAGATAGAGTGCAGGGGTGGGATTCAAGAGGGCCTGAGTTTAAAGCCAGCCTCAGATACTCACTAGTTATGTGATCCTGGGAAAAATCACTTAACCCTATTTACCTCAGTTTCCTTAGCCATAAAATGGGGATAATAATAGCACCATCCAGGATGTGAGGATAACATGAGATAATAACTACAGAGTGCCTGGCACATAGTAAATATTACATAAATGCTATTATGTATTCTTTGCTCCCATTAGTTTATCCACAAAATAATCTTGTAAGTGTAGCAGACAGCGAAACGACTATTTAATCAGTAACAAAGCCAGGGTGGTGTATATACAACACTGGACTTAAGAGTACATAAGACTTATGTTCAAATCTCACCTCAACTAGTAGCTAGCTGTATGACCTTGGACAAATCAGTTAAGCTCTCTGGGCCTCAGTTTCCTCATGTGTAAAAGGAGAGGGTTGACAGGTCTATGGCCCTCTGATCTTCATGCATGCTCAATTCTACCAGACTAGACTGACTTGGCATTAAGGTCAGAGCCTCAGTAAGACACAGAGTTTATTTATACTCGAAGCCATAAGCCCCAGAATCAAGCCCTCCTCAAAGACAGGTGGGAATATGTAACTTTCATAATATGAGGACAGTTTCTAACTGTCCTTTAACCCTAACCCTAACCGTATAGGTTTTTATAATTTTTTTTCATCTATTGTGCACAAGTTTCATAAGAATTGAGAAAATGCATCTTCCTGCTTTTGATATGGAACACCGCATATACTGTGGGACACAGAAAACTTGGTTTTGTTTGTCTGTTTCTGTTTTCTTTCCTAATATTTGTTAGAAAGGATAGCTCCCTGGGAGGGATATATTCAGAAGGTAAGGTGACATAAAAACAAAAGGTATCCATCACCTATCAATAAAAAACAAAATAAAAAATTTTAAATACATGTGAAGAAACATGCCTTTTAGGTAGTGGACAGGGCCCAGGGTGGGCCTGGAATCAGAAAGAAGACCCAAGTTCAAATCTAGCCTCAGACATTTACTATCTCTGTGACACTGGGCAAGTCACTTAATCTCTGTTTGCTTCAGTTCCCTCAACTGTTAAATGAGGATATTAACAGCACCAACCTTGCAGGGTTGTTGTGAGGATCAAATGAGATAATAATTGTGAAAAACTTAGCACACTGTCCGGCATATAGTAGGAGCTTTATAATGCTTATTTCCTTCCCCTTTGGCCAAAAATTATATGAAAGAGTTTAATCTATCAGTGGCACTATTTCAAGGACCTTAAATGTGGAAAAATGGGGTTCCATCCTGGACAATTAGATATTTTCTACTTGCCCATCTGATGAATGATACTAACCAGGAAATCTGCAGACAAATACATTATTTTTCAGAACTTTCTTTTCCTTCAGGACTTGCCTTTCTTTGTAACCCTAGCTCATAACATAGCACCTGGCATGTAGTAGGCACTTAATAAATGCTTACCGACTGACAGAACTGAGCTGTGAAGCAAAGGGCCAGTTACTACCCAACTTTATGTTCAGTCTAGTCTAGGGAAGGGCAATAGGGTCACTTCCAATTCCAAAGTTTGCCTTTATATCTCTCTGACCTAGTGTAATACCTGGCACAGAGTAGATACTTAAATGTGTGCTGACTGACTGATACTCTCAGAATGTTCTGGATAAAGGTTAAGTTATGGAGATGCCCAAGACCCCACCTGGGCCCTGCTCCTTTTTCAGGAAGAGTGGATTTCAACCTAGTTCAGATTCTGTTTTTTGTAGCATATTAACTGGCTAGTCAGCAGCACCAACACTTAGAAATCACTTTCAACGAACAGAATCCTGAAACTAAGGAAGATTAGTATAGTTACTGGCACATAGCAAGCACTTAATAAATGCTTGTTGACCTGACTCAAACTAAGAATCACACACTGAAATCAGTGAGTTGTTTTGTGTTCTTTTACCCCTAGAATTTACTAATTAACAAAAACTGCTGACAAAATTAGCTCATGGTATAAAAGAGGCATAAATTATATAAAAAAATCAAAACATTCTAGACTGGGAGGGTTAGTTCTAGAGCTATGGAACAGTTAGGCACACTAGTGGAGGTGGATAACTGCACCCCTTTGGCTCTTCCCTATCAATCACCCAATTAGTCCTGGCCAAATTCAAGGCATCTTGGAATCAGAAGATGGAGATGAAAATTACCAACCCCTGTGAGGGGACAATTAGCGGAGGGATAAGGTGAAATTGGGGATGAAAGCTACAGTATAAATGGAAATACGGCTGCATTGCCAATTGAGGTAAGAGGGGTATGGGGCTGTGGGAGAGAGTATATGAATCTGTGCAAGGCCATAGGGAAGAGGCACACAGAGGAAGGAGACAGAAACTGACACCCAGCTTCAGTTTTTCAGGGGTTCATGCAGGAAGTTAAAGCCAAAATGACCAACAGGGAATTCACCAACTTGTTCCCAGCTGAGTGAATCACTTTTGTTTCCTCCAAGTGTAGTTAAAAATAATTCCAATTCATCTTGGAGGTATCTGGTCACTCCCCAAGAAGACTCTCAAGCTGCCTGAATGAGGAAATGGTGACCCTTCCTTGCACAAGAACTAAACATGGGAAAACTCTAAGAAGAACGGGCCTTGAGCCCAGGTCCTCCAGGAGCCCCAGTGAATGCACATGCCCAGCCTCAACAGCACTGTAGCAGAGGTGGGCCAGCCTGAAGTGTATTCCAACCACCTGCTAAGATGACGAGATGACATCTTCCCCTCCTACTGCCACTGTTCCGTTAGAAGCATCAAAGATGAAATTAGGGTGAAGGGATTCAAAAGATGTTTCATGCTGATAGCTAGTGGCCACCAAAGAGATGTTCTACTTCCTGCAACTCTCAGTCATCCTGGAGAAATATTAAAAAAAAAGTAGGTAAGTTATTAACAGAGAGCATTATCTGAAATGCTCAGACTGGTCAAGGATTAGACCGCAGCCCATCATCTCAGAAGACCAGCAAAAAGACTCAGAAGTCATTGGTGAGAATTATTCAAGACTCTTGGGACAAGCGGAGTATTAGGCGGGTCAAACTACTGCCACAATCTCACCCACCACCTCCCCTCAGGCCCAGGGGGAGAAGTCCAAGAACTCCAGGAACTGGAGCATCCCTTTCCCAAGGTCACTGGCCCTGCTTTCAGCCTGACTCCTACGGCCACCAAGTGTTGGTGGGCAGGGAAACCCAAGAACCCCAGGATACCAGAGCCACCCTGACCCCACTGGCTTTGGTTCTAGCCAACCCTCAATAGTCATCATCCAAGGGAATAACCCTGGAGGAGATGCAAACTAGAAACCATCTCTGTAGGTGACTGCATTCCCTGCCTACTCGCAATCACAGTTGCCAAAAACCCAGAAGAAAAAGTTCTCGCCACCAAAGGGCATGGCATTACCACCTGCCCTGCTGCTGCTCCCTATGGACCACGGTGCCTTTCCATCTGACTTGAAGCTGAAACCTCCTAGATATACAGTCTTCTCCTATTAGAATGGGGGCTTCATGACAGCAGAGACTTTTCTATATTAAAATAATGCTTTGCACATAGTAATAGCCTCATAAACGCTGTTTATCCATTCATGCCATGGAACATCTGGCCCTAGGAAGTGGCCCAGTGGTTCTCACCTCTTTAAAATCTGTAATTTGCTTATTTTTTAATAGTTTTATCAGCTGGGAAATTCTCAGTATAGAAACTCTCTCCATCAACTGTAACATACCACCTTAGAAAGGTGAGAAATGACTTGCCCAAGGTCACATAGCCATTATGCCTCAGAAGCAAGCCCTGGAAACAGATCTGATTCCAGGGTTTACTCTTCTAAACCAATTCACTAGGACAAAATACAGCAAATACCATATAACCTGACTGCCACTACAAAAATAAATAATAATTTTGTGATTCATCTGCCTGGAAAAATAATCCACTGTTGTGGTTACTTTTCATTAAATATTCAATTGAGAATTTGAAAAAAATGTAAACTCAAATCTTCAGTGAAAAATACACATAAAAAAAGGAAAATCTGTGAATATGTCCTGCAGACCAATTAAAACTGATATTTTCAATGAATATGAGGAATTCAAAGAAAGATGGAAGGAGTTGGAGGGAGGTTGACTGAATAAGTAAATAAAATTAGGGTAAATAAAATTAGGGGCAGCTAGGTGGCGCAGTGGATAAAGCACCAGCCCTGAAGTCAGGAGGACCTGAGTTCAAATCTGGCCTCAGACCAAACACTTGACACTTACTAACTGTGTGACTCTGGGCAAGTCACTCAACACCAAATGCCTAAAAATAAAAAATTAAAAAAAAAAACAATAAATAAATAAAATTATCATACCCCATTTAAAATAAATGATAAAATGTCCTATTACCTCAGCCAGATAAGAACACATCAAAAACAAATAATCATAAGCTTTAGACTAAAAAAAGAAAAAAATTCCTTAAGCAACTAGTTGTGTTTTTTTTAATTATCTTTATTTTCCAGATGAAGAAATTGAGGCTGAGAGATAAAATGACTTGTTCAGAGTCACACAGCGACTAAGTTTCTAAGGGATGATTTAAACTCAGGCTTTCCTAACACTAAACCCAACACTCTACCTAATACACTATCTAGCTGCCTCTAATGTATAATATGCATATTCACATTATACCAAAATACTTCATTAAGACAAGGATCTTAGAATTTATAAAGAATTTAGTGGTAAGGGGCAGCCAGGTGGCCCAGTGGATAGAGCACCAGCCCTGAAGTCAGGAGGACCTGAGTTCAAATCTGGCCTCTGTGTGACGCTGGGCAAGTCACTTAACCTCAATTGCCTAAAAAAAATAAAAAGAAAAAAAAAGAATTTAGTGGTAATAGGAGATGAGACTGGATTGAATTTGGGAAATGTTATGGTGCTTTCAAAACTGGTCAACTAGGTTGCACAGAACTGTTTTCTGATTAGCTGAGGAAACTTGGTAATGCCCCCTGGGGTTTATATAAAACCAGGGATCTAACTGAGAACCCTAATAGTTGGAACATAAAGAAGAGAGTCTTCCATCTAAACCCTCCAGAAGGAATCAGTTGGAGGGGAGGAGGAGAGCTTTACAGCCTCAGTCTCTATCTGCTTTCTCCCTTTCCACCAAGGGACTTTATGAACTTCTTCTTGTCTTTCCATTAATATCCTAATGGTGCGCCTGGAACAGCTGATGACAGAATTTGCATCAGGAGGCAAGGAAAACCAGATTCAAGACTGTCCAAAAAGCCCAACAGAAAACTGTAACACGTCCAATGTTACCTCCCTGAAATCAACTAGATTCAATTCAATTCAATAAACATATTTTAAGCACCTATTATGTGCCAGGCACTGTGCTAAGCACTAGAGATACAAAAAGAGGTATAAGACAGTCCCTGCCTTCAAGGAGTTTATAATCTAACAGGGAAGACAACATGCAAACAAATATATCAAAGCAAGCTACATACAGGATAAATAGGAGTTAATTAATAGAGGGAAGGCACTAGAATTAAGGAGGGTTGGGAAAGATTTCCTGTAGGAGGTGGGATTTTAGTTGAGACTTAAAGAACAATCTTTCATGTCCCTTCCAAATCTGAGCATCTATGATTCTGTGAAATATTTTAGTCAAAAAAAATTTTTTTATTATTGATACTCATCTACACCCCAGCACCTAGCTGACTGCCTGACTTTGAGTTGGTGCCTAATAAATGCATGCTGACTAACTGATTAAACAACATGCAACAAAAATGCTTTCAAGAATAAGGAATTATTTTTGTTGACAGACTTAAAGCTGAAAACTTTGCAGACCCTGGTTCCACTTGCAACTCTGCAGACTTTGGGTAAGCTGTGGAGTTGAGGTAGGAAGGGGAGAGGGAGGAAAGGAGACAAACCAGGGGGCTTAGGGTAGCACCTGATGCTTAAGGTTAACCGTTTGGGTTCGCTTTATAAAAAACTTATGCAGTGTCATTCATCACATTATTCAATGAGTTTCATATAGTAGCAAGCCTGTGTGTGTGTGTGTGTGTGTGTGTGTGTGTTTAAACAATGAGGAAAGTCCCTCCACCATTAAAGATCAACTACTGTTCTGAAACTCATAGCCCAAAAGAATTGTTCAGGGTACTAAGAAGTTAAGGGATCTGTCCAGGATCACAAAGCCTAAGCCCAGGTCATTCTGACTCCAAGGACTTCCCTCTATCCACTCCTCAATACTGCCTCTTCTAGAGATGGATCACCACAAAGTGATTAATTCCACTGTATGCTATAACCACAGTTCAAACTAAAAAATAGGAAAGTCCCTCCTCACCAACCTCACTATACCTTGAAGAAATCAGAGGTGCTTTGTACATTATGATGTGATTAATATATCAATGTTTGTTAAATTCAATTTGGATTCTGTCAGCTGCTAACTCTCTCCAAAACGGCACAGAAGAACTAACAAGCTGGGATTTAAATGGAAAACACTCTTCCTTGTCTCCACCCCCATCTCTCACCCTCAACTTGAAGACTCACCACAAGGGGTCAAGAAGCATTCCCAACTTACCCATTCGTCATCCTCTGCCCCATCCCCTTGGCCTCGCATCTCTGATCCTGCTGCTTCTGAAGATTTCTGTGCCATGATATTGTCAGTCCAGGATGCACCTGTCTGTCCATCACCAGCAAAATTACACTTGGTCACTGTTCCAGCCTCAAGTTTTGCTAGCGAGCCTAAAAAAAGAAAGGGTTAGAATAAGTACTATCAATGGGGAGGAAAAAAAAAAGATTCTTTTCCATTGATGAGAGCTGGTTCCATTCTCAAAAAGTCAATCAAATTAGGGTTGAGTAAGCCCCCAAGCCCACAACTTCCTACCATGGATACGTTCAGTGTGTAAATACCAACTTGGGTACTAGATGGTAATTCTTAGATCCATTACACAAATCTCATAATACCATGACATGTCACCCAAAAGAGTTTGTGAGAACCCTCTGGGGACTAAGGGCTCCCAAAGGATTTGTCATGAAATTTAAAAATGTCCCATGAAATGTCCACAGAAAAATATCTGCTGGGCTTCCGTGAGTACTGAGGAAGGATGGAGTGGCCTAGAGGTGAGGACCATGAGAACCCCTCCATTCACGTAACCAAGATGTGAGGGGAGACGAGCAGTGAGAAAACTGGTAAGCCAAGGGGGCTTTGAGAAAAGAAATTACCACTCACCTATGAAAGGACTATCGCCCTGGGTTTTTAGACGAATTTCTGCACCCAGCTCCAGCTCAATCTTCTCCATCTCAACCTCTGGAATCCAAAATGCCAGTGTCTGGTCTGGAGTGTGGCTTCCTGTCATCTCAAGCAGCTCTGGCTTTTCCACGAGCTCCCTCAACTCCATGGGCGAGAGTCTGTCTGTGTCACCTTTGGCTTCCACCTCTGACCACCAGAACAAACAAGATTCTGTTAGAGGCCTGGAACTTCCAGACAAAGCAAGAACAAGATCCCTGTGGAATCCAGGAGCAAACAGAAGCCCTTCTTCCTCACCTAATGATCTAGCCTGATTCTGCTTTCTGTTCGGAGGTCTTTCCAGGAGTAATCTGACAGCTTCTTCTTATTGTTAGGATCTTAAAACCCTCAAATCCCAGGGATTACATTTTATCTGTTTTATCAGAAACTCTCAGATATTTAAGGAGAAAAGACTTATTCTGATATTGAATGTATTTTTATGAGGCAGCTGGACCCCAATAGTATGCAGGAGTGTGGTATAACGGTTAGAGTGATGATTTGGAGTCAGGAACCCAGCCTCAGACACTTCCTAGCTGTGTGACCTGGCCAGGCACTTAATTTCTGCCTACCTTAGTTTTCTCATCTGTATAATGGATATAATAATAGAACCCACCTCCCAAGGCTGTTGTAAGGATCAAATGAAATAATATTTATAAAGTACTTTGCAAACCTTAAAGCATTATATAAATGTGAGGAGGAGGAGGAGGAGGCAGCAGCTAGGTGCCGCAGTAGATAGAGTGCCGGGCCTAAAATCAGGAAGACTCATCTTCCTGAGTTCAAATACAGCCTCAGACACTTACTAACTATATAACTATATAACTCCTGCTTGCCACAGCTTCCTCATCTGTAAAATGAGCTGGAGAAAGAAATGGCAAAACATCTAAGTATCTAAGAAAAACCCAAAAGGGTCACAAAGAGTAGAACAAGACTGAAAAATGACTGAACAACAACAGTAGAGGCAGTACTAGGAGCAGCAGCAGTAGCAGCAAGCAGTATGTATTAGAGAGGGAAGATACTGGGGTCTAGGAGGGCCAGCGAAGCCGCTGCTACACTAATCCAGGTTTGATGTGATAAAAACCTAGAGTGCAAATGGAAAGAAAATGTAGGTAAGGTATATATTTAAGAGGGTGAAGTAGAGAAGATCCCACGTTCTAGCCCACCCACAAGTGCTCACTGAATACCAATTACGTACCCATTGTTATGCTAAAGACAATGGAACTGTGGAAACAGCATATGACAAAATCTTTGCTCTCAAGAAGCTTATAATCTATTTAGTGAAATAAAACTACTAATATGTGGACCAATGAAATGCCATAGGGAGGTGGGATGTGTGTGTATGTATATAGGTATGTATGTATACATATACCTAATATAAAAGACAAACGTATATATGTCTACACACCCCCCCCCAATAAAATAGACAAAAGGAAACTACCACAATAGTAATAGTAGTAGCAGCAGCAGTAGTGTTGGTGGTGGTAGTAATATAGATAGATAACTATACATATACCTATTTACATATATGCACACATGCACATATACATATGTGTGTACACACACACATACATATGTAACAGCTCCCTTAAGCAGATGAAATCTCAAAATTACACACATTGAGAATTGGAAGGGACCTCAGTGGCTATCTGGTTCAGTCCATAAGTAAAATCCATAAGAACTAGACCTAATCAAATATGTACAAAAGAAATCCATGCTGGAGGGGGCACAACTTTAAAAACAGTCAAAGGTCAATTGTCAAGATATTCTAAAGAGGGAAAGATTCCAAAAGAGTTGAAAAGATCACATTTAGTACCATGACCCAACAAAAAGGTGACTAGGAAGAAATCCATGACTCCTGACCCATATGTGCTTTATAAAAGCTTTTAGATAGGGCCAGCTAGGTAGTACAGTGGATAGAGCTCTGGCTTTGGAGTCAGGAGGATCTGAGTTCAAATTTGACCTCAGACACTTGATACTCACTAGCTGTGTGACCCTGGGCAACTCACTTAACCTTGACTGCCTCACCAAAAAAGGAAAAAAAAAGCTTTCAGAGGCACCTACACGCATACTGATGGCATCCTTCATGAAAACATGAGAAGGAAATAGGTAAGTTTTTGCAGATGACTTTCTAATGCACAAACATGTTCGAAGTCATACTGAGAGGTGTAGGGAATATGCCTACTCTGTCCATTTTTTGTTACAAAAAAACCATTTGAACGAGTAGAACAAAACAGAGCCTCAAATGCTCTCTTAAAAGGAGGTGTCTTCCACATGTGTTAGTATCACACAGATTCTATGATGGATAGAACTTTCAGTGATCTGCTGAGGTTCACCATGAAGTGAGACATAAAACAGACATTTGTCCAATAAAAGTATTAGCCAAGGTCATGGAATTAGATAGTCCTCATGGTGTATTGGAAAAAGCACTATACTAAGTCAGGAAAATACGAGTTCAAACCCTGCTTCTAACACTAACTAGCTGTGTTAGTATGGGCAAACCTTAGTTTCCTCATCTACAAAATGGGGGTATTAAGATCCATAGTAACTTGGAGGGATTTTGTGAAGATCACGTCCTTTCAAGCACTATATAAAGGTCAGTTATTATTGTCATAAAGGAAGATAAAAGATGAAGTCACTATTTAAGGCAAAGTTCTTCAGATGTTCCTTTTTGTATAAAATATTGCACTGATCTGCAACAACACCTAAATTTTCTAAATGAGGACCATAGCTGCTTTAAAAAACAAAAACAAACATAGCTTAGCCATTTGTACCACAAATAAAGTAGAGGAAAAATACAGATTGCCCAGATATACGACTTTCAGCTGGACTGGTAGCACACTGTTGGGTCTCCAGTCCCATGGGTATGTGTATCTTGGACAACCACTACAGTTAGACAATGAGCTGGGCCCACAACCGAACAGGAGGAGGAGAACATGGGGCTGGAATGAATTTGGGAAATTAGATTGTACTTTCAATTATTCCAAATGCCTCACTGACACAAAAGCCCATCCATTTAGTCAACATCATAATTCTTCTGGTGATGGGGCAGACGATGATGATGAGATATATATATATAGATAATCTAATGGATAGAGTAACAGGACTGGAGTCAAGAAGACCCAAGTTCAAATCCAACTTCAAGACACTTCCTAGCTATGTATATGTACCAGTAAGACCCTGGGCAAGTCACTTAACCTCTGTTTGCCTTACTTTCCTTACCTGAAAAATGGGGATAATAATAGCACCGACCTCCCAGGGTTGTTGTGAGGATCAAATGAGATATTTGTAAAGTGCTTACTTAGCACAGTGTCTAGTACACAGTAGGTGCTATATAAATGATAGTGATGATGACAATGATGTCAATATGGCAGTGAATTATGGCATACCATGATCTCAGAAGAGTCAAAAACTGCAGGTGACCCTTAAACCCAACAAATTGGCAAAGGCTGAAATATGCAAGATGGATAGGGCTATGGAAAAATAGGCGTGCTAATTCACAGTGGAGGCATGAATTAGTCTATTTCCAAAAGCATTATGAAATCACATAATAAAAGTTACACAATTGTTCATATCTTTCAACCCAGTTATTCATTAAGAGGTTTCTACTCCAGGGAGGTCAAATGACAACAAGAAAGACATTATCTTTATACAAGTTTCCAAAGAAGCACTATTCATAAGAGCAAAAAGCTGGGGACAAACTGTGCACCCAGTGCCTAGAGAGTAAATGAATAAATTGTGGCGTATGAATGAAATGGAGTATTCTTGGAATGACAAATATGAAGGATTCAGAGAAATGTGGGAACACTTCTATGAAATGATACAGAAAGTAGATGCAAAGGACACTTCATATGGACTGCAACTACATAAATGAAGACGAACTCAAACAGCAACAGAATTCAGGCTACAACAATGCTCAGTGTTGTAGTACTTTGTATGAATTAAAGGGCACAAGCATTTTTCTCTTTTAACAAATGGTCATTACAAAAGCAAATGGTAATTTACACCATTTAGAGTAACAATTCCTCTTTTGTGCTCCTCAGCTGAATTTTTGATGGGGGTTATACTTTGTTTTTGGTTTATTTGTCTTTCGGATTAAAACAAAATTTATCAACTAATTTTTTTTTTCACCTATCCCAAAGGCCAGTGGACAGACACACAAGTAGGCTGAAGAATGGTATCAATGATGACTTTCAAGTGAAGAGTAGCATAAACGTATTCTCAGGGGAGTAGTAAAAGAGATGGTTTAGGGGCAGCTAGGTGGCACAGTGGATCGAGCACCGGCCCTGGATTCAGGAGGACCTGAGTTCAAATCCGACCTCAGACACATAACACTCACTAGCTGTGTGACTGGGCAAGTCACTTAACCCCATTGCCTAGCCAAAAAAAAAATTGAAAAATAAATTAAAAAATTTTTTTAAAAAAGAGATGGTTTAGTCACATAGCAAAAGTGAGGGATAAGAGAGGGCGTATGTGCTATACAGATAACTCTGAAATAGCTAAAGAGTCAGAGGAGGGTCTCCAGTGCATTGGGTAGGTCCTCCATGGAAATTTACAGAAAGACGTGGGCAAGAATCCCACAGGATAAGATGGTGCGGTTGGGCCACAATGTGCGCAATGGTGGGAGTAATCATACTGTCGAGCTTGCAGAGCCATCAAAAGTCTAAGTAAGTGCTAAACTGTCTGTTGTACACTATGCCTGCCATAGTTTAGACAAAGGTGGCATCAAGGAAGACCTGGAGTAGTCAGGAAAGGTTTCCTGGATGAGACAGGACTGGATGTAGGCCCTGAAGGATGGACAAGATTTCACTAGGGGAATGGGAGCAAGAATGGTATCCAAGGCAAGGATGGATAATATGAATGAAATCATGGAAACAGCAATAAGCACGGTGTGTCTGTGAGAGGCCAGCCTCACTAAAGCTGACAGTGGAAGCTAAAAATACTTGGAAACATCGTAAAGTTGGATTGGAAGGGCAGGGACATGTTTCATTTTTATCTTTTTTTCAAAGCAACCTTGACATCTCTCTCCATTTGTTATTTACATTTATTAGTAAATTTTAACCCTAATATAGGATTGTGACCATATCTTAGCCTTTACAGAGTGGTAATCTATCCTAGGAGCAAATGAGATAATTGCAAAGCGGTTAGCATAGTGCCTGGCACATAGTAGGTCATCATCATTATTACTATTATTACTAGGATACTCCATGAGTCAGGGACTAACTCTGGAATGAAGCCTAGTTTCTTGCTGCCCAAACCTATGGCTAATCCAATGAGCCACACTCCCTATTCCCCTATTCTTATATCTGTTAGGCAGTAAAATTAATCTAAATGGGTCTATATTTTTCTCATCTATGCAAATCCCATGGGAGATCAGGGTCAGGAGAACTAAAGATTGATTGGATGACCTACCCCATTCAGCTTCATCTTTGTAGCGGAGTAAGGATAGCAAAAAAGGTGAGAGGAAAATAAGTAGACCAGTTGTCATACGGTCAGACCGCACCCATCATGCCTAACATCGCATTAGATGTCTCTTGTATTGGCAGGTTATCCCTGCCTCAGAGATGGAAGCTCTAGATATCCTGAGGGAAAAGAAAGGATACGGGGCAGCGAAAGGAGATGAATCCCCCTCCTTTCAAGTGATTGTCTCTCAGGGGCTTGGCTGGGACCCCTTCACAAACTAGACTGGTTCGCCACCTGACAGAATCGGCTTGCTCTTTTATTCATAGACCTAGAGGTGTTTCTGATTCTCTCAGCCAGTCACAATTATTTCCTGTGTGGCATCATCTATTTTTAACCCAATGATCAAAGCACTTTACTCTGCTCAAACTGATTAAGCAATTAAAAGTTAACACTTTTAATTGATTCAGTTAGATTGCCTCAGATTTCTTTTGTTGTTGTTTGGTCCTGTCTGAGTCTTCTTCACCCCATTTGGGGTTTTCTTAGCAAAGATACTGCAATGGTTTGCCATTCCTTCTCCAGCTCATTTTACAGATGAGGAAACTGAGGCAAGCAGGCTTAAATGACGAGCCCTGAGTCACACAGCTGTTAAATGTCTGAGGCCAGATTTAAACTCAGAAAGATGAGTCTTCCTGACTTCAGGCATGGCACTCTGTGCACTACGGCGCCACCTAGCCACCCATATTAATTGGATTAATATAATCACCCCCTCCCCTTACAATTGTATTTCCCCTTCCTCAAATAACTCATACACTTACACACACACACACACTCACACAAACGTTCTGGGGGAGATATCTGTGATTTCATCACTGCATGAGATTCCCAGAAAACTTTCCATACCCATTGCTAGTCAGCATTGAATCTTTGAGAGTCGCTTGGGCTTCTTAGAGGTGAAATGATTGCCTCAGGGTTACACACAACCAGTCTATGTTTGAGAGAGTCTTGAACCCAAGTCCTGAAGACCTGACTCTGAGGCTTGTTATTTATTGACTACAGTGCCTCATATGTTTTTTTTTCTTGTTAGCCGAATATATTTCTTTTTTTTTTCTTGTTTTTTTTTCATTATTTTTTTTGTGTGTTTTTGTTTTTTCACGGAACACTGTTTGCCGTAGAGGAAACTGGCATTGCAGTCTGTGGGCACACTGGCAATTTCACACAGACCAGTAACATGTTCATCCTTTAGTGCACAAAACCCTAATGGCACATACTCTATTAACACACTCAGGACATTGCTAAGCCTTTCTTTCCCTGGTTTTTTTCTTTTAATCATTTTTTTTCAATAAACATTTTCAAGGTCTGCCCTAAAGAAGGCCACTGGCTCTCAGCTAGACAAGGACAGTTGAGAATGGTTGGCGCACACCTGGATGTCACCTCCTAGATGGCATCTATTTTTTTTTTCCAACTTGATTTTATTAAAAAAATAAAAAAAAATGCTCCAACTCTCAGTTTACAAGGCATACAAAATCTCTAAAAGGCAAACACGAGATCAAAGTGCTGAGGTACAAAAACACCTGAGGTAGTTTTTTGTTTTGTTTTGTTTTTTCCTTTAAATATTTTTTGTTTTTGTTTTTTCAATTTGCAATTTCTATGCCATGGGCCAACAACCTCTGGTAATTTTCTTTTTTTGTTTTTTCCCCACTTGTTTTTGATTTGTTTGTAAGAAAGAACATTACTTCCCCACACATTGGTGGCTACCTCATATATTTTTTTGGGGGGGGCTAGGCAATGGGGTTAAGTGACTTGCCCAGAGTCACACACCTAGTAAGTGTTATATGTCTGAGGCTGGATTTGAACTCAGGTCCTCCTGACTCCAGGGCCAGTGCTCTATCCACTGCACCACTTAGCTGCCCCCTAATGCCTCATATTTTGAGAAGAAAATGGAAAGGAAAAAAAACCAAACATGTTTCTCCCACTTAATTTTGTGTCTCCCCTCTTTTCCCCTGTGAAGAGTACTGACTGAAGACTTTTCTCCAAATGGAACTCATTTTTCCCCTGCCAACATGGATAAAGGGCAATATTACAGAATCAGTCAGCCTGCTTGATAGTGTCTAGAATAGAAAAAGAGGATAGGTAGTCAGTATTTTCTCCTCTATGCCACCCATCTATCTGCTTCTCTTATTTATTTGGACTTGGAGGATAAGACTGGCAGGTTAACCAATGTGCCCCCAACCCTGCAGGGACCCCCAACCAAGTTATAGCTTAGGCTGCAAAAGCTTTCAGATGGTGTGTTTAGTCATGTCTGACTTTTCAAGACACGATTTGGGTCTTCTTGGCAAAGATAATGGAGCAATTAGCCATTTCTTTCTCCAATTCATTTTATAGTTGAGGAAACTGAGACAAACAAGATTAAGTGACTTGCCCAAGGCCACACAGCTAGTAAGTGTCTGAGGTTAGATTTGAACTGACAAAGATGAATTTTCCTGACTAGAGGCCTGAAGCTCTATCCACTGAGCTCCAGTTTTTCAAGACTGATTTAATCCTAAGATGAAACTTCCAAGGTGTGAAGAAATCTGGAAGCAAGGGAAAAGAAAGACAAGGCTGGCAGAAGGGACAATGATAAGGAAAGCCTAGGGGAGGTGGAGTGTGAAAGGAAAGAGAGCTACAGAGAATAAGATAGAACAGATGTGGATGCTCTGACAGCCTGGAATTGTATGAGATACCTACTATATGAGGACATGAGGAAGCCCGTGTTCACTTTCCTGGTGTTGCTGAAGTTTGGTTCTATCTCATTCCCCTTGGAGTCAAATTTGCGGCGATGGATGCGACTGGGTCTGATGTACAGCACATAGTAACGCTCCTAAAGTCAAGCAGAGAAAAATTAAAACAGGTTTCCCTTCTTTGTCCTACCTGCTTCTGGGGAATGGCTTGCCCCATCAACATTTTCCGCCTTCTCTCTGTCCAATCAGTCTATCACAACTGCCCACCCATTGTTGTGTGCCACATCTAGTACCCAGTTCTAACGATCAGAGCCAGGAGGAAACAGTCCATCATGGCTCTGGAACTCTGACCCTATAAACTCTGATCCTCCTGCTGCTATAATTCTGATAAGCAGGGTTAGACTGTATATGAACCAGAGCTGGAACTAATCTGGGATGACCAGGGCAATGCCCCAAATGGTGACAAAGGAAGAGGGACTGTTTCCTCCCACCTGTGCAATACCTGCTATGAACAGGTGTCACTCCCTTGCCTGGCCCAGGATGCCATACCCCACCTCAAGATTTCATGACTTTCACACACCTTCTCCTAGGACTGCCTCCTGAGGTTTTTGTGCTGCCTGGCCGCACCCTATTCCCAGTCACTAGACCACTGAATACCAGCACAGCATCAGAGAGGAGAGGGATCGTTGAATTGAGAATCAGAAAAAAACTGGTACCTGGCACATAGCATGTGCTTAACAGATGCTAATTCACTGAGTGACAGCTTGGCTAATGTTATGCTCCCCCCACCCCAGGACCCATGGTAAACTATTACTCTTTGGTAAAATGACAGTAATGCAAAAAAAAAAAAAACAAAAAAAAAAAACTTTTTTATTGTTGCTGGAACAAAGAATTGGAAACAAAACGGATGCTTATCTATTGAGGAATGGCTGGAAAATGATAATATACAAATGTAACAGAATATTATTGCACCAGAGACAGATTCACAGAAAACCTGAAAACTCTTATGAACTGATACAGAGTAAAGTGAACAGAATCAGAAGAACAATTTTGACAATGACTAGAACAATGTAAAGGAAAACAACTTTGAAAGATTTCAGAACTCCGATTAAAGCCACGACCAATCATGATTCCAGAAAATTGATGATAAAGCATGCTTGTCTCCTCTTAATAATAATAGCTAACATTTATATAGCACTTACTACTTGCCAGGCACTGTGCTAAGTGCTTTATAATTACTATCACATTTAATCCTCACAACAACCCTGTGAGGTAGCTGCTATTATTATCTCTATTTTACAGGTGAATGAGGTTAAGTGACTTGCCTAGGGTCATACAGTTAGTTAGTGTCTGAGGCTAGATTTGAACTCAGGTCTTTTTGACTCCAGGCTCTGTGCTCTACTCACTGTACCAGGTGATAGACTGGAGGTGTGGAATGGGACATCTATTTTCAGAAACAGTTACAAAAAAAAATTACCAGGTCAAAGAGAAAATACTGCAAGCAGCCAGAAAGAAACAATTTAAATATCACGGAACCACAGTCAGGATTACACAGGACCTTGCAGCTTCCACATTAAAAGACCGTAGGGCAAGGAATATGATATTCCGAAAGGCAAAGGAGCTTGAATTACAACCAAGGATCTTGGATTACAACTACTCAGTGAAAATGAGCATGATCTTTCAGGGAAGGAGATTGATATTCAACGAAATAGTGGACTTCCAAACATTCCTGATAAAAAGGCCAGAGCTCAACAGAAAATTTGATCTTCAAATACAAGACTCAAGAGAGACATAAAAAGGTAAATGAGATAGAAAGAAACAACATGTTATTAATAAGAGAATTACAAGTGTCATCTTCCCTTGTAGGGAAGATGACACTTGTAACTCTTGAGAACTGTATTATTATTACTCCATGTTAAAGGGGTATACATAAAGGGGGTGGGTATAAATTGACTTTGATGTAATGATAAAAAAAATCTAATCAAGTGGGTTAAATGGACCCAAGTAGGTGGATTAATCTGATGTAACTAAGAAAATGTACTGAGAAAAAAGGAAAGGAGGAGACAGACAAGGGTAAATTACATTACAGGAAAAGGCATAAAAACCTATTACAGCAGAGGGAAAGAAGAGAGGGAGATGAGCATTGTTTGAACCTTACTTTCATTAGATTTGGCTCAAGAAGGGAATGACATAATCAGTTAGGTATAGAAATCTAACTTGCCATATAGGCAGAAGGAGGGAAAAGAGGAAAGAAAAGGGAGAGGGGATAGAAGGGAGGGAAGAAGGAGAAAGGGTAAAAGAGAGGGAGCTAACAGAAGGGAGGCGAGACTGAGGGAGGCAGTGGTCAAAAGCAAAATACTAGTGAGGAGGGAAAAGGAGAAAGGAAAAAGAAAAACATAAACAGGCAGGGAAAATGATAGAGAGAAAGACACAGATAGTAATCATAACTGTGAATGTGATATATGAATGTAATGGAATACTATTGTGCTATAAGAAATGATGAACAGGCAGACTTCAGCAAAACCTGGAAAGACTTGTATGGTCTGATGCTGAGTGAAGTGAGCAGAACCGGGAGAATGTTATACACAGTAACTGCCACATTGTGCAATGACTAGTGTTGATAGACTTAGCCCTTCTCAGCAATATAAGGATCTAAGACATCTCCAAAGGTCTCATGATGGAAAATGTTATCCACATCTAAAGAAAGAACTATGGAGTTTGAATGCAGATCGAAGCATGCTATTTGTTATTTTTTTTTCTTCTGTTGTGCTTTGTTTCCTCTTTCTGGTGGTTCCTCCTATTGCTTCTAATTCTTACTTACAACATCACTAAAGTGAAAATATATTTAATAGGAATGTATACATATAGCCTATATCAGATTGCACACCGTGTTGGGGAGGGAAGTGGGGAAGGAGAGGGAGAAAAATTTAAAACTCAAAAGCTTATGGAAGTGATTGTTGATAAATCAAAATAAATTAATTAAAATTAAAAAAAGGAAAAAAATGAAAGTAATCATACTTATACTACCTACCTCAAAGAGTGGTTGGGAGGAAAGAGCTTTGCAAATTGAAAAACATTACAGAATGCAGGGTTAATGTGTCATACCCTTGGCTGGCTCCCAAAGTACCATTACAGATACAGGGAATAGGACAAGGAAAAAAGATATACGACATGTGTGGGTTTCCAGAAAACGGCTTACCAAATTCATCAATGACAATAAACGTCCCTGTAGTTTATAGATGAACCTTAGATATTATCTAATTTACCTTCATTCATTTGAGAAATTCGGAAATTGAAGACCAGAGTGGTGACCTGATTTGCCTAACATCACACGGCTAGTTAGGACACCTAGGTGCTACCCCTGGAGCTGCCACTCATAATGATGCTAGCCCCAAGCTGAAGAGGCACCTATCACACCTATCATACCTTGGGAGGCACCTATCACAGGCTGCCTTCCCTTTTGATCATTTCTGCATCCTCTGTGCTATTGAACTGTAAGCCTGACACATATCAGACAATAAACTTTTTTTTTTAAATGAATGAAAACTGAAAAACTATCAAGTTAGGTAGCCATAGTTATTTCTTACAATGCTTGTAAAGACTCTGAAATAAAGAATCTTAACCCACTGTTGTCTAAGGAATTTAACAGAGAAGTGACTAGTACTAAGCACTCACTGTGAAAGAGTAGAGAATAAGAAACTCCTTATGGAGAGTTGGCAAATCATCAGAATACAAGTTCATTACAGAAATGGGCAGGAGAAAGCACGTTCTCTTTCAAGTTTAGGGCTGGTCAGAGTCTCCTTTTATCAAACTCTGATCCCTTCTTTTTTATTACTAATGTGTTCATCACTAAGGCCCTGAGACATGGGAACAGAAAACTACATCTGTCAATGGATAACAGGAAATGATGACAGACTTATTAGAAGGGATGTTTACTATAATGCCAAAAGGATCTGCGATTAATTTTTTCCACCAACTTTGATCATAACCTTTCTGCAGCATACTATAGTCTTTAAGAATTAGTGTGACCCCAAAACTAAGAAACCTGCTATCAAGGTGCAAATAAGTTTCTCTGAACTTTGTTGGTCCTCAGACAACAGATCTATATAGCTACAGTAAAGATGTACTACTCTGATGTAGGTGGAGGTAACCCTACCACTGCTTAAATGAACTTGCCTCAGGTGTCAAAATTCCTAGTTACTGCTCTGATCTAATCTGACTTTGGTTTCATCATCACTTGCCCCTCAGACCAGTACTTGGTGTATATGGGCTCACTAGCTATCCCAAACCAATTAAAATACTACAGACTACAATAACAACAAAAGAGAAGAAATCCCAAAGCCAAAAAGAGAAGGAATGATGGCCTTAAAGCCACACTGGGCCACTTAGTCTCAAATGAACTCTTTACAAGCACTCAATCAATTGCCTCACCAAATAGTCTATCAGAGCCAAGTAATCTCTGTTACACCTGGCCTGTATCACAAAAAAAATGGCCTATTGATGCATCCCAAACAACTTATAAACCAGGGATCATCGACTTCCTAGTATCTTTATTTATATTTAGTTTTTATTTATTAAGTATTTAATTTAACATTTATACTGAGATATTTATGGTTACTTAAGTTACTTAGTTTAAATAACCTTACATATTCCAGGATAAATTGACATATGTGTGTGTGTATGTATGGGTGTGTGTGTGTATATGTGTGTATGTGTATACACACACACACATATATGAAATTTTATAGTATGTGATATATAATATATTATATATAAACACATCATTAACCATAATTATATATGATCATATTGTAATATGTAATTCTACAGAGAGAGAATCAGTTATAATTTTTGTATACTACGCTTATTAGTTCCTTTGGGGATTTGCTGTGGACTTTTCTTTGGTGTGTGTTGCTGATGATAGTATTCCTTTTATTTCTCCCTTGCAATTACTTAAAAGTCTCCATGGAAAATACAGATTTGTCCATGTTAGGAAAAGTAGGAAAAACAGGTTAGTATGAAAAGGGACAAACTGAATGTCTGTCCTGGGTCTCATGCTCTGTGTGGGCGCTTTAAGGTGTTCTATGCTTCATTTGGGCTTGGAATCTCCTTTATAATGTCCTGGGGTTTCATACTGCTAGAAGTAATAATATAATTACTACATGTAGAGACAGTTGGCTCCTTATCAATTACTAGGGCCCTAAAGTAGATTTTTTTTTTGTTTTTGCTTTTTTTTTGGTGAGGCAATCAGAGTTAAGTGACTTGCCCAGGGTCACACGGCTAATGTCAAATGTCTGAGGCCGGATTTGAACCCAGGTCCTCCTGACTATAAGGCTGAAGCTCTATTCACTGCGCCACCTAGCTGCTCCAAAGTGTATTTTTTTGGAACACATTTTTATTGATATCTTCTGTTTTTACATCATCTCTTTCTAACTGCATCCCTCCTAGAGAGCTGTCCTTTATAATAAAGAATGAAAAAAATCTGATCTGGCTGTGTTCTGGCCGTGGAAACACCTGGGTTCAAATCCTGCCTTGGACATATTTTCATATACATACATATACACACATAAACATATATATACACATATATGTGTACATGTGTGCGTGTGAATGCATGTATATAGCACCTGGAGTCAGGAAGTGTTGAGTTCAAATGGATTTTTAAATGATTTGAGATCCAGTCTCAGACACTTGCTAGTTGTGTAACCCTGGGCAAGTATCTTAACTTTTATCTACCTCAGTTTCCTCAACTATAAAATGAGGATAGTAATAGCACCTACCTCACAGAGTTGTTGTGAGAGTAAAACAAGATGATATTTGTAAAGCATTTAGCACAATGCCTGACATATAGTAGGTGCTTAATAACTGCTTATTCCCCCTTCCCTAAATATCTCAATATAAATGTTGGCCCAATCAGCTGCTGCCCCCAAGTGGCATATTATGTGCTCATATGTGCCTCCCTCTCCACATGGCCTGAATCTCCCAAAGGCTTTTCCAGTTCATGTTGCACAGACTCCCCCTGCTCAAGAGTACTACATGCTCACCTTTTTGCCATTGGCATCTGAGATGTTATGACGAGAGACATCAACCAGGTTTCCCTCCAGAAGGATACCATTTCCCCTGGTAAAGAGAAGACAAGGTGAGATCAGCCTAGCTGTAAGTCCTTAAGATGGAGCCATAAGATGAAAACTCTAAGTCACAAGCCATACTGACACAGAGCTGTAACCTATGTCATCCATGTCTACCCTTGTTACCCAGGACCAAAGAAAAACTATACAGAATGAAAAATGCCTCTTCTATTTACAATGCGTTCACTCTTCCAAAGATTTCAGAGGCAAATGATATCAATAGCTGAGATGTGTATTTTGCTTTAAAGCTTGAAAAAGATTTGATATGCATTAAGCCATTAGACCATAAGGAAGGAGCAAAAAAAAAAGGTAGACACAGCCCAGTTAACCACTTGTAACCACTTGTCCATTTGTAAATCTCCAACAGGCAGCTGGTGATGGGGACTAGAGCTGAGGAGAGGGAAGAGGGCTCATGAAGATCTGGGAATCATCTTCATGTGGATCACATAAACACACACATAAGGGGCAGAATGGTGGCAGAGCAGAGGGTTATTGTTGACTGTTTAGTCAGGTCCAACTTTCATGACCCCATTTGGGGTTTTCTTGGCAAAGATACTGGAGTGGTTTGCCATTTCCTTTTCCAGCTCATTTTAGAGGAGGAAACTGAGGCAAATATGGTTAGGTGACACGCCCAGGATCACACAGCTAATAAGTGTCTGAGGCCAGATTCGAACTCAGAAAGATGAATCTTCCCAGTGCTCTACCCACTGTGTCACCTCAGTGCCCCAAAGGAGAAGGCAGAAAGCCCTAATTCTTAGGCTTTTAAGATAGAGAAAAGCTTTTTCCAGGGCTCAACCAATCTTGATTGCCTGGTCACCAGAGCAGTGCCTGGCATTTTGAGGAAAATGTTTTCCTCAAACTACAGGATTGTACTTCATTCTTCCCACTTACATTTCTTCTCAGTCATGCATATTTAAATTATACTAATGATGTAACATGAAAAGGCTGTGCTGCTGGATGGATGCCCGGAGCAACGTGAGCTCAGCCCTGACTTCACCTACAGTAGCTCCAGTGTGGGTTTCCATTAAGTCCCGTACTTCGAGGAAAGGAGATATATGGCAAAGAGGTTATTGGCTACCAGGGTTTGGGCACTCTCCCAGTTACCCAGGAAATAATCTAATCAGATACTGTGAATCTCCCCCAAACTGAGTCTGTAGAAGGTGGCCTAGCCTCTACAATAGCTATTATTCAATCTACTATCTGTCCTAACTGTGGTGTCAACTTGTACACAGGCGAAGGGTTGTAACACACTCCATTAGGAAGATGCCCCAAATAAGTCAAATGAGCTTCCACAGGGGCAGCTAGGTGGTATAGTGGATAGTGCACCAGCCCTAGAATCAGGAGGACCTGAGTTCAAATCCAGACTCAGATACTTACTAGCTGTGTGATTCCTGGCAAGTCACTTAACCCCCAAGTCTTTCCTCTGTTTTAAATTGACTTTTCCCTTCCTGGTCACACTCTCTACAAGTCTTTGCTTTTCCTTTATCTCCTGATGTTATGCCTTCTCAAGCTGAGAAGCAGTGGATTATGGCAAAAGCTCACTGCCTTTCTCCACAACCACCACCACTCCTTTTATTTTTTTTCCTTAAAAGCTGAAAAACAATACATTCCCAAGTTTTAGGGCTGGCTCCTAGACCCATGAAAAATTTGTCAAGCCCTGGTTTAGTCAATGACTACATTGTCTACATCCCCTCTAAGACTAAAACTTCTTGAGAAACAGACCCGTTCTCTAGTTTAACCAGGTTAACATCTAGGACCAAATTGCACAAACTCAGCACTCTGTACAAAATCAAGAGAGTACAATGTTAATACTGTTACAATACTTTGTATCTTGGCAGCGATTAACAGGACATTCACTATCCCAGTGGGAAGCCAGCACAAGTCGCCAGAGGAGGTATGGTCTGCACTGGGGAAATATTAAGCAATTAATAGGGTGTTAGACTGACAGTCAGGTGCCTTTTTGGAGCTCCCCTCCAAATTCTTGCTGAGAGATGTACTGAAAGTTATTTTGCTTCTCTGTAATTTGGCTTCCCCATCTGTCAAAGCAAAAAATAATTCAGACCCAGCTTACCCGGGAGTGCTGGATTGTTTTGTTCTTTAAAATACTTAAATCAGCCTCCTCAGTGCCAGAGTGATGCAAAGCAGAACAAACACAGTTTGACTAGAGCTCATACCACTGCAGTGGGTATGAACTAGTGCCCTTTGATCAAGGCAGGGGAATCACCCAAAACAGATGATGCCAGAGGTATTTTGTTTCCATTAAATTTTAAATAATTCCTCTGGGGTGCCAATCTTTCCATAAATCTCCCCTCCTTCTCACAAAGTCTAGTTAGAAGCGGGAAGGGAGCACAGTGGGGAAAGAAGGCTTGTTCTGCATAAAATATTCACAAAAGGTCAAATTTTGCCTAAATTTGACCTTGCATGGGGAGGGGGAGGGGGCGGGCGCCGGGGAAAGGCCTACAAGTGATGCAAGTTAAATTTCAAGTGCTTTAAAAAAAAAAACAACCTGAACTGTTAGTGACCAAGAGCTAGAAATCTACTTAATGTCAAAATAAGAGCAATTTAATGTAGTGTAGTTGGAAGAACTGTGTTCAAATCATACCAGAGACATTATCTGGGCTACCAGAGCTATTATCACCATTAAAGGGGCAGTCACATGGGAAGATCAGAAAACTCAAATCTATCATGAATTAATAAATTTTCCTAATATAGTTACTCTATGGGTGCTAGCAAAATGCTAAGCTTAAATAGAATGTAAGCTTTGAAGTCAGGAATTATTTTTCCTATTGTCCGGGATACCCATTACACTAGTGTAATTATACCCAGTGTAATGATTTGATTTAGTTTTAGGTAATTGTCTGAGGCACTGAGAGACCAATCAGTCAATCAACAAGCATTTAACCTTAATAAATAAACTGGCCACCCAGTTGGAGCCAAAGAATACAAAGAAAAAGGAAAAGCAGTCTCTGTCCTCCAGGTACTTACACTCCAATTGGAGAGACAGGTGTACAGATAGGTATATACAGTGTGGATGGAAGGTAGCCTTAGAAAGTTAGTAGCTGGGGGTTGAACTGAGTCTTGGACAGAGTGAGGGAGTCTAAGGCAGAAGTAAAGGTGGTCTCCTGAGGATTGTAGGCAATTCAAAGGCACAAGAGAGCCGATGAGTTTCCTTCCTGAGGAAGAGGAAGTAGGCCAGTATGATAAGATTGAAGAAGAATAACGTGCAGCCTGGAGGCCAGGTTATAAAGAACTTTGGAAATACCAAACAAGAAATAATAGGGAGCCACTGGGGTTTATTGAGTAGAGCAGTGACATGGTCAGACCTACACTTTAGGAAAATCAGTTGGCAACTCTATGGAAAAAGATGTGTGCAGAGTGATGTGAAGCAGGGACACACGTCAGGAGGCTATTACAAAAGACCAGGTGAGAGGAGATGAGGGCCTGGACTAAGGTTTCCAATCTGGAAAATGGGAAGAAAGTGGAACCCTCCAACTAACAGGGAAGAAGTTTGGAAGAGGGGTAGGTTTTGGCAAGCAAATAAAGAATTTGGTTTTGGACACGCTGAGTTTGGGATGCCCATTCTATGGTCATATGATTATTAAGCTGTAGGATTTGACCCCAGAGCTTCCCAACTCTAAGACTGGCCTGTTTTCTATTGCTGAAGCCAGAGCTCCTCAGACCTTAGGCACAGTAGGTACTTAATAAATGCTTTCAAAATGAATGCTAAACATAGAAACAAAATAAGGTTGCTGTCCATGGCAGCCTTGCCACTGTTCCCTGTGACCCTGGCCCATTTATTGTGCCTTTTCTGCTCCTCAAGATTGTACTGGTATAAGAATGGTCCCATTAAATATCCTGAAAGGAGAGTGCTGTGAACGATGGGGCATTATTGAGCCTGGAAAGGGAAAGAATTTGGGACTTGGTCTCTAGATATTTGGCATGAGTCCCCAGACTTCCACTGCCCTCCAAGAGTCAGTTTTGGGGCAGTTTGATGGCCCTGGAATCAGGAGGACCTGAGGTCAAATCTCACTAGCAGTGTGAACTTGGGCAAGTCACTTAATCCCGATTGCCTCCAAAAATAAAATAAAATAAAATAAGAGCCAAATTTCTCATTCGTAACTTGGGGATACCTGCACCACTCCACCGAAACGGACTGAGGTGAGGACAGCCTCTGTACCTTAAAGGATTGTGTAAATGTGAATATTAGGGGGAACCAGAGCCCTCGAAGGGGGCTACCACTCAGGAGAAAGGAGATGCACGGGATCCGAGCAGTGGCATCCCAGACTCCAGATCTTGCGCACATTTCAGTTAACCCAGGTAGATTACAGCACGCTTGGGAGTCCGGTCCTTAGCCAGGATGGATTTAACATTGCTTGGGCGCTTTAACCACTAAAAATCATTTTTTTTTCCAAAGAAGGAAAGCAGTACAGCAAAGCTGAGGCACCCTCTGTCCCAATGCAATGACCTTGACCACTCCTCCCAAGCCCCCTTCTTCCCCACCCTCATTCAGCTGGGAGGAAAGGGGCCGAAAGCCAAAAGGATAGAGAGGGGCAGCAGAGGTCCCGCCCCGTCCCCGTCTCTGGGCCAGGGAAAGACTCGGGGTGCAGAGATCCCGGAGAACAGCCGCCCGAGCCCCAAGCGCAGGACGGAGCCCAGACGGGAGCCCTACCGCTGGTACGCAGCCGGGTGCCAAGAGCCGGGCAGCCGAGTGCTGTGCACCGCCTTGTTCCGGAGGGCGCTGTCGTGATAGATGCGGCTCATCGGGATAGAGGATGGGATTGAGTTGGAATGATTTTGCAACTACTTCCTCCCTGGGACGGGACGACGGAATGCTTGAGATGGGGGGTGATGAAGACGTAGGGAGGTGCCGGAGGATAGGTAAGAGCAGACAAGTCTCAACTTTCAGGACACACGGAGATCAAACTCCCGCCAGTGCAGCCCAGCCCAGTCCTCGAGGCCAGCTCTGGGAGATCACGGTCTATCCCTTCCCTACGCCCCAAAACTCTTCTCCTCGCTGTTTCTGCGGAATGGTATGGTCCAGGCCTCTCCTTTCCAAGATTGGGCTTTAAAGGAATAGAGCTCTTCCTAAAAGAGCTGTGCAGTGTACCTTCTTCCCTGAAGGGGCGCAATACTGAGCCCCGAATAGAGTCGCTGACTGTGAGGGAAGGACAACACGATTAGTGTGTATTTACAAGTAATAAAGTAAACGAAGTAATAAAAAATCGTGAATCAAGAGCAGAAAACAGCCCCGTGGATAGAGCACCGGCCATGGAGTCAGGAGGACCTGAGTGCAAATACGGCCTCAGACGCATAACAGTTACTAGCAGTGTGACCCTGGGCAAGTCACTTAACCCCATTGCCTAGCCCCCCCCCCCAAAAAAGAATGAGTATATCTCAAAAGAGAGGACAAGGAGAACTGATCTCATAAAGCACCTTTACCTTAGAGGTAGAGGATGTGATGGCTATATCTCAAAAGAAGTTGTCACATGTTGCCTGCCATTGAACTCAGCTGCTTCTGAGCATATGGTATACTTTTTAAAAAAAATTTTTGTTAAAGAACCAGGAGAAACCAAGCCATCTTCCCAAAATAGAAGGAAACCTGAATTGGACTTCGAGGCAAAAGGCATGAGTTTCCCTGGCTCTGCCACTAACTAACAGTGTATGACTATAACTAAACTTCTTAATCTCTGGGCCTAGATTTTCTTATATTAAAATTACAAAGTTGAACCTCTAAGGGCCCTTCCAGTTCTAAATTCTATCATCTCTCACTACCTGAGCTTGGGCAAGTCAAGTCACTTCACTTTCCAGGCCTAGAATTTCCTTCCCTTTAAAATGGGAGAGTTACATGGTTTTCCCCTTTTGTTCTGATTCTTCTTTCACAATATGACTAATGTGGAAATATGTTCAATATGATTATACATATATAGCCTATATCAGATTGCATGCCATCCTGGGGAGAGAAAGGAGGGGAAAATTTAGAACTCAAAATCTAAAACAGTGAATGTTGAAAACTAAAACAAATTTAATTAACTAATTAATAAATAAAATGAGAGATTTAGACTAGATGCTTTCTAAAGACACTAGAAGTTCTGAAATCCCATGATTCCAAGTATTGTTCTGGAGGGATGCATTCTTAGCCTGGGGCTCTTGTCAGACCTCTTAATCATTTGGGAAAGGACACAAACTTCCTTCCTCAGTTTAGTCTACAAATATTTCAACAGATTCATGATTTGATCAATGTGGGTACTCCCTCAATTCAGTTAAGCAAGCACTTCCTAAATCTCTCAATTCACCCAGATCACAACTTCCTACTTGCCTTAGTGGAATTTCAGGGATTGCTATGGCCAAAAATAATTGCCACCTACTAACTAAACTTTACTCTGGTCCTTGAATAACTAACACACTGATGCCAAGTCTTCCCCCCCAAAGTTTTAAGGTCTGGCTTCAACTTGGAGAACCCAGGTTCACCTTTACATCAGGAGGAGGCACTGGAGGACTTTAGTGGGGGAAATTAAGTTTACAGATGAAGAAATAGAGTTCCACACAGTGAGTAGAATCAGGACCAAATACCAGTTTATCCTAAATATACTAGATATATACAGCCTCGCACAAATTGTATTTCCTTCTACTTGTAGAGGTAATAAAATCTGAATGTGTGTGCATCATGTGTAAAAGTTCTAAAATAAAGCCAAATTGAGATAGACAAAAGAAGAGAGAAAAGAGAAAAAATATGTCTTCTGGCTTTATCCCATCCAGAGTATCTTATTCCTTACCATTTCTCATTATTCACCATCTAGTAGGCAGGCAGCTAGCATCAGAAAGTGATTTTGATAGTGTCAATTCAGTGTTATTGGCCATTTTTCCACATTAGGATCCCACCTTTTCCTGACATAAAAATAACACATTCTACTCTTTAAAAATCTGTAGGTTTCAGTAAAGGGGAAGAGGAACAGATGCTATAGTATGCCAACATCTTGGCTATTAAATAAGTACTTTATGCTTGAACAATACAACTAAAAGGATGACAGCATTCTGGATAAAGGAAGAAAGAAGGAGGAAGAAGAAAAGAAAACAATTTAGCAAAGTTATACTCCCAGGGCACAATCTTATCATTGTGTTTCTGTGGCATTATATCAGCATGATACTATTTCTCCTTGGCATCACTGCTGAAGCAGAAGAGATTGAGTTGCTTGTGGTCCTACACATCCTAAAATCAAACAAGTCCTTTAAGTCAAGGGCGTACACCCCAAAGTCTAGGAGAAACACTATCCAAGGGTTGAAACTGTATCAGGGTTAACCGAGTTAGCTCCCATTTCTGGTCAATGAGTGTTTGTCTCTTGCAGCAGGATGCCGATGATTAGGGTTCGTAGACATCCGTGGGACCTCTTCATTGACAGGGTCAGGCAGTAGAAGGAGAGGCAAGAGGAGTAGTTCCTATCATACCACCCTCTCCCTAGGACATTTCATCCATTCCTACACATGCAATCCTTACCTTTATGAAGATGATTCCTAAATCTTGTCCATTATACAGCTTAGTTCTGATTCCCCATTTCTAATCTCCCTGCTGTATATCTCTACCCAGATATCTCTCCATCACCTCAAACTTAAGATGTCTAAAACTAAACTTATCTTCTTCCCAAAATTAGCTGATTCTCTATTTTATACAATCCCAAAATGTTGGTCTTGGAAGAGACATTAGAGATCAATATGTACAGCCCCCCATGTTTTACATGTAGCATCCTCTATAGGCTTTCTCCAACTGGCACTGGCAGGTTAGGTTCCTAGAAGGGCTCCTGCCAGGGATGGTTCTAGGAGGTTTTTCTTCTAACAGGGTAGCTCGTGGAGCCCCACCATTATATTTCTACTTAACATTCAGCCAATAGATTCTGTTGGCTTTTATAAAAGGCATTATTTAAATGACATAGAAAGATACAGAATCTATGAGGGGAAAGTGTGGGTCCACGCTTAAAATTCAATGATGGTAGTAAGGCATATACATAGGGAATACATGTGGCCAAGGCAACTCACAACTCTGAAACAGCTAGGTCTCAGTGTCCTTTCTCTGGAGAGGCTTTACAGAATTCACCATGGGGTGAAACATTGGTGTTGGTGATGGATAAATTGCTCCACTGCTAGGCTGGGTTGGCTCTTCACAGGGCACATTGTCTCCAGCGGGAGGGCAGCTCACCTGGACTTACAGCATCTCAGTCAGATGGTTCAATCTACTGCTGGGTTGGGTCAAGAGGGTTGCTCCACTGCTGGATTGGACTAAAAAGGCTGGATGGAGCCAGATTACAAAGGGCTTTAAGTGCCAAGCAGAGAGGTTTGTATTTTATCTTAGAGGCAATAGGGAATGACTTATGGTTCTTGAGGAGGGTAATAACATGCTTAGATTAATGCTTTAGGAAGATTATTTTGGCAGTTGCATAGAGGATGGATTAGGGAGACAACAGAATGGGAGCTGGCAATTCAATAAGAAAACTGGAGCAATAGTCCAGGAGAGAGGTTATAGGGACCTGAACTAGGATGGCATCTTAACATATTTCACCTTCCCATGAAATCTTTGGTTTTTTATCATGTCACATGGAAGTGATCCCTATATGCCTATAAATTTTTTTGTGACTTATATGTTTTTTACCATGTATTGCTTGTACTTTAATTGTGTGTATGAATAGAATGATAAAATCATAAAATGGGACATAGAAGGGATACCAGAAGCCATCTAACCCTCATTTTACAGCTGAAGAAACTGAGGTCCAAGAAAGGTAAGTGATTTTCTCAAGTTTACACAAGTAGTCAATGGCAGAGGTAGGATTTGATTTTTCCACCATACCACACCACCTCTTACCTCCTACCTCCCCTGCTAGATTTTAACTGTCTTAACAGCAAGGCCAGTTTCTGATGCATATTTCTATCTTTCACAGCATCTTATACATAATGGATACTCAATAAGTATTTTTAAACAAATTATATCACAAGTAGCACAAATGTGTAAGGTGTATGAATTAAAAAATTTAAGCAAGCCCCTATCCCTCTTTAGCATGCCTCATTTGGACAACTCATGCTGAATACATCCCACAGTTCAGAGGCTGTCCCTTCCCCTACATTGTTCCAGATCCCTAAGGCCTGCTGAGATGATGTCAAAGGATAGAAAGATCTACATTGCTATGAAGAGACCTCAACCTGCTATAGGGGAGGGGAATCCATTGTAGATAGGAGAATGGGACTCTGCAAGCACAGAATGGCACATTCTGGATATCTTTTGTGCAAGGATCACTTTGTGGATTGACCTATCCTATGAAGCCGTAATGTGCTTTCATCAGCAAAGTCACTGGCAGGGTTGCAGTAGATCTCTCCCCCTCCAGCTTGCCTTATCCCACCCCCTTGCCCTTCATTTTCCCTCTCAAACTAGGTTCCCTGTAGAATATAGCCATGGAATTGAACTTCATCATCTGAAATTCGAAGAAGTCCAAATATGTCTTTTTATTGTTTGGTTTTTTTTTGTTTTTTGTTTTTTGTTTTTTGTTCTTTGTGAGGCAATCGGAGTTAAGTGACTTGACCAAGGTCACACAGCTAGTACGTGTCAAGTGTTTGGTCTGAGGCCGGATTTGAACTCAGGTCCTCCTGACTTCAGGGCCAGTGCTCTATCCATTGCACCACCTAGCTGCCCCCCAAATATGTCTTTTGAACTTCATAGCTCAAGAACTATCATTCATCTCTTACACTCACTAGTTTTGAATGGTCAAGCTATGCTCTCTTAAGTTGGTACTATTTTAAATGGTTAGATTCTTGGTCATTGCTCATTGTGAGGATGCATTTCCTTCATAAGTTAGTAATATAGTTTTTCCTTTCAGTTAATTTTTGGGCAGTTTGCCTGCCCCAGACTGACATTTCAGTTAAAAGCTACCTTGGAATTTGTTGTCCTAAGCAATGTCTCTCACTCTCATCCAATTATTGAATGTTAGAGGTGAATCAGTGGTCATCCAAAATGCTTGAACACCACCTTAAGATACAGCCCATTCATTGATAAACAGTCCTGTTTGTTAATTTAATTTGTGCATTGAATTCTAATTCAAGTTCTTCCTTCTAGTATAAAGTGAAGATCTGCCTGCTTATGATCTCACCCACTGGCCTCTTCAGAAGTTGTTTTGTCTGGAGCCACAAGGCAGAGGATGGGGTAAATGGAAAGTTGTGAATAAGGAACATCTCTAAGGTCAGTTTGGTTGGAAAGGAGAGCAATGTGAAATAAGCTAGAACATAGGTAGGAACCATATTATGGAGGACTAAATGTCAGGTTGAAGAGTTATATCTTATTCAGGAGACAACAAGGAATTATTGAAGATTTTTGAGTAAGAGAGTGAGTGACATGGTCAGATTTGTGTTTCAGAAATATGATAGGGGCAGCTAGGTGGCACAGTGGATAGAGCTCCAGCCTTGGAGTCAGGAGGACCTGAGTTCAAATCCGAGCTCAGACACTTGATATTTACTAGCTGTGTGACCCTGGGCAAGTCACTTAACCCCGATTTAAGCCAAGAAAGAAAAAAAGAAATATGATAGGATGCTTTGTGGAGGATGCATTGGAGAGAGCAAAGAAGAGAACCAGGGAAAGCAATTAGAAGGCTAGTTAAAGAATCCAGGTAAGAGGTGATAAGGGGCTAAGCTAAGTCAGAGGTTTTGTGAGTGGAAAGAGAAGGATTGATAGAAGAGCTATTGTGGAGGTAGAATCAATAAGACTTAACTGATTGAATGGGAGGGAAGAACCAAGGATGACTTTGAGGTTGAGAACCATGATGAGAGGATGGTGGTGTCTCCAACAGAAGTAGAGAAGTTTGGGGGAAGAATGGATTTCAGGGAAAAGATAATAAGTTCTGTTTTGGACATAGTGAGTTTGAGATGCCTGTGGAACATCCAAGTGGATATGTCAAGCAGGTGGTTGGAGATGGGGGACTGGAGTTCATGAGAGGGATGAAGACTTCATATATAAATCTGATGGTTATCTTACTAGAGATGATCATTGAGCCTATGGGAATTGATGAGATCTCAAAGAGAGAGAGAGTATAAAGAAAGAAAAGGAACCAGTACAGAACCTTTGGGGAATCCTACATTTAGTGAACTGGAGGGGTTTGAGTTAGCAGAAGAGACTGAGAATCAATCAATCAACAACCATTCATTCAGGACCTCCTACATGCCTGGCACTATACAAAGCACTGGGGACACAAACACAAAGAATAAAACAATCCCTACTTGCAAGAAGTTTATATACTCATGGGGAAACAAGCACATATACATATATATATATATATATGTATATATGTGTATATGCACAATAAAGAGAAGAAATACAAATAACTACAAGGTAGTTGGAGAAGGAAGGCACTGGCAACTCTGCAGGTGTGGGAGTGGGGGTAGGGGATCAAGAAATCCTTTGTGTAGAAGGTGGTGCTTGAGCTGTCTTAAAGATAAAAATTCTGTTAGGCAGAGCAGAGGAAGGGGTATATTCCAAGCTTGGGGAATAGTGAAGGAAGGCAAAGACGTAGAGTAGGAGATGAAGTATCACACGTAAGAAAAGAGAGGGCCAGTTTGACTGGATCTCAGAATATTGGAAGGGGAGTAATGTACAATGAGACTGGAGGTGAGTTAGGGCCAGATTATTAAGGGCTTTAAAAACTAAACAATGGGTTTTATATTTTATCCTAGTCAATAGGGAGCCATTGGAATTTATTTTATTCAGGCATACCTTGTTTTATTGTGCATTGCAGATAATGCATTTTTTACAAATTGAAGGTTTGTGGCAATTCTGCTTCAAGCAAATTGATTGGCACTGTTTTTCCAACAGCATGTGCTCACATCATGTCTCTGTGTCACATTTTGGTAATTCTTGTAATATTTCAAACTTTTTCATAATTATTATATGTTATGCTGATCTTTAATCAGTGAGTTTTGATACTACCATTGTAATCGTTTTGGGGAGACACAGATATGCCCACATAAGACAGTATACTTAATCAATAAATGTCTGTGTTCTTACTGCTTCTCTGACCAATCATTCTTGTCTCTTTCTCTTTCAGCCTCTCTATTCCCTAAGACACAACAATATTGAAATTGGGCCAATTAATAACCCTACAATGGTCTCTAAATATTTGAGTGAAAGGAAGAGTCAACCAATGGGACAAACTTCATTGTTGTCTTATTTTAAGAAATTGCCACAGTCACCCCAATCATCAGCAACCAACACTCTGATCAGTCAGTAGCCATCAACATCAAGACCCTCCACCATTAAAAAGATTATGACTTGCTGAAAGCTCGGGTGATGGTTAGCATTTTTGAACAATAAAGTATTTTTAAAGTAAGGTATGTACATTTTTTTAACATAATACTATTATACACTTAATAGACTACAGTATAGTGTAAACACAACTTTTACCTGCACCAGGAAACCAAAAAAATTCATGTGACTCACTTTATTGTAACATTCACTTTATTGTGATGGTCTGGAACCAAACCCACAATATCTCTGAGGTATGCCTATTGAGTAATGACATGATCAGATCCAGCCTAAAAGGAAAAATGTAAGGATAGACTGGAGAGACTTGAGGCCAGGTGAGGAGACCAATTAGGAGGCTGTTGCAATAATTTAGGCAAGAGGTGATATGGGGTTAACCTAAAGTGGTGGCTATGTTTGTTGGGGAAAGAGGTCAGATTGGAAAGATAGTGAGGAGGAAGAAACAATATGGTAACTTTGGGGATACGTTGGATGAGTGAAAGGGAATGGTAGAGGACAATGCTATGATCATGAACCCAAGAGACTAGAAGAATGGTTGTAGCTTGGGCAGAAATAGAAAAGAAGCAATCAAGGGTCAGCTAGGTGGTGCAATGGATAGAGTACCAGCCTGGAAGTCTGGAGGACCTGAGTTCAAATCCAGCCTCAGACCAAATATTTGACATTTACTAGCTGTGTGACCCTAGGCAAGTCACTTAACCCCAATTGCCTAAAAAAAAAAAGCAATCAGAGAGGTAGGAGGAGAACCAAGAGAGGGTTATTCATGCTACCTCCATATATATTTCCCCACTAAATGACTCCTACTCCTTGGGGGAACGGGAGGGAATATCTGCCCAAGACAGAAAATCACTCAATACTGCTCTATTATGGGACCAGAGCCAAATTATCCTCAGATTAATGGCCAAAAATATCAAAAACCCATAGAATGTTAGAGCTGGAAGGAATCGAGTCATCCCCTAGCCCACCCTCTTGCATTATAAAAGAGAAAACAGAGTACCCAGGTCAGAGAATTGATTTGCCCCCAGGTCACCCAGTGAATTAGTATCGGAGCCAAGAAGAGAGTTCTTGCTCTAGGCCCCACAGTATCCAATTCCACATGAATCCTCCGCAGTAGAGAGAGTGAGACTTTTTATCATGGCTTGGTGCAGTAACAACCATTCCTTTGGGAGCTGACCTTCCTCTTTAAGGAACCTCCTGACCCAGTGATAATGTCATATAGGTTGCTGTAGGCACTAAGCCCAGTTTGGCTTCATTTTTGTTTTCTGTGCTATGCAGTCTTTCAGAGATTTCTTTCAACGTGATGCTTTATCAAGGCATTATCAAGGATGATCATAGGAACCCCCTGATCTGTTGCTCTAGGGCACCTCCCATGGAACTGGCCATGCATACTCTATTTCTGTGAAGATGGACATGTGGTCAGTCTCAGCACTGAAAGACTTGCATTCATTTTACATTATATTTCTTATGTATATTGCTATTTATGTATTTCTTGTCTCCCCCATTAGTATGTAGGCTCCTTGAGGATTAGAGCTATTTTAGTGTGTGTGTGTATGTGTGTGTGTGTGTCTGTGTCTGTTTTCCTTTCTTTTTTATCCTCAGTGTTTAGTTTATCTAACACACAGTAAGTACTTCATAAATGCTTGTTGATTGATTGATTATATTTGGGAATGGTACAACAATCACTTATTAGTCCATTGGGGAATTCTGTCAAAGTTAATTAGCAACTAAGCCATAAAGAGCTGCCCATTTAATAGGCTAAGAAGAGAAGAAAGGCCCAACCAAACTCTTCCTCCCTTGGACATCTGGAAAAGTGGGAACTTCCTCTCTGGCCTTCCAGGCTCCATAATGGCTATTAGTATATAGCAAAGAGAACATGTGTATGCCTAGATAATCCGGAGACTGTACTTCAAGTCCCTTGCAGTATTTTCTTTATATATTTTGCCCTTAGCACAGGGGTCACCAAATAGCAATCCCAAGAGAGAGCTATTTCTAGCCTTGGTGACTAACTCCATGATTTTGAGAGGTTCAGAGTTCTTAACACTGGTTCCCATTGTAATATCTACAAAAGGACCACTTCCTGGATAAGATGACAATTACCTACAAGAGGGCTCAACAGCTAAAAGAACTAAGGAAGCCCAAACCATAGTCCTTTCTGGCCAGAAGATCTAGACTTTGTGAGCCGTTTGGACAGAACAGATCCTAGGTGAGATATGAGATATCTATTATGATATAAGATTATAGACATGAGATATATCTGTTATGAGATATCTATTCAGCAGTTCCACAAAATTGTTCTTACCTATTCAGAGAGTAGAATAGGTATGATGGGTTATTGTTTTAGGTTTTATTTATTAATGTACACTTATGAGTAATTTGTATTTTTATCAGTTCTTTTGTGGCAGAAGGAATAAATAGCTATCCTATGCCTGATATTTGGTTCATACATTGTATACTTTTTCTAGAAAGAACACTGTTAATTCCTTTCCGGGGGACCCTAAACATGAGTCACACCTAAGTTGTGCTGTTTTTGCCTCTCTTTGTATTCCCAGTGCTCAGCACAGTGCCTTGGTAGGTATTTGATAAATACTTGTTGACTTGACTTAACTTTTAGGGGTCAGGCTCCCACAAGGGGTCGTGGATAGGGTACTGGATTGGCAGTCAAGAGCACTTACCAGCCATATAAATTTAACACACAACATTTGTTGCTTTATTATTCTAGTGTGACTTTACTTAAGTTTATGCCAAGCATTTCCTTATCTGTAAATTATAAGGGATAAGAGTTGGAATTGAGGGCTTCTGAGGTCCTTTCCATCTCTAATTCCATGATTCTCTGTGTCCACAGGTAAGACATGATTATTAATAACAATATGTAGTATAACAACATAACCTTTCAAAAAGCAGAATCTGCCAACTTCCCAGAGGCCTTTTGCTCTCGTACTTAAGAGGCAGGTAGGTGGCACAATGGCCAGAGCGATGAACTTGAGTCAGGGAGATCAGAGTTCAGATTCGCCTTCAGACTCTTACTAGCTGTGTGACCCTGGGCAAGTCACTTAATCTGTAGACCTCCATTTCCTCCTCTGTAAAAAGAGGATAATGATAACTCCTATTTCTCAGGGTTGGTTCTTGTGAGGGTAAAATGACATAATATTCGTAAAGCATTCTGCAAACCTTAACAAGCTTTAGACAATGCTAGCTATTGTTTACTGTTAACAACCAGAAACACACTGGAGACAATTATACTGGGATAGGTACAAACATTATGGATTCAGATTGGGGAGGGATCAACTTCCTTTGATTCAGGAGTAGGGAGGAAGGTGGAATATGGAAAGGCTTCCTGGAAGGAACAAAACCTGGCTGAGCTTGGAAGGTCAGACTCAATCTAGGAGACGATTGTTGAATGAATGAAGTTATTTTGTTACATTTCTGAGGCTGCTCTGAGGGGACAGGAGTGGTCTCCCTCAATAGACTGAAAGCAGGGCTGTGTCAAATTTCTTTATTAGCTACATGTGTTGTTGAGTTCTTTTGTTTTTACATCTCCTACGTTTCCTAATCTGTCCCTTTCCCCTCTCCTCTCAGAAAGCCATCAAACTGTGTCTGATTTAATCTTTAAATCTCTGCCAATTCTAGACCAGCATGCTGCACCCAGCATGTGCTATAATAAATGTTTGTTAAATTGAATTTTTGATGGAAAGGATCAAATATTCATTGCTGAATTATTCCAGTGTTACATCACTAGGGTTCTGTCAAGTATCCTCACATGCCCCATCTCAGACTCAGCTACCATTTAATATCACTTAAGCTAATGAGTAGCCACAGCCTCACTCTGTCCCCCCAAACACCTTCTTCTGGGAACCTAACTGATGGGAAAGTCCATCTTCAATGCTCTCTGAATTTCCCTGGACACACAACTTCTATATCCTTCTAAATAAATAATACTATAAATAATAGTACTAAATAAATGCTATTATTACTATATCTAAAGTGCTCTGCAAACCTTGAAGTGCTTATATAAATGTTAGCTATTATTACTACTAGCTACCATTGTTACTACTGGGGCAGCCAGGTGTTGCAGTGGATGGAGTGCCAGGCTTAAAATCAGGAAGACCTAAGTTCAAATCTTTTTTTTTTTATTTGATTAGGCAATGGGGTAAAGTGACTTGCCCAGGGTCACACAGCTAGTAAGTGTTATGTATCTGAGGCTGGATTTGAACTCAGGTCCTCCTGAATCCAGGGGTAGTGCCCTATCCACTGTGCCACCTAGCTGCCCCCTGAGTTCAAATCTAACCTCAGACATTTACTGTCTGTCTCAGTTTCCTCATCTGTAAAAATGAGCTGGAGAAGGAAATGGCAAACTGCTCTAGTATCTTTGCCAAGAAAACCCCAAATGGGGTCACAAAGAGTTAGACACAACAAAATTATTACTACTATATGGGAGGTATTCTGCAAACCTTAAAGTGTTTATATAAATGCTAGCTCTTATTATTTTTATGATTATATGTAAAATGATCTGCAAATTTTAAAGCACTAAACAGATGCTGGATCTTATTAGTATTACTATATGGAAAGTGCTCTTCAAACCTTAAAGTACTTAAAAAATGCTAGCTGTTATTATTCAATAATAAAGTGTTGATATTACTGTTTTACCCTTAGGAATGTAGTAGTTACGTTAACTAAGTTGAAAATAGAACAATAACTTGAGGAAAAAGTTTAGGTTTTTCTTTAAAATAAATTTTTATTAATAAATTTTAACTTCTACCCACCATTATGAACATTCACATATATAAACAATTTAAAAAGAGAGTTGTGCTGACCTTATAGTTGTATGCCTGTGAAATCTGGACAGTCTACCAGCACCATGCCAGGAAACTGAATCGCTTCCATTTGAATTGTCTTAGGAAGACTTTGAAGATCACCTGGCAGGATAAGGTACCAGACACTGAGGTCCTTTCTCAAACTAAACTGCCAAGTACTCAAACTCTACTGCAGAGAGTGCAACTCTGATGGGCTGGCCACGTTGGTAAGAAGACCATTTTATGGATAACTCACACAAGGCAAGCTCTCATATGGTAGTCAGAAAAAGTGATACAAGGGTGCTCTCAAAACTTTGGAATTGATTGTGTGATATGGGAGACACTGGCACAGGACTGCTCAGCATGGCATGCCCTCATCAGAGAAGGTGTGGTGTTCTGTGAGCAAAGCAGAAATGAAGTAGCTCAACGAAAACTCGAGATGTGCAGATTTAGAGACTCTACCCCAAATGCTTATGTGAGGGGCAGCTAGGTGGTGCGGTGGATAGAGCACTGGCCAGGAGGACCTGAGTTCAAATCTGGCCTCAGACCAAACACTTGACACTTATATTCTGAGCTCTCATCAGTCTCATCAGCCACAGTTGAACTCACTTTAATATAATGATGTCATTTCGGTCCTCTTTGAGAACGAAGGCCAACAACCAACTATTCATAAATTTTAACTTCTACTCACCATTATGAACATTCACATATATAAACAATTTTAAAAGAGGGAAAGTACTAACAAAAACAAAAAATAACTAAACAATTCCATCAGTAGTATACTCCTTTTTGTAGGAGAATTCAATCTTTTTTCCTTTAGGAGTTGTTTGCTTTTTTAGACGAAACCTATAATTTCATTCTTATAGGGAATTCCCATTAAGAAAGAGCCCTCTATCAATGCAGATCCACACTTTGGCAATTTATAGTTCTATAGAGTTGCCTGAAGTACTGACAGGTTGAATGACCTGAACAGGTGACACAGCAAGTATCTGTCACAGATAGGGACTGAACCCATATTGTCCTATCTCCATTGGCAACTCTTTACCAGCTACATCACATTGCCTCTCATATTTAGGATTATAATTATTCATTTTTCTCCCTCTACCATCACCTATTTCATTGTTTTATTTGTGTAAATACAATCCACTTGATTTCACTAGAATCAATCCAATCTTAATCTTTATACACACACACATATACGCACACACGCCTCCCTCCCAATATGAAATGCAGTACCCAATATTACTGATATGGAATTTTCATCACTCCTTCCCCTGCTCTAGATAGGGAATTTTGAAAATGCTGTTTATATCTTTATTCACCTCCCCTAACTCACTCTTCATCTTTGATACCCAAACTCCAAACTCCAATTTGACCACAAGTCCAAATTTGTTTATTTTGTCTTTGAAAATCATTTTGCAACTGTTTATTTGATCTTCCTCTTGTAAAATGAGAGATCGAGGAAACAGCCTGTGCTAAAAAAAATAAATTACATAGTCAAATTACTCCTCCATTGTTTTAAAGATGCTTTATCTTGGTAAAGATAAACAATAAAGATAACAAAACTTTAAAGATAAAACTTCTTAGTTTCTTAGATGGTATGAATATTAAAGATATTGTATCATAGATTTAGGGCTTGAAGGGATGCTAGAGAACATCTACACCTACTCCCTCATTTTACAGATGAGGTACCTGAGGCCCTGTGATGAGAAGTGATGGCCTTAGTCACATGGGCCCTCTAGCTTCAAATCCAGTGTACTTACCACCACACCACACTATCCCAGGCCCTCCTCAGCTTTGGTTTCTTCTATAGAAATACCAAGAATTAATCAGATGAATTAAAAAAAATCTGTACAATTTCCTTTATTTTCCCATATATCATATTCCATTTTTTTCTTTCATTTATTTTACTGAGTGAGAAATCTTTTACAATTTGGAGTGAGGGTTTTTAGTATATGATATGTTTCTTCTCTGTCACTGACATTTTGGCATTCTTTGTGAACTTATTCATGCTAAAATGTTTTGTGATAGAGTAGGTTTCATTTCTAGAGCTCTTGCTAATATAATTTCATTTTATTTTATCTTTCTGGTATCTTCTCTTCTGTTTCTTTTAAGCCATAATATTTCTTCATTGTGCTGCAACTTTTCTTTTTGCTTACTTATTTTTTAACCAATCTTTTTTGTTTTTGGTGAGGCAATTTTCCTTATGAAAATTGTTTTGTTTTTGAGTTTTTCCTTTATTTAGTAAACCTCCTGCTGAATTTGAGATTCTAAAGAACTGGGTTCAATCCACTAAGCAATATCTTTGATGTACTTACAATAATTCAAGTCAAATATTTATTAATTGTCTACTGTATGCAGAACATTGTGCTAGATACTAAGGGAATCATAGGGCTTAGATAAGACAGTCTCTCCCCTAATGGAACTTACAATTTAATAGGAAGGCATGATATGTACAAATAAGATAAAGCAAAGACATGATAAATGTATTACAAAATTACACATGTAGTATTATGTGAGATCTGAAGGGAAAAAGATCTTTGCCAACCAGGGCAGAGGAAACCTATGAAGGTTTCTGGAAGAGAGGACATTTGAGTCGGGTTTAAAGAATGGGTAGGAATATAGCAGACATCAGGAAGAAAGAGGGTATTACAGACATAAGACCAAATATGAACAAGGTCATGGAGGTATGAAAATGGGGATGAGGGACACAATGGGGATGAGGGAGTAGTCAATTTGGCTAGAATATAACACTTCGAAGAAAATAATAGGAGACAAGACTGGAAAAGCAAGGTGGTGTCACATTGTAGCATGGCCTGATTGCTAAGCTTAGGAATTGGAACCATAGTTGCTAGACAGACTACTGAGGAATTTTGGTATGCATAAAGAAAATGGATGGTTTGTAGTAGGAAGAGAGTGGGGGCGGAAAGGCTTGTTAAAAATTTGTTACATGGGGCAGCTAGGTAGCTCAGTGGATAGAGCACCGGCCCTGGATTCAGAAAGACCTGAGTTCAAATCCAGCCTCAGACACATAACACTTACTAGCTGTGTGACCCTGGACAAGTCAATTAACCCCATTGCCTAGCCAAAAAAAAAAAATAAAAGAGTTTATTACAATAATCTAGTTGAGGTGATAATGCGGTAAAAGTGATGTCAATGGTCAGTGAAGATAGAGAAGAGGATAGACTTAAGGGTCACTGAAGAGGGAGAGTTGGTAACTGATGGACTATCTGGGGTGAGAAAGAGAAGAGTAAAGTAATTATTACTTTGGTTGGGATCTCCTCTTTCAGCAGCATAGCCATGGAGATATAGTGGGGTAGAGAAAGAGAGAGAGAGAGAGAGAGTATGTAGACACCAGGTATACATATTACCCAGAGTTCTCTAGGTTTCCAGAGTTGTTGACTTTGAAGGGAACTTCCTTCTGCAGAGAAGTCATGCCATTCCACATGCTTCTCTTGGCAAGCCATCAGAGAATAGGTCATTGGGTGTATCTCCCTACAAACAAAAGCAGGAAAAACAAACAGAGCTGAGACCTCATTACAGATGGTGCATGGGAGGCGGCAGAGGTAGGACCACAGTAAGAGTTCACTTTCTTTTCTAAACCTTCTGCAGTCTAGCTCCCAACCTCATCATTCAACTGAAACTTCCCTCTCCAAAGTTACCAGTGATCTCTTAAAAGACAAATTTAATAATAGCTTTGTCTCAGTCCACATCTTTTTTGACGTCTCTGTGTCATTTGCCAGTATTGACTACCTTCTCCTCCTAGATGGTCTTCCCTCTTAGGGTTTTTGAGATCTCTGTGTTTGTGTGTGTGTGTGTGTGTCTGTGTCTGTGTCTGTCTGTCTGTCTCTCAGTTTCTCTGTCTTTGTCTCTGTTTCTCCCTTTCTCTCCTCTCTCTTTAGGTTCTCCTCATCCCTGTCTGACAATTCCTTCTCAAGTGTTCTTTGCTAACACTGATAGTGAGTATCCCCCAAGGGGTTTTTCCTGGCTCCTCTTTTCTCTCTATACTATTGTATTTGGTGACCTCATCACCTCCCAAGGATTCATTAATCATTTTTATAATGATTCCAAGATCTATATATCCAGCCCTAATCTCTCTCCTGAGGTCACTTCCAACTACCTGCTTGACATCTTCATCCAGATATCCTGTGAGCATCTCAAACTCAACATGTCCAAAATAGAATTCATTCTCTTTTCCCGCAAACCCAGCCCTCTTCCAAACTTCCCTGTTACTGTCAAAAGCATCCCTATTCTTCCATTTACCAAGACTCACAACCTTAGTATCATTCTTAACTTCTTACTCTCACTCACTCTATACTATTCAATCAGTAGTCAAAACTTGTCATTTCTATTTTTACGATGTTTCTTGTATATGTCTGCTTCTCTCCACTCATGCTGTCACCACCCTGATTCAGGCACATATAACCTCTTGCCTGGACTATTGCAACAGCCTCCTGACTAATCTCCCTGTCCATTACAATCCATGCTCCATACAGCTGCCAAAGTGATCTTCCTAAAGCATTAGTCTGACCATCTCTGTTTCTGTCTCTCTCTGTTTCTGTCTCTCTGTTTCTCTCCCTGCCTCTCTGTCTCTGTCTCTGTCTCTCTCTCACACACACACACACACACACACACACACACACACACACACACACAC
>NW_020948983.1:29231406-29257757 GCF_900497805.2 Vombatus ursinus | reverse complement strand
CACACACACACACACACACACACACACACACACACACACACACACACCCTAATCATTTAAGTCCAGTGGTTCCTTATTACCTATAAGATCAAATATAAAACTCCTCTATTTGGCATTTAAACTTCTTTGCAACCTGGACCCATCTTATTTTTCCATTCTTACATATTAGTCCCCTCCACACATTCATTGGTCCAACTAGATTGTCCTATTTGCTTTTCTTCATACAAAACGTTCAGTCTTCCACCTCCATGCATTTGCGCTGTCTGTCCCCCCGTGACTGGAATTCTCTCCCTTCTAACCTCTGCCTCTAGAAATTTCTGTCTTCCTTCAAGACTCAGCTCAAGCCCAGTGTAGTGGTACATGCCTGTAATCCCTGGTACAGGAGGGCTGAGGTTGGCAGATTTCTTGAGCTCAGGAGTTCCAAGTTATAGCAAGCTAAGCTGATTAGGTGTCAGCATTAATTAAGTTCAGCATTAAGATGGTGAACCCCCTGGGGAAGTACCAAGTTGCCTAAGGAGGGGGTTAAACTGGCCTAGGTCAGAAACTGAACAGTCCAAAGCCTCTGGACCTGGGCTCATGAGTAGCCCCTGTACTTCCACCTTGGGAAAGATAGGGTGACCCAGTGAAAAAAAAATGACTACACTTGTGGGACACTTTTCCTAGTCTCCCCGACCTGGTTGAGCCTTCCCTTCTAAAGTGATTTTTCATTTACTCTGTATGTCTCTAGTAGGTATGTATTTATATACATTTTGTCTCCCTCATAAGAATGTAAACTCCTTGCAGGTAGAAACTTTGTGTTTTTTTTTCCTTTTCTTTGTATTACAAGCACTTAGGGCAGTGTTCGGCACATAGTAAGTGCTTAGAAAATGCTGGTTGACTGACGATTGACTGACTTGAGCCTAAAAACTATTATGCTTTTTCCTTGTTTTCCCAGTACTTACAATGCTTGGTATATATAAACATACACATATATGTATACATAATATACGTATAATAAATGCTTGTTGATTGGTTGATTAGATCCTCAAGGTGGACCAGAATCCTCAAAGGAGCAGAGAGCAGATGAAGCCAAACAAGTAGAATCAGGGTAATTGTTCATTTGTGTCCCTATATAGGGTTTTCCTGGCAAAGATACTGGAGTGGTTTGCCATTTCCTTCTCCAGCCCATTTTATGGGAAACTGAGGCAAAGAGAGTTAAGTGATTTGCCCAGGGTCACCCAGTTAGTATCGGAGGCCAGATTTGAAGTCTTCCTGATTCTATGCTTGGCATTCTATTCACTGTGCCATCTAGCTGTCCCAAGAATCAGAGTTGATAAGACTACAAAAGTCCAGCACATAAATACACGCCAGCACACACTCCACTACTCAGGTAACCAAGGGACCTAGACCAAAATAGCTGTTCCATAAAGAGGTCTCACCTGGCTCTCTTTCTCTTATTTCTTTCCAAAACCCACAGCTTAGCTACCGCAGGTAGTTGGAAATGACCTCAGGAGAGAGATTAGGGCTGAATATATAGATCTTGGAATCATTATAAAGATGATAAATGAATTCTTGGGAGGTGATGAGGTCACCAAGTGAGATAGTATAGAGACAAAAGAGGATCTAGGAAAAAACCTTAGGGGATACTCACTGTGAGAGAGAGTAGAAACAAGTAATTCGAATATAAAGTGGTGATTCTGGATGACTGGGAAGTAAATTAGAGTGGCAGCTGTCAGGAGGAAAAGACAAAATTAACTGGCCACATAGTTCTAAATGGAATGTGGAATGCTGGTATTTTGTGATGTGCTTTAAAATCTGTACAGTTGCCAGGACTATTTCCTGTATTAGCCTGCTGGTGAGTAGGGGATCACGTTTGATGATATCTCATATTTTGCAAGGGATGGGGATTCTTACCTCCAGGAGTTTACTTGACTGATGCAAGGGCCTACATAGGCTTTCACTTCCAGGCATTTTCCAATCTATGTGGAGGCTACATTCAGCACCGCCTGGTTTCAGCCATCTCCTATGGAGAAGTCTTTTATGCTCCTTGTAACTGTTCACTCTACTCCTCCTCTTCAAATTATTATGTATCACCCTATCTGTTTATATACTGTAACCTCTAGGGCAGCTAGGGGAGTAGTCAATAGCACTCAGGTCCTGGAATCAAATTTGGCCTCAAACTCTTACTAGCTGTGTGACCCTGAGCAAGTCACTTAACCCAGATTGCCTCCCCCGGAAAAAAAAAATACTGTAATCACCGCCTTGCATTCTTCATGTAAACTCCTTGAAGGCAGAGACTGCTTTTTGTTTTATCTTTGTATTCCCAGAACCCATAACAGTATCATGCATATAGCAAGAGCTTAATAAATGCTTATTGGATTGGAAACAGCAGGAATGGAAAAAATTTGTAGATTTAATCTCTCATAAGTAATTTATTCAGTGGTGACTGAGTTCAGAATTTCTGGGATGTTTTCTTATAGTATTTCTTGCATTATACTGGTCAGGTTTTTTTGGCTTCTAATGTTCTTCTGGGAGACCTATAATCCTTAATCACCTCTACCCATCCTAGCTTCACAGTCAATATGTTTTGTTTATACAGAGATCATATTTTCTTTTGCAGTTATTGCTTTTTGCTTCTCTTCTTCCAGATTGTCTTTTATTTCGGTGTATTTTGCATTCCCAACTTGTTATTTTCTCTTTTGTTTCTTTGGTGAGGTTGACAGCATGGATTCAAATTCTTCTGTTCTGCCAATTATTTCTTCTACGCAGGCCATAAATTCTGCTATAATAATTTTTATTTCTCTTTTAAACTATTCAGAAACATCCTGCTGTGGTTCCATGTTCTCTTGGGAATCCTCAGGGTTCTCTGCCTCATCGACTGTTCATTCACTTTCCTTTGTCTTAACAGTTTTATTCACAGATTTCTGGACTTTTTTTCTAACCTGATCTGAAGGCCATAATCCCTTCTGTTGTTTATGTCTTCCCACTGGTTTAATTAAGTGAGTTATCTTCCTCCTGAGATATTTGGCAATTTTAGCTTTTTTTTTATTCTTATAGTACCATGTCACTCACTTTCTGATTCCTTTTCCTTTGAGTTTTCCCTCTTTTCTTTGAGGTTCCCCTAAGGGCTAGACCTCGAAGGCATCTCAGACTCCTATGCTGTGCAATTCACAGTTCACTGTTCTCAATGTCTGCCCCGAGTGACTTCAGGGGGTACAGAACTGGCCTCAATTGGATGCTGGGCTCTTTCCCTCAGGCTGCGTGCTGCACGGCCTCCAACATCTGTGCCCTGCCCTAGTTCCCTCTGTTCCTCAGTTTCTCAGCTCTGTGTCACAATAGAGCTCAGCCATGTGGCTGTCCCAACTAGAGCTGGGAGCAGAAGGGGGAGGTTGGGAGGGGAAGGTAGAGTGGAATTTTGTTTCAGGCTATTGGTTCACTTGCCTGTGGAGGGCAGTGGGGAAGAAGGTGCTGAGTGAAGGGTTAGAAATTTGCCTTCTCTGATGTTAGTTCATTGAATTGTTATCCCTTTTGGTGTCAAAGACTATAGAGACAGCTTAAATTGCTTTTTGAGGTCATGAGGACCAAAGAAAATGTTTAGTCTTCCACCTCGTTGATCATGTTCATTCAATGGTAATTGAGTCTCGATCTTTTTTTTTTTATGTGTAATGTTACCAGTGTATAGCAATGTTTTTTTTTTTAATTTTTTAAAAATTTATTTTTAGTTTTCAACATTCACTTCCATAAGCTTTTGAGTTTTAAATTTTCTCCCCCTCCCTCCCCACCTTCCTCCCCAAGATGGCATGCAATCTGATATAGGCTCTACATATACATTTCTATTAAACATATTTTCACATTGTTCGTGTTGTAAAGAAGAATTAGAACCATAGGAGGAACCATAAGAAAGAAGAAACAAAACAAAACAGAAGGGAAAAAAAGAGCAAGTAGTATGCTTTGATCTGTATTCAAACTCCATAGTTCTTCCTCTGGATGTGGATAACATTTTCCATCATGAGACTTTTGGAGATGTCTTAGATCCTTGCATTGCTAAGAAGAGCTAAGTCTATCAAAGTTAGTCATCACGCAACATGGCTGTTACTGTGTACAACATTCTCCTGGTTCTGCTCACTTTACACAGCATCAGTTGATGTAAGTCTTTCCAGGTTTTTCTGAAGTCAGCCTGTTCATCACTTCTTACAGCACAATAGTATTCCATAACCTTCATATACCACAACTTGTTTAGTCATTCCCCAATTGATGGATATCCCCTCAATTTCCAATTCTTTGCCACCACAGAAAGAGCTGCTATAAATATTTTTGTATAGGTGGGTCCTTTTCCCATTTTTATGATCTCTTTGGGATATAGACCTAGAAGTGGTATTGCTGGGTCAAAGGGTATGCACATTTTTATAGCCCTTTGGGCATAGTTCCAAATTACTCTCCAAAATGGTTGGATCAATTTACAACTCTACCAACAATGTATTATTAGTGTTCCAATTTTCCCACATTTTCTCCAGCATTTATCATTTTCCTGTTTTGTCATGTTAGCCAACCTGATAGGTATGATGTGATACCTCAGAGTTGTTTTGATTTGCATTTCTCTAATCAATAGTGATTTAGAGCATTTTTTCATATGACTATAGATAGCTTTAATTTCTTCATCTGAAAACTGCCTGTTCATATCCTTTCACCATTTATCAATTGAGGAATGACTTGTATTCTTATAAATTTGACTTAGTTCTCTATATATTTTAGAAATGAGGCCTTTATCAGAGACACTGACTGTAAAAATTCTTTCCCAGTTTTCTGCTTCCCTCCTAATCTTGGTTGCATTGGCTTTGTTTGCGCAAAAACCTTTCAATTTAATGTAATCAAAATTATCCATTTTGCATTTCATAATGTTCTCTATCTCTTGTTTGGTGGTAAATTCTTCTGTTCACCAAAAATCTGACAGGTAAACTGGTCCTTGCTCTCCCAGTTTGCTTATAATATTAGCCTTTATATCTAAATCATGTACCCATTTTGACTTTATTTTGGTATAAGGTGTAAGATTTTGGTCTATGCCTAGTTTTTGCTATATTCATTTCCAGTTTTCCCAGCAGTTTTTGTCAAATAGTGAGTTCTTATCCCAGAAGCTGGGGTCTTTGGTTTATCAAACAGTACATTACTATAATCATTGACTACTGTGTCTTGTATACCTAACCTATTCCACTGATCCACCACTCTATTTCTTAGCCAGTACCAAGTAGTTTTGATGACTGCTGCTTTATAATACAATTTAAGATCTGGTATGGTTAGGCTACCTTCCGTAGCATTTCTTTTCATTAGTTCCCTTGATATTCTGGACCTTTGGTTTCCCAGATGAATCTTGTTATTTTTTTTTCTAGCTCTATAAAATAATGTTTTGGTAGTTTGATTGGTATGGCACCGAATAAGTAAATTAATTTAGATAGAATTGTCATTTTTATTATATTAACTTGGCCTACCCATGAGCAACTGTTGTTTTTCCAATTATTTAGATTTGACTTTATTTGTGTGAAAAGTGTTTTGTAATTGCATTCATATAGTTCCTGGATGAATCTCGATCTTTACTAGTCTTAGACAACTTTAAAATTATTACAGTTGCTGGGATTATTTCTTCCTTGATCATGCTAATGGGTAGGGAGCCAAGTCTTGTAATATTTTATATTTTACAAGAGTGGTATCAGCCCTGTCAAGAGTAGTCATAGTGAGCCTAGCAGTTCTGTGTCTTTAAAACTAAAGCCTCAGGATATTAATCAACTTAGTAAACAAACAAACAAACAAACAAAATCAACCAAAGTATCAGAATCATCATGAGTTATCTAATACTTGGGTTTTGGCTTAAACATTCTAGTTTTCCTGCTGAGGATGCCTATTAGATTTTAGAAATATGCCAATTCACAGTTAGGGTGTCTGATGAACTGTTAGGAACATATGTAACTCACCAATCTGTAGGCACAGTGGAAACTGGAGACTGTTTAAAAACATTTCCATCTCTTTCAGTTTTATGTGACTGCAGTGCTTCTCCTCCAAAGCGGATGAGGAGTAACTGTGTTTAGCTCATATGTGGAAAAACTGGAGATATAAACTTGCTTTTTAAAAAAATATATTTTGATAACTGCCTTTCAGTACAATTGGTTTCCTTTATAATCCTATGAACTTTATTTTATGCATTAAAAAACCTTATTATGAGGATTTCATTGGCTTCACCAGAGTGCCAAAGGGGTCCGCGACATAGGTTAAAAGCCTCTGCCCATAAGGCAGTTTCCAAAATTGGTCCCATACAGGAACTCTCCTGTCTCTCACCCTGCCTAGGGGATTCATAATCTCTCTTCCTCCATACAGGAATACATGGGTCATAATCCATGAACAGGACTCTTAGGTCAAGTAGGCCCACACTCTGCCATATACTTCTACAGATCTATCAGTGTCTTGGTTGCTACCATCTCAGTCTGAGAGTAAGCAAAAATATATACTTCTATTATGGGTTTTTACCACCAGTCATTTATCTCACTGCTCTTGGGGGAAGAAAGTTGTTCATGGGCACAGGCTGTCCAAACTTACCCCCAGAAAGCAGGTCAATTCTGTTGCGTGCAGATTTGTCTCCTGAATGTCTAAGAGAGAGCTTAAGGGTCTATTAGCTCACTCTTTTTTTTTTCCTTTTTAGGCAATTGGGTTTAAGTGACTTGCCCAGGGTCACACAGCTAGTAAGTGTCAAGTGTGAGGCTGGATTTGAACTCAGGTCCTCCTGACTTCAGGGCCAGTACTCTATCCACTGTGCTACCTAGCTGCCCCTAGCTCACTCTTATAAGTCACAGAGTTGGGGTGGTGCCTTTGACAAAAATCTTTCTCCCTGCGTCTCAATCAGCAAATCATTAGGAATTCTTAGTGTCCTACTAGCAAGCTAAGTGGACATAGGCAACATATTCTATAGGGTCATGCTCTTCAGATTCCTCCAAGTTCATGGCCTACAATCTCAGCAAGTTGGCTGGGGAGCTCCTAGGTTAAATAAGGACTCCCTTGATTAACTCTCCTTACATTTGATACTTTGAGAGTATTTCTGAATAGAAACAACATTATTGGGTAATTCTGAAAAGAACATGTAGAACTCATTATATACTTAAAAAAAACAGATGGCAAGAAATAGGGATTCACAGTTTCATATAGAATCCTCTTTTGTGTTCTGCTGTATGTATGGAAATGCCCTTTTTTGGTGGTTAAATTCAAAATAAAAAATTTATGTAAGAAACAGAAAATATCAATAAAAACTTAATTTTAAAAATTAATGGTGATAATGACACCCTATAGTATCTACCCATGGTCTGTGGTGTGGATCACATGAGATAATATTATGTAAGACCTTTGAAAAACTTGACATTTATATAGCAAAAGAAAAGATGTTATTAATACTACTACCACTGCTACTACTACTACGAATAATAATAAACAAAATTGAAAAATAAGGCTAAAAAAAGGTTTTTTCAATTTTTGTCTTTATATCATGAATGCGGGCACTTAAAGAAAAGCACTTTTAATAAAAAAAAAACCCTTTTCCTTTTATTCAATTAATGAGCATTTATTTTTTCTCCCTCTCACTTTGCCCCATCAAAAAAAAGAAGAAAAGAAGAAAAATCCTTAGGACAAATCTACATAATCAAACAAAACAAATTCCAGCATTGGACGTATCTAAAAATATATATTTCATTCTGATCTTGAGGTATTGCCTCTCCAAGATGGCTCCAGAATAGAAAGTGAGGCTGGTGACTTTACACAGCCCTCCCTCACTTAAATCTAATTCACTTGCAAGTCATGGTATCACCTTCCTAATGTCATGGTCCTCTATGAGAATGATGGACAAACAACTATAACAATATGGAAATATGTTTTATATGATTGCACAACCTACATCAGATTGCTTACCGTCTCAGTGAGGGGAAGGGGTAGGAGGGAAGGAGGAAGAGAATTTAGAACTCAAAATTTTTTTAAAAAGCAAATGTTAAAAATTGTTTTTACATGTAATTGGAGGAAATAAAATATTATTTTAAAAAATCAAAAGCATATTTGCATCTGTTTCTAATGCTGAATACTCAAAGATAATTTATTTTCATTTTTCTTACACTGTCAATCTAGCTTTTCTAAAACCATTCATAAGAATCATGGGATATTCAATCTTATAATATTTCTACCCTCCCTGTCAAGCTTCTTAACCATCCATTAGGCTAATCCTACAGAGGCAATGGAATCACACTCCTTATCCCATTAAAAAAGGTTCCCCATGTATGCCTAAAATCATCCAAGACTGGCCATCTAATCACCCAAGGCTCCCTCTTCTCATTATAACCCTTTCCCCATTTCAATAATAAAATAAGCCACAAAGTCATTGTAATCAACTTCTGACAAGTAATTCCAAATAGTCTGGGACAGACCTAGTTCAGGCAAGACTCACTCAGCTTACATAAAGGAAAAACGACAAGTGAACTTGTACCTCCCAAATCTCATACAATTTAAAATTTGGTTGTCTCCTAACAGAAGGCGGTAGGCCTGGCCATCTCCATCACCTGGATTTATAGATACAAAAATCTTCAGAAGGATCACAGGATTGTAGATTTAGAGAGATCTTTTCCTCAAAGCATCACAGAATCTCTCAAAGTTGAAAGTGACCTCAGAGGTCATCTAATTCAAGAACTCTCTCTACAATAGACCTGTTGCTTGTAGATATCCAAGGTGATTTGCCTGTCAGCCAGTTCCATTGTAATTTTTCTAAGATGAGTCCTTGGGATGATTTGAAGGAGACCTGGGGGTTTGATTCAGGGATGTGATAGGAACTTTAGACTACAATTCAGATAAGAGTTTAGGGATCCAGAGCAGAGAAAAGGAGTCCTAAAAAACTGACTTTAAAATGCTGAAGGGCTTATCTAACTAGAAGGCTGGGTGTGCCTGGCTGGGGTTTACATCATAAAAGAGCTAAAGACAATACTAAGCTTTTATAAAGAGCTTACAGTTCCCTCCTCTTACTGAGAAGCAGCCTTGTAGCAGCTTCAGTCCAACAGATGGCAGCAGAGAGTAGTTAAAGATCAGGGCGTGAGTAGATAACCTAAGATGCAGAGGAGATACTGAGAGGAGAATTAAGTTTTTGCCCCAAAGAGAGAATAGGGCAGCAGGAGATCCCACCTCAGGCAAGAAAGTAGCTCATCTGATGATAATGCCAAGACCATCTGCAGTTCTGCAGTGCTGGAGATGTGTTTGCAACAGCCTCATTTGTTTTCTATACATGTGCTAATTCATATGTTCCCTGGCTATACACATTCTTTACATTTGTATTTGTACATTCTATGTACATTCTATGCATATCACCTGATCACATATGTTCTTTGGGTGCATTCCCTCCCCTACAAGTAGTGTTGTCTCTTATGGCAAAGTGTATTCCCTGTGGGTATGGGGGAGACATGCAGTGAGACAGCTAGGTGGTGCAGTGGATAAAGTGCTGGGCCTGGAGTCAGGAAGACCTGAGTTCAAATTTGACCTTAGATACTTACTAGCTGTGTGGCCTTGGGCAAGTCATTTCACCCTGTGTGCCTCAGTTTCCTCATCTGTAAAATGAGCTGGAGAAGGAAATGGCAAACTACTCCAGTGTCTTTGCTGAGGAAAAACCCCAAATGCAGTCATGGAGAGTCAGATACGACAGAACAACGAAAACAGAGTACGGGGGGAGAAATCATTCATTTTTGTTACTTATTTTGTTGTGCTATGTAACTCAGTGTTTTTGGCTTAAATTTATGTCTTTTAGTTGGCCTAGTAAAAGTAAATTCATTGGTGTGGGCTCATGAGCTATATAGTTTTGTTTGATCTTTGAGGTGCCTTTTCCTGGGCAACTTCTAGAGGTAAATATGTAACTGAGCCCCTGGTTGCTACACTCACAAAGCAGCACATTCTACTTTGGGAAAACTCAATTGTTAGGAAGTTTTCACTTACCTCAAGCTTAAATTGGACCCTTTGCAACTGATACCCATTACCCCTAACTCTGCCCTCTAAGACAAAACAGAATAAAACAATAAACTCTTGCATATGAACAATTTTCAAATATTTGTTTTGTTTTCGTTTTTTTTTTTTTAGGCAATTGGGGTTAAGTGACTTGCCCAGGGTCACACAGCTAGTAAGTTTCAAGTGTTTGGTCTGAGACTGGATTTGAACTCAGGTCCTTCTGACTTCAGGGCCAGTGCTCTATCCACTGCGCCACCTTTTTTTGTTTTGTTTTGTTTTGTTTTGTTTTTGAATTTTCAAATATTTGAAGACAACTATCACGTCCCTCTTAAGTCTTTTCTCCTTCGGACTTTATATAACCAATACTTAGTCCAACCCATTTATCTTACAGTTAAGGAAACTGAATTCCAAAGACATGAAATGATTTAGCTAAAGTCATACAAATAACAAATAACAGCTGGAATTAGAACTCAGGTCTTCTGACACCAAATCCACCTCTCTTTCCATTAAGGTCATGCTATGCCTAGTTCTAGAACTAGAATGTTTTCCCTCCCAGTTCTCCTTCTACTCCAATCAGTCAACAAGCATCTATTAAGCACTTGCTATGTGTCAGACACTATGATAAGTCATTGTCCCTGCCCTCAAGGAATTTACATTTTAATGGAGAAGACAACATGTAAACAACTGCGTAGAAACAAAAGCTATTCAACCTAAATGGGATGCCATTCAAAAGAGATGGCAGTTCTGCAGAAAGGCCTCTTTGCAGAAAGTGAGATTTGAGCTGAGTCTTGAAGGAAGCCAGAGAAGCCAGGAGGCAGAGATGAGAACGGAGAGCATTCCAGGAATGGGGGATAGCCAGTGAGAAGACATCAGGTCAGGAGACGGAGCATCTCATGTAAGGAAGAGCCAAAAGGCCAGTGTTGCTGGATTGTAGAGTATGTGAAGGGGAGTCAAGCGTAAGAAGACTGGAAAGGTAGGAGGGGGGTGGAGGGAGGTTGTGAAGGCTTTAAAAGCCAAACAGAGATTTTTTTTTTATTTGATCCTAAAAGCAATAGGAAGGCATAGGAATTTATTGTGTGTGTGTGTGTGTGTGTGTGTGTGTGTGAAAGAGAGAGAGAGAGAGAAAGAGGTGATCAGCTAGCTCTGTGCTTTAGGAAGATAATTTTGGTAGCTAAATGGAGGATGGATTGGGGTGGTGGGGAGAGTGTTGAAGCAGGGAGACCAACCAGAAGGCTACTGTAATAATCCAGGTTTGAGGTGATGAGAGCCACTTCACAGCTAATCCCAGAAATGATTGGCCTGACTATGTAAAAGTAATAATACAATTACATTCATTTGTGTCAGTCCAATTCAACAAGCATTTATTAAGTGTATGCTATTTGCAAGGCACTTGGAATAAAAAAAAAAATTAAAAGAAAAAAAGATGCAGTTCCTGTTGGTCTACAAACTAAGAGGCAGTCAGATACAGGAGAAAGACACTGCACGTTGGAGACTAGTCTTCTCATCTGCAAGAAGAAAATAAGACCTGTGGCACCTATCTCAGGCTAAGGAGCTTCAACTTTATTTTTGTTTCATTGTAGGCTAGGCAATGGGGTAAAGTGACTTGCCTAAGGTCACACAACTAGTAAGTGTCAAGTGTCTGGTCTTCCTGACTCCAGGGCCAGTGCTCTATCCACTGTGCCACCTAGCTGCCCCCTCAACTTTATTTTGTAGACAATAGTTGACCACTGAAGGCTTTTGAGTAGAGAAGTAATATGGTCACACCTGTGTATTAAGAAGGTTATTTTGGCAGGTGGGGGAATGGGATGGAAGGAGGGAAAGGACTGGAAAAGAGAGATTAGAATCAGAGAGACCTATTAGGAGACTCCTGCCTATAATCTAGGCAAGAGATGATGAAAGTCTCTACCACCATGGTAATATTATGAGTGGAGAGAAGGGAATGGATACAAGAAATGTAATGCTTAGAACTTATATTTTATTATTGATGGTTTATTCTTTAAGAAATAATCATGGGGCAGCCAGAGAGAGGGCCAGAGAGAGCACTGGCCCTCGAATCAGGACGTAAATTCAAATCCAGTCTCAGACACTTACCAACCGTGTGACCCTTGGCATGTCACTTAACCCCAATCACCTCCAAAAAATAAAAATAATGATAATACATATCACTATTTCAAATTTTTTTTTTGCTATGTTTTATTTTATATTAATACTAAACTTCAGTCATACTTATTCTTTATGGTTTGTTACTCTCATAGTTTATAACTTTCAAAAGTTAGGATGGGAGACAAAACTGATATGTTTAATTATATAAAGAAAAAAGAATTTTGCACAACAAAAAAGCAATATCTTCAAGAAAAAAAAAGATTAGAGGAAAAAATTTTGCAGTAAATAAATAAAATAAAGGTTTGACATCCAGAATGTATATGGAATTGATATGATTATATCAATAAGAATAATAATCCTTGTTCCCCAAAGGAACAATGGTCAAAGGACATGAATAGATGGTAGAAATACAAGCCATTAGTAACTTCATGAAAAGACGCTCCAATTTCTTTAAAAAAATTTTTTTTTACTGTAAACTCAACAACCACCAGCAAATGCAAACATTTCAATATACAGAGAAAAAGAAGGATTTTATAAGAAACTGAACTTGTGTTTATACACACACACACACACATATTTATTGCTGTTGAGTCCTTTCAGTTGCATCTGACTTTTTGTGACCCCATTTAGGGTTTTCTTGACAAAGATTCTGGAGTGCTTTGCTATTTCCTTTCCCAATTCATTTTACAGAGAGGAAACTGAAGCAAACAGGGTTAAGTGACTTGCCCAGGGTCACACAGCTATTAAGTGTCTGAGGCCAGATTTGATCTTGGCAAGATGTGTCTTCTTGACTGCAGGCGAAGCAATCTGTACCCTGTGCCACCTAGCTGTATATGTATATATATTGTAAATACATAGGTATATGTCTGTGTATGTATATATGTATATGTATATGATATATATTTTATATACACACATATACATACAGATATATGGAATATATCTTAGGAAATTATGTATATACATTAGGAAAAAAAAAGAAAATTAAGAAATTTAGAGAAGACAGGACTAGTCATGTGATTTCACTGGTATAGGGTATCCCAGATAAGGAAACTTTTTATGCTAGTGCAGACTGGTACCATATTTTAAACTTTTAATGCTAAAGAGTTGTGCAGAGTTTAAGAGACTTACTCAAGGTCACAAAACTAGTGTGTGCTAGAGGTGTGATCTAAATCTTGGTTTTTCCGGCTCCAAAGTTAACTTTCTTTCCCTTACATCATACTGTCTTTAAGAAATACATATTACATTTAACAAAGTAGTAACAAAATTTCTCTATTTGTTTGAGTCCCTGTATGTACTTTTTTCTCCTTTTTTGTTTTCTTCTTTGCATTCTTAGAAGGTTTTATTGATACTTTTTTTTCTTTTCACAAATCTATCATTACCTACTAACCTATTCCCTAATCCTAACCCCCCCTTGTAACAATTATGCATACTCCAGTAAAACAAATCAACACCTTGGCTATGTCTGAGAATGCATATATCATTCCGCATCTCTAGTCTTTCTAGACTTATTTGCCAAGAGGTAGGAGGTATGTTCCATCCAAAGTCTTTTGATGTCATTATTGTTAACTGCTTTGATCAGAGTTCTAAGGTCTTTCAAAGTTGTTTTCTTTCACATCATTATTGTGGTCATCGTATAATTTGTTCTCCTAAAGAACTCATTCCGTTCTGCATTGGTTCATATAAGTATTTCCATGTTTTTCTATTGTCACGTTGTCATTCTGTATTGTCTCCATGTCATATTTGTCATTTATTCTGGTGAATTCCATCGTATTTATATAATGTTATTTGTTCAGCCATTCCCTAATCTATGGGTAACTATTTGTTTCTTGGGTTTTGCTACAACCAAAAGTACTACTATAAATATTTTTGTATACAGGGTCCTTTTCTTCTGTCTTTGACCTCTTTGGGGTATATGCCTAGTGGATGCATCACTGTATAAAAGGATATATTTAGTTTAGTAACTTTTGGGTATGGGGCCAAATTGATTTCCAGAATGGTAGAAACCAATTTATAACTCTATCAGCCCCACACTAGTGTGCCTGTCCTCCCACAGGTAATTGCTGTTTTCACCTTTTCATTCTTATCATTATGTTAGGTATGGGCTAGAATCTCAGAATTATTTTCATACGCATTTTTCTTTGTAACCCAAGTGCCAGGTCCATAGGTCTGGGACTGCCTCCTTATCCTTTGAGATCAATGCCCTGAACCTGAGTGAAGAACAGGGTAGAGTTGGTGAGAATAGGAGAGACGAGAGCCCCAGTCTCTTCTGGTTTCTTGAGGCTCTTGGGCCTCTTTGGGTTCTGCAGTTTCCTTCAGGCACTTTAGGCTTCCCAGCTTTGAGGGAGAAAATGAAAGATGTCAGCTCCACTTAAGGTTGCTGAAGGTTTCCTGGGAAGAAGCTGACATGAGAGGGGTAACAATCTTCATCATGTCCCTATCTCTAGCTTGCTACACTAGAGAGTTCAGGGAATTTCTCCTTGGGTGCAATTTGGACCTCTCTCTTGGTTGAGCTGAATTGTTACCTTTCTCCCAATGGAAGAGCTCTTTCACTCTGGATTGTCTGACATTTTTCTTTTATGTATACTTTCTCTGACTTTTGTTTTGCTATCAACATGGATAAATGGGTATCTTTGCTATCTGCTATGTGGGTTCATTGTGGAATTGGTATTTGGTGGTAAGGAAGTCAAGCTTTGAATATAGAACTCTCCCACCACATTAAGAAACAGTGACCAGAAGTTTAGCTTGAATCTGAAAACTACATCCCCTAGACTAATAATATTTAAGGAGGCAGATAGATATAATTATAGTTCAGTATCCCTCTCTCTGAGGAGAGCAGAGTGGTCAAGCTTCTCAGCCCAACCTCCTTCTTCCCCTCTTGGCAGGAAATCAAGTCTCCCTTGGTAAAGAATGGGGGGGAAAGAGGCTGGAGATGTCTATTCTGCCTCTCTTAGAGCCACACAAAGACACCCTCATGCTACATGTAGGGACAGCCTTGCTACAATTTATAATTAGTGATTTGGAAAGTTTTTCATGCAATTGTTGATAGTCTGCATTCCTTCATTTGAGAAATATCTATTCATACATTTTGACCACTTTTTCCTATTGGGGAATGGCTCCTGTTTTTTATGTGTGCATCAGTTCTTTATTTACTGGATTTTATTTATTTATTTATTTATTTTCAAAATTTATTTACTTATGGGATATTAGACCTTTATCAGAGAAATTTGCTGTGAAGATTTTTTTTTAGTTTGCTTGTGAAGATATATAAATATACCAATTATTACCCTTGTGCTAGGCACCGTGTTAAGCTTTGGGGATACAAAAAGAAGAAAAAAAGACAGTCCCTATTCTCAAGGAGCTTATATTCTAATGGAAGAAAACAACACATAAAGGAGAGCTTGAAAGCCCAGTCAGGCACTATCCATTTTATCTTTTGATCACTGATTTTTTTTCATCACTCTATCCCTTTAGCTATTGTTGTGGAAGGCATTTCCTTCCCTTCTTTAATTTTTTTTAATGAAATAATCTTCTCTATTTAGGTGATGTATCCATTTGGAGCTTATTGTAGAGTATGATGTATGATATTGATATGGATATGATAAAACCTAATTTATACCAAACTACTTTCCAGTTTTCCCAAGAGTTTTTTGTCCAATAGAAAGTTCTTACCCCCATTTGCTGGTGTTCTTGAATTTAATCAAGAGGATAAGATATATCAGTTGCCTAATTATCAGAGAAATGCAATTCAATAAAATCTGAACAGTACCTTACACACATGAGAATGGAAAAATAGGGAAAAAATTATAAAATTCAATGTTGGAATCTCTGTGGGGAAACAAGCACTCTAATTCATTGTTGGTGGAACTATAAACTAGTTAAAACATTTTTTGAGAACAATATAAGAAAAGTATCACTCACATGAGTTCTAGTACACACAGTATCTTGAGTTCTAAATACCTTGATGAACAGAGACCCTAACAGAATTTTGTCACCAACTGATGACTGTTCCTACTGATGATGACTGGTGTGAGTTGAACATCACATGGTGACTATCCTGTGACACTCACTTGGCTGTATACTGGTCTAGAATTCTTGGGTCTGGATTGATCCTATGTCTTGGGGGATTTCTGTTGTTTAGAAGAACAGCTGCTGTTTTCTCGTTTTCTGTGTTTCATACTGTATGTTGATATATAGTTTGAAATAACATTTTTTTTCCAAGTTTTATAAAAATTCAGAAAAATGCCCTGTTCTTGGGATATATTTGCTGCACATGTCTAACCTCAGGTGTTACCCATTCCTACCATGACAGCAATCTGACTCTAAGTGACCCACTATTCCCATGGGAATATATTTCTTTATAGTCCTGAATAAACAAGCCACTCAGATGCATTCTATGAATGTAGCAATCCAGGATAAGAAATCTCAAGCACCTCTGAATATACCAAGGACAATTAAGATATGTAAGAACTCAATCCTGGTTTGGTACAGTTTCTTTTTTTTTTTAAGTTCCTTGTTTATTTTTTTAAAATAATTAATTAATTTATTTTTAGTTTTCAACATTCACTTCCATAAGATTTTGAGTTTTAAATTTTCTGCCCCTCCCACTTATTTCCCTCCCCACCCTGCCGGTGTACAATCTGATAAAGGCTCTACATATGCATTCATGTTAAGCATATTTCCCCATTAGTCATGATGTAAAGAACAATTAGAACTAATGGGAGGAACCATGAGAATGAAGCAATAAAACAAAACAACAAAGGAAAAGGAGAGCAAATAGTATGCTTCCATCCACGTTCAGACTCCACATTTCTTTCTCTGGGTGTGGATAGCAATTTCTATCATGAGTCTTTTGGAGTTGTCTTAAATTCTTGCATTGCTGTGAAGAGCCAAGTCTATCAAAGTCAGTCATCCCATAATGTGGCTGTTACTGTGTACAATATTGTCCTGGTTCTGCTCATTTCACTCTGCATCAATTCAAGTAAGTCTTTCCAGGCTTTTTTTTTTTAAGTCTGCCTGCTCATCATTTCTTATAGCACAACATTCCATTACATTCATATGTCACAACTTGTTCAGTCATTCCCCAACTGATGGGCAATTTCCAATTCTTTGCCACCACAAAAAGAGCTGCTATAAATATTTTTGTACATATGGGTCCTTTTCCTATGTTTGTGATCTCTTTGGGATACAGACCTAGAAGTGGTATTGCAAAGTAGTATCAAAGGGTATGCACAATTTTATAGTTCTTTGGGCATAGTTCCAAATGGCTCTCCAAAATGGCTGGTTCATTTCACAACTCCACCAACAATGCATTAGTGTTCCAATTTTCCCACATCTTCTCCAACATTTATCATTGTCCTGTTTTGTCATGTTACCCAATCTGATAGGAGTGATGTGGTACCTCAGAGTCATTTTGATTTGCATTTCCCTAATCAATAGTGATTTAAAACATTTTTTCATATGACTATAGAGAGCTTTAGTTTCTTGATTTGGTACAATTTCTTTGGTGTATAAGTGGTTATACATAAAATTGACGTCCTAGCCATTGGCTATTTTTGTCCATAGGTGTCATGCCTCCCTCTGGAGAAAAGGACCAAAGCTGACCTTTCTTGCCAAATTCATTAGTATTTTTTCAGTCCTCTTTCTCTTTAACCTTTGACATGACTATCTTCTTGAAATTTTCTTCTCTAATAGAGGCAGCTAGATAATATATTAGATAGAGAGCTGAGTCAAGAAGACTTGAGTTCCAAGTTGTGGTATATGAATGTAATGGAATACCATTGTGCTATAAGAAATGATGAGCAGGCGGACTTCAGAAAAACCTAGAAAGACTTGTAAGGACTGATGCTAAGTGAAGTGAGCAGAACCAGGAGAACGTTGTACACAGTAACAGCCATGTTGTGCGATGACTAACGTTGATAGACTTAGCCCTTCTCAGCAATACAAGGATCTAAGACATCTCCAAAGATCTCATGAGGGAAAATGCTATCTACTTCCAAAGAAAGAACTATAGAGTTTGAATGCAGATAGAAGCATACCATTTGCTATTTCTTTCTTCTGTTTTGTTTTATTTCCTCTTTCCGGTGGTTCCTCCTATTAGTTCTAATTCTTCCTTACAACATCACAAAGTGAAAATGTGTTTAATAGAAACATATATATATAGCCTATATAAGATTGCATGCCGCCTTGGGGAAGGAGGGGGAGAAAAATTTAAAACTCAAAAGCTTATGGAAGTGATTGTTGATAAATCAAAATAAATTAATAAAAAAAATTTTTAAAAGAAGACCTGAGTTCAAATCTAGTCTTAAATATTTACTAGTTATATGACCATGGGCAAGGCACTTAACTTCCATTTGCTTCAGTTTCCTCAACAGAAAAATCGAGATACTAATAGTACCTTTCTCTGAGGATCAAATGAGATAATATTTGTAAAGTGCTTAGCATATGGTAGGTGTTTAATAAATGCTTATTTCTTCCCTTCCTACTCACTGCCATAACGTGGTATTTTCCTTTCATACTTCTCTGTTCCTTATCCATCTACTTTGCTGGCTTACCTTCTTCGACCTTAGCCTTAATTGTGGGTGTTTCTTAAAAGCTTTACTGCCTAGCCCCCAACTTGTTTCTTTTTACAGCCTCTCCCTTCAAGGATCTCATTTACTAAGAAGGAAGGAAGGAAGGAGGAAAGAAAGGAAGGAAGGAAGGAAGTTAAAAGAAATGAAGGAAGAAAGGGAGGGAGGGAGAGGGGGAAAGAGGGAGGAAGGAAGGAAGTAAAAAGGGAGGAAGAGAACAAGAGAGGGAGGTAAGAAAGGAAGGTAGAGGACAAAAAGAGAGGAAAAAACCAAGTATTTATTAAGGCTTTCTATATGTCACCATACTAAGTGCCCAGGACACAAATAAATGCAAAAAGACATTTCCTGTCCTCAAGGCATTTACCTTATAAAGTGGGAAGGAAATACACAAAAGGGAGAAGGGGTCAAGTCTTGCTGAGAGATATTCTAGGTTGAGTAGGTTGTTGGGATGATTGATGTTCCTGAGCCAGGAAGTGCTGAGGGAAGTTCCACGATCAGACAGCAGCTGAGGCATGGTTTTGAAGTTTGGAAGTCAGGAACAGAGACTATGATCCATGCATGCAAAGACCATCCGTGGTTCTAGAGAACCAGTGATAAAACATGCTCTCTAGCTCCTGACAGAAGTGATGGATTTAGGCAGCAGAATAAGACATATTTTTGTATACAATCAATGAGGGAATTTGTTTTACTTTATTATGCATGTTTGTTCCAAGGAATTTTTTTTTTCTATTCTCTATCAATGGGGGAAGGGGTGGAAGGAAGAGAAAACAGATTTCTGTTCATTTAAAAAAAACAAACACTTTAAAAATAGAGGTTAGGGGAACTACGGGTGTGAACTATTGCATGCACTTTCAGTATATGTCACATATTGTTAATTTTGCTTAACTGCTGGATGTAATCTGAAAATATTTGCAATACAAACACCAAAATACATCAATAAAACTTTTAAAAGAAAGAAAAAACAGAGCTCATTCACTTTCATAGCTTCAACTGTCTGCTCAGTTTTGATAACTGCTTATTTGTATGCTCAATTTGGAGTCAGACGACCCAGATATGAATCACAGCTCTACATAATGAGCCCTTGGGCAAGTTACTTCTTCAAGTCTCAATTGTCTCACTTGTAAAACCAGGTAGTGTCATTAGATGATCCCTAAGGTCATTTCAAGCTCTAATTCTCTGACCCTATATTCCACCACCTCCCCAAACTCCATATGACCTACACAAAACTCATCCTCTTCCTCCCTCAAACTGTCTAATGTTACCTCTTTCTTTTATGGCTGTCAACATCATCACCATTAATTAGGGCCTACTATATTTAATTGAAGTTTTTTTTTTCTACTTGTCTTTCTCTTTCATCTTGTATCTAAACTGTCATCAAGTCTTTTCATTCCTCCCTTTGAAATATTTCTAAAGCCCTCCCATTACTCCTTCTCTTACTTCCCCTTCCCTAGTCTAGGTCGTCATCACCTAATACATGGCAACAGATAGTCTCCTTGCTGTCTGTCTCTCTCCATACAATGCATTTGATACGCTATATCACAACTTTCATTCTGTTACTCTTCTGCTCAAACACCTACAATGGCTATGGTTACTTGTTGCTAACTGCGGCATGCTACCCTGGGGAAGTGCTGAATTTGACATATTAGAACCAGGGATCAAATTCCAGCTCTGCCTCTTCATACCCATAAGACCATAGGCAAGTCACAACCTCTCTGGGGCTGTTACCTCATCTGTGAAAAGAGGGGGTTGGGCAAATGACATCTTTGGTCTTTACAATTCCAAATCTATAATTGATAGGTAATATATTATTTCTTCATATGATACATAATTTCTTTATATACAATCCATCTTGTATAAATGTATAACATATAATAATGTAATAATGATGTATAATATAAAATTATAAACATGAACATAAAACTAAACTGCTCAGCTTGACTTTCAAGACCCTCTACTATTTGATTCCAATTTACTTATTCAGTAAATCTCACTGGTCTTTATTTAATAGGCACCCTCTTCCCTGGTCAATCTGGTCTTTCATTATCCCCTACATATGCCTTCCTAATTCTCTCCTCCATGCTTTTGCTCATGTTTTATACCCTCCCTTTGACCCATTCCAATCTAATTCATCTTTCTAGGCCCAGTTCAAGTGTATCCTCCTTCATTTAGACTCCCTTGGCTATTCTGTCTTCTAACAAACTCTCTTTGTTCTGAATTCTGATGGCACTGAAAGTTTATGCTTTACTATCTAGCATTTGATTATATAGAGGCTTTTATTGTTATGAAATGTATTTTATTGTACATAGACTAAAAGAGAAAGGAAATAAATCAATTGCTCTACCTCCAGCCATCTCCTATACCTCTTCCTAGTTGTCCTCCCAGATATCTGAATATGACCAGGGGGATTCTCAATCACATAAACCCCACAGCTTATGGAAAGAGAATAAAAAAGGAGGAAGATATTTATCTCCTCTCAGGTTCTCAAAGAAAAGCCGGGAAGACAGTGAAGAAAAATCATTTTTCTCTTAATCTCAAATTTATAATAGTTGGTAGTCTTAAGAACTCAGGATCTTCTTTTCTGGTAAGATCCCAGTTCCAGGTTCCTCTTCTATAGAACTAGTCATTCATCATTTCTACAATTTCAGGGCAGCAATGGTGATGGCCTCTGTACATCCTCTAGTGGTCTCAATCACTAGAGCAACGTAGTCATAGCTCTGGCACTATGATTACCCCCAAGGAATCCCAGAAGTTCAATTTCAACATCAGTGGAAGAAAGGGAGGAAGCTAGCTCTCAATGCCACAGATCATGGCCCCTGCTTCTTGGGTGACTTCCCACCTCAGAATGCATTCACATCAGGACCATTTCTATTGTCCTCTCCCTGTTCCTAGAGAGAATCAGGGTAGTCTCACTTCTGGTGGTATATCACAAAGGTTTTGGTCTGTTTTCCACTATGGAACCCCTTTAGGCTCTAGGAGTCCACAGAAATGAAAAAGGTGATGTAGAAACACCATCTACAGTACCTAACTCATAGAGTTGTGAGGGAAGCACTTTGAAAACCTTAAACTTTACTATACAACTGAATTATTATTATTAAATTCTATGAGTCTATAGTCTGGGCTAGTTTGATCTAGTTAGCTTGGCCAGTTACACCATGATGCAGATGAAGCCAAGATCACAAAATCCATTGCTCAGACTGTATGTATAATACCCACGAACCACCTTGCAAATATGTGCCCTTGGTTGGACTAGAGAGTTCCTTTCCAGTTGTAGATTATGATTCTATGGAAATGAGACCAAACAAGAGGTATTCATTATTTAGTGAAATATATAATCAGTACTAGAAAAACTAATGTAGGTTATGTTCTACACTATACTACTCTAGGCCCAATAGACTCTCAGGGCCCTTATCCAACTCCTACTGACATCCCTCAGATGCCTAGGTATCTCTCCCCCTCAAAATTCTAGGGATTCCCCTAATACCCTGGGATTCTTCCCTAATGTTTGGGCTTAAGTCCCCATTCAGTACATTTTCCCCAATACCAATCTCCAGTTATAGTTATCATTGATTGAACCAATGATTTAAGAACTTCAATATCATTTAACCAATTAACCTTCATTATCTTTATGAAGGGATATTCACTTAGAAGACATAGAAAGAATGGAAGTATAAACATAATCCTCCTCCCCTAAGAGAGGGGCATACTCTTCCCTATGCCACCTTAGTCCCTAGGAAGAATGAGTTCAAATTTAATTTGCCTCACCAAGTTCACTTCTGAATACAGCATAGCCAATGGACAAATTGTTCCCTTCTGGCTGCCTGATCCACTGGTATGCTGGGTCAAGCAGGTAGGCTGCCATCAAACTATGGTACAGACCCCAGTCCCTGAACCCCTGGTACTCTCCCAACCTTTAGAAGCACAAGGTCAAAGCCTCATCTTCTCCATCTCAATAATGCTTCACTTAAGGCAGAAAAGAATAGACAACAGGAACAAAACCAATAGCAGTGAGGGCTTCATACTGACCCCAGTAAGGAGAGTAAGTTATTTGTATTCCTCCTCCCTGGGGGCTTATAGCAGTTTTTACCTCCTTACTTGAATACAACAAAGGAGGAAAAGACACTCAGGTTGAATGGTTGAGGCCTTTGTGTACACACCTAATTCTGGCTCAGAAGCAAACCAAAAGAGCGCTAGCTCTTTGAGAAACAGCAAGTAGAGGGGATGTCTGTGCGTGCTCTGAAGTCCCTATGGGGGAATTGCAGCAGGCCACTCACGCTGCACACATTCATGAGGGATTTTATTGGCCAGCCCTCCACTGGCCATCCTACATCTATACAACTTTTCCCCACCATCCTACTGCTGTGAACTTTGAATCTCTACTGATGTCACCCTCTGTGGCCTTATACTAATGGCAGCCTCAAAACTGGATTTCTAGCCACTTCTATACTTATCATTGTTATCTCTGATCAATCTGTTCCCTTATGAGCCACAAATTCTGCCCACACTGTCTGCAGCCTGTCTCAGGTGGCTTACTGAAAGTTACAGATACAACATTTAGGTGCTGTGAAGTCACATTCTTGGTATCATAAAACTGACTGAAAGTGGTAAAGAATACAGAAGTAGAGAATGAGATCTGAATTGTCCCCCCAGGTGGTACTCAACTTGAACCGAAAGACCAATGGCCTTGCCAGTTTTTCTACAACACAGGATAGCCTTTCTAAGAGGTTACAGTGTCCTTACTGGGCATCATAAGGCATTTGGCTGGCAAATGCCTACCATTCTGGAAGCAGCATGCCCTCCCCTCAAACCCAATGGATTCCATTGTACCCATAGTTTGTTGACCATAAAAAATAGTCAGTTTGGTAGAATAAAACATTGCCTTGGAGGCTCTCCTCCAATAAGACGTCTACCGTGCATAAGTCAAATTTATATAAGATTCTTTGAAAGATATAACAACAGAGAGAACCTTGTTCAAAGACTGGACCCTTTGATTATTAGTATTAAACAAAGCATAAAACAGGGAGTTGTATGTTCATGAAAGGTGTGTTTACCACTGTCACAGAGGAGATCCAGTGCAGAGTCCAAGTCAAAGCAGAATTCCACATGGACGAGGGGGAGGGGAATAGAAGAGAAGGTAATGAGCATTTACTAAGTACTTACTACAGAGCAGGCATTGTGCTAAGAGCTTTACAAATATCTCATTTAATTCTTACAACAACCCTGGGAAGAAGTAGGTACTATTCTTATTTCCATTTCACAGTTGAGGAAACTAAGGCAGACAGAAGTTAAGTGAACTTGCCCAGGGTCATACAGCTAGTAAGTGTCTGAAACTGAATTTGAACTAAGGTCTTTCTGACTCTAGGTCCAGTGCTCCATCCATCGAGCCACCTAGCTGTCTTAAATGGTAAAGTCCTCCAGATACTCTTATTTGCGCATGACATTGTAGTGATTGCAGCAAGGCCTAGAAAATTGTGGAGACTCTTAAATAAGACTCAATCACTCAAAAGCATTTGGCCTAACTATCCACATAAAAATCAAACAGATGAAGAATGCCTGTTGCCCAGGCTATGATATGAATTGGATAGACAACCTATAGAGATTGTCCCTCAGTTCTGCAGTATTTGTCCAGTACATACGTATATATGTGTGCATATATGTACAAATTGAAGTTTTTTTAATGACCTCAAGTTTCTCCTTGAAACTAAGACCCATTTTTAAAATACTTTGTGTGGGTAACACTTAAGAAGATTGCAAATGGGGAAGCAGGTTATGAAGGGCTTTGACAGCCGAATAGAGGATTTTGGTTCTGGAGGTGAAAGGGTTATTTTGGAAGCAGTCATTTCGATGAAAAAAGTAGCACTAGATACATTGTCCTCCTTGGCTGGTATCTTCAATAAAGACATAATTTTCATGAAATCAGAAGGAAAAGAAGCAGAAGAGGAGGAAACAGTAGGAACAGAGAAGAGTAAGGAAATGCAGTACTTTGAGGCTTGAGAACACAGCTAATGGCAGAGTAGATAGGGTACTGGGCCTAGAGTTCAGAAGACCTGAATTCAAGTCTAGTCTCAGACATTTATTAGCCATGTGACCCTGGGAAAAACACTTAACCTCTGTCTGCCTCAGTCTCCTCAACTGTAAAACAGGGATAAAAACAGCACCTACCTCACAGGGTTGTTGTGTGGATCAAATGAGATAATGTTTGTAAAAAGCACAACACAGTGCCTGGCATATAGTAGGCACTATATAAATGCTTATTCCCTTTCCTTGAGAAGTTGGGGAGAGCCTAGGAAGAATAAAAGAGAGAGAAAGGGAAGGGGAAAAAAGGGGTAAGAGCAGGGGGAGAAGTAAAGAAGAGCCAATATAGCAAGGACATAGTCATTCCTGTCTCTCTACCTTTGCTTGAGCTTATCCCTCACCTGAATACTTAGGATTGATGGGTTTCAACTTGAAACAAGGGAAATCTTCCCAGAGCTTACCTATTCAAAAGTGGGAGAGGCTGCCTTGCCTGGTAGTACAATCACTGGTAGTCTGGATAATCAAATGCTGGGAATGTTACAGGTTACAAAAGAGATTCCCGCTCATGGACTTTTTGGACTAGGTAAATGCTAAGGCTTCTTCCAACCCTGAGATTCTATGACTACCCAGGCTTCCGGTCTCTACTCCCTCTTTCTGAATCCTATCTATCCTCCCAGGCGCAGCTCAAATTCCACCTCCATTAAATTCCCATAAATTTTTTCCCCAACCACTCTAGTGCACAGTGATGTCTTCCCAAGCTGATCTCCATATTTACTGTCTGCACCATAGATCAAAACATAGAATATTCGAGCCGGAAGGGACCTTAGAGGTGATAGATATAGTGTGACTACAGATCCATGAAGGAGCCCCAGTCCCCAGCAATTTTTTACAATTACACAAAACTTTTTACTATCAAAGGTCCTTCTAAAAACCTATGAACTTAAAAAAAACTTAACTCTTCATTCTCCCTGTGTTCTATTCCTCCCACCTTGTAGGTCTCCAACCCCCAGTCTCTGAAGAGTGAAAGCTGAGACTCAAGCCCAGGTCTCTGCACTCCCTAGCTCATTACCCCACATTGCCTCCTAGAGCACAGGATTTGGAGTGAAGAATGATCTGCTTTCAGATACTAACACCATTGTGGCCAAAGGCAAGTTATTTAACTCATCTACATAAAATGTGAATAATTCTTATATTTAAAAAGATCTTCACTGGACTGAAGTAAGAAATCCAATGAGGTAATAAAATTAGCTAGCATTTACATAGAGCTTTAAGGTTTGCAAAACATTTACAAATATTACCTCATTTCACAACCTTGGGAGATAAGCACCACTTTCCTTATTTTACAGATGAGGAAACTGAGGCAGGCAGTGCTTAATTGAGTTGTCCAGGGACACCCTACTAAGTAAGCTTGATTTGAAGCCAGGCCTTCCTAACTGCAGATCCCCAGCTCTATCCACTGAGCACCTAGCTGCCAAGAATATATGTAACACAATTTGAAAAAACTTTTTAAAGTCTTATGTAAATGTGAGTCATTAAAATTTCTTGAATTGTTCACTATTTCATATCTAAGTTCCTTGAGGAAGGGACCATGTCTTCTACTTCTGTGGAAGCATAGCACCTAACAATGCTAAGTCCTCAAAAAAAAAAATACTTGTTGAATTAAAAACTGAATAGATAATGACGTAAGCC
>NW_020948983.1:29221406-29226406 GCF_900497805.2 Vombatus ursinus | reverse complement strand
AGACTTATTTTAAGCATATTGTCTAGAGACATTGAGGTAACCAAGATCTGAAATGGTTATAAAATGTGGAAGAAAGGAGAAAGGGTAATAGGACCACCAGAGATTTTGCAGAACTTCTATTTTGGGTTTGCTTTGGGGCTCAGAGATATTTCTAGTACTCTTTTGCCTGGGAAGCTTAAGTTTAAAATCATTTAGGATATTTAAGCGGCTCCATTTTAGTGTGTGTAAAAGGAAAGTGGTGGTGAGGAAGCAGGGGGCCTGCTAAGTGATGCACATTGGCCTATCACACCTGGAGTCCCAGGCCTTATGGAACTTCCACATTTATCCCCATGGTAAGTCTGGCACCACTGTGTTCATGCCCACATGTGGCCAATGACTCAGCCAATGGAAATCAGTTTTTTAGGGCATCTTATCAACCAATGTCCTGTGTAGGCAGCAGTCAGCCTAAGCAGCTACTCATTGGCTCCAGTGCTGTTTTCAAGATGTCCCAAAATGCCAGATTTTTAAATCGAATGTTTTTAATCAAGTAATTCATAATAATAACTAACATTTATATAGTACTTTAAGGTTTACAAAGCATTTTATAAACATCTCCCTTGATCCTGTGACACATAGGTGGTTTTGTGACCCCTATTTTATAGCTAGCCTATGTCACTTATAAGTTCAACTGTGGACTCAGGAAAGAAAAGAGTGCTAGGAATGATAAGGCCAGAGAGCTTCTCTCTAACCACCCCCCCTTCGCCCCCCACAGGAAAGGTTCTTGGGCTTTCTCCTAGAAGAAGCCCCTGAATGCAGAAGGCAACTAATAGGATGCAATAGGGGCCAGGAAGAAAAGTTTACATTAAGATTCAAAGAGGTACTAATCAGTAGTTCTACACCCTTAAGTTCTAGTTCTGAATTGCAGTGCTTACCTTGTCTTCACCTCGAGGTAGAGTCCAACAGAGCAGAACAACCCAGTAGACACTTTGTAAAACAGTAGCATGAGTCTGAATTAGCTTCAGAGCTGGCTAGGAAGTTAGTAAATATGGAAGCAATTATCTCTTCGTCGCTGCACCCTGAAAGTTATTTGGAACTTGGAATTTGGGGATTTATGAAGATGAGAAGTTTTAGGGAAGATGACATTATTAGTAAAGGGAATTCTTTCACCTAGGAGTAACAATGAAGTCACAGATCCAGTGGCTGTCTCTGTGACGCAGACCCCTAACCATAGAAAGTTGGGACATAGAGTGGAAAATGGTAATGTATTGTGGAGAGTGTCACTGTTTCCTCTGCCAAGGCTCCCATAGTAATGTAGGATGGATATATACACATGAGGAATTGGAGTTACCTCATCTGTTGGATTTTAAGTGTTGTGAGGGAAAGAGCTATGCCTTTATCTAAAGATCTTTGCTTCCTCTATGGTGCCCTGCATGGAATAGATGCCTGTAAATATCTATTGAGTGAATAAAGAATGTGAAGAAATGCTTCAAGTCAAGGATTGTAGAAATGATAGAAATGATAGGACACATTGTCTAAGTTACTTCTGTTTTATTGAAAGGTAGGGGTGGCATGAAATGAAAGCCTCCTCTCAAATCAGCTTAGTTTCTTATTAATAAAAAATAAAGGGTCCCATTTATCAATTTTTAAAAATGGGAACAACTTATTGAAATATATTTGGAATTGGTGGGAATATTAAAGTATCATTGTAGGAAACAGATGCAGATGTTACTGTTGTTTCCCCTCCACCTTCCTAAAAAGGATCTTTATAGGATGTTCATTATCTAACTCTGTGCAACATTCTTCAGGTACCTTCTTTTGAAGTCCAGTTCACAATGATCTTTCTGAATTCTTAGCACTTAGTTTACATGCCACTCATTGGGCAATTTAATCAGGTGTTCCCTTCTGACAATCCTTGTGCTTTGGTCTTAGGTCGTTGATGAACATTTGTCCTGGGTCTTAATTTTCTTGTGTTTTAAGTGTTGCCTTCCCACCTGGATTGTGAGGCCAAAGGCTATGTGTTATGCTTCAATGTACATGTATACTTCTTCATACATCAAGAACAGTACCCTGCACATATTAGGAGCTAAATATATATTTTTGGATTATTCATCTTGATTTTGAGTTCCCAATGATTTGAAAGTCTTAATCATTACAGAAGTTGGCAAGAACAATCAGAATTCAAATGTATGTGTATAATTATTCATTGCCCAAAGAAGCATTGTGCTTCTTTGATATATCACGTAGTACAGTGCCTCATACATAGTAGGTGCTTAATAAATGCTTGTTGACTTGAAATGGGGTAGATTTAGCTGAAGGCAAAAGAAAATGCCAAAGGTCTTTTTGACTTTAGGGAAAAATGATACTTTTTGCCCTTTAAAATACACAACTAATGGAGAATGAAATAATTTGTCATTTCCCCATCCTAGCAGACATCTCTGAACCTTTGTGATTTAGTAGTTAAGATCTAGGAAGTTGCTTGAGGCATGTAGAGATTAAGTGACACACAGCCAGTATCAGAGATAGGATTTGAACTCAGCTCTTTTCAGTGCCAAGATCAGTACTCTATTGCTTCCCAGGGGAAGAAAATCACAAAGCTAATCAGTGATGGACAATAACCAACTAAGTTCTTGTCCAGGTATTTACTAGTCTAGTGGGGAAGTCTTAGTGTGTTGACCTGTGGTGCAGGCTATCTCTACCTAACAAACAAGTCAAAATCCAAAATGTAATATGTAAATTGGCTTTTTACCAGTTGGAATGTGTTTTTTCATAAAAATAATGTTATAAAATGTGTTTACATTCTTGGGTAACACACACACAAATCTATGCAACCCATTTCAATACTTTATGAAATCATGATTTAGTCAAAGAATGAACAAATAACCCTTCTCGACTTAGTAGTCTTCATGAATTGCCTTAGTAGACAGTCTTGTTATGAGTTGTCATAGCAGAAGGAAGTTACCACAACTAGCATTTAAATAGTGCCTACTATATGCCAGGCACTTTGCTAAGTGGTCTATAGATAGTGTCTCATTTGATCCTTAGAGTAACCTTGGGAGATAGGTGTTATTATTATTATAATTTTACATTTGAGGAAATTGAGATAAATAGAGGTGAAGTGACATGCCCAGGATCATACAGCTAGTGTGTGTGAGGCTGGATTTGAGCTTGGATCTTCCTGAATCCAGGCCTGTTGCTTTCTCCATTGTGCCACCAAGTTGGTAGTCAAACTTCTAATGATGAGTCCCTCCAAACTTAGCTCAGCTTCTTTTCAAACTTTTCGTAGTTTGTTGTTAAGTCTGAGCCAAAGTCTTTCTAATTTGGGAGGATCTACCAGAGATTGTATTTCCCTTTAAAAGTCCAAGTTGTTTCCATGGCACTGTGAGGCATTACTTACAGTAGGATCTTACTAGAGTCAGTCAGCTTGCATTTATTAAGCACCTACTGTATGTCCACGCTGAGCAAAGTATGGCAAAAAACAGCCCTTGCTTTCAAGAAGCTCCTGGTCTTATGGGAGAGACAACATGCAAACACTTATGTACAAATGATATATACAGGATATTTTGGAAATAATATTAGAGGGAAGGCGCTGAGATTAAAGAGGATTGGGCAAGGTTCTTATAAAGAGTGAGTCTTTAGCTGAGACTTGAAAAAAAGTTAGGAGGTAGAAATGAGGAGAGAGAGTGAGCACAGCCATTGAAAATACTACCAGTGAAAACACACGAGAGTTGGAATGTCTTGTTCAAAAAACAGCCACAAGGTCAGTGTCACCAGTTTCAGCAAGGCTGGAAAGGTTGCGAGGGACCAAGTTATAAAGGGTTTTGAAAGCCAACAGGATTTTATATTTGATGCTCCAAGGTAATAGGGAGCCACTGGAATTTGTTGAACTGGTAAGGTGATAGGGTTAGACCTATGTTTCGACAGCTAAGTGGAAAAAATGTAGAAAACAATACTGTTGAACTATTAGCATTTAAAAGAGAAAAATTACCTTAAATTTCATAAATATGGATTTTATTTTTTACTTCAACATTGCTTTTTAAAATTTTGAGTTCCAAATTTTCTCTCTACTTCCAGTCCCTTCTCCACTAAAAATGGTTTTTATATTGAATGCTGGTGCTTAAGGAAAAGTAGCTTTAGTTAGAAGGGAAAGTAGATGGAGACTAATTCTTCAGAGATTCTGAAGGGCTTTAGATGTCAATGGCACTGATTCTAGATTATGCATAATTCACTTCAGCATTGATGGCTTCCTTTTCCTTGGTACAGGTATATCTCCAGCACTCATCACCAGTCCTACACTCAGCAACCATGCTTAAGGTCCTTTTTTGTCTCATAAATGGAGTAAGGAGAGGTAGAGTTTTCTCTCATGCAACTGGACAAGAGTTGGAAGAAAGTGGGGGGAAGGATATAGGAAAGAAGAGGATTATAGAGATCGTGGGTATGTATATGAGAAAGCGCTTACCTGGAGTGTCATTTTTGTTGTTCAGTTGTTTCATTTGTGTCCAACTCTTCATGAATCCATTTTGGGATTTTCTTGGCAAAGATAGATACTAGAGTGGTTTGCCATTTCCTTCTCCAGTTCATTTTTACAGATGAGGAACTGAGGCAAACAGAGTTAAGTGATTTGCCCAGGGTCACACAGCTAGTAAGTGTCTGAAGCCTGATTTGAACTCAGGAAGAGATGCCTTCTTGATTCCAAGCCAAATTCTCTATCCACTGGGCCGCCTGGCTGCCCCATAAGTTATTTATAAGCTGTCATAAATAACTTATTGATATGAGTGAGAAGAAAAGGGTGAGGCTACTCTGTGTAGACATAAAATAAATAGAAAGTAAAGAAGGGAAGTGGTATGTCAGATTCTCCTTCACCAACTACTTGGTGATGTTGTTGGCCCAATACATTTTGGAGCAGGTAGAATGGAGTGGTGGGGACAAATGAGGCACAGTACAACCAGGCTTGTGTGCACATGCGCATGGTGGAGCGCATATATATATATATATATATATATATATATATATATATATATATA
>NW_020948983.1:29206687-29221396 GCF_900497805.2 Vombatus ursinus | reverse complement strand
ACACACACACACACACACACACACACATAATTACAAGTTATAAATATCTTCATAGAACTATTTGTAATGACCATCTGGGTTGAGAAGAAAGATAGCCTATCTTATCTCCCGAATAGATTATAAGCTCCACAAGGGCAGGGATTTTGTCTCATCCAAACTTTGTGTCTCCTACTACTCTATTCTTTGTGTATGATCATCATTTAATAAATTTTTGTTAAATTGAATGTGCTTTTTCATCATTTGGAGAATGATGAAGGAGTAAAGGAATATGAAGAGGATGTGGAGAAATATTGTGGTTGGGTAGACAATGCATTAGTTTGAGATCAGTGAGTAGGGGTAGAGAAAACAAAAATATCTTAACCCCGGGTAGAGGATGTTGTCTGTTCAAAAGGGTCATTTTTGTAAACCCAAGGTTTGTTTTTTTCTCTTTTACTTTGTATTTTGTCTTCCTAAAACAAATCAGCCTCATTTGGTATTCTAGATAGTATTGTTGCCCGAGTCTACACTCTGCAAAAACAATAAATACAAAGTTTAAAAAAATTTCATCATCATCTAGCTGTTTCCCCATGTTTTTACATGCTCTGTTGTGCTCATGTTTCAAAACATATGTGGTAGGTAATGTCAGGCACTGATCCCGAACCCCTGCCATACTCAGACACAATGAGGAGGATTAAGAATGGGATTTCAATCTTACCTTTGAAGTTTTCAGCTTTTATCAGTCTATGTCAGAACCTTAACATTATTTAGAAGGAGCTAATGTTATTGTCTGTGAACTGGTCTCAGCTTCATACCTGCCACTGTCAAGCCCCATGAGAGAGCTTCATGGTGCCCATGGGCTGATGCCTGACTTTTTTATGGAAGGGTTTTCATGACTGAGGTTTCTTTGTACTTTTGAGGTCTATAGTTTTCTCCTGAGCCTGGAAAGAACTTGCCTCCCTCTCCTCCTAGTATGTCTAGGGGTTCTTCTGGGAGGAGTCTCACTTTAATTAAGAGTGTAAAAGTTTGTCCCTTGAACTCTCCCCCCTTAAAAAAAAAGTGTCTGACAGAACTAGCTGTACTCTTTTTTTTTGTTAATTTTATTTTATTTCTCAATTAACACAAATTCTCTCCCCCGCGTCTACCTCCCCCATTGGAAAAAAGAAAAACAAAACCCTTGCAACAAATACAGTCAAGCAAAACAGATTCCCACGTTGGTCATGTTCAAAAAATATATGGTTCATTCTGCACCTTGAGTCCATCACCCCTGTCCAGAGGTAGCTTTCAGGATATGATATCTATTTCCCCTCTTTGTCATATAGAGAAATACTCTGTGTAGAGGAGGAAACTGGAGGTGCTGGCCATACACGATACTTGGCTATAATTTATAGGATCTAAAACTCTGGATCCTGTAAAATACAGCCAGGTATAATATTATGGCTTCTTCCCTGGGGAAGCATTTAATGTCTTTGAGAGATATCAAATCATCAAGAACCACCTGCTCTCTCATGCAGTGTCATATTTATTTCTTAAGTTGTAGTCATCATTTCTTAAGTGAAGAGGAAAAAGGGAGTGTTTTAGCTCTGGGTTCCACTTACTCTAAAAATGAATGTTCTGACTGGTGTGAAAATCTCAAGATCTGTGTGGTATACTTTTTATGTCCACACTGTACTCATAGGAGTGCTTGATCTTTTTGTTAAAAATATTTGCTCTCTACCCTCTTCCATTTTTTATGGAAGTGATTCGAAAAAAACTCTATAAAGCACACTACAGCAATAAGGTTTGTGCCCTTTTGGGCCTCTATTGGAGACACTTAGTATATGTTTCTTGAATTAATTGGTTAATTCATTAATTTTGAAATGTGTTAGGTCTTAAAAACTTTGCCTTTGACTATGAAGAAAACTGGAGTAATTTATATCTCCTTCTTTCCTTCCTTTTCTTTTCCTGTTGAATAATTAAGGTCCTGCCCAGTGGCATTTTTTCCTTCAATGACGTACAGAGCATCTCTCTACCCAAAGTTTTATTTTTGAAAAATTGTATGATTTAAGTACTCTTAATGCCTTCCCCTAGTGTTCCACTCCATAATCTTATTGTGTTCTATCTCATTATCCTAAAAAACTTCTGTATAATAACAGCCAAGTTCTTTTGTTTCAGTTAAGAGTTTGTCAGCATTTCTCTTAGAAACTCCTATTTTCAAGCCTTTATACCTTAGTTGTAAAAAAAATATCTTTCCAGACAGCCACTTAGATTACCAGATCTCAGCCCATGAGCTCAACTTCCCGCCCTTCTTAATCCACTTCTTTCTTTTCTTTTCTTTCTCTTTTTTCTTGTAAAGCAAGTTGTTCCATTCTAACATGACTATAAAGTTTCATTTTTGTTCCTAAGCACCCCGAGACTTCTCTTGGCTCCCCATCTCCACAAATGACAGTTTGCTTTAGCCACTGGTTGACAAGCATGCACTGGAAAGATGTGTGTTACTTGGGTTTTTTGTGTTGTTGTTTCTTCAGTGGAAATTTCCTGAGGATTTGACTCTCTTCGGGTGGGCTTTGAGGCTGCCTCCCTCCTTCCATGCCTATTCCTCCTCCACTCTCTTAGGTCCCTGGCCCTCACCTTCCTTATGCTGGTCATAGCCTTCCTCCTTGAATACCCAGCTGCTGCACTAGGAACTTTTTTTTTTTTTAAAGCCCCTTTTCATAGTCCTTTGATTCCTTTTGGCTGAAAACTAATTCCTAGTCTTTAAAAATGTCCATGGATGTTTTTAGGATGTATCTTTTCGATTGTGTCGTCTCTGGGAATAACTCTCTAGGGGTAGGACAAAGAGCCCCCAGCACAGGCTTGTGGGCTAAGCCCGACTACCCAGGACTTTATTATCTATAGAACAATCTCCAGATGGTACACCAAAGATTCCTCCAGGTTTTGTTTTGTTTTGTTTTAGTGGGTTGGCAATGTGGGATAATAGCCAGTTTTTCCATAATTCCCTTTGCTCTAATTATGTCTCAGATCAGAGGGGCTGAATCAAAATACTTTTCCTTCTTTACCTGTTCAAACTTCAGGACAGTGTTGCTCTTGTAGTAACTATCTTTCTCCACACTCACCTGTGGAGGCCCACAGCTATTGCCTAGATTTGGCCCTTAGCTATGGCAAAGGAGAGAGAATGATTTCAGAACATTATAGGAAACTTGAAGGTCCAAATGTTCTTTGGAGTGAACACTTACAAAGCCAAAAGTAAACCCCTTGGCCTTCCCAGGAGACCATTAGAAATGCTTTGCCTTTCCCCCGTTAGAAGCTGGCCAGTGATGTGGCCTGGATCGCTTTGTGCTTGGGGAGAGGGATTTAAACAATTCCTTCTCTCCTTTAGGCTTAACAGCTTTCTAGGTTGTGACTCCCTCCCTCCCCCCCAGCCTGCATTGGGGAAGACCCTTTGCTCAGAATGGGTCATTGTGCCATATACCCCTTGCATCCTGTATTTCTAGGCAAGCTAAGTCAGAGGAGGGGAGGAAGGGGTGATAGAATTACCAAAGGAATAACACTTGCTTGTTCTAAATTTATCTTTCCTGTTCTTCGTTCTCTCCCTCTTCCTTTCCCTCCCTCCCTTCCGTCCACCCTTCCTCTTTTTTATCTCCCGTTATAAGAGAGTGGCCTTTCTTACTTGGCTGTTAGCAAAGGTTTTGGAGAACCTCTTCCCCTTTTCTGTGCTCTACTATGACTTAGTTTATTCTCCCAATTGAGGCAATGGGTATTTTCCTCTTTTCATAAACCAAGCTCAGTTTCTTTCTCAGTGGTGGGGAACAGGAAGAGCAGGAATCCACCTTCCCTGTTTTGTCTTTCCACCTCTCCTGAATTTCCTTTCAAGTTGTTTTTCTCCTATCTCCTTCCTCTATCTCTCATACCTGGGAGCTAGGGAGTTTGGTGCTTCTTTCCTTCCCTCTGGAGGTGGAGAGGTGACTCTTCTTAAGGGGGAGTATTTCCATGTGAATAGTCTCCCCTCCAAAGACTCAGTATGCCAGCTGCTATATGGATATTGGGTTGTTTTTTTTTAAACCCTTGAGATTAGGAACGTTTCATTTTATATGAACCTAACTGACTAACAGCACTGGAAATAAAAGGAGCAGGTTGGAGGAGGGAGGTTGGATGTTTTCCCTTGGGGTGGTCTTTGTTTAAAATTTAATATGCTCTTCCTTTCTCTCAAAGAGCTAAAGATGGATTCTAGCTCCTTTGTCATTTAGACATTTTATCTGTCTGGTGGTTGAGCTCTGTTATCTTCTCGTCTCTCCCTGTCTTTTCCCTAATGCATTGTTCTACTATGAACCCTCCCCCAAACATTTTCCCCCAATATTTGTGACAACCAGTTCCTGCACACCTGCATCTTAAGCTATATATGCAGCTTGTTGGTTCATACCTTACCCAACTGACACCCAACTGTAACTTGCACTGTCCAGTTATGTCTCATGGTGATCTAAGCCACAGCCAGCTTCCAGGTCAGAGCTTTGATGTCTTAAAAGTTTGGAGGAAGAATCAGGATTGAGAGGGTTGTGGTGTTAGGGAGATGTTTTCAGCTTCTGAGCAGGCCAAGAGACTAAAACTTCACTGCAGCGGAAATCGCCACTTCTGATCTATTGAATGAAGTCTTGGACTTCTGGAAATTTCTCATCAAAGAGGAACTTTCACAGCCATGCCTTGGGTTTATGACACAAGGCTCTGGCTCAAACAGAATAATATTACCCATTCTCTCCTTCTCCTTTGTGGGCAGGAGCAAATTGAAAGACTTGTTTATGCCCAGCATATCTGGCCCTGACAAGTCATGTCTCTCCTTCAAGACATGGGCAAGCCTCTTTTGCCTCACCATCCAGTAAACTTCTAAAGGCCATCTAACTAGGGATGTGTTGAACCTCAGTGTCAAATCATGAACTCCTTTCTCACAGTAGCATCTTTCTGCCAGGCTGTAGAGTTGTATTTGCTCTTAAATCTGTGTGATCATACGATTTCGAGCATGGAATCCAAACCCCTCATTTTACAGATGAGGAAACTTCCAAGAGACACTTGTAGACATGAGGGCTGGAGGAAACTTTGGAGTAGCAGATGTCAACTTCTTGGTTGATTTCCTTCTCATTTTACCTAACTCTTCTGATTGGAACCAGCTGTTTGCAGAGAAAATTTATGACAGTGCATTTTCTATGCTTGATTTTATTTCATAATAATCTCTGAATTACAGCACCAAAATAATTATTTCCATGGTGTCACTTGTTCTAGATATGCATTTGATTTCCCCCTGCCCCCCAGACATTGTTAATATAGAGACCTCTCTTGAGATGTTGCATTATACCAAAAAGCCTTAGTAGCTAGACTCTTCCTCCTAGCAAGTAAAAAGGACTTTATAAAATGAGAAGCTCAAAGCAGCAAAAGTAGACAGATTTCTTTGAATTATAAATAAAAATGAGAATTAAAGATATCCTTTCTTCACTAGTAAGGATGGACCAAATCATTTAATGGATAACCCTTTACAAATGATTTTTTTTTTTTTAACAGGCTGATAGAGGAGTGTCGGGGCCTGGAGTCAGAAAGACCTGAGTTCAAGTTTGGCCTCAGACACACACCAGCTGTGTGACACTGGGCAAGTCACTTAACCTCTGTTGCCTTCATTTTCTCAACTGTAAAATGGGGAGAATAGCATCTACTTCACAGGATTATTGTGAGGGTCAAATAAGATACTATGTGTAAAATGATAGCATGATGCCTGGTACATAGTAGGTGCTATATCAGTTCTTGTTCCCTTCTCCCTCCTGAATTACCCTCCAGATGATAAATCTGATGACTGAATCTTCTTGGGTCCTTTATCATTTCAGAGATTCAGTTGGGTGCTTATACATTGATTGCTTAGAGAAGAAGGAAGGAAGGCCTAACTTATAGGAGACAGCTGATTTGAAAGTAAAAATAATTGAATTTAGCTTCAGAATTCATTGAGAGCAGCTGGCAGCATTCTCACCAGATGTGCCTGTCCTGTGTTCTGTCCAAAGCAGGAGAGGCAAATTTATACAGAAAGTGAGCGTATATTGCCTTAGTTTCTCAGTATCATCAGAGAGAGTCAGCAAGTTGTCCTTGAAAGTATTTTGGATTTGGTTGGAGTTGAGAGTGAAGTTCGAATTCAGATTCTGCTACTTAGAACCCTCAGGTACATAAATTTGGGCAGTAACTTCCTCTTTCTAGTTCTCAGTTCCTTCTCCTGTAAACTGAGGTAATTGGATCAGCTGACTTCTGAAGAGCCAGTTGCAAACCGGCAGTGCCTCTGTTATCAGCCTCCCCTGATACATGTACCCACTTCACTACCATGTGGTATGTCAGAGCTGCGTCATCCTTTGTATCCTGAGAAGGCACAGTATGCTTAATAAATTTGAAAAATAATTTTCCCACCAGCCAGATAAGTTCATTCCCTTCATGTGATGAGCATCTGACTTTTGGAGCTGTTTATTTCCTCTGACTCAGTGAGGTCAGGGCACTCTTTGGTGTGTGGTCTGGGGCTCTTTAATGGCTCAGAAGAGATTTTTGATGACCCACATTATTCCCCTTCTCCCTTCTGTATCTATGTGTCTGCGTGCCCTTCCTCTCTGATATTCATAGATGAGTACCGTCAAAGGATCTGGGTCACAGAAAATGGGTAGATAATATAAAAAAAGGAGAGGACTCAAGGTAACTCTCTTTTTCAGAAACTTGCCCCTCATAGTGATCAAATTCAAATGTAAGAAATATCTAGTTGTAGTTGCACAGCCTATGAATATGTAAAGCATATGCAAATCATATGCAAATAAACTGATGATCCTCCCAAATACCTTATTTCACATACCTATCTGAATATTATTCCTGAGAAAATTCTGGAAGAGACTTCTGGTCTAGAAATTCTGACTTGAATCTTGAAAATATTCCAAGGTGAAAATACAACAAATAAAATATTTATATATTTTGATCATGGTAGTTGATCTCTGACACTAGAACCACTGACTGGAATTTGAAGGAACTAGTGGCATTCTACTACTTTCTACCACATTTTTTTCTCTTCCACTTCATCCTTCTACTTTTCTTTCTGTCCCTTGCATATGACTTCCTGGCACCCACTAATTAACCCTGCTGCTCTTACTTAAGATGAGGGAGACTGTTAACTCCTTTGCCAGATCATCTCTGGAGGATTGCTCAAATAGTGAGTTAATTGTCATAGATGCTAGTAGGGTGGCATTTTAAAAACATGACCACTTAACATTAGCAGGTATATTCCTCAGCAGTACTACTGATGTTCCAGGTAACAAGCAATTAGCATACTGTCAAAACCAAAATTTAATAAACACGTTCAAGGTTCTCAAGGTTGAAAATGTGGGACTTTGCTAGAGCCCCATTGGCAACAGTGGCATCTGGGGCCATCTCTAGTCATCCTGATCTGTATCTTGCTACTGGACCCAGATGGCTCTGGAGGAGAGAGTGAGGCTGGTGACTTTGCACAGCCCTCTCACATAAATCCAATCTGTCCATAAGTCATGGCATCACCTTCCTGATGTTATGGTCCTCTTCGAGAACGAAGGACAAATAACAACATTAATAATGGCAGACCACAGATTAAAAGTAAAATTCCTTGCTTGGGTCATAGAAGATATATTAGGTTCATAGGCTTATAAAATATATAAAGAGGAAGAAACACGTACCAGAATTGGGTAGTTACAGTAGTTGAATCAGAACCAGAATGTTATGATTTTTTTAGTTGACCATTTTCTAATGCAACTAATGTTTGCCCTTCAATGAAAACTAAGCTGCCTTTTTTGTTAGCAGAGATAATGCTTCTTTTAAGAGTATGATGTACTAGTGAGAAGAGATGTGAGAGAAACTACTATAGGAGTTGTCTGCAAAAATTTTTCCAGGATATTTTTTAGTAAAGGACCTTTCTTATTGCTGTGCATGGTCCCCAAGGAAGACCTATTAAAATAGAATGATAGATGTGGGTGTTTGGGGTTTTATGTTTTTCATTTTAAAATAAGGGTTTATTTTTGTATTCTTTTCTTCAAGTTCTGATACTACTATTGGTCTGATTCTGATTGGCTTCGCTCTCACTGTTTTCACATCCTTCCCAGTGGGGCTTCATTGGCAAGTTCACCTTGGCAAGTGGAATGTTGAAGGATCACATAGATATTTTTAGAATGATTCAACAGGGCATCTTTAACTGTTGTCAGGTTGGCCAAACAGACAAGCTGAAAAAGTGAAAAGTACCTTGCAAACATTTCCATGAACCTCCATCAAAGTTCATTTTCATTGAGAAAGCTCATAATATGGGGATGGGTGAGAAGTGACCTATTGAAATCTGCAAAGAATTTGGTTCTGCCAAACTACCCTATAAGAGATTTAGACTTCATATGTTTTATGGCCTATTTGTATATAGGCCAGAGAAGCACTTTGAACACCTTAGTTGTGATCTGAGCAAAGTAAAATAAACAAATTCCTGCCCAAATGAGGACTTGTTCAGTGCTTTTCTTTGTTTTGATCATCAAAGTAAAGTTCTCAAAGGCTGCATATCTCATAAGTACAAATGTATTAAAGTCAGAGTTGATTTGACATTTTTTAGCCAGAGTGGAAAGAGCTGCCTGAGCTAGAGCTATTGGGTGTGTTTTTTCCCTGTTTGGTCACTAAGTAACTACATGAGCTTAGGCAAGTCACTTGACCCTTCATGTCCTCTATAAAATGACAGGGTTCCAAATAATCTCCAAAGTCTCTTTCAGCCCTAAGATGATATAAGTATTTATTCTAGCAGTTTTTGTTCAAATGGTGTAGACATTTGGATTGGTTGTGAATGACTCTGAATGAGTTTTCATACTCTAGTCCATCTGGCAGTTCCCATATAAAACTAGATAATGGCACAGAGGCACATTTCTAGACGACAAACATTTTAGCCTAAAAAAAAATCAAACTGGTTATATGGTATAATGCCAAAAAAAGTTGATTGAAATTTCTGCTTCCAAACTAGTGGTTTTAGCCTTATAGAGAGAGTTCAGTTTAAGGAGTTTATTTGATAATGGTGTTGTTTTCCTGGTCTTGAGAAGAACTTTGCCCATTATGAGCAAGGGAAGTAGAAAAACTTCCTATGCTTACAATATTATCTATTTTAGAGTGCCTGCTTAGAGGAAACTTACCTCTGGGAAGGAACTGACTGGAAAAAAAGGACATTTAAGCTGTTTATATGATTTGACCTTTTCTTGGATCTCTGATCAAAGTGAATACACCCTACATTAGTGCCTATCAATCTATCCATCCACAACTTCTCATCCTTTGTTTCTTGTCTTTGTCCTTTTATAAATCACCTAAAATATAGGCTCTCCCTCCCTCCCAAACATGCTTGAGAACTTTCTCTGTTGGTGTTTTTTTAGTATGGCTATTATAATATCAGATATTTTATTGTGGAGACCAACGTAGTAAGAGTTATCCTCTCTTCTTTACACGTGACACAGGGCTGGCCCACCTCCTTTTCTCATCATGTGTATCTTGGCATCTTTTACAGGATTTGTCAGATCAAGCAAACCTTGATCTTGACCTTTTTTTTTTTTTTTAAAATAAGACTTGTGATTTTTTGGGGATAGGGAACTACCACTAAGGAAGCTGCCTCTAACAATGCCCATCAGCAGCTGCTCTGAAATTTATAGTTTTTAGAGAGTTCCCTGGGCGAGGGGTATTGAGAGGCTAGATTGAATGTCTTGCCCAGGATCACACAGTCCAGTTTAGAGGTAGAATTTGAACTCAGGGCTATCATGACTGTGAGGTTAGCTCCCTTTCCACCACTTCAAATTTCTACCTCTTGGGAATCCACAGTAATAAGGTCAGCTTCTTTTGGGCTGGTCATTAAAAGAGGTAATGGCTGTGCTGGAGTACATGGTATGATCAGGTTGAAACACTTAGGTAGCTTTCAGATCACACTGGAAGTGATTTGAGTCTTTTTTTTTTTTCAAACTTTAACCAGAAAATATTTAATCTGATTAATAGTAAGAACTTAAATTTACTTTCAATCTGAAGAACTCACACAGTATTAATAAGTACTTAATGAGTGAAAAATACACACTAAGTCCGGTATTTGCAAATTCTTTTAAAAATCTGCTCTGTGGGGCATAGCAAGCATATGTTTAGCTAAATGTGAATTGAATAGATATTTAGGGAAGACACAAATAAGATTTTTTCCCCTTATTTTTGTCTCTTTTGTAGGGAGCCAGGCAAAAAACTAAATGCAAAATTACATTTTGGAAATATTAGAAAATTACAAAATTAAGGCTCTCCTAGCTATGATAATTAATATTTCAATTAACTAGAAATAGAAAATTCTTCATTAATGGCTCCTTAATTTATACGGTACCATTTGAGGCTGCAGTTCTCATAATAACTTTGTAGTCTCTGGATTTGAAGTTTGTTGAAAGTTGGCAAAAGTTGTAAAGATTCATGTGGTTTAAAAAAACAACAACATAAAATGGACAGCAAAAGTAGTTGTGGGAAAGGAAGAAAGAAACTAACCCATCAATCAATGAGTGAAAACCCTAGTCAGGGAAAATTAGAGCTGAAAGGAGACTCCAGAGGTCATTTAGTTCATTCCCCCGCAACTAAGCAAACCTCAACTTTAATTACAGTGACCATATTTCTCAGCCAAAAATAGGGACACATGGTCTGATAAAAGGATATTCTTTTTACAAAGCCTTATTAAGAACACTTTAAAAAAAAGCAGAAAAAAAAACGGAAAAAAGTGCTGGCCTGAATTTCCCATCACATATGGTTGCCTTAGCTTTAAGCCATTTCATACACAGGGGGAAAATGATATTATTATAGTTAAATAGGTATAAATCTAGTTTTTTTCCTAATCTGTTTCTCAGTGCCCTTTGGTTACATTGATCATATTTTCCTAACCAAAAATTGAGACCCAGGACCAATTATCTTTGCTTCGTTGCCCCATTTGCATGGACTTTTATTTTAGGTCACCCAGCTTGTTCCTTGCAAGCTTTACAGCTAAAAAAAAACAAACAAAAACTTCACTACCAATTGTCTTCACAGCTGTGCAGCAAGCAGTACATATATACATACTTTGAATATCAGAAGTGGATGAGAATTGAGGGAAGGAACATAGGGGATATATAATGTTGGCTAATATGTGCAAGTTTTCATGAGTAATCTTTGTGTTTCTTCAGCCAGTGACTCTTAATGGAGTTAGTACAATGTGTTTGTAGTCAAAGAACCAGACTTCAACTTGAACCCTTTTATTTCTGTGATCTTGAGTGTATCGCTTTACCGTACTGGGCTTTAGCTTCCTGTTGTAAAATAATTGAAGAGGTTGGATTAGTTGACCTGTGGTATCCCTTCTGATTCAAAATACAGTATCCTGTGATCTTTGCGATTTCTTAATCTTGTGATTACACATTTTTATTGTAATGTTTAATAAATTGATTCATTTGATTATTATTTACCAAAATATTGGAATTCCTAGGACATTTCAGTAGTTTATGGCAACAGCAGACTATGATTTAAAGTCAGGACTATCTCTAGTTTTTCTTCTAAATGTAATTGTTCACAAAAGTAAAGATTGTGGTTTATGGGGGGAATATTGTGGTGGTGAGTTTACCTAGAGTATTTGCCTCTAAGCCCTGAATTGCCTATGTACAATTGCATAGCCATTGTGTCCATGCATTGTATACTGCCCATGTAGGATTTATTGGCAAGAGGACTTTCAAGAAATAGCCATAAGATTCCCTACATATTTTAAACAAGAATTACTGTTGTTAACCTAGTCATCTAGTTCATTTTTCTGCACCTAGGCAATTGGACAATTGGAGAATTAGCAAAATAATGAAACAAAGGAAAGCAGAAAGTGTAATGATAAAATTAAAAAAAGAAAACAATAAAATGGAAAATGAGAAAAAAGTCCTAGTAATAAAACGAGAAGTGGGTTTTTGGAAAATAAGCCATTGCCAAGCTTTAACAAACAAAAAAGAACAAACAAATAAGCAAACTATTGAAGAGTTGACTATACATATGAAAGGAATTAAGAAAATTAAATAGGATAACTGAATTCTGATAAATCAAGGAACTTCAGGATAATGGATGAATAGTCACAAAAATATAAAACACCCAAACTGATACAGAAGGAGATAATTAAATTAATAGGCTAATTTTAGGGGAAAATTAGGCAAGACATTAAAAAAAAAAGGAATCTGATCCCTTCAGCTTCATAGGAGAATTTTTAAACTTTTCGAAATCAAATAATTGCTATACTACATAGCCTGTTTATGAATTTAGAAAAATAGGATATGCTACCTGATTCTATTTATGAAGCAAATATGGTGTTCAAGCTTTAAAACCTGGTCAAGAGAGCACCAAAAAGGAAAGTTATAGATAGCTCTTACATCTGATAGGCACAAAAACATTTAATAAAATGTTAACAAATAGAACGTGATGAATTTAAAAATTATTCACGAACAAGTTACATTTATACAAGGCTTTAATGTTTGAAAAGCAACATAAAATAGCATACCAGTGAGAAAAATATTAAAATTATATGATGATTTAAACATATGCAGAAAAGGTGATTGATTAGTAAAATACAGTACCATTCATGATTTTAAAAAAAATTAAAAATAGCAATAGAGCATTTTTTTCATAACATTACAGAGAGCATATGCCTGACATCAAGAGCTGACATTATTGACCTGTGCACCTTGTCTTGGCAAGAACAGAACTCTTAACTCATTCAGGCTTCTCAAGGGAAAAAAAAAAGGCCAAGGAGACCTGGAAAGATATAACTTCTCAGACCCTGGAGGGGTAACAAAACGCTTTTTGTTGTGAACAAAGACTTTCAGGAAAGGTTGTAGTCTAAAACTCAGGAATGTCTAATGTACTGTTTCCAAAAAATCAAGCTCAATTAAAAAAAACCAAACCTGACATTATATTTAATGGAGAAATATTGGAAGCCTTCCCACTAAAAATAGGTACAAAATAGAAGGGTGTCCACTCCTACCACTTATTTGATATTAGAACATCAAAGGGATAAACTTTGATAATAGGTTAATACAATTCTATTTCCAAATAGTTATGTAAGATATAACCATTGCTTATATATCATGTATCTAGGAAATCCAGGAGACTCAAAACAATGAGACAAGTAAATTTAACAAGGTATCATATTTAAGATAAAGTCACCAAAATCACCCTCATTCTATACTTGCCAGTATGTAGGATAAGAGTTTATTTTTAAAAATACTTACTGCAACAATCAAATATTAAATATTTGGGTATTAATTTACTAGGAAATACAAGTGTTTTATTAAGATAGTTACAAAGTTGTCATGACAAAAAAGAAAAACTGATTAGAGTGATAGCCCTCACAGAGAGATAAAACAAATGATGTCAATACTAAACAAATTAAAGATTTAATGTAATATAATGACGATTGTTACTATTAAAGTTAAGTAGTAGTAGTAGAAGTAAGTAGATAGACGGTATGTCTTGAAGTTAAAGTTCTGCTTCTGATTTGACTGAGTGATCTTGGCCAGTCAGTTAACCTCTAAGGGCCACGGGCCCTACAATTAGAAGTTCTAGAACAGTTGCAGATCTACTTGAAAAGGAGTTTCCTTGTAAAATTATATATTTAGGACACCCCGCCCCCCAAAAAAGGATTATTACATAACTATATAAAATGAAACTATTTATGTGAGGGGAAAGTGGGCAAGAATATAAAAAAGTACTTTGGAAAAAAAAGAAAAGCTTTGCCAGACTTGAAAACATTCTACAAAATAGTAGTTATCAAAACTATCTGATTTTGGCCAAAAAACCTTTTCTGATAGATGGAGATGGGAAAATAGAGATCCCCAACCAGAGCCAGGTCCATACAAAAGGTTCGTGTCTCAAAACCTTCCAATAATTCTAAAACCTAGAAAAAGAATCATTGTTTAATAAATGTTGATGGAAGAAATTGATTGAAATATGGCCAAATACAAGTTGAGATTAAATTCATACCTCATGTATTGCAGAAAAATCTCCAAATGGATCATCTTGTTAAACATAATGAGAAAAAAATCATTAAAATGTTAGAAGAAAAAAGTAGTAATATATTTATCACATGCAAAGAGGAAAATACATTCTTTATCAAACAAATAGAAGAAATTAAGATGAATTTTGATTAAAAAGAAAAAGAGATTCTCTAGAACAAAAAAGAGTAGAATCCAGGTAAAAAGAAAATTGATTAGAGGGAAAACCTTCATGATAAATTTATCAGTCAAAAAACCTTATATGCAGAATTTGCAAAGAGCTGATTCAAATTCAAAACGGCAATATCTAGTCTCTAATGGTCAAGGGATTTGAATAGATAATTTACAAAAGAATAAATACAAATTGTAAATAATCATATGAAATAATGTTCAACTTCACTAACAAATGTAAATTAGAAAGATTTTGAGGTACCCATCAAATTGGCAAAAATAAAGGAAATTGACAGCTCGTTTTAAATGGAGTGTGAGCAAAACAGATAGATTTATTCATTGCTGATGGCATTACAAATTAGAACAAGGTTTTTAGGAAGTGATTTAGCAGTTTATAACAAGAATTTTAGAAATGACTATAACGCTATATTTATGGTTTTTGAGACAGACACCAATAGTCCGTTTACTGGAATTCTACTTTAAGGTTATAGAGAGTGTGTGTGTGTGTGTGTGTGTGTGTGTGTGTGTGTGTGTGTGTGTG
>NW_020948983.1:28990465-29206677 GCF_900497805.2 Vombatus ursinus | reverse complement strand
TGTGTGTGTGTGTGTGTGTGTGTGTGTGTGTGTGTGTGTGTGTGTGTCTGTGTGTGTGTGTGTCTGTGTGTGTGTGTCTGTGTTTATGAGAAGATATTTATAAGGAAATTATTTGGTAGTAAAACAAAAATATAAAAATGACCTAAATGTCCAAGTGGTTAGAGGATGGTAAATAGTGATTAGTGGCAATTCTGTGATTAATATAAAGGAATGTTAAAAATTATTATATATGAAGAATATAAAGAAGTAATGCAAAACTGTGCTTTTCTGAGAATCTCAGAAAAAACTTGGTTCTTGGTGCTTAGTAATTCCCTAAGGAATTACTCAGAAAGGCTCTTGTCTTTAGGATAATTTCTTCCAGGCAGTTCAGAGCCTATGTCTTTGCCCTTTAGATTATGACACAGGTATCAGCTGTTTTGGGTTTAACACCCAGTGTATTTATTTCATTTGCTCTGGGGTTGACCACTTTAGTTGAGCACCTGTTCTTTATCTTTCTAGATTGCTCTAACATTGCCCCCCTGAGAGGGACTGAGGTATCTCTCTGTCTTTGTCTGTCTGTCTGTCTGTCTCTCCCTCTCCCTCCCTCTCCCCTCTCTCTTTATATAACTAAATAAAATGAAAACATGTAGGGGTAAAAGTGAGCAAGAATATAAAGAAAAGGGGAATGATATATATTATGTAACTATATATACCTCTGTGTGTGTGTGTGTGTGTGTGTGTGTGTGTGTGTGTGTATCTTGCTAGTTTGGATATAAAGGTCTCCGGGAATTAAGCTGAATTTGAAAATCAGTCAACAACCTTTGAGCAGGCTCAATGAGAAGTATGTCTGGCAGGTGCTACTCTTATGCAAACAAAGGCATCACCAACTGGAAGTTTCCAGATTCAGCAGAACTAAAGCAACTATTAATTACAAGGCATTGGGGCAGTGGAAAGAATAAGTTTTAATGGGCTTCATATCTCTGACATTCCACAGTTTTGGTTGCTGGTTGTAGTGGAGTTCTTGTCATAGCTAAAACTGAGGCCTCAGAGGAAAACTCTCTAAAAGAACCCCTTCTCCTCCTCCCCCCATGTACACACATATACTTTCGTTTTGTTTCTCAAATCTTATTTTTACTTAAATTTTTTTACACCACCATTTCCAAATCCCTCCCCTACCCAGTCATCCCTTGTCACAAAGATGAAAAAAAGAATGAGAAAAAAAGCTGTTCAGCAAAACCAACCAGTATATCAGCAACTCGAAGAGTGCATATGATATTCTATACGTAATAGTCCTTCTGTACAAGTTTATTCCTTCAACTCTTCCCTGTGATTTGGTTATTACAGTTACATAGAGTTTAGGGGGGGGTTTTGATTGTGTTTCATTTACCTTGTTTTGTTGTCATTTTTCTGATTTTGCTTACTTCAATCAGCATCAGTTCATATCTTCCCATTTTAAAAAAATGTGTTTATTGAAGTCTTTTTATTACATCACCATAATTTCCACACACCCCCATCCCTTCCTGCTCCCAGAGAACCATCTCATGTAACAAATGGTATTTTTTAGGCAAAAAAACCCCCAAAAAAACAAAAGAAAAAGAACACTAGGGAAAAAATGAGCAAAACTGATCAATACATTAGAAAAAGTCTGAAAATATGTGCAGGGTAATGGTGGACCTTTCTTATCAGCAAAGGGGTGGGCTCTGGGTGTCTTCTCCTATCTCTTCTTTTGAGCCATGCTTGTTCTTTATGATTTTGCAACATTCATTTTTGAAGTGTTTTTTGGTGGGTTTTCTCCCATTTACATTGTTGTCTTCATTGTACATATTGGCTTTGCTGACATCACTCTGCATCAGTAATGTAAATCTTTTCATTCTTCTCTGTCATCCTCTTGTTTCGTCAGTTCCTACAGACAGCATAATAATATTCCGTTACATTCAGAAAGCACAATTTGTTTAGCTATTCTGCAGTCAATAGGCAGCTTACTTTGCTTCTGGTGCTTTGATAACATCAAAAAATGCTGCTGTGAATCTTTTGGTGAAAATAAGACCTTTCTTTGTGTATCTAACCTCCTTAGAATATGCACTTAGCAGTGGGATTTCTGAGTCATAGAATATAAACTTTTTTGTCCCCCCTACTTTAGTTAACCAAAAAATCAGTAGATTTCCACTACAAAACTAGATCCCATTACTGGACACCCCCTTTCTGACAGCAGTATCATTGCTTACCTACTGTAGCCCTACTAAGATCCCTTGAATGGTCTAAGTCCCCTCAGTTTTCCTTGTCCCCAAACCACGCAGGCACAGGTGCAACTACATCCTTGCCCTTTCGTAAGTAACACTAAGTCCATGGATAAGCACCTGCATTGGGCCATGGAGGAAGAAGCTGTGGGTTGGACTTTGGGGCAGGCACCCACACCTTTCAGGTGTAGGCAAGAAGTCTGTTGCTCCAGGGATTGGCAGAAACTACTATAGCAATGCAGGTGGAGACCTGCCCCTGAAACAGGGGCCGGCTGGTGGTGAGGAGTGTGGGAGTCATTAGACTGTCTCTGTCCTGTGATCTAAACAGTCTGGTTTTCTCACTGTGTGGCCTCCAGTCTTCCCCCCACAGGGGCTGAGCTTTGCCCAGTGCATAACTTTTGGAGCAGAACTGCTTGCCTCACTTCCTAGTGTGTGCCGCTTCCTCCGCCTGCCTGCACTTCCCCTTTTATCCTGTTTGTCCTAAGCAGTATCACTTTGTTGCTTTTCACCTCACCAAGGCCTTTGTAACCAAGTTCAGTGGTTCCCCATTTAAAAATAAACTATAAAGTTCCATTAATTCCTTCATTTACAGGTGGGAGAAACTGAGGACAGGCCACCTCCCCTAAAAAAAAATCATTTGATTACATGTATCTGAGCAAAGTAAAGAGATAAAGGTTTATAGAAAACATAAGGGCCAATGTGATTGGAGGGGAGAATTAGGATGTATTGTTTTTTTTTTGTTTTCTTAAACCTGAATCTGGATAATTAAGCCTGGCTTTACTTTCAGGAGTCAGGGTGAAGGTCATCTGTCCAGTAAGAACGGCTTTTACAGGGATGGTTTAGTAGAGAGAAAAAGGGGTAATGAGATGACTTCAAAGTTTCTCTCTAGCCTGGTGATAATTAGCATTAGTTCCATTTACCAGTCAAGCAGCAGGTATTTAGTAAGCAAACTTGTGTGTCAGGTACTGTGGTGGGTGCTGGACATACAAAGACAAAAACGAAACCCTTACTATATCACTTTATTATTTACAAGAGAGGTTACTGGATGGGGAGCTAGCCATCGAGCCAGGAAAGCCTAGGTGCGTGTCTGGCTTTTGACATGTTCCATCTTTATGATCCAATGCAAGTCATATCACTGCTGAGTGACTGCATTTAACTAAGACTCCAAGTTACAGAATTCTTCTAGAAGTTCTTTAGCAGAATGTGAGAATAGGGATTGTCTCGACATTCTTTGTATCTATGTCTCCGGTGCATGGCACATAGTAGGGACTTACCAACAAAGCTCTTGTTGACGGATAAGGATTTCCCTACAGTAACTTTTATCATAGGTCTGGATCGAAAAAAAAAAGAAAAAGGCATTTTACAAAGCATTTTCCTCACAAAAATCCAGTGAGGTAGGGAGTACAAGGTATCATGTTTTGAAGATGGGGAGACAGTCAGGGAGGGTAGGTGCCTTGCCCAGGATCACATAGGCAGAACAGGGACTTGAGCCCAGGTATTATGGTTCTAATCCCTGGTCTCTTGGCACCATTTCTCACAGCCTCTTTAGAATGTATTGACTTTGCTTATGTGTGACTTTTACTATGTGCGAGTGGCTTAATAAACCCATATGTAAGTGGTGACCCCACATGACATCAGAATTTTTATTCATCACTAATCACCCTTAAAACAAACTGTTTGTTACCCAAACAGCTCAAATATACAAAGGGATGTTGGGTTTTTTAAAATGAGTATACTTGAATAGAAAATTTACTAAATTCCAGGGGTAAATTGCTTCATCCACCTACTCACCACTTCTAAGAGGTAGTTGACTCTGCATAGTTCTCTGCATGAACAACTTACTTTGGGCATCTGGGATGGATGACTTGGAGTCCATAGATAGACTGAGGCTCAGATGGGTTGAGTAAGTGACTCGCTGAAACTAACATAGCTAGTTAATAACAGACCTGTAGCTAGGACCCACCTCTCTATACTCTTCAGCCCCCTGTAGAAAAATGACTGGATTCCATCAGCAAACAAAATCAGTGCCAAATCTACTGTCTTCCTCTTCCTGAATTTTTGTGGGAAGTGACTTTTGGAAAAACTAGGCTTGTTGTTCTTAGTGTTGCCCATTTAAAAAAGGATTTGATGGCACAACTTCTTTAAAATGGTCTCAAACCAGGGTTCTGTTTGGTAAAGCAGGACATCTAAATCTGAACTGGTCAAAATATCTGAGAAGTATAGTTGCCTACGCTGTCCTGCTAACATGTATTTTCTCATGGGGCTCGAATGGTTTGTAGTCTGAAGAGAAAGAAATGTTTCTTTCTCCTCCATTCGCCCATCCTATTTTCCTCCCCTTTGCCTTTTCTTTTCTTCTAGATGAAGAAAGCTCTGGAACTCCCTCTCTTTTATCTCTGGGCAACAACAACAAAAAAATGTGCTTCATGGGTTTGCTATTTAACATTCTCCACCCACAAGGTTTGGTGCTGCCTCTGTTCTCTGTCAGACTTAAAACCTTCTGTAGGATGACAACCAGTATGATTGGTTCATGGGTTACTGGTTCTTTTCACTGAAGTTTCTTCCGCTCTGCCCCCTCCTCTCGAACATCACAGATCTCTTCTGAGGCCTTTAGGTGCCTCCTGTCTGCAGGCAGCGTGGAGTCCATTCTCTCTTATTTCCGTTTGGGTTGTTGCTCACTCCCTCCCCAGAACAGTGAACATTTAAAAAGTGCTTCAAGAAGATTGCAAAGTGCTTTTACACACATTATATCATTTGATCCTCACAACAACCTTGTGAGGTAGGTGTTACTATCTTTAGTTTGCAGATGAAGAAACTAAGGCTGAGAGGGTCACACAGCAACTAAGTGTTCTGGGTGGGTTTAAACTCAGTTCAATGTTATTTCTACTACACCAAGCTGCCTCTCATATGGTTAAAGAGGCTAAAAGAAAAGTAAGTCTTTCCCATCACTGTGACCTGTAAACCACCCCATTTCCCTTGGGTGAGAGGAGTACCTGGTGCCATGATGAATATAACCTCCTCTTGGAAAGGAAAAAAACGGAAAGATGTGTCTTTCTTAGGGCTGGCATATTTATACAGCAGGTGATGGGAATGCAGAATGATCAGGAGGCAGAGTATTGGACTAACAGTTAAGGTTCCTTTTATTCTTGTGATTCTATACTTACCAATCAATTAATTGGTCAACTAATACTTGAATGTATTATGTGTAAGTTACTGTGCCTGTACTCTTTTGGGGTTAAAAATCTAACTGAAGGAAACAAGGCATAAACACATGGAAAGTTAAATAGCAACATAAGGGTTAAATTATAAGATAACAATACACAAAGTCCTAGTGGGACAATCTGCATCATAAGGCAGTGCATGATTAATTGCCAATGAGTGGTATGGACAAGGTATGCCATGAGTTAAGAAGCAGGAGAGATCACTGTGACCTGTAGTGCTCTGGGGAATCAATCCTTTATGGAAAAGGAGGGGCTTGAGATGGCTCTTGAAGGAGGCATAGCGTTTGAATTTGTTAAAGGATAGTAGATGTTAGAGGGAATGGTATGAACAAAGGTGTGGAGGTAAGAAAGTACATTATAGGGAATTAAGGATACTAGTTTAGTTAAATTTGAAATAAAGAAATAGTTCTGTAAGCTGGTGGTGTCAAACTCAGTAGAAATGGGGCCACTAATCTGTCCATGAGGATCCCTGCAGGCTGCATATTGACTTTGTTTTAAAATGTAATGTTATCTGTGTTTTATTGTATTTTAAAAAATATTTCCCAATTACATTTTAACCTGATTTGGGCTGCACTTGAGACTGTTATGAGCTGCCTCTGGAGATTTTTGGGTGGGAGGATGGCATGATAGATAAAATGGTTAGGAATATTAATCTGAGGACAATATACCAGTTAAATTGGAGCCAAACTGGGAGCCATCTGAGCTAGACTTAGACCTCCAGCATCCCTATTCTTCTCAAAGACTAAACAATAATTTTCAGAGTCCCCAGATATTAAAATGAAAGGTTCTAAAATGGATAGGGAGTAGGAGGGAAGCATGAAATTTTAGAAATTTTAGAGGATTTAAGGGACTTGCCCAGAATCACATTGCAACAGGCAGTGGCAGAGCTAACTTCCAGCCAGGTGCATTCATGTTAGCAGGACAGTATAGGCAACTATACTTCTCAGATATTTTGACCAGTTCAGATTTAGATGTCCTCCTTTACCAAAGAGAACCCTGGTTTGATACCAGTTTAATGTGTATATGTGTATGTATACGTATTGAGTGTGTGTGTGTGTGTGTGAATGTGATGAAGGAACTGAGGCATTGAACAGGGATGGCTTGACACTGGAAGAATCAAGAGTGGAATTCTTGACCCTCAATGTTCTAACTCTGGAAGTTAGACAGGATTGTATTTTATTATCTTCATTTTACAGACAAGCCACAGAGGATTTAAGGGATTTGCCCAAAGTCACATTGCAAGGCAGTGGCAGAGCTAACTTCCAGCCAGGTGCATTCCCCTCTATGCCATCACTGATGGCATTGCAGCAACTGTAGCATAAAAGGATTGGGCAGACTTCCTGCTTCCACCATTAACTTGGCTAAGAAATGACACAGCTGAGATTCCCATCTTTTCAGATGTGAACCCAAGCAAGTCCCAGAAAACAACCAGAACGGGAAATAATAATAGTCGATGACATTTATACAGTGCTAATTTAAAGTTTACAAAAGCATCTGACATACTTTTTAGGGGTTGTGGTATAATAGAAAGAGTGTGAGATTTGGAGTCAGAACCTAGGCTGAAATCATGGCTCTGTTACTTTTACTACCTTTGTGATCTTTGACAAGTCTTTGTCACTTGCTCAGCCTCAGTTTCCTAATTTGTAAAATGAAGGGAGTTGGACTAGAAGACTTTGAAGAACTCTTTCATCCTATGAACCTCACAAGTGAGGTAAGTACTACATGCATTCTTGGTCCCGTTTTACAGGGGAGGAAACTGAGCCCATAGAGATTAAATGACCTCAGGATCACATTTCTGGTAAGAGCCAGAGGTGGAATTCAAACTGAGGTCTGTCTTGACTACAATGTCAGAACCCTTTTTCACTGTACCTTGCTTTGGACAAATAGATACCTTCAAGGCATAAGGCAGTGATCAAGGTTAGAACCTGGAATAAATCAATGAACAAATACTTATTAAACATTTACTATATGCCAGGCATTATGCTAAGCACTGAGGATACAATGAAAAAACAAAGACAAAAGCCCCCGCCCAAAAAGTGACAGTGGTTGTTCAGTCATTTGGGGTTGTCTTGGCAAAGATACTGGAGTGTTTTGCCATTTCCTTCTCCACTTTATTTTGCAGGTAAGGAACTGAGGCAAACAGGGTTAAGGGACTTCTCCACTGTCACACAACTAGTAAGTGTCTGAAGCTGGATTTGGACTTATAAAGATGAGTCAAGGGGCAGCTAGGTGGCGCAGTGGATAGAGCACCAGCCCTGAAGTCAGGAGGACCTGAATTCAAATCCGTCCTCAGACGAAACACTTGATACTTACTAGCTGTGTGACCCTGGGCAAGTCACTTAACCCCAATTGCCTAAAAACAAAAACAACAACAACAACAAAAAAAACCCAAAGATGAGTCTTCCAGACTTCAAGCCTGGCATGCTATCCACTGTGCCACCTAGTTGCCCAAAAGATGCTTACATTTTCATGGGTGTGAACACATGTACATACAAGATACACAGAGTAGATAAAAGGTAATGTTTATAGGGGAAAATGATAGCAGATAGGGGACAGGGGATGGAAAACAGAGGCCTCCTGAAGCAGCTAGCATTTGAGCCAAATGTTGAAGGAAGATTGATTTGAAGAGATAGAAGTGAAGTGGGGGGAGAGGGAGAGAGCTCATTCCAGGCAGTGGGACAACGCACTGAGATGGGACATGGAGCACTCTGTAAAAAGAAGAGCAAATAAGCCAGTATGTCTGGACCATATGGTATATGGAAACAGGTAGTGTATAAGGAGACTAGAAAGACATGAAAGCTGTGAAGAGCTTTAAATGCCAAGCAGAAGCATTTATAGCTAAGGGGCCACTGGAGTTGATGGAGTAGGGGTTGGCAGGGTGACAGGCTCAGATTCATGCTTCAGGAGAATAATTTTGAATGCAATGGGGAGAGATTTGAGGCAAGGAGACCAATTAGGAGGCCACTGTAGTAGTAGTATAGCAGAGAGAGAGAAGTGATAAAAACCTGTCCTTGGAGTGGTGGCTAGTTGAGTGGAGAGAAGGAAACTTAGACAAGAGGTGAGATGGAAGAGTAACAAATCATGGCATTAGGCCAGGGTGAGGTAAATAGTGAATACTCAGATGAAGGACCAGAACAGTAGATGAAGAGTAGAAAAGGAAACAGGATCTAAAGTTAGAATCATAATTCAGTGTAAGGGTCTAATAAGGAAATATAGAAATGTAGAATATTAATTTTGGAAGGAATCTTAGATAACACCTAGGCTAATCTTTTTTTTTTTTTTTGGCCAGGGGTGGGGGAGGCAATTAGGGTTAAGGAACTTGCCCAGAGTCACACACTTAGTGACTATCCAAGGCCAGTTTTGAACTCAAGTCCTTCTGCCTCCAGGGCTGGTGTTCTATCCACTGTACCACCTAGCTGCCTCTAAGCCTTTAATTTTACAGAGAAACTGAGACTCGGAGAGGTTGTGACTTGACCAAGGATAATGATGAGGTGTCAGAATAGTAACAACAATAATAATTAATGACAATAAAGCAAATTGGTGTAGCACTTTAAGATTTGCAAAGTGCTTTACATGCATATCTGTTGATTCTCAAATTAGCCCTGGGAGGTGAGTATTAATGATACAGGGAAAGCTTTGGAGAGCAGCCTTTGAATCCCTGATGGTTCTCAGGCTCTCTGGTTCCCTTTTCAATCAGGTAAGTCTGTGATTTACTCCATCGGCCTCATTAGGCCAGACAGAGCCTGCATCTTATAGCCAAGCCCCGCTACTCAGACCTTCGCTATAGGGGAGCTACCTGGGCCAAGGACAGGGGACAAAGCGGAGGTGGGGGAGTGACAGATGATACATAAAGTTTTGCTGATGGAATACACATCCAACATCTTGGTTCCACTCTCTGTCCTTTTCTTCTCTACCCCATCCTCTAAGCTCGAGTCATACACACACCCCTTCTGTGCTTAGTGCCTCTCCTATTCTTGCAGCACAAAAGGACGTGGGTCAGGTATTCATAGGGGATTGGGTCAGAGTATTCTGACCTCAGGAAGGGTTGGGGTCCTTTTTGTTGGTGTGTTTTCTTTTCTTGGGGGGGGAGGGTATGGGTGGCTTGTTAACAAGTGGGGAATAATTGATTCATGGATTCTTTTATCTTGCTAAAATGGTCTTAGGAGAGAAACATTCAAGGACCCTTGCTTTGTGTATCTTTATAGTGCAGAGGGCTGCACCTGGCAAGTTTTCCTACAAATATAACTGCTAGTGATGAGATGATGAGTAGCAGCTACCTGAATTATTCCTGGAAGGAAAATGCATTGTGCAACTAAGGAAATTTCATGAAGCTAACACGTAAAATAATATCTCATCTGTCTGGCATTAGGGGGGAAATGAGGTATCTACATGAGGTGAATTTTCCAGATAGTTAATCTAAAGTGCCAAAATGCCAAAACTTTTTTTTAAACTTTGACTTTAGATTGGAATAAGTTTTTATTTTAGAAAAATAGGAATCTATCTAAAATATGTGTACTTCCTTATTCTCATAAATAAGTTGTTCTCCATATACTTTAACCCAGAGGTTCTTAATCTTCTATGTATGGACCCCTTTGTCAGTCTGGTGAAGTCTGTGGACCCTTTCTCAGAACAATATTTTTAATTCATAAAATAAAATATATAACACGTACATGGGAAAACCAACTACTGTATGTTGAGATAGTTATCAGATTTTTTTTTAAGTTCACCAATTCTAGATTAAGAACCTAGGTCAAGAAACTTGGTTTAACCTTTCTTTGATGACTCAGAGTCATTCTGAACCTTAGTTATGTGTCCTGGGCAAGGATAACGTTGGTGCTTTCAGGACCTGTTGAAATGTGAACATCTGTTTGCCCCTGTTGTAAGCAGCCCCAGATTGCTATGCTTTTTGACTTCTTGAATCACTCCATCAACCTGGCATCTATCACTTCTTAGTGTTGCCATTTTACTGGCTCTGTTCTCTTCCTCGGCTTCTGGCCCTCCTAGATTGCAAGCTCCTAATCTGCTGTGGACTGAGCTCAGATAGGCAAATTTACTAGAACTGTGGACACAACAAAATGAGTGAAGGGTTGTGGAATTTTCTTATGAAGAAAGCCCATGGACTTTGCAGTGAGTGCATTGACTCCAGAATTATTGTTTTCCTTATTTCTTGTTTCTCAGCTTAGGTTCCTATTACCTCTAGGTAATTGAGGCCATATCCTAATATATAAAAAACACAAAATGCCAATAAAAATTGGAGCAGATAGTAGAAATTTGTGTGGGGGGGGTGGAATAGAATTTTTTAATTTATGTTAGAGGCAGGAGAAAGGGTAGCAACAGTACAGAGCAGCTGACAACTACCCTTTTCACCTGTGTTAACCTACTAGTTGGGTCATGTAATCATCTGTCACTGATTCTGTTGGCTCTGATGATGTGGAGGAAGATGGCTCCCAAGCTTAGGGCTCTATGGAAGGCTATATTGAGTGGTGGGTAAGGCTTGCCCTAAGGGATTTCTCTTATATTCTTGAGTGATGTGGGTGGCAGTGAAATGATTTTAGGTAGTGTCTGCAAATCTCCTGGGGAGGTGGCTCTTCTGCGAATTAGATTTTATCAGAGAAACATGCCAATATCCAGTTTTTCCCTTAGTACTTTTCTTCTATCCCATTTTCTTTCTAATTGTGTTACTGAACTTCTGTTCCTCTTGAGGAGCTTTCTACTGTCAAATATTTGTAATGCTGCTACTTCCTTCTGTTTCCCTGCTGAATTTCTCCAAGGAGCATTCCCAGCTTTGATTTCATTTTTGGTGTCTTTAGAGCACTGATTCCTGTACTTAGTTTTGTGACACTCATGGCATCTCCATTTGTTGCAGAAGGTATAGTGAAATTCTGCAAAGATTTTTCAACACAAAATTAATTTTAACATATTTTAATTAAAAACAATATTTTGGGACAGAGGGGGTAATTGTGGATAATTAAATAATCGCAGGATATCATATCAATACTCCAGAATACCTGGGAAATGAGTTAATGATAATGATAATGGTTATATTTTCCTTCTGGCTAGTTGTTTGACCAAGTTCTGTCCAAGTTCATACTCCTTCCTACCCCTCCCTTCTTTTTCCTTTCATTCCTTACCCAGATTTTTGGTTAGTTTAGTGGACCTTCTGGGTATATTTCAGTTTATCAACATCTTTTCCCAGGTAAGCATAACAAAGACTGAATTCTCTGTTTTTCTTCCTCAAGAGCTCCATCTGTTCATTTTTTTGTTTCCCTTTTGGCAGACTTCACAGGCCAGGCCAGTCAAATTAGTCAAAAGGGCAAGAAAACATTTTGTCTAAAGAGACCAAATTTCAGATATGACAGTGAAAGAGAAAAAGTGAGCCCCTGGCAAAATGGTAAGAATACTGGATGGGAACTCAGAGGACTAGATTCAAACTCAGATTCCAGCACTTATTAATTGTGGGACCTTAGACAAGTTATTTTACCTTTTTGGGGCTCAGCGTCCTCATTTGTAAAATCAGGGGGTTAGACTGGATGACATCTGAGATCCCTGCTGGTGGTACCCCTGGTACTGCAGTTAACTTTGTATATGACTGATTGTCTTTAAAGTTATGAAGAGGGAGGAAGAGGGTTGGTGTGGCAAATGTGAGTGAAACCAGACGAGAGATGGTTGCGGCTAGAGAGGGATAGACCAATCAGCTGTAAAATTCCCCTACAAAGTGGAAATATAAGGCCTGTGGCTTAGGAAATGTGACTCTTGCTGAGTAATGCAAGATAGGAGACAGAAAGAGCAGAAGAAAAAGGAGGAAGAAAAGCTAGGGGATGTTTTGGTAGTCTATAGTCAGAAAAGACAAGTAGTCCACATCTCTGTTCTGCTAAATGACTATTGACTGGCTACCTTACCTTCCCCCCCCCCCCCCCCCCCCCCCCCCCCCCGCTATTAATGAAAGGGAATCTAAGATATTCTGAAATGCTTTTCTAAGACCACATTTCTTCTAAGGCTCATTTTCAATTCAGAACAACAAACACTGCCTTATGTCCTACAATGTTCTTGGGCACTGAGGGGTCCAAAGATTAAAAAATGAAATAGTCTTTGCCCTCAAGGAGCTTCCATCCTTCTGAAGCATATTTAAGACTTGCAAGAATACCACGTGGTATGTTCTGCCCATTTGCTGTCCGATACTAGAATGCCTTTCTACCATCAGTCAGAAGGAAAGATACCAATTCTGGGGTTAGCCACTGATGGAGACAACTTCCCAGCCATGGTTGGACGAGTGTTTTAAAGGTCCAACCTGAGGACTGAGTCTTGATTTTAGCTGTCATCCTGGTTGGTGCCCACTCAGACTCCTGCCCCTTCTAGAACTTTTGTAACCATCAGACTCATTTCATTTCCCTACTTCAGAAAAACACTTAATAATATGTCTTTTTGATTGGTGAACCCAAGAAATGGAGTTTGGATATTAGAACACTACAAACTCATAATGTGAAGCTACAAAATACCGTGCAAATTATTTGGATATGACCAGTGGCTTCTTCCCCAGCACACCAAATTGGTGCTGGGATCGTTAAAGATCTGAAAAAATCGCCAGGAATAGGGGTAGTGGGGGGTGAGTGTATCAGCTCTGAAATGAGGCAGAATGATTACCTAGATAATGGCTGAGACAGGAAGAAAAGTCTACCCAGTTTTCATTTGGAAGCTGCCATTAAATTTAAAGCAGGGATCCCAATGTGGACTTAACCATACATATATGCAGTGTTCTTGTGCTGGAGCATTTTAAAGAAGCAGCTTGGGTGTTTTGTTTCTCTAGCCTAACTGAATTTATTTTCTGCAGTTTTAGGAATTAACTCCCTTTTCTTGCCCTCTTCTCTCTTATGCTTCCCCCCCCCCCTCTTTCTCTCCCTCTCATTCTCTCTCTCTCAAAAAGAGGAGAATGAAAAAAGAAGAAAGGATTTGCATTGTAGTTGTGATTGGCACATTCTGTGAATGAGAGGTCATTTCGTGGGGCTGTCTCTTTTCAAGCATTTTTTTTTCATGCACACTGTATTCAAGAGGGAAACATTCTTTCTTTTCAAAGCTTCTCTGTCCGTCTCTTTTTCTCCAATCCACCCTCCCCTCCCTTTTATTTTTTCTTCCCTTTTCTTTACTTTTGCTGTTCTGGCTTTCACCACCCCCTTGGGGCTCGCTCTCCTTCTCTCTCTTGCTCATTCTTTTCTTTCCTCCTTACTCTATTCAGTTCCTTTTTTTCTTTTTTCTTTTTCCTTTTTGAATAGCTCCTCTATTTTCAGAGAAGAGGGAGTGTAGAGTAGAGAAGTCATTTCATTTCAGGGAAGAAGAATTTGAAAATTTTTATTTTTCTCTTTGTTTCATTTATCTACAAAAATCATTATGCAGCAAAGATTTTTTTTTTCTCTTTTGAGAGGAGAAGTTGTTTAGAAAGGAAGTCAGCCAAACAACAGGTGCCTGGTGTCTAGCTGGCTTCATGTTTCAAATAAGATGCACAAAATCAGTCATCCCAGAATTGTTTACTAATAGACAAGACTCCTCGAACAGGACTCAGTTGGTATTGGGAGTTCATCTCTCCTCCTTCTCTAAATGAAAGTTGCTTGACTTTATGATTGAGTTCAAATATGAAGATATTTATCTGAAACAAATACTCAATTCTCCTTTCATTCTTTGTACAATACCTTATTTCAGTCTCCCTTAAGCAGGACAGGTTTAGTAAAAAGGCAGTGAGAAAATGAAGGGACTGGAAGCAAAAGAGGATATTTGACTGACATGGGTAATGAGGATGTCCTCTTGCAAATTCCACACATTGGAGAGCTTTCTGTAATGGTGTTTCTTGGCTGGGCCTACAACCCTGGGAAAATTGGCAATTATCTGATTTAATTCAAGCTGTATAGACAGCCAGAATGGATATTGCAGGCCAAATAAAATTCCCCTTTGAGGCCTGAATTGTCTAAATTGGTTGTCTTTATTTGTTAAAATAACCAGCTGATTGCTTATGCCATAAAGATACACAACTGGTGTGACTTGGAGGTTTGGTAGGTTGGAGAAAGGCAGCTAGACTTGTAGCTAAAAGACCTGAGTTTGAATATAGACTCTGATCATAAATAAGTCAAATCTCTCTGAGCCTTGGCTTTCTCATCTGTAAAATGGGGTTCATAATACCTCATTACCTATATCATTAGGTTGTTGTGAAGGCTTATAAATCTTCAAGTGCCATATAAATGTGAGTTATAATTTTGGGGAAAGAAAGGACTCAGACATGTCAATTCAGGGCTGTGCCTTTTTGAAAAGTGTAGTTTTCTCCCAGAGCAGGGGTTCTTAACCTAGAATCTGTGAACTTTTGTTGTTAATGCTTTTGTAGCTGTATTTCAATAGAATTGATTTCCCTTGTAATCCTATATATTTTAAGTTATGCTTTTAAAAACGATCTTCTAAGAAGGGATGTATCCAAAAGCTTCATCAGTCTGCCAGAAGGGTCCATCACACACAAACAGGTAAAGAACCCCAGCTGTGGAGGGAGGATAAAGGCAAAACGCTATTATGTATTAAATTTCCTTATTTTTCTTTAAGCATCTAGTCAATCTGGTATTTGTGGGGCCCCCAACCTAAACCTTGAGAACAGATTACACCTCCAGGCCTTCTTACTGTTCCTTATACACAGCACCCTGTGTCTTGGCACTGGCTATGGTCCATGTCTTGTACGTACTCCCTGCTTACCTCTGTCTCTTGGTATCCCTAATTTCTTTTAGTTCACTGCCCCCCCACTCCAGTGGCCCCCTTTTTCCTCTAGGATCAAATACAAAATGCTCTGTTTGGCATTTAAAGCCCTTCGTAGCCTAGCCCCCTCCTACCTTCCCAGTCTTCTTACAACTTACTCCCCAACCCATATTCTTTAGTCCAGTGATACTGGCCTCCTGGCTGTTCCATGAACAAGACACTCATTCTCAGAGCTCCAGGCATTTTCTCTGGCTGTCCCCCTAGAATGCTGTCCTTCCTCCTTCCCTGCTGCTGACCTCTCTGGTTTCCTTTAAGACCCAACTAAAGTCCCATCTTCTAGAGGAAGCCTTCTCCAACCCCTCTTAGTTCTAGTGCCTTCCCTCACAATTATTTCTTATGTTTCCTGTATATAGTTTGCTTTATATATATTTATTTACATAGTGTTTCCTTTATTAGACTGTAAGCTCCTTGAGGGCAAAGGACTGTCATTTGCCTCTTTTTGTATCCCTAGGACCTATCAGTGCCTGGCTCATAGTAGGCACTTGAATGTTTATTGATTGTTTGATTAGTACTTGTTAGAGTTAGCAGGTAAAAATGTAAAATAATAATAATAATAATAAAACAGCCATAACTTGGGGCAGCTAGGTGGCGTAGTAGATAGAGCACTAGCCCTGAAGTCGGGACGACCTGAGTTCAGATCTGGTCTCAGACCACACTTGACACTAGCTGTGTGACCCTGGGCAAGTCACTTAACCCCAATTGCCTAAAAATATAAAAAAACAAAAATAATAAGAACCAAAAAATAATAATAGAGTTAGCAGTAAAGACTAGCCAGCAATATGTCATACATCATAGCAGTATCTAGTATCCACTTTAGTTATTCCAGTCAACCAAACATCAAAGCATAGAACTTTAAAATTTAAACTTACCTTTGAGATCACTAGGGCACAGACACAGAGATGGAGGGGACCTCAGTCAAGTCAAAAAACATTTATTAAGCACCTACTAAGTAATCAGGCATCTTATAAGGGCCTCAGGTAATTTAGTAGAGCCCCTCTCATTTTATAATTAAGTGAACTGGGGCCCAGAGAGGTCGAATAGTCTAAACGAGTTGTCACAGTCACACAGGTAATACCCAATCCAGGGTTAGGGTTAGGGCTCTCTTCACTATACTAGGTCATCCAGTCCAACTTTCTACTTAGTGGAGGAATCTCTTTCTATACAGTGTCCTTGATATATGTTTAACCTCAATTAATTATCTCTTAGAACAGGAACCTCACTATCTCATAAGGCAGCATTGTTAGCCAACAGTAGTTTCTAGAAGGTTCTTTCTTAGACTGAGCCAAATTCCATTCCCATCTGATTTCCATTCATTGATTCTAATAATGGTTTCTGTAATCAATAACAAACATTTTTTAACCAATGTTGTTTTCTGAAGCAACACAATAAACTTATTACTTCTTTTATATGCTAGCCCATCAGATTTTGAAGATTGCTATTCTGTTTCTCCCTTAGCCTTCCCTTCTCCAGACTGATAAATATCTCCAATTCCTTGAAATGCTCCTCATGTAACATGGTTTCCAACCCCTCATCATTTTTTTCATTCTTCTCTGAGTATACTTTGGCTTACCAGTGTCTCTTGAAATGTGTCACCAGTAACAATAATAATGACAGCTAATGACATTTTGTGTGTAATAGTAGATCAGAAGCTGCCTTTAGAGTCAGAAAGCCCTAGGTTCACATTCTGCCTACCCCTTACATGTACAGGAGGTGTGACCCTGGGCAGGCCATGTAGCTATCACTACCCTAGGCAGTTCTAGGATTCTAAGTCTAGAGGTGCTCCTTGCTTTGGTAGGAATTCCTCCCTGGTAACTCCTTAAGCCATTGGAAACACAGATCTGATATAGATAACACTTTACTATGTTATCTCATTCAGTATTCCCTTAAAATGCAAATGCCCCTTAAATGGCCTGATGAAATGGACCTGCCCCCAAACAAAGAGCTCTTCTTGTCCTGAAGACTTGTCCTTTGGTTCTAGCCTTCCCCTATTTTTTCTTCCTTAGCAGCTTTTCTGACTCTGTCCATTATAACTGTTCATATGAACAACTATTCCTCCTTGCCATGTAAGAGAAAAATGAGAAATAGCCTGGTTTTAGTTGGAGGAAAAGGACAAGATTTAGAAATACTTGTTCAACAATACTTGTTTGATCCTGAGTATCTCATTGAGAGCCTCAGTTTCTTCATCTGTAAAGTGAGGAAGTTTGAGTAGATGACCTTTAAAGTCCCTTCCAGCTTCAAACTTTTGATCAGGTGAGCACAGACTATGAACAATTAAGGCAAATCACAAGTACAATCTCATATTGCTTCACAGTTTTAAATCTCCAAATAGTTATCCCCGTTAGGTGTTCCCTGTTGTCACTCTCCTGTTCTAAAGAGCATGGTCAGTGGATGATTCTATGTCTTCTTGTAGCATTGTTTGACTAGGAACAAAAAAAAACTTGGAGCAAAAAAAAATCAAACATTAAGTATGGTTGAGAATTGGGAGTTTGTGTTTGGTCTTGGCCCAAGGTTGCAGAAAAGGTAGCATTTGCAGGAGCTGACTTAGGAACTAAAAGTGGAGAAGGAATCAGGCCAGTGAAGCCAGGAAGGGTCTAATGGCCTGCATGAAATGGAAGGGGATGAGTAAAATGTTAAGTCTTGGTACAGTTCAGTAGCTGTCCCCCATGCCTGGAATGCTCTCTGTCCTCCACTCCAGCTGCTGTCCTCCCTGGCTTCCTTTGAGTCCCAACCAAAATCCCACCTTGTATAGAAAGCCTTCCCCCATTCTCTTTTAATTCTAATGCCTTCCCTCTGTTGATTATTTCCTATTTATCCTATGTGTAGTTTGCCATGTATATATTTGTTCTAAATAACTCTTTTTTTTTTTTTTGCTTTTTGGTGAGGCAATCAGGGTTAAGTGACATGCCCAAGGTCACACAGCTAGTAAGGGTCAAGTGTCTGAGAAATGAATATGTATTTGTTTACATGTTGTCTGCCCCACTTGACTGTAAGCTCCTTGCGGGCAGGGACTGTCTTTTGCCTCTTTTTGTACCCCAGTACTTAGCACAGTATCTGGCACATAGTAGACACTTAATAAATGTTTATTGATTGATTGACTAAGATGACAGATGGGTTAAGAGGTTGTAGTCAGAAGTGAGAACATCACTGGTTTTCAGAAATAGAGCAGAGCCTAGTAAATGATGGACTGAGGTTGTGGCCGTACTGGTGTGTAACTGATATTAAATAGAGATTTAGGAGAATGAGGTAAAAAAGACAGAGATGTCATCAATATAAGTTTATTGTGTACAGATGTTGAGTCATTGAGGATGATGTCCAGAGACATGGCAGAGAAGGAAAAATGCGATCCATAAGCTAAAATTATCCTTGGAAGGTCGAAATGGTTTTGAAGGTGGTCAGCATCCATTCATTTAACAAATATCTATTGGGTGCCTACTATGTACAAGGTGAAAATGGTAATAAAGATGGATGTCATGGACTTCTAATGATAAGTGGAAAAAAGCCTGGGATTTGATGAGATGGGTAGAAGGTTGACCCCTACCGCTCTATTCTGGATCAGGTCTGGTCAAATGAGTCAACATATGTAAAGTGCTTTGCAAATCTTAAAAGTGCTATATAAATATGCTGATTATTATTATTATTATTAATTATTCAGGCTGGTCTGGTGGTTTGGGCTCTAGTTTAGAATGAAACAGGACACTTATAGACCATTTAACATTTTCTGAAAGTAAATTTACTTAATAATAGCATGGGAAGGATATTTAACAAAGATGTAGCATTGATTCAGTTGACTGCAGCTCTCTTCATCTTTATACAGAGATGTGTCTCGGGGCAGCTAGGTGGTACAGTGGATAGAACACCGGCCCTGAAGTCAGGAGGACCTAAGATCAAATCTGGCTTCAGTCACATAACACTCACAAGCTGTATGACTCTGGGCAAGTCACTTACCCCCAATTACCTCAAAAAAAAAAAAAAAGACAGAGATGCCTCTGTCTCAAAAAGCAGCATGGAATCCATTAAGGTTGAGAAGCTACTACTTTTCCTAAATTGAGTTTTTTATGCCATAGGCACCTGGGAAGCTACTTCAATAATTCAGGTCTAATTCCATGGGACTAATTAAGTCTCAAGAATGAGTTCACTGACTTTTTGGAGAAAAACTAACCTAGCCTATGAGGCAGGGTTGTACATGTTGCAAAACCAGTCTACCCTAGCTGGAGTTACCATACTCTTCTTTGTGAATCTGGATCAACACGGCAAGCCCTTCTTGAGAAAACAATAGGAGATGAAAAAAATTGGGCAGATCCAGGTTTCCATTAAGGAGAGGATAGAAAAAAAGAAGTGATAAATGGGTCAAGAGCAAAAAGAAATTTCCTCATAGTGGAATAGAGCCTTGACAAGCCACTGAGGAAAAGTATGGTGAATGGGTAATGTTCCAGCAGAAAAGGGGCAAAGGTGGATTGGTGTATATTGATTCAAGTGGAAGATGTGGTGAGAGCTTTGGAGAGGGTGTGGAAAACAAGGATGAGAGAGAAACACTGACTTGGGGTATAGATGATACAGTTCATTTTTTACACAGGCAACAGAAGAACCTACGTGAAGAAATCACCAACCTTCCTAAACTATCTGGTAGAAAAGGGAGACATTATTGCTGGTAATGGTTTTCTCATGGTAGCCCATTATGTATGGAAATTATGGGGGACAGATACACTTTCTGTCTTTTCTGGAAACTATCTGCACCTCAGATTTCTCCTTGAGGTCTTTGTCCCTTATCCTGTTTGTCCAAGAGCATACTCAGATGAGGGTGAGAGGGGATCATGGAAGAAAAATAGCAGATTTTAGTGCTGTGGATTGTGAAGATATTGTGCCTTTAGATGTTGCTTTAGAAAACCTAAATTTAAGAGAGAGTAATAAAGGAAATGAACCTCCATTCATCTACCCCACTTTTCCTCCTTCTTCCCCCCGCCCAAAAAAAAGCTGGAAAGGACCCTAAAGGCCAGCAAGTCCAAAAAGCTTATACTTTTTGTGGGCAACCTGAAAACTCAAAAGCTACCCTGGCAGGATTTAGCTAGCTCAGCTTGTCAGGTTTTTCTAGTTTTCAAAAGGCTATCTCCTTGTACCTCATTAATGTAATAAAACAACACCATAAGATCGAATTGTCCCCAGAGTTTAAAGAGCTATCAGGCCCTGATTATTTCTTGAGCCATATATACCTTCCACAGGAGACTCAGAATCACAGAATCAGGATGTCAAAAGTTAGAAGAGGCTTGTCCGGCTTGATTCCTGGAAGTCCTCTGCAGCATCCCCAGCCAAGAACTGACAGATGGAAAGTTTTGTGAGGGGGCTCTGAAGTAGTTCTCTCCCACTGCTTCTTTGTCTCTGCCCTGCCTGACTTGGCATATCTCAAAAATGACAGTGTGACTTTCTTGGGCTTGGGAATTTCAGAATAGTGCTCCCATATAGAAACAACCACGTGCTCAAAATTAAGCCTGAAGCAATAATGACAGGAACATTTGATAAACTGGCTCCAAATTCCAACATTAGAAAAAAAAAAAAGATGAACTCTCAATGTTGAAGAAACATTATGAATGCTATTAACTTGTCGCTGTTGGAAACTAAACTGAACTGGTCTGTGGTCTGTAGGGCCTGTAGGGGTTGGGGTGGTGGTTAGAGTCTCATCAGAAAAGATTTGGACCTGAAAAGAAGCTTAGATTGGAAGCATGAAATCCAATGCTAAACAAGAACCATTAGAAGCAAAAGTAGAGCTAAGAAATTAGTGATCAACCCAGGAAACCAAGAATAGTCAGTGTGGGTCAGTGGCAAAAGGCCAAATAGACAAGGGATTCAAAGGCAGAGGACATTATTGGTTGAACTGTTCAACTCTAGGGTCAGGACTGTGAAGTCCAAAGGAGGGTCAGGGAAGAGTGGAGGGACTTAAAGGTCATGATAAGGATAAAGAATCCTGGATTTGGAGCGAAGAGGTCCTGAATTCTAATCTCAGCTCTGTTACTTACTACCTGTGTGGCTTTGGCAAGTCATTTAACCTTCTCTGGGCCTTAATGTCTTCATCTATAAAGTTGGAATAGATGACCTTTGAGATCCTTTCTAACTTTAAATCTGTGATCCTTTGAAACAGGAAGTTTAGAGTGAGAATTTGAGAAGCTTGCCCAATCCCATTTGTATGTATGTATACCTAATAGTATGTGTAACCCGTGTTCTGTCCAATATTGCATAGAAGGTGGAGAGATGAGCTCCTTGTTAGCTTGGCAGGTAGCTATCTGCAGTGCTGCAGACTGACTCTGTAGCTAATTCAACAAGATCAGCTAGCTCCATGTCCAGTACTTCTTCCTAAAGCCTTTCTCTTTGGAGAGGCTCATAAGGAAGTAGGTTTCTGCATTCTTCTGATCTGTAACCCTGCATCCAAAAAACACTGTCCTTGGGATTACAGGGCATCAGCATCCTCACCTGTCTACTACATTGACTGGCCATCTGGGCAATGACTGGGGGTGGTGCCCAGTGAGGGAACAGGAAGCATCTCCACTAAATGGTGCTGAGTTTTTTTAGAAGGAAGAAAACAAGATGAGGCTTCTCTATCTAAAAGTAGCCCATAACCTTTCCTCCTTCCTCCCCCTCTATACCCAGACTCTTTCACCAAGGCAAAATCCAGGAAGATTATTCCATGCTTCCACACATACCCCCACAAACAACCCTCTTGGGGCTTCATTACCTTTGTAAGACTCTCTTTGATGTCTGTGATTATGACTTGATGTTGCCCATGTAAGATGTTGGTGATGAGTAAGATGGATCCCTATTCCTTGCTGCATCATATCAACCTCCCAGAGCACCAGCTCTTCCTTAGAGCTTATGTGGAGTTCCTTGCCCTTTTCCCAGGACTTTCAATTAATTTCCAAACATTGGTGATCAGTGAAACCTAGCTCAAGGCAAGCACTTCATAGGTGGTGATTTGCTCTCAGGCATTCCACCTCTTACTTGGATCACTTTGGGTGCCAAGTTCTCCCTTCAAGAGTTTAGCAGTCATTTTTCCAGGGAAGATAACCTCCTTCCCTATCTCCCTTCCCTTCCCAGGGATAGCCCCAGCTCTGATGCACTCCTAGGAATTATAGTGAGCTCTACAGGCCTCCAGGGGAAGGAGCCTAGGCCCAAGTGTGTGCTAGAAAATGGATGTCAATTTATTTTTCTCTGGGAGGAAAGAGGTCACTCTCCCCAGGTCCGTGAATACATTCCTTTTGGACTTTGTAATAATGTTTTCCCCACATTAGCTAGCAAACTTAATTTGAGGGGTTTTTGGTTTAAGTTCTCTCTAAGGAATCCAGGGAATAATCAACAACAACAAAGTCATTTTTGTGTCTATTTGCCATGTGGGTATATTGGTAAGAGGCAGCAAAGTATACTGGTTGGAGAGTTAGCCTCAAAGCCAGGGTGATCTGGATTCAAGTCTTGTCATTGGCATATACTAGTTATATGACCCTGGGCAAGTCACTTGATTCTCTCAATGCTCTAGAAAGCTTTCTAAGACTAAGTTGCAGAGATTGTGTCAACCTGCATTGGTAGTGAGAATTTTCCTTACCCAAGAGTCCCCTATACCGATGAAATAATATGTATATAGTCCCTATTCTCATAGGATCAAGATAAAACATTTAGGCTATATTTATATGAATCATTTGTTTGGGGTGGATTTTTTTTTTTTGGAGGGTGGGGTGCAGAGTAGCAGGTCTTCCTCTATTAGTGAAGAGTCTATGGTGGTTGATTGAATTCTCACTGAGTTACAAGTGTTTAGAAGATAGTGAAGACACTAACAGTCCCAGGAGAAAATAGATATCATCTTCCAGTTAGGAGACTTCAGCTGTTGATTGGTCGGGGAGGGAGGCTCTTTGTTTGTTTCTAAGCTATAAAGATGGATTTTGAAATTTGAGAAGAGACACCATTCCAGTTTCCAGAAACTAGTGTCAACAGGAACGCTGGGTGTGGGCTGGTTAATCATGTGAGGCTCATTGAGAAGCAGATGTGACTGGAAAGCCAGGAAGGCCCAGTACCAAGGGAAGTACTCTGACTTTGACCAGGGTTTGGCCGGAGGCCTCTGTGATAAAGGGTGTGGAATGCTGTAACTAGGGCAGTACAGGCAGAGCAGCATCACAGAGCATCATACAGAAGAGGGGCACACATCAGAGATGCTTGGATCGAGTACCTCAGTGGCTGTACCATTCCATAGACCCAGACCTGAAGTCTTCTCTGCAAGTTTTATTTCTTAATATTTATACTTTAGCACCTGAACTTGGTTAATTTTCTTCTTAAATGTTAAAAAGTGAACCACACCTTTCTGATAGCCACTGTATAGTAAACAACAACATTTCTTCAGTGAGCTGCCTATCAGTTATCTTTCAGAGCAATAAGGAATTCCTCATTTGAGGCTTCAATCCAAAAGAACCATAGAATCATAGAGTTGGAAAGAGCCTCAGAGACTATCTCATCTAATCGTTATCGAAATCATGAATCTCGTCTATGATACTGGTTGATAAAAAGCAGTATAGGATTGGATAGGGACTGGTGTAGGAAATTCCCATTGAGGCACTCTACCAATGGAAGATCAGCATTTTCTCTGCATCTGATGGTCCTAACACATGAATTAGATCACGTACCAGTTAATAGCCATAATGGGGTAAAAATAAAATACCTTTTAGAGGCATGCACAAATGATCCATACTTGCTACATGCGTTTCCTTACCACTTGTTTACTCTTAACCCTATAATCTGGCTTCTTTCATCAATATATCAAAATTCTACTTGTGAACGTTCGCAGTGACCTTTTAATTGTCAAGTCTGATGGCATTTTCTCAGTCCTTATTTCTTATATCTTCTTCCTGATTTCTTTGAATCATTGAATACTGCTGACCATACCCCCTCCTTTTTTTTTTTAAACATCTTACTTAGAGATACAGTGATAGAGTGAATTGAACTCTAGACTTAGAGTCATAAAGATTTGGGTTCAAATCCTACCTCAGACTTACTAGCTGTGTGACTCTGGGCAAGCCATTTAACCTCTATGGGCTTCGGTTTCCTTGTCTGTAAAATGAGAGAGGGGTGGATTCAAAGACCAGTAAGTTTCCATTCAGCTATAAGTATTTGTTCCTGTGATCATCCTACCTTGGCCTCATGATATTATATTCTCCTAATTCTTCTTATTCTTTCATTCTCTTCACTGGTTCCTTTTCTTTCTTTGTACCCCTGGCTAGCTGTCACCAAAGGTTCAGTCTTTAAAAGCCTTTTACTCTTCTCCATTCATTCCTTTAGAGAATTCATTCAATCTTAATTGAACTCTCACCTCTGAACAACGGACTCCCAAATTTTCATGGCCAGCCTAAGCTGTTTCTCTAACTACGTTTCAGTTTTCTCTAGGATCCTGGACATCTCTACTTGGATAGTCAACCATCATCTTCAATCTTAACCTTGCTGAAATCAAAACCATCACGTTTGTCTCAGAAATAGATCTGCTTCCTGCCTTATTGTTGTGAAGTGATAAGGGCCTGCCTGAATTTGATTCTGGTCTTCCTTCATTTTTTTTTTTTTTTTTGCTCTTCTACAGTGGGTAAAGAAAGGGAGAAATGGACAGCAGAAGTGCAGCAGAAGGAATATCTGTTCATGTTACCAGCATTCTCCCAGTCATTCAGCAAGGTAGGGGGGAAATGCACTGGATTTGAGTCACAGAACCCTGGAGTCTAATCCTCCCGTTGACCCTGTGGGTCCTTCAAAAAGTCACTTAGCCAGTGCCTGGGACTTCAGGTTCCTCAAGTGTCACATGAGAGGATTGGACTAGATCACCTCTGAGGTCTTTTCTGCTTCCAAATCTGTAATCTAATCTTCTGGCCTTAAGAGGTTAAGTTCTCCTTCCTGCACATCTCCTGTGTCCAGTCACTAACTGCCATGTGCTATCTAGTCTTCCTTCTGCTGCACCTCTACTATCTAGTTCTCCCTTTAGGGGAAAAAAATGAGGGAAGACCAGAACTAAATTCAGGCTGGTCCTTATCACTACATGACCATAGCCTTCTTAACTCCCTTAGCACCCCTCCCTGTAATCTGTCCCACACACTGCTGTCACATTGACCTTCCTAAAAACTCACTGATCATGTCACTAGTGAAAAAAAGACTCAGGTGGTTGCTTAATGCCTCTGGGACAAAGTTCAGGCCCTTGAGCTTGACCTTCAGAAGTTTCTAGCTAAGTCTGCCTGTCCACCTGATATTCATCCTGCATCCCCACTACAGGAAGCCTCTCCTTAGCCTGTTCTATTCACTGTGCCCCAGATATGATTGACAGAATTCTGTGCCCACATCTTCCCTAAAGAATGCTTCTTACCTATTTTCAACCTAAGCCCTAACCATCTTTTACAGACACTAAGCCTCCACTAAAATCCTGCTTTCTCTACAAAGATTTGTCATGCTGTTTCAGCGCCCGGGGATCTCTCTTCTTAGAACTCTTGTAGTATTACACAGATTCCAAGAAATGGAAAGGACCCCAGGAGTCATATGGGCCAGACCATACCTCAATAAGAATCCCTTCTCCAGGAAAGGGGTCATCTATCTGCCTTCTGCTTGAAGACATCCAGGGAGGAGGAATCAGCTTCTAGCAGAGGCAGTGGTTGGATAGCTGTTGTTATTAAGGAAGTGTTTTCTTGACCTCCAGCCTAAATCTGCCTGGCTCTCATTGCCACATGTTGTTCCTAATTCTGACCTCTTGGTCCAGGCAGACTACACATTACTTCATCTCACATATTTTGCATTCTATCTGATCTGGCATGCTTTATGTTCCTACTGCCCAACTACATCAGCTTACATCACCCATCTTCATGCCTTTCTGCAGGCTGTATCTTGCTCCACCCCCATGCCTGTAATGCTCATCTTCTTGTAATGTCTGCTTCTTAGAACCTATAACTTCTTTCAAGGCTCAGATCTAGTGTCATCTCCTATGAGAGGCCTCTCCTCATCTGTACAAGGACTATTAGGCCTCCACAGTTGCTAGACCTTCCATATCTTCCCCGTCTCCAAATCCTTTACATTCATTTTATGTAAGTCTTGTATTTAAATAGTTGGAAGCATGTTGTTTTCCCCTCAGTGGAATATGAGCTCCTTGAGGACAGGGATCAACTGAAGGACTTTTTTGGTTGTTTTTTTAAGAATGGAGAACTGAACATGTTTCTAGGCAGCATGGAAGGAGCCATTGGATAAGGGGAGATTAAAAGTGAAAGAAATTACAGAAGTGATTATTGATAAATCAAAATAAATTAATAAAAAAATTTTAAAAAAGAAGAAAAAAGGGGAAAAAGGGGAAAAAGTATAAGAAGTAATGAGAGGGGTAGGAGTGGAGGAGGAGGGGAGGGTACAAGCTCTTGTTGGAGATAGATAGGATCAAGGGTACACGTAGACAGTTGGCCTTGGCAAGGAGATGGACCACCCTGCCCTCAAAGACTGGAGCAAAGAAGTGGAGAATGGGAATGGGAAATTATCCAGAGGGGTTTGAAGTGTGGCGAAAAGAAGAGAGAGCTCAAAGAGGGTGGTCTCAGTTTTCTTAGTAAAGGAGGAGGTAAGGTCTTCTGTGGAGATAAAAGGGTAGGAATGGTATAGGGAGGGGGCTTGAAGAAAGAAGGGAAGTTTTGGAACTGCTGCTGTTTTGAAGAGTATGATAGTCAATCGAGGAAGGAGAAAGGGCTTTTTCTGTGCAGCAGTGAGAGCCCAGGTGGTCTACTGCAAAGAGCTCTGAGCTTGGAAACCTTGAGATTAAACCCTGCCTTCGACACATACTAGCTTTTAATCTTGGGCAATCACACAATCTCTTTCAGCCTTTCTTTGCTAGTTTTTAAAATTATGAGGTTGGACTCTAGCTTCTAAAGGCCCTTCCAGCTCAAAATCAAAAGCCTTTGAATTTAGATAACATAAATTTATAGTGGACCCACTTGACACAGTTGCATAATTTCCTCCAGTAATATTTAAATAGGAGCAGAGAAGATGGGTCATAGGGGGATCAGAGCTGGGGTTTGGTAAGATGTAAACTGCAATAGGACAAGTAGATAAGAGATTCAAAGGCCAAGGAGAGCAATTCAGCTGCCTTGGTGAACCCTAGGGTAAAGATTATGAAGGAAGAAATGTGAGTGATGGAGAAGTGAAGGATGGGTGGCGGGTCTAAAGATCATCATGAGAATAAAGACGAGGAATGTAAAAAGGGGAGAGATGGAAGACTGGAAAGTTTTAATCAGTTACGGATCATGGAAATAACACGGTTGTGAATGATGCTCAGATATGAAAGTGCTATTGTCTATATGGGTCATGTAAAGTTCATGGGAATTGAGGAAGTTGAATTGGGAGGCCAGGATGTTCTAGGGGACACAAGTGTAGATTGCACCCCTGAGAGAGATCAGTCAGCACTGTGGACCTGCTCATTTGTTTTGATTTCATCATGCTTTGCATTGCAAACTTTTCATGTGGGTATCTCTTTCTCTCTGGATAGATTATACGCTCTTCGAGGGCAGAGAATGATGTCTTATGCTGCTTTGTATTCTAATGAGCAATGATGCAATAGAGTGAGAGACGGAAGTTATAGTTGCTCTATGGCCATAAGTAGGTGTTTTTAATGTTTGTGTGTGTGTGTGTGTGTGTGTGTGTGTGTGCGCGTGTGTTAGACAGAGTACACACTACTAAACACCAACCCTGTTTTTACCCTTGCTTCTCTTCCTAAACTCTCTAGGAAATCTATTAGGAGCTAAATATTTTTTAAGACCTTCCTTACTATTCTCCTGGCAAAATCATTACTTTAAGTGAGTTATTTGAAAAGAAATATTCCTTATTTTATTAACATCATATCTCACATGTGTTAGGACAGGTGGGCTAAAAGGTAAGTAATGTCCAGTGTTTAGATAGAAATTTTTTTTTTTGACTCTGAGAAGTTATGCCCTCGGGCTCAAAACCTTGGCATCATCTTTGATACATCATTCTCCTTCATCCTCCATATATAATTAATTCCCAAATTCTGTCAGTCTTTCTTTTGAAATGTTTTTCCATTCTTAAACCCACCATCCTATCCTATTAATGCCTTTACCACCTCTTACCTGTATTACTGCAAAAAACCTCTTAATCATATTCCCTGACTCCAGTGTCCTTTTTTCATCCCTCCTGCATACCTCTACCATCTACTAATGCTCCTAAAACCCATGAATATCCACACTATTTGCATATTCTCACTTGTACTTGAAACTCTTCCTCATCACCTCTTTCTGTTTTTCATCTTTTCCTTCCACAAAAATCTTCTAGGATTGCTTAACAAAGCCTCTCCATTCCTATGCTTACCATTATCATCTAAACTATTTTCACCTCATACCTGGATTACTACCACTGCCTCCTTAACCACTCTCCCAGACTTCATTCTTCTTTTTTCATCTCTCTTGTACATCTCTGCCCAGCTAATGCTCCTAAAACCTGACTTTCATCATATCATTCCTCCATTCAAAAACCTTTCCTGGTTCCCTACCACATCAAGACTGAGTTCTTCTGCCTGGCTTTTAAAAGCTCTCTGCCAGTGATTCTTAACCTGGGGCATATGAACTTGTCTTTAAAGTATTCTGATAACTGTATTTCAGTAGTTTTCTTTGTAATTCTATGTTTTTATTTTGTGCATTTAAAAATATGATTCGGAGAAGGGGTCTAAAAGCTTCTCCAGACTCAGAAGAGGTCCATGAAACAAAAAAGGTAAAGAACTTCTGGCTACTCCTAACCATTTGCCCCTGCTCCCCAGTTCTCATCTTTGTCCCCTCACCTGGGATTCCCTCAGTCTATCCACGTCCTCATCCAGTAAATCCTTCCCTATGGCTCTGCCCCTCATTAATTTCTCCCTTTTCTGAATTCATAGCCTTTACCATATAAATTGGTTGCAAATTAGACATAGCTTTGTATTATTATTTGCTTGTTGTTATTATTATTATTTTTTTTAATTTTCCAAGCTAAATCATAAGCTCCTTGAGAGCAGGAATCATATGTAAGACTTCTTTTATATCTTCCCCTTAGTAGAATATCAGCTACTTGAGGACAGGGACTGGTTCATTTTTGTCTTTTTGTACTTAGCAGCACCTGGCATTGTGCCTTGTACCAGGTGCTGCTGGGTGCATCATAATCACTCAATAAATATTTCTTGATTGATGGAAAGGTACTCAGGAACATCTGCCCCATCGGCACATTTCCACCTGTACCTCAAATCCATCTTCATCACCTCCTTCTGTTTTTCATCTCTTCCCTCCCCAGAGTCCCAGAACTGCTTACCAAGCAGTTTGTGCAGGATTCCTATCCTGTAAGGGAGAAGTCCTCTCTTTGTTGGCTCAGCAGTCCGTCATGTTAGAACTTGCTGAGCTCAGGAAGTTTGGTTTTGCTAGCTGCACATAAAATGGAAGTCCTAACAGCACAGATCAACTCAAGTCCTGGAGACCCTCAAACTCAAGTGGGCTCACATACAGTCGTTGTCTCCAGTAGGCCAATCATTTTCACCACCAGATGCTTTGAATAGACGTTACAGATGTCATGTAGCATTATCTTTTGATTGCAACTGAAGAGAGAGGTTGGGAAGGAGGAGATTGGAAGTGGGGAATTTGCCAAGTGGCAATTTCAGTTTTTGGATTATGAAAAAATGGGTTTTATGTATGAAGCAGATACCAAGCAAGGGCAACCCATACAACCAGTCATAGACTTGGAGGCTGAGCTCCAACATACCATGAAGAATGTCAGCAAAGGGATCTGGGAGGTTTTAACACTAGAAGGATCAAGCACATCGATATGTCAATTAATGCAAGAATTTTAAAATACCTTCTATTTGTGCAATGTACTTTAAATACAAATAATTACAAGCAGATATAATTTTACTTTGAAAATAAAAATTTTTTCATCCTGCTTATATACAAAGGTATGACATCAGTTGACACAGCTTGGTTCTTGAAGGTATTCTTAAATTCAGGTCCCTCTCTAACCTCCCCCTCCCTTGGCAGAATACAACAATATCCATCTTGGGACCACCTACAGATTTCCACTATGTGGTTGTATCACTTCGCTAAGGGACAGGTTCTTCTGTGCTTATGAGCAAAAGGAAAGAACTGAAGTGTGGTGTTGGGTATAAAAGGAGAAAACCTTTCCTACCTTGTTCTCTCTTCATGTCCCCTTACATTTGCCAGTTATCTATTCCTTATGTCCAAATACAAACCAAGACATATCTTGCTCCTTGTGATCTGTATGGTGTGGTCAAAAGAGAGACTGAACTCTTCAGACAAACATTGTTCAGAAGCCAGGAAAAAATCCCGTGGGTGTATGGACCAGCATCAGCTGTGTTGCCAATAACCTGGCAAAACACTTTCTTGCTCTGGTTGATGCCTTCAGTGATAATGAATGTGTTTTGGTGACATTCCCCTTGTCCTCTAGAGCCGGTTCCCGGGGTTAAATCAGATCCAAACTGTTTCCTTTTCAGGTAATTTTTTTTTTCTGAGGACTTTGACACCATTTTCCATCAGCAGCTCTTTTTCTTTCAGTCACTTCAAAAGTTTGGTGCCCCGAACATAATCTCCTTTGTTTACTTTCAATGGCAATTCATTGTATTTTAAGGAGCTTTGTGTTTGTCCTGTAATTTCTGATCACTCTAGATTAAAACCAGAAATTGAGAAACCAGTGAGGAGGCAGAGTAAGGCCGGTACTTTTGGGGTTAGAGTTTTGGCTTCTCACAGTAAGAGAGAGAAAAGTGCTTCAAACCCTGAAATCTGGCATAATCCCCTTCACCTCTGAAAGTTAGGGAAACACAGAGAAAGAGGGTCTGAGTTTGTTTCCTTTTCTTAAAGGAAGTTTAGGATAATGGGAAGAAACAACAGGTTTGGAGTCTCCTCCACTTCCTCTTTTGTTGTTTTGTTGTGATTTTTTTGTTTGTTTAATGTTCTTTATCTGGGGTCTGTGAGTTTGTTTTTAAAAATATTTTGATAACTATTTCAATATAGTTGGTTTTAATCAATGTCTTTTATCCTGTATATTTAAAAACATTATTCTGAGAAGGGATTCATAGCCTTTTCCACATTGCCAGAGAGGTCTATGACACAAAAAAGGTTAAATACCCCTCATCTAAGGCAAAATGGAAATATTGATCACAAGAAAAAAACACGGAAGTCTTGTATAGAGCATAAGATTTCAGACTTTACTAGACAAACCAGTGAATTCAGTTCCTACCATGTGAAGTATTGGTCCCCATATTCCCAGAATGAGCCATCTAGCTTTTATACAGGATCTTGACTCCCTCATGATATGGGTGGCCTAAAGTTTTCAGAGAAGGCTTAGCTCCGGGGTCACCGAATGAGATAAAGCCCCCTGGGACTACCTCCAAAGGAGGACTCAAACCATTAAGCCCTTTCCTCCTAGAAATTTTGCACCAGTCTCTTCAGTTTCCTTTTTTTAGGTGGGGAGTAAAGAAAACTTTCATTCTGACAGGCAGGAGGTCGAGACTGGAAAATGGAAACAGTGGATTCATCCCCTTCCTTGTAACATCAGTAGGGAGCCTGAACCTTAGAGGTGACCTGCAGAAAGGACTGGTATTGAACTGGAGGAACTGTGGCTAATGAAATAGATTTTTTTTTAAAGCAAGAGACAAATAAATGTAGCCCCAAGATGGCAAGAGAACATTGGAGGAGATGAAAGGAAAGAAAAAGGGAGTGAGAGAGCCCAAAAGCAAAGGGAGAGAGAGAGGTTTGGAATATACATAGAGATGAGGAGATAGATAAAAGAGAAAAGAGAAAGATAAGAGAGAAAAGAGAGAGAAACACAGGACAGATCCACAGAGCAGAGAGAGGTGTTGCCAGGGAAACAAAGAATGAGAGAGAGGAGAAATAGAGAGAGTGGGGGAAAAAAAAAACGAGGATGGAAAATGCTAAAGGCAGGGGGTGGGGAGGAGAGGAGGAAGGAGAAAGAGGAGGCGGGTGTCTGTGAGAGTGGGATCAGAATCTGAGGACTGGGTGCTCCAGGAAAAGAATGAGGAGAAAAACTATGAATTCTAAATTAGAAGCTAGGAAAAGGGGAAAGGGTAGAAGGTGAGTAAAACTCACAGCAGCCATCTAGAAATCCAGTCCTCCCGTTCCCATCCATCTCTTCCCCCTCCCCCAAAATAAACAAAAATCTTAATTGATATCTTTGGGATTCTTAACTTGCAAGATCAGGGAACAAAGATCAATTTACAACCATGGGATGTTACCCCTCCCCCAAGGAACCCCTACCCCTACCACCCCAAGAAGACATAAACTCATGGTCTTCAGCATCAGGCCCAGTTTAGCAATTTGAGAAATCCAGGTGAGTTTTGCCTATAGATCTGAGTGAATAACTTAAATTTATAGTACTTTAAAGAGTGCAAAGCACTTTGCATACATTATTTTATTTGAGCTTACCCAGTGAGATAAACAGTCAATCAATAAACATTTTTATTAGGTACCTACTATGTGGTAGCACTGTCCTAGATGATGAAGATATAAACGTGGAACCATTCTTTCCCTGAAGGAGCCTACATTCTACAAATGTGCATATATATAAGTGATTTCGGGGCTGGGGGCAAATTAAGAAAGGTCTCCTTTAGGAGGTGCTGCTTAAATTGAGCTCTGAAGGAAAGAAGGGTTCCAAGTAAAGTGGGTCGGGGAGAGGGAAGTATACCATGAGTAAGAGGCATCCTGTACAAAAAGCCTAGAAAAGGGAGATGGAATAACATGTGTGAAAAATAGCAAGAATGTCAGTTTGGCTCAACCATGGAGTGCAGGAAGGCATTTTAAACCTGAAAAGGAAGGTTGGATCCAGCTTACAAAAGATTTAAATGCCAAACAACGGAGTTAATATTTCATTCTACAGGCAGTCAGGGGCAGGGGAATAACATGACCAGACCCTTGCTTTAGGATTGACGCCAATAGGATGTGAAGGATGCATTGGAATGGGGAGGCAGCAAGACCATAGTTGGGAGGCTATTGTAATAGTCCAGACAAAAGTGTTATCTCCCACTTTATTTAAGTGTTATTGTAAGCATTTTACACAGGAGGAAACTAAGGTCCAGAGAAGTTAAGTGATTTGCTTATGATTACACAGCTAGTGAGCATATCTACTCCAAATCCTTCATTTAACAAATGGGATAGCCAAGTCAGGTGATGTGCCCAAGATCATGGAGCTGGTTGGTGGCAAAATCAGAGCTAGAATATGGACTTCTGAATTTCCAGCCCAAGGCTTTTTTCACTGCACAGTGCTCTTCCTTGTTTTCCTGTGGTTAGCTCCTGTCAATATTTCAGAATTTGGGGGGATAAGGCAGTTCCAGTGGGCAGCTAGGTGGCACAGTGGATAGAGCACTGGGCTTGGAATCAGGAAGACTCATTTTTATGAATTCAAATCTAGTCTCCGACCTGTAACTAGCTGTGTGACCCTGGGCAAGTCACTTAACCCTGTTTGCCTCAGTTCCTTATCTGTAAATTGAGCTGGAGAAGGAAATGGCAAATCATTCCAATATCTTTGCCAAAAAAAGCCCAAATGGGGTCACAAAGAGTCAATCACGACTGAACAATAACAAAAAGGCAGTTCCTGGAACAAAACCTCTGTTAATTCGAAATATGCCTAGCATTTTGGAATTGGGGGGGTGCACAAAGTATTGAGCAAAGAAAGAGAAAAAGAACTCTTTCTTTCACTCCCCTATTCATACTCTTTTAACTCCAAACAAACTGAAAGCAGAGCTCTTAGTATAGGAAGGAAGGCAGGACCCTCCTCCATGATAGGCCTGTCTTATTAAGAGAGGAGTGTGCATTTTTATTTTTAATATTTGTTATTATTTTATGATGCTGATTATTTTTTATATTTGTTTTTGATGATATTAATATTTTAATATTTTAAAGCTATTTGAATGTGATGAAGAAAACATCATAGGGCAGTGGGAAGAACACTCCTATACTGGGGAGATTTGAGTTCTGATCCCAACTCTGCTGTTAGCTAGATAATTGTGACTTTGAACAAATACATTTAATCTCTGTTCCTCAGTTAACTCATGTAAAAGTAGGATGATGGACTTGAATGATCTTTGAGATACCTTTTTCTGTCCCTCATATTTTGAGTTTAAGATGATGTATCTGGCAAAGGCTAACCAGAAAATGCTCGAGACTCTGAAGTCAATGTGGACATTTTGCTAGCCTACGAAAGCGTGCCTTGAACTTTCTCCTCCTTTAGTCAAAAAATAGATCTATTAGTCTAGTGTGTGTATGTGTTTATGTGTGTGTGTGTATGCAGTGTTTAGGTACATGGGTATAGGATATAAAAGTACTCATAAACCAGTAGCTTTGAGGTTCTCAGATAAAAGGTAATATGTCAACGCAATTACAAGTGGGTGTTGTGACTCAAACCAAATTATCCGCACTGGTTTTTTACAGGAGGACTTGAGAGGTAGGTTGTATGGGATAAGGTAGAAAGAATGTTGGGTGTGGAGCCTTTCTCAAATCCTAACTTGGGTCTTTGTCTGGGATCTTGGTCAAATCTCTTAATCTCTGTGAGTCCTAGGTTCTTCACCTATAAAGGTGTAGGGCTGGACTAGTTCATTTCCAAGGTTCCTGACAGCTGAAAACCTATGAATCTGGCATTCCTGAATTTGGACTTTAGATTTTGTCAATTGGGTTTCCCAAACTTCAGTCTCCTTACCTTTCTGTAACTTATTTTGAAAAGATAGTATCCTTAGAAAGCCAGCATTTATTAGGATCTAATGAGTGATTAATCAGTATGTATGGCATGACTTTGAATGAGCCCCCCCCACAGAACACAAGGTGCCTCCCCTCTGAAAGGCTTTATCCTAAAAGATCCCGAAGTAACCAAAGTGGAGGGTCCTCTGTGTATTTTTCCGTATGTTTCTACTTTGTTGGACTCATCTGGGACTCCACCCCTTGTTTCCTTGGGTTAAAGGATAATTTTGAAGATGTAAGGTTATGACATATAGATTTTTCCCCCTTTTAAGCATTTCTATTGATATCTTTTGTTTTTGTTACTTTCATTTCTGAATATATCCTTCCTCTCACTCCCCTGCCCAGAAAACCATCCACTATAAAAGAATAAAAAAGAAAAAGGGGGAGAAAAAAGCAGTTCAGCAAAACTAACCAACCCATCAACTGAGTCTGACAATCAGTTTTCCCCAGTCATAGTCCCTCTACCTCTGCAAAGAGTGTGTTTTGTCATTTCTTGTTTGGGACCAAACTTGGTCATTATCATTATAGAGGGTTCGGTATCATTTGTTTTGTTCTTTCCATTGATGTTATTGTGTATTCTGTTTTCCTGATTTTGCTTAATTTCTCTTTGGATCTAGCCCCTTAAGGGGTCCTATGTGTCCCTGCTTTCTTCATATTTATCATTTTTTACAGTGTAGCAGTATTCCATTATAGTCATCTTTTCTCAACCCATTCAGGTTACTTGGGAGGAAGATGAAACCTCTAAGTTGTTTTGATTTGCAGTTATCTTATTAATGATTTGGAGCAATGTTTCCTATGGTTGTTAACTATTTGCAGTTCTTTCAAGAATATTCTCAGACCTCTGATCCATTGGAGGAATGGCTCTTAGCCTTATACATTTGTTTATTCCTTATATATCTTATATATCAGATTATCAGAAATGTTGACCGAAAGATTCCCCCCCCCTTGACAGTTTCTTATCCTATTCATATTGATTATTATTAGTGCAAAAAAGCTTTTCAGTTTCATGTGAGCAAAGTTATCTCTTTCATCTTTTGTGATCACCTCTAACCTTTACTGGTAAAGAACTCTTGGAGCCTTAGGAGCACTTGGATAAGTTAATGTTTTCCTCTAGAGTGTATTGGATGTGCCATTTGGTTGGTAGCTCATGATTTCATCAACCCCCCTCCTCCAATGTCTTTTGTGACTCCCCTGTGTGAGCTGAAGGAAACCATCAGCTGTTTCATGTTATGAAGGTTTTACTGAAGTCCTAGTTTTCATGTTGTTTGAGGCACCGGGGATTAGCCACCCATAGCTGGTGAATTGGAGAAAGTGTAGAGGGGCCTTGACTACAGAAGCAGGTCCATTGCTTTAAGAGCAGGAAAGGATCCTTCTCGGAAACATTTTGTACCAGAAGAGAACAAGGAAGAGGAAATGAAAGCCAGACCCAAGTTCCCCAGGAGAGGAAGAAACAATGCTGGAGAAACTCACACTCCCAGTAGAATAGGGGAGCAGGAAACCAGAGACCAAGGACCATTGCCTGCCGGATTCCAGCACCGAGGGAGGCCCACCTGAGACTTTAGTGTAAAGAGACAGAGGAAAAAGATTTGTTGGCCTCTTGGATAGCGGAGGAGGCATTAGTGGCCCAAAAGAAACGGTATGAGCTTAACTGGCCCAAGATTCTAGTCCATCGAGCCTTGTGGGGAGGAGGGGAGGAGATCAGGAAGGGCCCATCAGGGAGAAAATCAGGAAACAGCGACAATTATCTTATTGTTGCTAAAGAGGAAGTAGGGGAGAGAGCTTCCTGAAGAGTAAGTGATTTATGCTATAGCACTAAACCTGAGACTCATCTGTGAAGGAAGTGTGGAATAAAAGTTATCTTGAATCAGCAAAGAAGTGGCACCCATATTATGCAGACTGACAAAATAGGGTGCTTAAAACCAAGGGTGGGCCGTGGGATGTCCCTGGGGCACTGCCACCCAGGGGCAGTTTGGGGGCAGTTAATGTGGGGTCTTTAAGCCCAGGGTGTTTAGAAGGAGACCAGGAGGTTGAGGAGCACGGAGTCCCTCCCATCTCACTGAAAAACCCTGTGAAGCTCACTTCCCCTTTCAGTGATTCCATTTCTTTTTATGTAAGGAGGGGGATGTGAGTAATGGATGTGAGTTAGAAAATCTGGGTTGGAGTCCTGGCTCTTCCACTCCCTAGCCATGTATAATTAACTTTTTTTTTTTTGAAGCGGGGAGGATCTCAGTTTCTCTATCAGTAAAATGATGGGGTTGTACTTGATTGCTGAGGCCCCTTCCAACTTTAACATTCTGTGATTCTGACATTTACGCTGCTAAGGTACCGTGTTAAAATATAGTATAGAGCCCTGCTGGAGAGCAGGATTCCTAGTGAAGCATAGCCCATTTATTTCAGGTAGGAAAGAGAGGGGGAAAGGAGCCTCCTTTTTAAATTGCCTTCTGATCAGATTAAACAAGAACCAATCATTTGCATACAGGTGCTACATTAACTCCCCAGGACTGCTAATCAGTTGGCTATGTGAGATGGCAACAGATGTTCCTGGGTGAAGGTAAAGTCAATTGGAGAGCCTTAGCCCCTCTCTGCAGGTTGGTTTGTTTGCAGGCTCAGGATGTGGGTCTGAACCACCAGCTCCTAGCCATAGCCACCCCTAGTCCCATGATTGTCCTGGCTCTGCATGGACTTTAGTTAGTTTGGTTTTTCACCCAATAATAGAGTTGTAGTGGGGAGCTAGTCTGCTGCTTTTCTTTTCTTTCATCACAGGGGTGGGAAACTGGGAGCCAGAAAGCAGAAATAGCACGAAGAGGTGACCTCAGGTCCAAAAAACAAGCCATCTTTACACTTTTTTTTTTTGGTGGGAGGGGAGAGTGGAGCCTGGCAGCCAGACTGCCTCCTAAAACAGCCCCAGGATGGCACCGCCAGCTGTCTAATGGGTCTGAAGGAGGGGTGGGAGGAGCACCGGGAAATCCCAGCCTTTCTCCTACCTTCTCCCAGCCTGCCCTCCTCCATTGTAGGAGAAAATCCTAGACATCCTGCCACTGCCATGAGAGGTTGGAATATCCAGTAGTTCTTTGCCCACTGGCAAGGTGTTCTGGAAAGAGCCCTGGATATAATGACCAAGGGTGTCCCTGAAGAAGCGATGAGAAATCGCACCTCTCTCCTTTCATTGAAGAGGTGAGGGACTGTGGGTATGGAACGCTCTATGTGCCCTCAGACATGGTAGATGTGTTGGTTTTGTTGTACTGGTTTTTTGTTTGTTTGAAATGTCCATTATAAGGGAAGTTTACTAGGTGGGGAGGGAGAAGGGGGGAGGAAGAGGTGTCTTCTGAAATGAATGTGATTTAAAAGCAAAAGCTTTCCATAGAACTTCAAAAAATGTTTTCAAGAAGAAGTGCACTTGACTAGGGTACCCAAGTTTGAATTTTGACTCTGTCACCGTCTAGCTGTGTAACCATAGGCAAGTCAACTGGGGCTTCAGTTTGCTTACCACTGAAATGAGGGAAGCGGTCCCAGCTCTGTCCCTTATTGCCTGTAACACCTGGACTGAGTCATTTTGCCCGGCCTCCTCACCTGTTAAATGAAGTGATTGCAGTCGACCTCCAAGGTCCCTTCCAGCTCTATGTCTGTCTATAATCCCATGATTTGAGGATTTCTAAGGTCCTTTGTAGTTCTAAATTTTCTACAATTTGGCCAGAACTGACTGAGGCATCTACCTAGAACCAAAGTACTCCCCCAAGGAGGCAGGGCTATTGTTGTCAGTCTCCAGAAACAATGTTCTTTGTGTATCTGCTGGGAAAAAGGAGAAGTTAAAACAAAGAGAGAATCCTGAAAGGAAGAGAAATGCATACTTCCCCTTCTCACCCTGGAAAGCTCCTTGGTGGGCTTCCTGGATCACCACAGCACAGGATCTCTTGCATGTCTCCTTTGTAAAGAAACCAGTCGTCCCCAGTGAGAAGGCAGAAGTGAAAATGTGGCAAAGAGCCATGAGTTTTTCCCAACAGACTGGGTTTTCACTTCCTTTTTCTCACTGGGGATAAGAACAGTTTCCCTTCTAATCTAATATAAGAGCACTGGAAGAATTTATATGCTGGGGTATATATTCTGAAGTCCATAAATTTTACATATGCCTGGGTCTTTATTTCTCCTTTCCTTACTTACAGGCAAGACCCAGGGAGGGACAAAGATAAATAAAACATAGTCCCTTTCCTCAAAGAGCTTACAGTCAGTCACCTAGAGAAGGCCCCACACAGCTGCTTCACAGTCTCAGCCTTTGCAGGGGAACAGGGACCCCACATTTATGAAAGGAGCTAGGGATATGAGCATAAGATCTTTCATTCCCACGACCTGGTGGACTCTGCTAAGTCATATTTCATAGAGTCATAGATCAAGAACTGAATGAAACCTTAGAAAGTCTTTGAGGCTGACCCTCTCATTTTATATTTTGCATTTATGAGGAAACTGGGGCACAAGTTGTTTAAGTGATGGGTTACACAGCTATTGTCTTCCTGATTCCAGGGTCAGAGTTCTATTCACTACACCATGCTGGCTCTATTTTCCTAGCCTCAGATCTCTTTAACATGAACTATTACTTCGTTACTCTCTCCCATCCTCTACTGGTGAAGTTGACTTTTTGAACCTCAGTTTAGGACCTTACATTTATCCTTATTACGTGTCATCTGATTAGATCTGGCCTATTCGGGCCTATCAGATTCCCCGCCAAACCCCTTCCTCCTTCTTACATCAAGAAGGACCATAGTGATAATAATGATATCAAAGACAAGAAGAGATAATAATGGCAGCTCACATCTAAGTACTGTCCCTTATCGCTTGTATACAGATGATTTGCTGGTAAGAACTTGCCCTCATCTTTCTTTTTTTGGGGGGGGGCTAGGCAGTGGGGTTAAGTGACTTGCCCAGGGTCACACAGCTAGTTAAGTGTTATGTGTCTGAGGCTGAATTTGAACTCAGGTCCTCCTGAATCCAGGGCCGATGCTCTATCCACTGTGCCACCTAGCTACCCCTTATCTTTCTTTTAAATTCCAGACTTTGTATCTCTAGATACCTGCAGGGAGCAACTCTCTGCCTGGATCTCTCCTTAGCACTTTGAACTCAAAATGCCCCAAACAGAGTTTATTATCTTTCCACTAAAACATTCCCTTTTCTAACAGTGGCACCCCTATTCACTCCATCTTCTAGAATAGTGTGGGATCCTAGAAACCAAAGAGGGGAGAGAGAGAGAGAGAGACTGTCCAGGAGGAAGGAGGAAGTCAACAGTGGCATGCAGGAGAGAAGCAAAGGGGGCCGGGAACTGGGATGCCATTGGATTTGGGGGGGGGGCTCTGCTTTGAGAGAAGTTTTAGTAGGATAATGATGATAAAAGCTAGATATGCCAGAGGTCAAAGAGGAGAAGAGCTGATTTTTCTTTCCCTTTTAACATATGAAATTACAGAATGTCAGAATTGGAAAGGGACCTTAGAGATCTTTTTGTGTTGTAAGGTTGATGATTGATTTAGAGGTGATTGATTCATTCCAACTTCCTCATTTTCTAGATAGAAGCAATTGAGACCCAGAGAGGTGAAATTAAATGTCCTCAAAGTCCCATAGGTGGTGTGGGGTAAAACTTGACCTGAGGTCTCCTGACTCCTAGTCCAGCTTGTCTCTGGGTGTATGCCTTGGAACTGTTGGTGACACGGGATTCAGGCAGCTGCTTGCTCTCTTAGCCTCTGTAGCAGGGATATGACACAGATTCTATGTTTATTCAACAGCCTGAATGATGATCCACAAATCTTCCTCATGCAACAGTGGGTGGGATGTTGTTCTAGGGTGGTAAATGTTCTGTAAGTGCTGCTTCCCTTCCCTCTTCCCCCCCTCCAGAATTAGATCCATGTTGCCTCAGACATGCTGCCTTCCCAACTAGTTGAATAGCTGTCTCACAATCAGTCTTATGGTCCGTCCCCAGTGGCACCTCTTGCCACAGAGCCTTGATGCCTGAAATGTTGTGGCCTCTGGCATGTTGTGTGAGGAGTCCCAAGACCCTAAACTACCTTGAATTAAAAATAGCCCTCCCCTGTGATTCTAAAGGTACCTCATTGGGGTAGTGGGGAGAAGTAAAATGGAAGTAGGACAGAGGTCAAAGGAAAGAGGTAATATGGCATAGTCATTCAGTAAACATTTATTAAGCAGCTACTATGTGCCAGGCACTGTGCTAAATGCTAGGGAAACAAAAAAAGGCTGTCATATCATATACATCTTTGGAGGGCATACCCACATAGAGCCATTGGTGTATTGTTATATGGCTGATGATTTAAGGACTGTCATGAGTCCAAAGTAAACCTAAATGCTGCCTACATTTTCATCTCTGACATATCAGTTTCTCCTAACCTGCTGGTTTTTACTAAGAGAGTAGAGGCCATCCCACACATAGCAAATGAAGCCAGTGCTATGAGACGGCTCTGACTGGTAAAAACTAATAAGAACCAGAGAGAAAGTGTGAGCCTTCTTGAGTAGACATATAGTAAGTCCAATAGGGAATTGGAATAATTTGTCTAAAATAGGGATGGTCCTGGAGGCACTAGGAAGAGCATGGGGAAACTACCAAGCAAAGTAGTTGAAAGAAATGAGTTTACCTTCTTTGTGGCTCTGCCCCAACCCTATTCCCCCATCCCCTAGCTCCCTCACCTTTCCTCAGACTAGGTCTTCTGTTGTGAGTCCGGCTGACCTTCCTGGTGTTGGTAATTTTTTTTGATGGCTGATACCTGGAGCCAAGTAGAAACCTTAGTTTAATGGAGAGTCACCTGCTCTTATCTTGCACCTTCTAGGGTTCGGGGACTGAGACAAATGAATGGGTGACACCTTCAAAGAGAATACAGGACGGGTTCCTCTGGGCCTGTCTCAGAGGGCCATTTAGTCTGCACTAGAAACCTAGCAGCATGTGTGAGGAGGGGGTGAACCTTGCCAAGGTCTAGTTGCTACATCTCTCAGTCTCCTGTTCTGTAAAACCCCAAACCTTAATATTTGAAGAAAAAAAGTGGCAGCAGTGCATAGAATGTTTTATCAGAGGAACAATTTCTTTCAAAGCTCCCATTCCACTATGCCTCCCTGCCCCTTCCACCACCTCTCCCATTTCTCTCCCCATCCCCCCTCTCCATTTTATTCTCTTCCTCTGCTTCCCCTCCCCCTCCTCTTCCTTTGTTTCTCTGCCTCCACACTCTCCCTCCCTCTCTCTCTCTCTCTCTCTCTCTCTCTCTCTCTCTCTCTCTCTCTCTGCCTCCCTCCCTCCCTTCCTTTCTGTCTCCCCCTCTCCCCCTCCTCTCTCTTCATTCCTTCTCAGTTTTTGTATGGCTTTCTCCTCCCTGCACTGCTCTCTTTTCCTCCCCACCTTCAGCATAAGTCTCTAAACTGTAATCAGGCAGCTACGCATTTCACTGTCTTAAGATTTACTTTCTATCAAAAATGGAGGAATGAGGATGTAGAAAAACAGCTCCAGTCAGAGGTTCATTTTGGGTAAGAGCACTAGATGAATTATCATGGTTGATTCATGCCTCTAGTGTAACTATTGCTCTAGTCCTGGTCTGAGATTCTCTAGGTCACTAGCATTCTGAATTCCATTTTCTCTTTGACATAATAGAGTAAAAGGAGATTTCTGATCCTCTTGGTGTTGAATTCGGAGCATTGAGTAGAAGTGGTTAGATTTAAGCTGCTTCATTCTGGAAAGCGCTATAGATTGGTTGAGCAGGGGAAATGAATCCTGGGATCAGAAGGCACAGGTTCCACATAAAGATGGCTTGGGTGGGGGAAGAGAGAGACTTAAAGCTTAAGGATACAGGTGGTTGGGCATCACAGCAGAATTCTCTTTCTCAACATGGAGGGAGAGATGGAGGAAGGGAGAGAAGATGGAAGAAAGAAGAGAAGAAACCATAAATAGATCAGGGCACAGATAGAGGAGGAGGCACAGCCCAGAGAGCCCTGGCTACCCTCATTTCCTTCTCCTTATTCCTTCACTGTGTCCTATGCTCATTGACATCCAGGGCCTTGTATGTGCCAAGCAGGGAAATGAAAGGAGTTCACAAGATCACTGTGAGATCCTAGACAAAAGTAAATGAAAAATCCCAATTTTCATTCTCTCCTATTCATTCATTCAACAAACATTCGAGTGCCTACTGTGTCAAGGTGATGTGCTAGATGTTTCCACCCTTAGCTGCCAACTGCTTGAGGGCTGTGGATTCTCTGGGGAAATGAGTGTGCTGGCATTGTCTCTCTTCCAGCTGACCCTTTATTTTTTTCCACCTTCCATTTGTGCCCCTAGTTCTCTATTTTATCTGGGAACAGAGAGACTTGTTTCTCCTATGGATTTTTAAAAAAACAGATAGGCTGTTATGTTCTGGACTCCCTAAACCAAGCTTTTAGACTCTACACAACTCTTGCAATTTCTTATGTGTTACTGCTTTTCTTGCCCAGATGGGTGGGAATTATCCCTTCATCCCCTCTGAGTGCTGTTGTTTCACTGCATAAAACTTATTCTTTAAGTTGGGGCTTCTTAAACTTTTTCTGCTCTTGACCCGTTCAGCACTTCTTAAACTGTGGTATAGGATTGAGACGCACAGTTTAAAACACTTATGCGCCCTTCATGAGATGCAAAAGTGTGCCCTGATCTATTTATGATTTTCTTTCTTTTTTTCCTTCTCTCCATCCCTCCCTCTATGTTGACTGGCCAAAAGACAGACTGACTTTCCTTGAAAGGATTACAACTGCTATAAAAGGACCCCATGTATCAGTGTTAGATGGAAGTAGGGATTCCTACTCCCAAGTGGAAAAATGGGTCCTTTTAAACTTCCTATATGCTTGCTAGTTCTTGGTCCTAACAGGAAAACTTTTCTTTCTGTAGGGACCATTGTAGTGCTGTGTCTCTTACCAGCTACTCCTTGCCCCCAACACACACATCCCACAGTTCACCGAGACTTGCTTACTTTTGAAAGTATATTTGTCTCACCAGTCCCATCACGTCCCCTCTCTGACTTTCTGGCTTTTCCCTTCTAAGCGTCTACTCCTCAGAGGTCCCTAAGGGAGGAAAAACTTCAGGAAGTTGCTGAGAGGAGAGGAAGCTGCAGCGGTCATCCAGCTCCTCCACTGAGCTGACCCTGACTTTGTCTGAGGAAGTCTAGAAAATTCCGTGTGGTATTTGCTTAAACCTAAAGCCGGCAGAGGAGACACACATGTACCCTGGTGACGTAGTTCTATCCTCATAAAGCTGGCTTCTCCCAAAGAGGTTGCTCCCTCCCCCCCCACCAGCTAGATTTGTGGTTTCATTCATCTAGGGAATTCCCAGTAGGAAATGTGTTCTCTACCAGGGCAGATCAGTAGTTGCTCTGCAGTATCTAGTCTTAGAGAGCTGCCTGAAAAACTGCATGAGAGGGTAAGTGACTTGGAACCCAGTGAGATGGAACCAGATCCCAGATCATTCTGACTCCTAGGTCATCCACCCTATCCCTGGTGTCTTCCTTTATTATAATTATTTACATACATCCAAATGTACAGATGCTCCTCAGCTAGATTGTAGGTTGGGGGTTGTGCCTTTTACGGTTGGATCCTTCATAGTATCTGGCCCACTGCTTTGCCTGTGGTTGGCACCCAAATAAAGATTCTTTCAGCTCTCGCTTTCTCAGGTTCTGTATGTTGATTCAACAAGTTAGTCGGTAGAGAGTTCTTAGTTCACTCTAAAAGGAGGGTTACTCTAAGAACTCTCTACCGACTAACTTGTTAGTTCTCCAGTTACTCCATGAGAAGAGTAAAGGTCAGCTGGGTGGTGCAATGGATAGCCCCAGGCCTGGAGTCAGGAAGATTGATCTTCCTGAGTTAAAATCTGGCCTCAGACACTTGTCAGCGGTGTGACCCTGGGCTAGTCACTTTGCCCTGTTTGCCTCAGTTTCCTCATCCATAAAATGAGATGGAGAAGGAAATGGCAAATCACTTTAGTATCTTTGCCAAGAAAACCCCAAAAGGGGTCATGAAGGGTCAGACACGACTGAAAAAAACGACTAAACAATGAGAACACTGCCTGAGTTCTCTCCAAGTCCTTGCCCTTGATTTCTGGTATTTCTTGGCCCTCATGAGAGATGTGGATTACTCTCAGAGAAAGCTTCAGGCTGAAGAGAAAAAACAATTATGTGACAGAGGAAAGTAAGCGTAACGATAATAATAGTAATAGCTGTTGGGCTGTTTCAAGGTTTGCAAAATGCTTTATAGACACTTCCTCATTTGATGCTCACCCACAAACACGTGAATAGCTGCTTTAAAGTCTATGTGAATCATCTGATTTGATCCATATAACAAATCTGAGAGGTAGATACTTATTTTTATCCTGTTTTACACATGAGGAAACTGAGGCTCAGAGAGAGAAAATGAGTTGCTGTGGGTTATAGCTGGGAAGCGTCTGACCTGGGATTTGAACTCAGATCTTCCTTGTTCGAAGTCTAGTGCTGTATCTACTCTGCCACCTGCCTATATGAGGAACACATAGGAATGAGTGAATATGCCTTCCTGTTCTCTGCACTCTGTTGTTGACTCCTAATCAGATTTAGATACAACTCTTCCCTGGATGAACCCTGGAGTATGACAGATTTAGTTCCATCTGGATCTCTGTCTCTCATAGAGGACCCGTTTGAAACTCTATTGTTTAATCTCCAGCATTGGTTTCAAGGAAGCTAAATTTCTTTCTTGCTTATTTTTAGCTAAAATGCAGGAAGTGGAAGCTATGCAGTGTTGGAGTGGGGGAGGGAAGTAGTGGAATCCGTGTGTGTTTCCTAAATAAGCGCCACTCTTGTTAAGAAATAAACTGTTCCCCATGCCAGCATGGCACTGACCCAGAGCTGAAACTCCCAAGTTCCCAGACTCGGTTGCAGAAAGGGAGACATTGGTGATTCCTGGTTGTCAGAATCAATAAATCTGCCGGTTGGGAGGGACCTTTGAGGCCGTGTAACCCTACCCATAACTGAACAAGAATCCTCTCTAGGGCATGCCCAGCAAATGGCCATCCAGCCTGTCCCTATCCATCACATGGAAGCCTGAGGCTTGAGTCTCTGGGAGAAAAGGACCTTTTAGAAGAGGCCACAAGATGTTGTAGGGGGTGGGATGGAGGGACCCGAAACATTTAATCAGAAGTCGGGAGCCCGAGGTTCTGGAGGACTACTCATAAGCTTTGTGGACCTTTCTCTGGAGCTTAATTGTTCCCCTTTGTGAAATGAGACCCGCCTGACCATGACTTATTCTTTAAGGCCCCTTCCAGGTCTGGGCTTCAGCGTGTTAGTTCTAATTGTGGACTCAAGGGATCACAGGACAGCTGAGAAATATTCATTGGAGTGGGGGTGGGGAGGCAATCAGGGTTAAGTGATTTGCCCAGGGTCACACAGCTAGTGAGTGTCTGAGGCTGAATTTGAACTCAGATCCTCCTGACTTCAGGGCTGGGGCTCTGTCACTGTGACACCTAGCTGCCTCCAGAATTATTTACTTTTTAAAAAGCCCCATCACTCACTGGTTTGCTAAATTGCCACAAGACAACTTTGGGCCCTCTTCCTGGTGCCACGGACTCAGAAAAGTGGCTCTTTCCTCTTCATCTCAGTAGTGATGTGTCATAAGCAACGTACTCCCAAGTCAGCTGTCTTGAATGCTACAGGCATAGCGATTTATCAGGATGTAAGCAGGTAGACAACTTAGAAGTTTGACAAACTGTGTCGAGCATATGGAGAGCACTAAGTCCCCCTCTGTCCTGCTAGCTGAGAATCATAGGATCATAGGTTTAGAGTTGGAAGGGACCTTACAGGTCAGCTGGGCCAACCCTTACATCTTACAGATGAAAAGACTGAGGTCCAGAGAGACCATAACCTGTACAGTGTCACACAGGTAGTAAACAGCAGAGCTGGGATTTGAACCCAGGTCCTAGGATTCCAAAATCAGTACCCTTCCCACTATATTAACCTGTCCCACATTTTTCTGAACTTTTTCATTCTATCTTCTTTCTACTGTCAGCCCATGTAGAGCTTCCCTCAATACTCTCTTGGCCTTTTGAGAAAACAGGTCACTCTGCTCGCTTCCTCAGGCATTATTGTCAGCACAGACTAAACTGGGACCCGTCTCTTTCTTGACTCTCTGTAGAATCATGTAGTTTGGAGCTTAGAATGGCCCTTGGAGATTGTATAATCTATCCCTCTCAGATGAAGAGACTGAGGCCCCTCAGGTTGAAGCAGCATGTCCCCAAGTCACCCCGCTAGGAAGTGTCAGCACCTGGATTTAAGCAGCAGCTTTAATAGAACTAACTCTCTGCTCCCTCCCCCATTTCTGCCACTGCTTTTCTCTCTTCCTTTTTCACCGTACTCTCAGATACTTGAGTCCCATGTGTCTCTCTTCTGTTTATTGGTTCAGGGCTCCAGGGCAGTCAGTCCCTCCTCATGCATAGCTTGCTACAAGTACTTATGCTAAGTAGAAAGACTGCTGAATCAGAAGACCTGGGCTTGAGTTCCTGCTCTGTCACTAACAAGCCAGGTGACCCGTGTTAACCTCTCTGTACCCTTTGGCTCCCCATCTGTAAAGCAATAGTGATCATATTTACACTAGCTCTTTCACAGAGGTGTTGGGAGGCTCAAATGAGGTTGTGCATCTCCCAAACACCGAGGTGGTGCAACTGATAGAGGCTGGACTGGACATCAGGAAAGCCTGAGTTCCAATCTGGTCCCAGACACTTTCCAGCTGTGTGACCACTGGACAGGTTACTAACTTTTGTCTGCCTTAGTTTCCTCCACTATAAAATGGGGATAATGATAACACCTCCGTCCCAGGGTTGTTCTGAGAATCCAATGAGATGGTATTTGTTAAAAGCTCATGGCACAGTGCCTGGTACACAGTAGGGGCTTAGTAAGTGCTTGTTTCCTTCCTTCCATATCAAATGTTATATAAATGTAGGCTCTTATTGTTACTTGACCCCCCCCACCCTCACTTTCAGTTTTATTGTTTTGTTTTTACATTATTATCATATTTAGAAGTTCTCATAGACTATCCAGTGCTGGAGAACCTGCAGCCTCGAGGCCACATGTGGCCCTCTAGGTCCTCAAGTGTGGCCCTTTGACTGAATCCAAACTTCACAGAACAAATCCCCTTAGTAAAAGGATCTGTTCTGTAAAACTTGGACTCGGTCAAAAGGCCGCATCCAAGGACTTAGAAGGCCACATGTGGCCTTGAGGCTGCAGGTTCCCCAGCACTGGATACAGTAGGGATTAAAAAAAAAAAAAAAGATATTCAAGAGTACACATGCAGTATTTATGTGCAATGGGGTTGGAGTGGAGGGAGGGACACTCCTTAAGGAGTGTCATGTAAAGCTGTTTTACTTTTATTAAATGAACACCAGCATAAGCTGGATACCTCCACCCCTCCATCACTCACCACCCTATCCCTTTAAGGTAGGTGGAGCAGGGTATGAGGGCAGGTGTTTGTCATCATTAGGCTTTTTACATAGATTATAAAATCTTGCTGAAAGGTGGTGGTTAGAGAGCTGACCTCTAGAGTCTGGAAGGCTTGGATTCCAATCCTACTTCTGACAAATGAGCTATGTGACTCTATGTGGGCAAGTCACTTAACCTCCCAGTATGCCAGGCAACTCTCTCAAACTGCATTACTCATCTCCATAGAGATAAAGGCAGCTCCTTCACTGGACACGGATAAAATCATAAGTTTGAGGGCCTCTAAAGAGCCTGAGAAATCATAGCCTCTCAGTGTTTTAAGACCATCTATTCCACCTCCCTTATTTTACAGATATGGAAATGGAGGCTGTAACTGACTGCCCATGGTCACACAGAGGAATAAGATAATTAGGTAGAAAGAGAACTTTGTGTGTGCATGTTCTTTATTATTAGTAGATTCTGTCTACCCTGTCATAGAAGTTCCTAGCGATAGTCACAGAGAAGGAAGTCTTGGCCAGATGGTGTCTGTACTCAGCCTACATTAACCCTGGCCCGCTCTGATCTTGATTACAGGCACTCACTCTCAGTGATGGTGATGCTGGTTGAGCATGTGTGATGTGTAGACTGGTCTAGATACACATATGGAATGAGCTAACAGGCTTCTTCCTCTTCTCCACAGCAATGAAAACCTAGCTGGATGCTGAGTGATGGAGCGCTTCATTGACTCAGGGACGCAAACGGAGGCTGTGGTGGTGCTTTCCTTGGCGCAGGCGGCAGTGTTGGGCCTGGTCTCAGAGAATGAGCTCTTTGGTGCTACCATAAGCCCTGAGGCCTTCTACCCGATGCTGGGGCATGAGCTCTCCGACACGGCCGCCGTAGAGCCAGAGCCCCCCGACAATGACTACCAGCTGGAGTGTGCGGGGGGCATGCCAGGAGAGCCCCCAGAGGAAGAGGTGCTAGAGGTCGAGGCAGCGTTTGAGAAACATACCCGGAGAAAGAAACGTCCTCCAGTGAGACTGGTGCCCAAAGTCAAGTTTGAGAAGATGGATGACGAGGAGGAGGAGGAAGACGTGTATGAAGTATCTGTGCCAGCTGATGAGAGGCAGGAGGCCCCGGTAGAACCCCCAGAAGAGGCTAGCTGCGAGGGCATGGTACAGAGCAGCTCGGTCAAGATGATCGACCTCAGCACCTTCGGCCGAAAGTCCCGGCATTCCCGGCACCTGCAGCGGGCTCCCCGGCAAGAGCTGGATGGGGCGGCGTATAACGCCCATTTTCCAGATTCCACTCCAGATGGCTACGCTGAACCTAACATGGTGCTGACCCGGGCTGGGTCTGAAGCCATGCATCCAGAGTGTGGATTTGAGCCCCACATGACCTCGTTGAGCGATGCAGAGGCGCCTGCTCCTGAGTCGCCGGAGCCCGTGAAGAACGACCAGGGCTTTGTGTGGCAGGACCCCGGGGAGTTCGAGGCGGACCCCGCCAGCTCTACCGCAGACCACCACAAGAAGGCCCAGCTGGACCGGCTGGATATCAACGTCCAGATCGACGATTCCTACCTGGTAGAGGCAGGCGACCGGCAGAAGCGCTGGCAGTGCCGCATGTGCGAGAAGTCCTACACCTCCAAGTACAACCTGGTGACCCACATCCTGGGCCACAATGGCATCAAGCCCCACTCATGCCCACACTGCAGCAAGCTCTTCAAGCAACCCAGCCACCTGCAGACCCACCTGCTGACCCACCAGGGCACCCGGCCCCACAAGTGCGAGGTGTGCCATAAGGCCTTCACGCAGACCAGCCACCTCAAACGGCACATGCTGCTGCACACTGACATCAAGCCCTACAGCTGTCACTTCTGTGGCCGGGGCTTCGCCTACCCCAGTGAGCTCAAGGCCCACGAGGTCAAGCACGAGAACGGGCGCTGCCATGTGTGTGTCGAGTGTGGCCTGGACTTCTCCACCCTGACCCAGCTTAAGCGGCACCTGTCCACCCACCAGGGCCCCACCCTCTACCAGTGCCTGGAGTGCAACAAGTCCTTCCACTACCGGAGCCAACTGCAGAACCACATGCTGAAGCATCAGAACGTGCGGCCCTTCGTCTGCACCGAGTGCGGCATGGAGTTCAGCCAGATCCACCACCTCAAGCAGCACTCGCTCACCCACAAGGTAACGGGGCTCATCGGCTCCTCTCCCCCACCCCCCCACCCCCATTGCAGGGGGCTTTTGCCTCCCTCCCCTCTTAATGTGCCTTTTTCTCACCCTCTCTGGGCTCCCTGCTCTCAGCATCATACTTTCATTTCCACATTCACATTCTTGGTCCTCTGCCTTTCCAGTATGTATCATCCCATGAAGAAAGCCTTATGGGAAAGGGCACTGATTGGACCTGGTGTTGGGAGAGACCTGGGTTTTTGTCCTGTTCATATAGAGTTTCTAACAATTATGAGCCATGTGACCATAGGTAGGTTGTTTAATTCTCCGAGCCTCCTCTTTAAACTGAGGGAAGTAGTACCCCTAGTACCTACCTCCAGGGTGGTTGTGTGGGTCTCATGAGATCTCGTAGGCCAAGTGCTTTCTAAGGCTTATTAGCTCACTATATAAATATCAGCTGTCATGATTCTTTTTCCCAGATGGGGCAAAGAGGACCATTTAGATCCCACTTATCCCAGTTGAGGCAATTGCTTTGTCCCATAGTGAAAACCCCAAATCTAACAAACTCAAAGGAAAATATTATAAACCAATAATAAGTCAAAAGCTAAAGTTGTAAATTCCCCTTAAAAAGCAATAACTTTATATTTATGTAGTTATACTGTGTCCATATTCTACGTGTGTATATATAGATATAAACATACACGTGTATATATGTACCTGTATACATATGTGCATAAACATGTATATATCTGCATATCTATGTATATATAGGTACACACACACACAAAATCACTCTTCTATTATAAACTCCTGGAGGTAGGAACCATATGGTACCTATTCATCATTTATTTGACAAAGATTTATGGAGTCTTGCGGTACACAAGGCATTGTTGGGGCATGGTGGTCTTCTTAGAAGAGCTTCTAGGACAGCCATGGAGAGAAACTATAAACACATGGAACAGCTATATATAGAAGGAGACAGAATATGATAAAGTGCCAAACAAGGGCTACGATTCAATTCAGTGTGCCATTATTAGGCACATAGTGTGTACCAGGCACCAGAGATACAAAGACAAAAACAAAATTGTCCCTGCTGTCACAGATTGCTATCCTGAGGGGAGACGACACATACACAGATAAAACAAATACCGAGTATATACAAAGTCAGTGCCCAGTAGTTTTGAGGGGAGCACTGAAGTGCCCCCATAACAAGAATCCTGGACCCTATTGTCCTGAATATAGGCTGCACTCCTAAAATGAGATATACAGGTATTAATGCAGCTTTTACGCAGCCAGTATTTGAGTGAACAGTGTGAACTCTATCTTAACTGATACTGTGTGTTCTCTTGTGGATCCAGCATATTTTGGTGCTCAGCGAGTACTAAGCAATTAACCCTGTTTACCGTGATCTTCATCAACAAATGTTTATTCAGCTTGTACTCTTTCTGGCATGTGGCATGAAGGCCTGTGGATGATTTGCAGATGGCAAAGACATGATCTCTGCCCTCGGGAAGTTTCCATTTTAAATCTGTGAACACAGGACAGATAAATAGACATAAGACTAACCAGAAGAGCAGTACAGACACAGGCACACGGATCTTTGGATATTTCACCACGTAACTCAGGATCCATTCCTCTCTTCACGTAAATCCATAGGCCCCTGTATATGCAGGCAGAGAAGCACAAGCCGATTTGGGTGATGTTAAAAGGGACCCAGATGAGGACTCTAGGATCTGTGGTTCTGGGAAGGCACCAATCCACTGTTAGGGTGGCATCTTCCTAGTAGCATTCATGGCAAAGCTTGTCCCACTGGGCAAGATGACCCACAGGTAGGGTCCCTTTGACTTTACCCACTAGTCAGTCCCTCAGGTTCCTCCTCTGTAAGATAAGGGGGCTAGACAAGCTGACCTCTCAATACTCATCCAGCTCTAACCTTCTGTGGACCTATGACCCTATGTTGAAGGTGGTGTATTTTGTCCCCCTGGCTGCAGCCATGTTCATTTGTGCTCCTCATAAGGAGAGTTCACTCATGTCCCTGCTGTGGATTTGATCGTTTCAGGGAGTAAAAGAGTTCAAGTGTGAGGTGTGTGGCCGAGAATTCACCCTGCAAGCCAACATGAAGCGGCACATGCTTATCCACACCAGCGTCCGGCCATACCAGTGCCACATCTGCTTTAAGACCTTTGTTCAGAAGCAGACCCTCAAGACCCACATGATTGTGCATTCCCCTGTGAAGCCCTTCAAATGCAAGGTACCATTAGCACCACCCCTGAGCACCCCAAAGGATGTGTACCCTCACAGCAGGATAAGACCTGCCAGAAGTGTGGGACTGTCACTTTGGCAGAAAGCCAAGTCAGCACTGAGAGTGGGGCCTGGGCAAGCCAGCCTTCCCTTAGCTCTGGCTTTGGGGTGGGGTTGAATGTAAGAGCCATTGATCAGCCAAAAGTCTTTGGCTCTAGGGTAGGAGTGTCGGGAGGGAATTTCTTTCTTCCTTTTTTTTTTTAATGCTTTTTTTGGTTTGTTTTTTTGGCTAGGCATTGGGGTTAAGTGACTTGCCCAGGGTCACACAGCTAGTAAGTGTTATGTGTCTGAGGCCAGATTTGAACTCAGGTCCTCCAGACTTCAGGGCTGGTGCTCTATCCACTGTACCACCTAGCTGCCCCAGGGAGGGAATTTCTACATCTATAATAGTGGAACCACTGTGGTAATTGGAAAAGAATGGACAGTACATGGCCATAGAGCCGGGGCTCTTAATTAATGGTCTGAGTACCCCTTGGCAGGGCCCATGGAAGGATTGGTCACAGTGGGGATGGGTGAGGTGGGAGTCGATGAATTTGGATGGGAAAAAAATATTACATCTTAATTGTAATGTAAGTGGTTTCCATGGTATTCCTGTGTGTTTTATTTCATGCATTTGAAACCATTTTTCTGAGAAGGGGTCCATAGACTTCACTGGACTGCCAGTGGGTTCCAGGACACACACAAAAATGTTAAACCCTGCTATAGAGTGGAAGACCAGTCCTTCAGCTTGGACTGGCTAGCTGGGAGGCAGTGGAGGGAGAAGTGGTGAGATGTTTGGAGGGGCATCAGCAGACTGAGTTTGTGATTTTGCTTCTCAGTTCCTTTTTCTGCAGCAGCCATATGAGGATGAGAGTAGAATGGCTCTGTGGTGTCACTGGGGAAAGGAAAAACAAAAAATGAATGAAATAAATCTGACAGACAACCCGATTTTGTTTCTGGCCATGTGGCCCTGGGCCGGAAGTCCTACCCTGGCTCCTGTTTGGGAGAGAAGCAGGGGCCACTCCCAGAGTTTAAGGGTGTCATTTCCCTACAGGTCTGTGGGAAATCCTTCAACCGTATGTATAACCTGTTGGGCCACATGCATCTCCATGCCGGCAGCAAGCCCTTCAAGTGTCCCTACTGCTCCAGCAAGTTCAACTTGAAGGGCAACCTCAGTAGGCACATGAAGGTCAAACATGGGGTCATGGACATTGGCCTGGATAGCCAAGGTAGGTGTGGAAGACTGGGCTCCATCTGGGGGGAAGGCTGGGGCAAGAGAACAGACCCAGGATTGGCACTTGTTTGACTCATACTGGTGAGGGCAGGGAAGAGACAGTGGGAAGACACAGCTGTCTCTTCTCGAGCAACCCCTAGAAGGTCGCTGATGTTGGCAGGCTGATCCAGGCCATGCCAGTTTAGATTTAGCAAAGAACTGCCCTGTATTGGTGGTGGTGGAATAGGGTCCAATGGAAATGAGCAGCTACGGTGTGATGGAAAGGGCATTGGATGGGGGGTGATAAGCCCTGGGTGCAAACCCTAGCTGGGCTTTTTGCTAGCTACATGACCATGGGTGAGTCTCTTAACCCTCCAAGTCTACTTCCTCATCGAAAAAATGGAGATCAAAAGGATCACCTAGGATGATACATGCAAACAGCTTTGTAAATTATAAAGCACTATATAAATGTCGGCAGTTATTATTTCAGGCTTAGGAACAGGACCACATCCCTTTGTAGAGAAAGAAAAGGGACCACCCTGGAAGGATACACCAAGTATCCATGATCCAGGGAAGTGAAATCCAAATCTTTAATTAAGCTTTGGGTTCCAAGGTTCTAAAGAGGTATTGAGCAGAAATTCCTAACCAGCTAGGCAAGCTGGGATGGAGAGAAAAGCATTGTTTGTATCTTTGTGCTCTTAGTACTAATGCCTGACTGTAAATCCACAAGTACTTATTATAGGCTTATTGTATGCCTAGAACTGCGCTGGGCCCTATAGAGAATATGAAAGAAATGCCTCCAAGATGCTTTAAATTTCATTATAGTCATAAGACTGAAAGACTTCAGACAATGACAAATCGTCCAAGACAGTGTCTATTTTGGTGCAAAATCATTTTGGGACAGCCTCTAATTTTCATAGGAGTTCAAAAAATGGGGAGATCACTGAGAGTCAAAGTAATCAGAGAAGACTTCCTGAAAAAGATGGCATTTTGCGGGACTTGAAGGACAAGTAAAATGTAGATCAGGAGAGGGCATCCCTGGTCGGAGGAGGAACATGAACAGAAGCGCAGTGGTAAGAATGAGTATGACGTGCTTATAGAGAAACTCGTCTGACTAGAGCAGGGACCGATGAGACATTCAGGGCTCTCCATCTTTGATGACACATTGCAGCTCACTCATACCCCATATTTCTCTCCATTGCTCTCTGAGTCCTGACAATTCCAATTCTTTGGCTGTTGTGGGTTCCATGATTTGTAACCTTACAACATGTGGAGCTGTGAAAAGAGCACTGAATTTGAAATCAGGACCTGGGTTCAAATCCTAACTCACTACTTGTGTTACATTAGGCAAGTGTTGCCACACCTCCTTTTGCAAAATAAAAGGTTGGACTTAGATGAAGGTGAAGAGGGAAAAAGCATTTGTATTAGTACCTACTATGTGCCAGGCACTGTGCTAAGTGCTTTACAAATATTATTTCATTTGATCCTCACAACAACCCTGCAAGAGACCCCCATCTTATAGTTCAGGAAACTGAGGCAGACAAAAGTTAAGTGACATGACCAGGATCCCACAGCTAGTAAGTATCCAAAGCTGGATTTGAGTTCAGGTCTCCTGACCTCAGGCCCAGAGCTTTATCCACTGTGCCATCTAGCTTCCTTAGATGATCTCTAAGGTCCCTTCTGGCTCTTAATCTATGATCCCTGGAAAAATAATGTGTTAAAATTATGGATTTTTGCATCTGTGGACATCATGGAATTGTTGCAAGGGCTTTGCCCTTTCCCAGATGCAATTAGCCCATTTGTGAGGCTGGATCACTTGGGCTGGAGCCAGACTGGAGTCTGAAAGCCAAGCAGAGGAGGTGAGGTGTGCCACATGGCAGGAATGGTTGAAGTCTTTGGAGCGTCAGGGTTTTCAGTTCGTTCGTCTGGCAGCGGAGTGAGGTGCAGAATCAGAGAAGGGAGAAGATGGTGAATGGAGGGAGGGTGGTTAGAAGGCTGACGCCACAATCCACTTGTGAAGTAATGAGAACCTGGATTCCATTGTGGTGGTCATGGAAATGGAAGAGGGACAGGTGAGGTAGACATTTCAAAGGATTTGGTGGCTGACTCCACTTGGAGGAGGAAAATGGGAGGGAGGCTGGGTCACAGATGACTGTGAGGTCAGCAGCACTACCTGCAGACCCACCCTTGGCCAAGGCCAAGGCCATTCAGCCTGTCATATTGGGCAGTTGGGTGTGAGGAATCCCATCGACTCTTAGAGGTGCAGCTGACTTTCCGAGCTCCTTCAGGAGACACCTAGTGGCTAGAGCAGCACATGAGAAGAAGTCAAGGCTCTCAGAACCTTGGGAAGCCTCGGAAGAGAGCCTCCTTCTGGCCGCCTGAAATATCCGGGCCATCCAGAAGACAGGTGGACTCTTCCTGGATTGGCAGTAGTTGTTGACAGGCCACACAGAATTAAAGAAGTTGTCTGTTCTATCTTCTCTGCAAATAGTCACCGGAATTATGTCTCAGAACTTTAAAAATAAACATGTTTCAATACCTCTGTTTCCTGTTCCTGGGTGGCATCCTTTCTCCCTGGCAGCTAGTTCACTGTCTAAGCTTGCCGGGGTGACTGCATTTGACCGATCTTTTCTAGATCCCATGATGGAGCTGACGGGTACAGACCACGCGGAGCTAGACGGTCCACAGGAGATGGAAGATTATGAAGAAAACTCCTATGACTATACTGGGGTGGAGAACAGCACTGATGATAATGCACTGACTGAGCAGGCCATGAAGGAGATGGCCTACTATAATGTATTATAGCTGTGAGTGAGGGTGCTGGCTCCCCAAGGCATGCTCCCATGGAGAGGGGAGAGGCACATTGGGAGAAGGGGGGAGGGAGAGAGAGAAAGAGAGAAGGAAAGATTATTTGGACTTGATGCTGTTCAAGAAAACAAGCTACTGTCCCACTGCTCTGAGCCCCTCCCACTCCCCTGTAGTTCATTGAACCATTAGGAAAAATTAATGTAGACCAAATGGAGATCTTGCCACTGGGCCCCAGCTGTGAACATGACTTGGATTCCCAGTCTATCTCAATGAAGGATGACAAGGAGGAGTGGAAGGGGCCAAAGTCAGGGCTTGCCTGGCTCCAGCCCCCTTCGCCTGGATGTAGTAAAGTACGGGGAAGAGACAGGAGAAACACCTTCAGGTTGGAGCATGGGGTGGGGGAGCTGAGGTCTGGGTCACCCAAGAAGAACAGGGAGAGCTGCTGCCATGGCATTCAGAGCCTCTTCCTGTGACCTGCATTTCCGGCCGAGTGAGGCCGAGGCAGCTAAAATGCCGGGCTGCTCAGGGCAGGGGGCTGTTCTGGGAAGGTCTTCACCCTGTCAATCTCCGCTCAGGCTATCTTGAAATCCCCAAACACTGGAGGAGGAGATCATCTGAGCCACACGTTGTATCTCTTCTTAACCTACCCCCTGGTTATGGGCCGGTTTGTCCTTTTGTGCAGTACAACTCTACCCCACACTTGGTTCCACAGCCCTATGAAAGGAGGGCCTTGTGAGGGGAGCTAAGTCCTTTAACCTTTGGGCCCAGGGGCCTATTCTCACTTCCCCAAGTGCACTACATGAATAAAGAGTTGACCCAGCCTCTCTGGACAACAGACTCGACTCCCCCAGACCAGGGGAGAGAGGTGGGAGCAATGTCAGAGCACCATGGCATTCCTTGTATTCTACCTCCTGGCTCCTTCCCGGCCTCGTACTGGGGAGCACAGCCCATCCAGGCACATTCAACATGTAGATTTTTACCTGCAGGAAAATCAGACTGTAGGAAAATGGAATGTATTCCTGGCCTTCCGAAGTAACTCCCTCTCCCGTGGGATGCATCAACCCCTCCTAACCAGCATGCCTCTTGTCAGGTCCCTTTACTCCATGGCACTGCTTGGAACAAACACCAGGAGAAGTGGTTTTCATACTGGTGTCCATAAGGGGTTGTGGTTTTTTGTTTGTTTAAAAAAAAAGTGGTTCACGCAGACATGTGCCCTATGATCTTGAGGCCCCCAAAGGCTCCTGGTAACAAACAAAGCAGATTTGCCTTATCAAGTTGGAAAATCACTGACCTAGGGGAAGAGAAGTGGGAATACTGGGGGGATGAGGGAGCAGGGGCCATGGTTGGGGAAAGCTCCTGGGTTGACATGGGAATGGGTGTCCTCAGGGGGGAGGCCAAGGAAGACTTGTTTTTGTTTTTTGTTTTTTTTTTTGTTTTGTTTTTGAGGGGGTGGGGTGGGAAATTTTAAAGTATTTTCTTATTCACATGTCCTAGTTTTGAGGATGGGGCAGGCCAAAGTTACAGGGCTGCCAGGGGAGAGCGACATATTTAAAAAGGAAAATGAAGCCTGTACAAAATATTTGAGCAAATGTGGGTATTTTGAAAGTAATTTATTTTTTTTTCCTCTATGTGCTGACCTGTTGCATTTTATCTTTTTTTTCCCCCCATCCCAACGGAGATTCTTTTCCCCCAAAAAACTTAATTGTTCTCATGTACTGTGTGTGTGATTTGTGATGCCCAAACTAGAAGCAGGCTGTACTGGATCTCAGGGCTCCAATGAGGACTGTTGGAGTGTGGTTGGACCAAAGACCGAGATTTGCTATCGCTACCTAAAGAAAAACCTGGGGAAGGGGGTTTGGGAAGATGAGTGGAGGAGAGCCAGGAAGGAAACACAGCGTTGGGGAAAAATAAGAAACTCGAGGTTTCTTCCACCCAGGCCCAGTCAGGCTCTGCCCTCCAGCTCCTAGGCCTTTTTGCTAAGGATATGAGTTCAGCACTCACTTTTCTCACCTTACCAGGCTCCCCTCATTGATGGACAAGCAGGTGGCATTTCTGGCCCTACCTAGCTGCAATATTCATTCATTTAACACCTGTTGAACACTCTGTGTGTGAGGCATGACCCCAAATACTGCGCCCCCTACCCATTCCCACTGTCCTAGCACTGGTTTCTTCCACTTGGAAAGAAGACCCTCAAACTTGCCAAAGCAATTGTGCTCAGAAGCCTGAGGTAGTGAAGCCATGTTTGTAGGAACACAAATGTTCTTAGCCTTCCCTGCTGAGCCTCTGAGGTTCCAAGATCTTCCTGTCCTATACCATGGAGGAAAGGAGAATAAGAAAACCCAAACGTTTTACAAATGGCAGGAAAGGAGGTTTGGGAAAGGGGTTGGTGAGTTTTGACAGCATGTCAGTCAGAAACAGAAGGCAGGAATTCACGGGGCAACCCGACAGAAACATTCTTGTAGCACAAAAGAAAAAATAAAGAAAATAGCATTTGGGGACAAGAGCTAACCAAAGTGAAATGGAAACCCAAGCCCTGCCCTTGACTCTAATATGAATCTCTGTTCTTAACACATCGAATAGATGGCGCCAGACAATTCTATAAGCTTACCTAAGCTTACACAGGTAGCAATGGGGATAACCACTAAGGGCATTACCACTTCTGCAAGGAGACAGTCAGCCATCCACAACTTTTGCCTAATTCCTATCCTTGTGCAGACCCATTAGCTATCCTTTCTCTACTAGGTTTTCTTCTGTGATTGTTGGGCACTGCCGTACTTTGCCCTGATCAGAGCTGCCTCCTCCCCCTTGAACTCCCTTCTACAGTTGGTGAACTAAGTCTCATCAGTTCCTAAGCCTGGCATCATTTCCAGTATCATGGTTCACCAGGCTCACTCGTCCAATTTCTAGCTACACACTGAGGGGGAGGAAAGCCCTTGGATCCCAGCCTCCAAAGTTTCCACTATCACTTTCAGGTGGCAGATGCCAGTCCCTGTGGAAGACTTTATTCCGCTAAGCAGAATGGTATCCTTCCCCACAAACTACCTCTTCCCATTTTGTCTTTATCCCCTGGTACCAAAAAGGAATCCTGTATCTCCTCCCTCTTCTCGTAAATACGGTGGCCTTGGCTTTAGAACTGGGAAACTGCTGAGAGAAAAGACTCGAGTCCCCTTCCCCCAGTGGGAGGAATTTGTTTTCAAAGGGGACAGGGTGGAGAGAGGCAGAATCTGCTCCGACCCTCACACAGCCCTCCGCCACTCGCACTCCTCCTTTCCTCCTCCCTCCCCTCACTGGCCCCTTGGTTCTTCTCCTGTTCCTCTTCACCCCTTCCAGCCCTCCCACCAGCACTGGCCCCCCTCTTCATTGTACTTGAAAGCCACAGTACTAGTGCCTTTCTTTCCTGCCAATGAGACTGAGAAAGGCGACGGCACAATTCACAACTTGGGGTGCAGTATTGGAAAATCCCCCCCTTCCTCATCCCTTTCTCAGAAATACACACACACACACACACACACACACTCTCACAAGGAGAAAAGGCATGCAGCCTCTCAGTGACTTTGGAAAACTTCTGTATGAATCGCATTTTAACTTATTTTGATGTGTACACAAAACAACAGTTTAGAAATTCCACTTGTGCAAAGCCCTACTGTGTTTTTTATGTTTTCTGTTTTAAAGAGTTGTTTACTTAGCAATAATTATAATAAATGAATATTCTTTAGAGAGGTGACTCTTGAGTGTTTCTTCTCCAAGGGGATGACATTAGACCCACAGAATTTGGTGGATGCCAAATTCAGTGAAGGCTGAGTTATCTGGCTTCACACCTTCCCTCAAGAATAACACCAAGTTCACAGGAAAGCTTACTCTCCTGAAACCTCAATTTAGAGTTAGACTTCTGTGTATGGGGTGTTCAGGGAGGACTAGCAGTTCTGGTGTGAGGGCTTGCCAGAGTGCTTTTCAGGGCTGCTCATCCACCTTTGCTGTCACCCAGCTCTTGCCTGTGGCTCTAAGAACCTATAGCATGCACAATGACCGCAGTCCAGTAAACTGGCTCGGCAGATGGGCTAAACCAGGTTGAGGGGAACAGACGCCTGTCAGTGAGTTAAAGGGACATCTACCCCAAGCACGTGAAGGCTTTCCCTGGAGGGATGGGTGGAGGAGAACAATCTGTTCCAATAGCCAGGAAGGCGGCTGAAGCAGGTGCTGTGGGATGCTTAGATCTTGGTGAGACTTCAAGGATGTCAAGGTCATCTGCTGCATCCTGGGCCATCACCAGTTGTCTTGACTTGTTTTGCCACAAGACTTCTGATGACTCCACCACTCTGTCTCACTTAAATCCAATTCACACAAAAGTCCAGACATCTCCCATGATGTCACTGGTTCTCTTCCATGATCAACAGGGCGAGTCTTCTATTACAAAGGTTTCCTCCTCTCTCTGCTGCCCATGTCCATAGAACTATTGAGTAGCCACATAGAATACGGCGCTTGAACAAGAACAAGTCCAAGGACCTGAGTTCAAATCTAGTTTCTGCCATTTTCCCTTGACCTTGGATGTGTCGCTTGATCTCATTTTCACCTGTAAAAAGAGGAGTTTGAACCTGTGAGGTCTGTCCCAGCTCTGATTTTAGAGGGTTTATTACACTTAATACTTGTGTAAATTCTGAGCAAGTCACTTAACCCTTTGGGCCTCCATTACTGTAAGAAAGAGAGTATTAGACTAGAAGGCCTTCTGGCTCTACCGTACTGTGGGGTAACTAAAAGAGGGGCAGGCAGTGGGCCTACAGAAACATAATTCTCCCCAGTAATAGAGGACAAAACCTTAGCATTTCTCTCTCTCCACTCATCACTCAGAATCTTAAGTTGGTTCTCAAGGCCCAGGTCTTGCAGTTGTGGGCTGTGGTCCACATTTCCAAGGATTTCTGCCACAACCACTTGAATGAAAAGGGAGGTGCCAGGACTACAGAAGGGGCTGCAGAGGCTATGGGGTCCTGTCCTCTTAGGGACTCAATAAATGAGGCCCAAGGATATTACTTGACTTTCCAAAGGTCATAAAAGAAGCATACATCCCATCAAGCTTTTTAGGCTGCTAGGAGGTGCAAGTGGATAAAGTGCTAGGCACTCAGGAAGACCCGAGTTCAAATCCAGCCTTAGACACTTGGGCAAGCCTGTTTCCTCAACCGTAAAATAGGGATAACAACAGCACCCACTCTGCAAGGTTGTTGGGAGGATCAAATGCAATAATGTTTGTAAAATGCTCAGCACAGGACCTGGCTTTATATAGCTAGATTTAATAAAGGCTTATTCCCTTCTCTTCCCCTCTCCCTTAATCATGATTGAAACCAGAACACCAAGTTTCTTTCCCAAGGTTAAGTCTGAGTCCCCTGAGGATTTTTTTGGTATAATATGTGGACATTTTTATGGTCTGTGAAATAGGTTACTGAAAGGAGATGGGAAACTGGCCATAGAGTTCTTTAAACATGAAGCAGCTAGGTGGCGCCATAGTGCACAGAGTGCCAGGCCTGAAGTCAGGAAGATTCATCTTCCAAAGTTCAAATCTGACCTCAGACATCTCCTAGCTCTGTGACCCTGGGCAAGTCATTTCACCCTGTTTGCCTCAGTTTCCTCATCTGTAAAATGAGCTAGAGAAGGAAATGGCAAACTACTCCAGGATCTCTGCCAACAAAACCTCAAATGGGGTCTTGAAGAGTTGGACACAACTGAAAAATGAACAACAAAACATGAAGCAGAACCATCAATGTAAACAGATCAGATGCAGATGTACCTAAAGGAAAGGAGATAATCTAGACCATATTTCAAGATTTATTAATTCGACCAACACATATAGGGCACTTAGATTTATAGGGATTATTAGTAGAGCCCATGAACAAAAATTTTTTTTTGTAACTTTCAATATAATTGGCTTCCTTTATAATTGTACTTTATGCCTTTAAAAACATTTTGAGAAGGGGACACAAAAATGGTTAAGAATCCCTGATTTAGAAGATACTAGGGGAGGGAAATGCAATGGATTATGAGGTTTTTTTGCCCCAAGTTTTCAACCTCCCAGAGTTTCATGATTATAGGAGCAGAGTAGAAAAATTAAGATCTGAGGCTATGAACCATTATGGAAAAGAACCAAAGGGAAACACCTGGAAGAGATGCTTGATGAGACAGGAAATGTGAGGATAGGGAAGGAAAAAGTAGGACGTGGCCAGTCTTAGGCTGTATTAATGAAAGTCACACCCAAAACAAGGGGAAGCAATCCCACTGGATTCTGAACTGCTCAGACCACACCTGGAGGTAGTGTTCAGTGCTCAGTTTTACATTTTTAGAGAGTTTTTGATGAACTGCAACACATTTGGAGAAGGATAATAAAGACGATAGATAGTTTGCAAACAGCACCATGAGGAATAGTTGAAGGAACTGGAGATGTTTAACCTAAAGAACAGACAATTGAGAGGTGGATGTCATCTTGATGAATACTTAAACCTAGTCTGTGTTACTCCAGAAAGTACAAGAAGGGCAAGTGGACAGAAGTTACAGGAGGGTGTGTTTTAGATAGACCTAAGACACAACTTTGTAAAAGCCATCCAAAGCCGGAATGGGTGACTTTGTGAGGCAGGGGGCTAGCTCCTTGTCACTGGTAATACATTCCAGCAGGAGCAGAATGACTACCTGTCAGAGACATTGTAGAAGAGATTCCCATATTGAGAATTGCATGGTCTCTAAGGTCCATTCCAACTCTTAATGAGTAATCATCTATTCCAACATTTGTTGTTGTTCAGTCATTTTCACTCATGTCTGACTCTTGGGGTGATCCCATTTGGACTTTTCTTGACAAAGGTACTGGAGTAGTTTGCCATTTCCTTCTCCAGCTAATTTTTTAAAAAATTAATTTATTTATTTTTGGTTTTCAACATTCACTTCCACAAGATTTTGGGTTCCAAATTTTCTCCCCATCTCTCCCCTCCCCCCACCCCAAGACAGCATGCATTCTGAATACCCCTTCTTCTAATCTGCCTTCCCTTCTATCATGCCCCCCTTCTCTTATCCCTTTCCCCTTCTATTTTCCTATAGGGCAGGATAGATTTCTATACCCCACTCCCTGTATCTTATTTCCCAGCTGCATGTGAAAACAATTTTTTTTTTTAGGCAACTGGGGTTAAATGACTTGCCCAGGATCACACAGCTAGTAAGTGTCAAGTGTTTGGTCTGAGGCCAGATTTGAACTCAGGTCCTCCTGATTTCAGGGCCGGTGCTCTATCCACTGCGCCTCTTAGCTGCCCCCTGAAAACAATTTTTAACATTTAATCTCACTGGATTTGGCTTAAGGAGGGAATAACATACACATTCAATTGAGTATGGAAATCTGTCTTACCCCACATGAAAATAGGGGGGAAGGGGATAAGGAAGCAGGGGGATGATAGAGGGGAGGGAAGATTGGAGGAGGGGGTAATCAGAAACAAACACTTTCTGAGGAGGAACAAGGTCAAAGGAGAGAATAGAATAAAGGGGGTGGGATAGGATGAAGGGAAATATAGTTTTTCACAACATGACTACTATGGAAGTGTTTTGCATGACTACGCATGTATAACCTGTATTGAGTTGCTTGCCTTCTCAATGAGGGTGGGAGGAAGGGAGAGAATTTGGAACCCAGCTCATTGTACAAATGAGGCAGAGTGAAGTGCCTTGCCCGGGGTCACCCAGTAAGTATCTAAGGCTGGATTTGAACTCAGGAAGATGAGTCTCTATCCACAGTTTTGTTTGTTCAGTACTGGGGGGAGGGAGAGAACTAATGATCTAGGGTAGGGTTCTTCACCTTGGGTTCATGGTCCCATAAGGGATCTGCAGATAAATTTTATGAACTTGGGTAGGGAAAAAAATCTTTTTTTTTCCTTTTGCTACCTAAAATTTAACTTTTTCCCCAGTTAAAATTTTTTTAAAAATCATTACTCTGAGAAGGAGTCCAGTCTATAGGCTTCAGTGTACTGCCAAAGGGGTTTGTTGTTCCATCCTTCAGTTTTAAAGAGGATCGATGATATCACAGGTGATGTCTTGACTTTTTTGTGACTTGGATTTAAGTAAGGCAGAGCTGTGCAGTCAGCAGCCTCACTCTCTCTTCCTGGGTCATCAAAGTCCAGTGGCAGGATGCAAGACAAAAGTCAAGACAACTGGCAATGTCCCAGGATGCAGCAGATGACCTTAGTGTCTCTAATGCTCAACCCAGCTCTAAGCACTCCACAGCACCGGCTTCAGCTGCCTTCACGGCTACTGGAACAGACTGTTCTCATCTGCCCATTCATGTGCGGGGTAGACGTCCCCTTAACTCACTGACAGACTTGATGCCTGTTGGTTACCCTCAACCTGGTTTAGCCCGTCTGCCAAGACGGTTTACCAGAGTGTGGTCACTGTGCGTGCTCCAGCCTCTTGGGAGCCCCAGGTGAGAGCTGGGTGACAGGCGGACATCCACCAAAGGGCTCTGGCAAGCTGTGACACCAAAGCTCCCAGTCCTGCCTGAACACCCCATACATCCCACCAAAGGGGTCCAAGATACAATAGAAGATTAAAGGCTAAGAACCCCTGTTCTAGAGATATTCTGAGGGTAAATATCAAATTCACATGGCATAAGCAAGGAAACGGACTTGATAAGGAATAGAAGGAATACAGATTACAAAAATAAGGTCATCAAAGAGAAGTGGGGAGATCACTGTTCTTTTACTCATCTTAATGACTGTTGGGTGGGTGACCTGTATCAGCTTCCCTTGATATGGAGGGAAGAGAAATAACTGCAGCGTCTGGGACTTTTCATTTAAATGCCACCCACTGATGGAAGATATGGAAGTCGAGCTGCTTTCAAGCCACCCAGTCCTGCGGGGTTCCAGTCTGTTCCTAAGTGACCTAAGTTCCTAAGTGTTGAACTGGCCTGCTCATGGGGCTTATGGTGTTGTTCATCCGTCTGGCCCCTTCCACCACTCCTAAGTTTATTCCAAGAGACTGATGAGAAATGAGTCCCTTGAAATTGCTCATACGCCCTACCCCGCTAAAATACAAACACAGCAGACAGGCAGCTTTGTAAAGAGAGTTTAGTGGCTAAATATGGCACAGTGTGTTCAGAGGACGATATATAAATTACAGTATGTGAAACATCAACTTTGGCTGAGGCAAAACATGCCTCGAAACTCATACCTCACACACCCTTTAGGAAAAAAAAAATCTTTTAAAAACCCCCCACCCCACCAGCTTATAAAAAATATCCCCAGCACCTATTTCCTGTTCCATATTTCCAAGTGAAAGGGTTATGGATCCTTCCATGCTGAGGGAGATGTTGGGGGGGGTAGGTAGGGGGGAGGAGGGAGGTTAAAGAAGAGGAGAACAGGAAAGGCGTTATACCTGCCCACCTCACGCTCTACTCCCACCTCCTAACCCGCAGCCAGAGCTGCTCCCCACCTATTTCTGGCCCAGAGCTTTGTCTAAGTTCTTCTTGATTGTGTCCAGGAAGTCTTCGGTATTTATATAGTGCTCATTCAGCTTCACACTGCAAGCAGAACAGAGATAGTGAGCCCCTGGGAGGAGCACCTGCCTCACCCAGACCCCTGAAAGCCTAGTTGGAAGAGGTGTAATCAACAGAGAGGAGGACCAGCTACCAATGAGGGAAGAAGCCAGGACCGAGCGTGCAGTCTAAGAAGGACGTAAAAAACTGCATGCATTGTCCTCCCACCTCCATCCACCAGACACTTAGAACTTTGCCATGACACCTGCGGTTCATCACTGAATAAATACTGACGGTAATGGAGAAAGTTTTTCTGGCATGTACCGCATACATTTGTAAAAAAGTAGGATTCAAAGCATGACTTTCATCACACCTCCCTGTGTTTTGTGAACATGCTACTTTTCTCATGGTTCCAGGGAGTCAGATGAACCCCATACACCCCCCAGTTCCCTCCTCCAACCCTTCACTGTCTGGATGGCAAACAGTTCTTTGGATCCTGAAGAGCAGCCTTCTTGTTCCCAAGACAGGCTTGCCCAGGCTCAGAGGAAGAAGCTGGCAAGAATGTGACCACCCAGGTTCAAGTAGAGAAAGCTTCTGGCTGCAAATGTAATTTTTCAATATGAGGCCCTGGGCAGTCATTTAAAGGCCTGAGTTGTAGCAAGGATTTTGGGATTAAAAAAAAAAAACAGCCCAACCAGAAAGGCCTCCAATCAACCCTCCTCACAGGGTCTTGGCACCCTTCTCTGGAGGATTTAACAGCAGTTAAGCCCTAGGAAGAAGACTAGGACAAAGGAAGTGACCATCTCTTCTTTACCCTCAAGCCACATGGCCCCTCTCTAGCAATAAGAGGCTTGTGTGTTTATCTCTGTGTACATCTCTCTCCTTTTCCCTCTTTCTCCCCTCTCTTTCTTCCCTGTCTCTCTCCTCCCTTCATCCTCACCTTCCCTGAAAGAACGCCCAGACTCCATACCAACAGAGGCCACTCACTTGCTTAGCCCATGGATACAGCCGGCGAGGTCCTTGGTCATAGCTCCACTCTCCACCGTTTCGACACACACCTTCTCCAGAGTCTGTGCAAATCTGGGGAAGGTCATTTGGGGTTAGGTCCCCAGCTGATCTGGAGCCAAGGACCTGTCTCTCCATCCCCTGCTAGCCTCCTGATCAGGATCCCTGGATTAAGGGGTCAGGTCCACATAAACCTTCTGACTACTATGCTTTTCTAGTGCTAGAAGCAGTCCTGCAACCACGTTACCCGACCCTAACTAAGGCAAATACAAAAGAGTAATTTATTTGCCTTGCCTCTTGCGTACCACATGGGCTGTTTCCTCAGAATTTCAGGGGATTCTCTGGTCCAGGGGCATCATAATGGAGTCCTATGGGCTCCCGATCCAGAAGAACCCTATCCCAGACCCATGGGACCTTGAAAGCTACTGAAGCACATACACAACTATTCCACCAAGAAAATCCAGTAACTGAGGGAGGCTCTCCATAAGCTGCCAGTAAATCAGGTAGTTAAACATGATATTAGCTCAGTGGGGCCACAAGTGGGGCACCAACCAGGGAGACTGAAAGGCAAAGTGGGAGCTAGGCTCAGTACATGTGTTCCCCCTTCTCTCATTGCCCCATGCTTACCTGATCAAGTCCTGGTTACCATCCAGCTTTCCTCGGTGCTCTAAGCCTCTTGTCCAGGCAAAGATGCTGGCAATGGGATTGGTGCTAGTGGGTCGGCCCTGGAAAGAGAGGAGATGTGAGAGTAAAGGATGGAGGAACCCACCCCTCCAAAAAAAATCCCTGAAAGACAGATTAGACAAACAGCCCTGGCCAAAAGGTTGGAGGTCATGGCACCCACACTGTACAGGCATAGGTCATGGCTAAACCCTGTTGTGTGGATACGATACATCTGGCTCTGGGTCCCTGGTGGTGTCTGTAGCTGCACAGAATCCTTTGGGGGAAGGGAGGCATTCCAACATAACTCCCTGAGGGGTCAGGTTACCCCACTCACCTTCTGGTGCTCTCGGTAATGGCGGGTGACAGTTCCATGAGCGGCCTCCGCCTCAATGGTCTTCCCATCCGGGCAGACCAGCACTGAAGTCATTAGGCCAAGGGAACCAAAGCCTACAGAGAGGAGTGAAGAGCTTTTGTCAGCACTACCTTCCATTCTTCCCTCCTGGTCCCACTGACAATCGACGGCAGAGCTCAGATTCTCTGGTGTAACTGTCATTGTGCCCACAACACAAGCCAGCCCCCACACCTGACCACAGCATAAGCTCCTCAAGGCCAGAGACCAGGATCTCATCTAAACTTTGCAAGAGATCTCCCCAGGTGCCTTACAATCCTTTGCACAGACTAGGTGCCTAATCAGTGTTACCTGAATTAAATTGAGGGCCCTATCAGACTGACCACATGGCACTTCTTGTGCTGTTAGTATCCAGTAATAACAGTATATGAAAATGCCCCCTCATTCAGCATGCTTACCCTACAACTTTCTCCCCACTTTTTACAATAGGATGAAAAGGTACCACCTTCAGAATGTGAGATGGAGACTCACACCCCATGCCCCTCCTTCCTTCCTTCCTACCCACAATGATTCCATCAATCCTGACCATCAATCCCCAACTAGTATTTCAGCCTGTCCAAGGCTGTTCAGCAATTACCAGAGGCAGAGCTTAGAGGATTGAGCATAGCCTCATGAAGCAACCTCAAGAAGAAGAGAAACAAATACGACCTAGGCCGAACACTATCACAAATGGCTAGAAAATTATTTGCTACATTCCAATTTGCCTTTTTAGAATACTATACAGTGCTAAATTTGGCCAAATTGAGATTCCTCTCCTTCCTATATATTCAATTCAACTGAACAAATATTAAGCAACTATTAAAAGCCTGTGCCAGGGCCTGGAGATATTAAGAAAAATGAAACAAAGTTTGCCCTCAAAGAGTTTACCTTCTATGTGAACAGAGAAAAGTAAATAAAAGGTAATTTGAGAAGAGAAGAAAATACTAATGATTGGGAGACAGGGAGAGATCAGGAAATGCTTTCCATAGAACAGAGGTTCTTAACCTGGTATCCATGACCTTTCTTTTTTAAATATTTTGATAACTACATTTTCATATAATTGGTTTCCTTTGTCATCCTATTTATCTTTATGCATTTGAAAACATCATTCAGGATAAGAGCCCTTGCCTTAGAAAATGGCATGTGAACTAGAAGGAAGCTGAGGATTTTAAGAGGCAGAGGTGAGAAAGAAATGGGACTACAATCCAGGAATGGGAGGACGGAGGTGCAGGGGTTGGGGAAGAGCAATCTGTAGGAAGGCATAGAGATGGCAGATGGAGCCCTGAGTTAACATGTCAGTCTGCCTGGAATGTAAGAGGGATAAAGGGGAGTAGTAAGAAGTCAGCACAGACAGGTAAATGGGAGCTAGCTTGTAGAGGGGTTTAAATACTAATTATGCTTGGCATAACATTTCCTCAACTCCCAAGCTGAAGTCCCACCAACAGAGCCGTCCAATCACAGCCACATAGCTCTAGGAGAAGTCCTATTTTGAAACATCATCTTCAACATACCCTGGGCTAGTATATCAGATTGCACGTCGCCATCATAATTCTTGCAGGCCCAGACAAAACCACCTGAAGACTTGAGTACTTGGGCTACCATGTCATCAATGAGTCGGTGTTCATACCAAATCTTGTTCTTGTCAAAATCTGTCTTGTAGTGCCTGTGGAGGCAGAATGTTTGTCATGGGGAGTGGAAGTAGGATGAAACCAGCAAATCTGGGGCTGAGTCTAAAGAGGGGAAAGCAAGTAAAATGGGGCCCTAGCCTGATGCTGTGGCCATTAAAGAGCCTCTAAGCCAGAGAAAACTAGAATGGGAGAGCTCAACCCTCATTTACAAAGGGGCTAATAAAAGGGATAGATAAAAAAGAACACGGAAGACACCTCAGAGAGACACATTACCTGGCAAAGATTTCCTGGAAGATGTCTTTGAAGCGACCATCATAAGCCTTTAAGATGGTGTTCTTGGTGCTCATGTAGAGGGGCCACTTCTTCTGGATGGCATACTGAAAGCAGCTATGTGCAAAACCTGAGATAGACTGCAAGAACAAAGATCAGGCCTTTAGCAGGGGCTTCTTGGCAGGCATTGTTCAGAACTGGACTATGCTAGGAATTCCCCTTTCATCCTGCAGGCCCAAAGCAATTTGTATTCATGATTGGACACTTAGATTCTGGATGTCTGGGAACGGTGATTTATCTTATGTTACCAGGTGACAACCCCACCCATCCCTACTCTACCCTGGACTTTGACAGAAAGAAAATCCTTACTTCCCAGGTCGGGTTTACTCAAGGAAGAATGCATTTCTGTATTCCACGTATTCAAAGTCTCTCTCTGTCTTTGGTCAAGAAATGTCAACCCCCAAATCCGACTGGGGAGGCAATATGGTTCATGGTTCAGTGGGAAAAGCAGGTGCTCTGGAATCAGAGAACCTTGATTCAAATCCTGCATCTGATGCATCTGAATGACCCTGAGCAGGCAACTTGATCTCTCTAGGCCTCAATTTCCTCATCTATAAAATGGAAGGAAGGAGGCAACCAGGGACCAAAAGACAGTAAAGTGAAGTGAGGAGGGGCAGTGTTCATCTTGAGAAGTGACTCTTACCTCATCAGTGTTGTACATGCCCATGCCCACACCTCCACCAGGGAAGTTGTAGACTTCCCATTCCTTTGCACCACTGCCATCTTTTGGAGTAAACACCATCTTGAAAGTGCCCGCCTTTTCTGCAACAAAGTCAGTGGCCTTGTACTAGAGAAGGAAAAACATAACTGAGTTATCTGGGCATCAAGAAGAGACAACCCCCTATGAGGCTGATCCAACTTTTACTTTCCCCTGTATATTCACCTGATCACCATGTGCATGCCTGCCAATCGTGATGGGTTTTGTCCAACCAGGGACAAGGCGGGGGACGTTCTTGCAGATGATAGGTTCCCTGAATACTGTTCCCCCTAAAATGTTCCTTATAGTTCCATTGGGGCTTTTCCACATCTTCTTTAGCTTGAATTCTGTAGAAAAAGCCAAAATAAACAGCTGGGAGATTGCAGCCATGATATGCCAACTCATTCTACCCAACACTTTCCGGCCAAAACCAGTTTGGCCAAACCTAACTAACAGGAAGGCCTGAAGTGGTTTTGTGTAATAGAGGATAGGATTATAAATTTAGGGCTGAGATTCAAAGACCAGATCCCCTGACCCTAATGTCAAGGGTCTTTCCAATCACCATGCAACTTTCTGGAATCACAGACAAGGAAGGGATAATTCTATCTTGAGTAGAAGGGTATGGAAAAAATAAGTGGGTAGAGATATTAAGGCAATGAATTAGGTGGGTGGGGAACAAATGAAGTCACATCAAGGGTGGAGTATATATACAACAACTTTGAGGGGGTGGAAGAGGCAAACTTTCTGAAATTCTTCTATTTATAGAAATGTAGCATTTTATAGAACTCTAGAAAACATCCATAAGGCCTGAGGGGCATGATCATGGGCACATGGGCACATGGCAGTCAAAACTGTTGCCTTATTGGTTCTCTTAATTCAACAAGAAACAAATAAAATGTTTACCAAGAACACTAAAATATCGCTCTTACATACATACTATTAGTCTAGACAGAGACTCAATCAATCAATCAGCATTTATTAAGCACCTATTCTTTTATGAGGCATTATGGGATACAAAGGAGGCAGCTAAGTGGTTCAATGGATAGAGCACTGGGCCTGGAGTCAAGAAGACTTGAGTTCAAATGCAGCCTCAGACACTTACTAGTTGTATGACCCTGGGCCAGTCCCTTAACATTGGTTTGCCTTAATCCACTGGAGAAGGAAACAGCAAACTGCTCCAGTATCTTTGCCAAGAAAACCCAGTGGATAGTATAGTCCATGGGGTTATGAAGAGTTAAACATGATTGCACAGGGGATACAAAGACAAAAATGAAACAATGCCTACTCTCAAGGAGCTTATATTCCTATAATATAATAATAACATAATATAATATATCCTCTCTCTCTATCTAATATAATATATATCCTCTAATAGAAGAAGAGACAACAACATCAACAGAATACATACAAGATCAATCCACAAAGTTAGGGGAAAAAGGTCACCATAAGTAAGCACAATGAAACACCAGAAAACTCCAGAGACAGAGCAAGTGGCTGGATAAAAGAAGGTTGTGCCATACTATTATGATTACTATTAGTTATTATCACTACTCCTAAGTATAAACAACATGATATGATGGTATGATGAAATGCATGCTGAATGGGAATTCAGAAGCCTGCATTTCTAGTACCAGCTTTACCACCTAACTGATTGTTGTAAGCAAGTCATTTAACCTTTCTGAGCATCAGTTTCCTCACCTGTAAAATGAAAGGGTTGGACTCCATATTCTACAAAGGTCCTTGCCAGCAGCAAAATTGTATTTTTCTTAATGAATTCCCAGAAAGATGAAATGACTTCTCACTTTGATGTGATGGTTGGCCTGGTGAAACGCTGCTGCTCCATCCACATCCACCACCACCAACCCCCTCTGCCATTGCCTCCCATTACATAGCACTTCACCGTTTTCAAAGCACTTGAGACATCCATCATCTTCCTAATGCACAGATCTGGCCAGGCCATTCCTTTGCCCAAGCTCCAGCCCCCCATCCCCTCTAGGACAAAAGGCTCTACTCTTTGGCTTTTAAAGCCTTCCACAGCCCAGCTCTGTTGTACACTATCCTCCTTTGGACATTCCATGTCTTTTCAGCCAAACTGAACTGCTTGTTGTTCCCAGCTCCATGTCTTTGCCTTAGCCATCCCCTAACCTTGGTACTTACTCTCTTCTCACCTCCTCCTAGTAGAAATCTTAGCTTCTTTCAAAGCTCACCTCAAATACCACCTCTCAGAAGACAACTATCTTGATCCCCTCAGTACTGGGCTAGTTTCCTCCTCTCTCCCCTGGAAATCACTGGGTTTTATTCTGTATATGTAATGGGCATATTAGCCATTGAAGCTCCAGGTGTTAAATCATGTAAATCTGAATTCTAAGCATGCCCCAAGCACTGAGAAGTCACAGGCCAGTTCTCCCATTGTATGTACAGGCTATATTTACTTTTTTGTGTAAAAATGGTCTCCCTTCAAGAATTCCCTTAACTGTTTCTTTTTTGCCTTTGCATATATAGCACCTAACACGACATATAGCACACCGTAGGCATTTTTAATAAAATGCTTATTGAATGAATAAATTGGATACTTACACTCATCATACTGGCAGATAGTATTATTATTATTTCACATATGAGAAAACTGAGGACAAGGGAAACAAAACAGCTTATCAAAGATCACACAACTAATAAGTCACAGAATCAGGATTAAAACCTTGGTCTGACGCTGCTTCACCACCATGTCAACACAGGCCCCATATCAGTTGGAATCAGTGCTCCCATTCACACACACACACGTGAAACCCACATACCTTCCACACGGGCTTCATCTGGAGTGATGGTGGCACACTTGACTGCCACACTATATTTCTGAGTGGCTAGTGCCGAGTCAATGGTGACCTGATCATCTGTCTGGTCACGGTGTGGGAGCCCTAGGTCAAAGTATTTGAGCTGTACATCCACATGAGGTAGGATGAGCTAGGAAAGAAAGAGACAAAGTCGTCGATTCAGTCAAGAGAGCTCAGTAAACAGAGACTCAAAGAGAAAATTATCATAAGGAATATTAACTATCAGGGAAGATAAGGACAAGGGATGGATAGAACGTGCATTCAGGTTGTGCATACAGAAGTAAGCATCTGGGACACAGAACACCTCATATATGCTGTCAGATTCCACTAATGTGTTGATTACTTTTGTTGTTGTTTGCTTTTTCCCATTCTTTTTTTGTTAAATTCTTTTACAAGGGATGGCTCTCTGAGTGAGAGAGGAAGGAAGGATAGCTAACCAGGAATGAAAGCGATATAAAAACAAAATACATAAATAAAAATTTTAAAAAGAAAAAATAAATCTAAACAATAGTTTGATAATCTGACACATTCAGAATGATCCTTAAAACCTCAGGAAATGAGGGGTGGAGAACCAGCTTGGTCCAACAAAGCCAAACTCATGAGGAAACACATAGAGGATGCTCTCCTTTGGTTGGTGTAACCTTTTCAGAACAAAACTTTTCAGAAAGGGGAAGGATGTATTTGAAAATGAAGATGAAATAAAAACAAAATATATTAATAATTATTTTTGTTAGCATCCACACTTGGAGTAGAGAACAAAAAAAGTACCCACTCAAAGGAAGTACCATAATGGAAGCCAGTTAGAAGTGGAAAGAACAGGGTATCTGGATGGTCAGCACTGTGGCTATTCATTGCTAACTTTATATGTGATATGGGAATTCACTGCAGCTGTGGCCCATTTACCAAATTGGGCATCAATGTGGTAGAGACGAAACACCACTGGCTCTGGGGTCAGAGGACCTGAGTTCAAAGCCTACCTTGAATGCTAACGACTTGGACAAATCATTTAACTCCCTGCGGCCTCAGTTTCTTTCTTCATTTGTAAAATGAAGGGGTCAGACTAGATGCCCTGAAGGCCCTTTTAGCTCTAGACCATGAGCAGACTTTGTGCCCCGAGCAACATGGTGCAGCTCCTACAAACTCCAAGAAAAGCTCAAGTGCTTCATCATGACTTCCAGAAAGCCACTGTGGGGCAGAGGGGAGGATACAGAGGCTGACCGCTCCTAACAGCGTGAAGTATGGGCCCAGTAATGAACTAGGTGGGTGTCATTTAAGAACCAGACTCACTGAGGTTCAGAGAGACTCTTCATTAGGTCAGCTACTGGGCTATGTGAGATTTTCTGGCCACAGCAACTCATGAAGACCATGCACTGCACCAGAGGAGGACAACTGTGATGTGCACTGGCAGAAGGAGAGCTCACATCAACAAAATCATGGCTTAAGAATTTTATTATAGGGGCAGCTAGGTGGAGAGAGCACCGGCCCTGGAGTCAGGAGGACCTGAGTTCAAATACAGCCTCAGACACATAATGCTTCCTAGCTGTGTGACTGTGGGCAAGTCACTGAACTGCAACTGCCTCACTTGGAAAAAAAAAAAAAAAAAAAGGAACTTTATTATTACGAGGCCCGTTAGGTGGCCCAGTGGATAGAGCCCTAGGACTGGAGTCAGAAGACTTAACTTCCAATCCAGCCTCAGATACTTTCTAGCTGTATGACTGGGGCAAGTCACTTACCTTCTGTATGCCTCAGTTTCCTCATCTGTAAAATGGGGATCATAACAGCACCTACCTCCCAGGGTTGTTGTGAGGACCAAATAAGATCATTTTTGTAAAGCATTTAGCAAAGTACCTGGCACACAGTAAATACTATAAAAATGTTAGCTATTATGATTGTTGTTGTTGTTTTTTAATTCCAACTAGGTCTAAGATACAGTGCTAAAGTACCACTGTCTAGAAACAGGAAGGATAGATGATCTGTCCTCCAGGACTATGGATGTGAGTTCTACAAACACAAAATGGAGAAGGCGTTGGGATGGAGCAGCCTCTAGGCCCACGTTCCTGAGGCTAATCCCTCTGAAGGCAAAGACACAGGAAGAAGAGCTACCTTTTCTTTGATGAACTGCCAGATGATGCGAGTCATCTCATCTCCATCCATCTCCACCACAGGCTTGTCCACCTTGATCCGTTTGTCTGCATCTAGAATCCCATCACACACACACACACACACACACACAATCAAATGCACTGGGGAGCAAACCGAGACCCGCTTCAATCCTCCAATCCCCCAACCGCCCTCTGTCTTCCAGAAAACGATCCTCAGAACCCCGAAGGTGGACAAAACACCTTCTTGGCAGTCACCCTGCGAGGAAGCAGCTGTGAGCCCAAGTGATCTATTTTGGTCCAGATTTGTGATTTCATGATCTGTGCATGGAATTCCTGGGGAGGAAACACCTTCTCCAATATAGATCAGCAAATGCTCTGCATTTCTAGTCTTAGAGAGTCGTTGGGGGCAGGGAGGTTAAGTGATTCTAGAAGATGCCAGAGGCAGGATCAGAATATAAGCCTTCCTGACTTTATTTTATTTTTTGTTTTGTTTTTAGAGGCAATCAGTGTTAAGTGACTTGCCCAGGGTCACACAGCTAGTAAGTGTCTGAGGTTGGATTTGAACTGAGGTCTTCCTGACTCCAGGGCTAGAGTAGCCATCATGCCACCTAGCTGCCCCAAGTCTTCCTGACTTTAAATGCTGGCTCCCTAACCACCATCCCATGTTCCCTTTTCATCCTCATTTTACAGCTGAGGCTCAAAGACAGTGACTTGTCTATGGTTACACAGTCTCGGAACTTAAATTTCCACCCCATATATCCTGACTCTAAATCTAGTACTCTTTCCAAAACACAACATTGCTTCTCAAAAGGCAGCTGGTGGTGGAGTAGACAGAGCTCTCAGAGTCCAGGAAGACCTGAGTTCAAATCCAGACTCAGATATTTACTATCTGTGTGACTCTGGGCAAGATACTGAACCTCTGTTTGCCTCAGTTTCTTCAACTATAAAATGGGGATAATAATAGCACCTACCTTGTTATGAGGATCACATTGAGAAAATATTCTGTAAAAGTACTTAGCACAGTGCCTGGCACATAATATAAATGTTTATTCCCTTCTCTTCCCCTTCAAGTGTGTGCCCCTTTCTCTTCTCTCTCTCTCTCTCTCAATCTCACACACACACACACACACACACACACACACACACACACATTCACACATACTTCTCATCCCAACTCTTTACAAAGGAAACTCTTTGAACAGGGGCTTTTTGACTAAAAATGGAGTTTCTCGAAGATAGAGACATTTTCCCCAGTGTTCTGCCAAGCAGTTTATAATGTCATAAATACCTCTGGGCTCAGTGAGAATTATTGACTATACTGAGGTCACAACATGTAGAGGTATGACATGGCTCAACCTCTATTAATTAGGATCAGGCTAGCCAATACCTACAAGATAGGAACCTATACAGAAAAAAACAGCAGGACAATCAGGCGGCTGGCCTGCCATGGAGAGAGGAAGTAAACCAATCACTCAACATACTACAAAATCCGTTCCATAAAGGCTGTCTTGGGGTAATACAGACAACAGTCTGACCAAGGAGGTAATCATACCAGAAGAGGGGAAGCAAGTTCCCAGAGAATCTAGACAGCATTCTGAAAGAGACTGGGGGAATCTGGGCCCTGGGAGAGAAGCACTCAGCAGGAAGCAGGCCTCTTATAAGGAAGCATATGCCTGTGATTATTGAAAGTAGTCCATGGGAAAACAAAACAAAACAAAACAAAACACCCCCATACACAGCAGGGAGCAGAAAGCAGTTCAGAAAAAGACACAGATGAGCAAGACAATTTTCTTACTACCATGTTAAATTTAATAACATCCTCTTTTTTTAAACTTACATGTACATATACATACTTTTAAAAAATTATTATATGCTCTTTTAAAAAATCACACATAACAGCTATTTCATATGCAATCCTTTTCTGTTCTTTGTATATTGAAATGTTCATGTATATTAATGTTTAAGTTCATGATAAAAAGAAAATTTATAAAAACATTTTTAAAAAGTAGACCACTGACTGAAAAATAGGTATAAATTACTAAATTTATACTTTAAATATACTAATAGGTATAAATTATTAAAGAGAAATTTGGTAGAGCAAGTGCCCTCTTAGCAAGGGACAGGTGTAAACAGTTTAAGAAGGCTCATCAAAGGAAAAAACTAAGGGATGTTAAGTTATAAGCTTGACCAAACAAACTGTAATAGTAGTAATAATTTATTATTATTTTACTCATATAATAATAAACTATATATGATACTATATGTAAATAATAAAAAACTTAATTCAAATAATATGAGATTACTACTGACAACTACTGCCTGGGGAGGAAATGAAGATGACAGTGTGGTGTGGTGGGAAGAGCAGGGAGACTCAGGCCTCTTTCTGTCAGTTACCAGCTGCATGACTTTGGGCAAGTCACTAAACATCTCTGGGTCTTGGTTTTCTTATCTATTTAAAAATGACAGCAACAGCCACCTCACATCACTTATCTTTCAATGTTGTCACGTGGAAAGAACTTTGTAAACCTTAAAACACGACATAAATGTGAGCCCTTATTGTTCGAAACAAAAGGTAAAACACTCTATACATATTTCGGTCCTTTGTTAAGAATTAAAAGACTGAAGAATGACTTTGAGGATCTTTCTTCAGACTATCCAGCCCTGTTGTTCTACCCAACATCTGAAAATGACACTTAATGTCACTGACGTTATGACACTCTAAACAGAGCAGAAGCTCTTAACTAGGGTCCTTGAACTTAATTTTTTTTTTTTATAACTGTATTTCAAAGTCATTTGAAATACAATTTACTGAGGTAGCTAGGTGGTTCAGTGGATAGAGAGCACTGGGCCTGGAGTCAAGAAGACCTGAGTTCAAATCCAGCCTCAGACACTTTCCCCATGACCTGGGGAAAGACACTTAACTTCTGTTTTCTGTAATCCATTGGAAAAGGAAATGGCAAACCACTCTAGTATCTCTGCCAAGAAAACCCCACGCATGGCATCGGTGTGCTATAGTCCACGGGGTCATGAAGAGTCAGACACAACTAAATGACTTAAAACACAAAATAATTAATTTCCTTTGTAATGTTATGTATTTTATTTTATGCGTTTTAAAAACATTATTCTGAAAAGGGGTCCATAGGCTTCACCAGACTGCCAAAGGGGTCCATGACACATTCCCTGGACTAGAGCTATCCTTTTTCCTAATCCTTCTTGATGTCAAGTTTATATGGATATAGCTCAGGAACTACACAAAAGGTTTTAAAGATGCTAGAGGTCACGTAAATAGAATCATGTAATCATTATAATAAATAAATATAGTGAAGCAAAATAAATTCCCATACTGGCCATGTCCAAACATGTGTATCTCATTCTATAGGCTATCGTGTCTCTGCCAGGAGGTGGGCAGCATTCTTTGTCATCTGGCCTTTGAAATCATGGTTAATCATTGCACAGACCAGAATTCTTAATCCTCTCAAAATTATTTGTTTTTACAATGTTGTTGTAATAATAAAAACTGCCCTCCTGCTTCTCCTCACTTCACTCTGCATCAGTTCATACCAGTCTTCTCAGGTTTCTCTGAAATAGTCTCTTTCTTCTTTTCTTAAGAGCATTATAATAGCCTTCCATTCCATTCATATACCATAATTTATTCAGGCATTCCCCAACTGATGGGCACCCCCTTGGAATCTAATCCTTTGTGAATACAAAAAGAGCCACTATAAATACTTTTTGTACAAATAAGACCTTTTCCTCTTTCTTTGGTAATTATAGAATGCTAACGCTGGAAAAATCCTTAGAGATCACCTAGTTCCAACCTCTTATTTAACAGATGAGAAAAGAGAGGCCCAGAATGGTACATCGACTTGCCCAAGGTCACACAGCTAGTCAGTGTCACAGCCAAGACTGGCACCCAGGTTTCAGCCTCTCTATTGCTCTTTCATTTTTCACAAGTTCTCTTATGAGTTAATTTGACAGCAACCAATCAAAAACAACCCCAAACAAAAGAAAAAATCAGCTACAACTTTAAAAACCCTATACTGTTGAGGGTCACTCTGGGACATGACTTAGAGGTTTTAGATTCTGGCTACGCTCCAGTCATTCATCAACTGTGGGCGCTAGTCACAATAATTGTTATGGCTAAGTGCACTGCAGAGTTCTTTGTCTTGCAGGCAAGAGGGCGCCTGAGACCCACAGGACTGGCACCCACAACAGTGGCCTAATGACCTATCCTTCCTGGTATGCCAGAGTTCACATGACCACAAGAGTCTACACACCTAAGCCTAAGTTTACATTTAGTTTGACATGCATTCGGGTCCATGGCAAAAGGTTATCCAGATGACCCCAAAGGCTTTGCCTTCATGCTTCAGTTGCCCAATCTGTGAAATGGGAAAAAATATTTGCCCTCTAACCTCATGGGGATTTACCAGAAACAAATGAGAGTCCCAAAGGACTAATAATGAAACACACTATCCGCCTCCAGAGAAAGAACTGATATTGATTGAATACAGACTGAAGCATGCTATTTTTTACTTTTCATTTCTTTTTCTTTTGAGTCTTCTTGTATAAAATGATTAATATGGAAATGTTTTACATAAATTGCACATGTATAACTTATATCTGACTGCTTACTATCTCGGGAACAGAAGAGAGGGAGAGAGAGAATTTGGAACTCAAAACTTTAAATAAAATGTTAAAAATTGAAAAAAGAAACAAACGAGAGGAAATTGAGGATGTGAAGAAGGCAGTCTGAGCTCCCTAGGAGATTCTAAACACAAGGTTATAGATGTGTAATGATCTCTAGACATAGTACTGCATAAGTCCTGTTATCTTCTTGGAAAGTGTTTAGGATAAAATTACCTAAGTGAGAAAGAACTTGGAAGAAGACAACCAATACTGGATCCAGCCAGCTAGGAATTTTTTTTTTTAAATATTGCCCAAGGTTCTAAGCACCCAATGAAACCTAAGGTTTCCAAAATCTATTTTTATTCCTGAGTCAGAGATTCACAGTGAAAGCAAGCTGAACAGGAAGTAGGTACTGGCTCAGCTCACCTGAGGCAAATAGATTCTGCCACACCACCTACAAGGGGGGCTAAGAACAGAGCCCCTACAGCTGGACCAGGAGAAAAAGACAGTCAGGCTGGGAGGAAGGAAGGAATTAATACAATCATATTGTACCCCTACACCAGTGCTGAGTGACCATTCCAACATGTACATATTTGAATAAAGGGTCAAGAACTGATATAAAACAGGAGAAGCACATAGGAACTTTGGTCTAGGAATGTTAGGGAAGGGAAAGACAGGACCCGAGAGTAGTTAGTTTCTCAAAGAACATACTTTTAGGTAAATGCTTCATAAATAATTTTTGAAAGTCATGGTGCATAATTAAAACAACTCTGAGGTCCCACTTCATACTTATCCGATTGACTAATATGACAAAAAAGGAAAATGATAAATGTTGGAGATGTGGGAAAATTGGAACACTAATGCATTGCTGGTAGAGTTGTGAACTGATCCAACCATTCTGGAGAGTAATTTGGAACTATGCCAAAGGGCAACCAAACTGTGTATAACCTTTGATCCAGCTATACCACTACTAGGTCTGTATCCCAAAGAGATCACAAAAAAGGGAAAAGGACCTACATGTATAAAAATATTTATAGCAGCTCTTTTTGTGGGGGCAAAGAATTGGAAATTAAGGGGATGCCCAGTAATTGGGGAATGGCTGAACAAGTTGTGGTATATTGTGAGGGATTGTCTGATGTTGGCTACGTGCCACGTGGGGGTTGTGGCAAAATGGGGCAGGTGTGAGGGATTGTCTGATGTTGGCTACGTGCCACGTGGGGGTTGTGGCAAGATGGGGCAGGGACAGGATATTAGGAAGTAACCAGAGCTTGTGCTCCCGAGGCAGGGGGCTGTGCCACGTGGGAGTGAGACGGCAGAGAACTAGCTTCCTTTGTCACGTCCTCTCCCTTGGTGCAGTGCTAACCCCAGACATCCCCTTCCGGTATCTGATCCTACAACCAATCACTAGTAGGCGGGCTGAGGAGGAGGGGCTAGGAAGGTATATAAGGGGGGGGTAGGGATCGGAGCGCTCTCTTGCTCCTGCTCTTGCTTTCCTGCTTGGCCTTGCTGTGATGGTCTCTGAGTAAAGTTCGAGTGTTTGCACCTCCTGATCGGCTCATCTCTATGTTTATCTGGGTGGGCTCTGAAGACTGGTAGCCTGCTCCTGTTAGGAGGAGAGTGCACGGCGCAGCCGGCACAGTATATGAATATAATGGAATACTATTGTGCGAGAAGAAATGAGGAGCACGCAGATTTCAGAAAAAGACTGGAAAGACCTACATGAACTGATGCAGAGTGAAGTGAGAAGAACCAAGAGAACATTGTACACAGTAATAGCAACATTGCAGGATGACCAACTTTGATAGACTTTGCTCTTCTCAGCAATACAATGATCTCAGACAATTCCAAAAGACTCATGATGGAAAATGCTATCCACCTCTAGAGAAAGAACTATGTAGTTTGAAAGCAGATAGACGCACACTATTTTCTCTTTTTTTTCTTTCTCATGGTTTTTTCCCTTTTATTCTGATTCTTCTTGCACAACAAGAGAAATGTAGAAATATGTTTAATATGATTGTACATGTATAGCCTATATCAGAATGCATGTTGTCTTGGGGAGAAGAGAGGGGAGAGAGGGGAAAATTTTGGAACTCAAAATCTTATAAAAGTAAATGTTAAAAACTAAAAATAAATATTTTTTTTTAAATCATAGTGCATTACTGTAATGGAATATTATTATGTGAATACAGAGAAACAAAGAGGGAAGCATTTGAACTGATGCAATGTGAAATAGAGCAGAACCACAGAAATAACATAGGCCATGACTCCAATGTGAACCACAGGAAAACAATAAAAACTGAATTCAGAAAATTATAAGGACTAAGGTTGGCCCCAAAAAAGCTACATGAAAAAAATATGTTGCTTCCCCCTCCTTTGCAGAAGTGGGGGACCATAGATGTGGCACACTATATATAATGTCAGACTTTTTCTGATGTATAGAACATGTGACACAAGGGAAAAGGGGAAAAGGAAGAAAATATTTAGAAATGTGGGTGACATAAAAACAAAGGTATCAGTTAAAAATTTTAAAGAAGAAAATGAGTGAATGAATGAGTTCAAAATGAATGAACTCAATTCCAGGCCTCTAAAAGGAAGTACTTCACTTCCTACCCAAGATGGAATCTATACACAAAGGTATCTACAATGAAGATAGGTAAAGACTGTATGTTATTCTCTCTGCCTCTATCCTTTCCCCTCTCCAGTCTATCCTCCATACAGCTGCTATATTAATATTCCTAAAGCAAAAAGTCTATGTCACTGCCCTTCTCCAAAAGCTCGGTAAGTCCCATTATCTAACATTCATTATATACTTATCACTTTTGAAAACAATAAAGAGTACTAGAAAAAATGAGAGGCTTGAATAAAATTAAGTGTGTGGTAGATTATGCTATTGAATTGGGATTTTTGGAAGAGTAGGAGGAGGAGAAAGGGGAAGACAAAGCAAAAGGCAGCCTTGATAGGGCTCTCTTGCTTCTAGGATAAAATATAAACTGAGGATAAAATAGCCAGCATCTATATAGTACTTTTAACGTTTGCAAAGTGCTTCACAAACATCTCATTTTATCCTCACAATAACCCTAGGAGGTAGATGCGATCATTACCCCCATCTTATAGGAGAGGAAACTGAGGGAGACAGACTTGCCCAGGCTCACACAGCTAGAAGCGGCAGAAGCCAGACGTGAACTCGGGTCTTCCTGCCTTCCAGTCTAGCATTCTACCCACTGTCCCGGCTACCAACCCATTTGGGGCATTTAACTCCTTCCCAACATGATTTCGGCTTAGTTTAATTTCGTACGTTACTTTCCTTCAAGCACATTAGGCTCCAGCCAGATTGTTCTCCCAGCTGTTCTCTATATATGGAATTCCATCTCCCATCTCTGTTATTCCCAGTATCTGTAATTGGCTCCCTCCCTACATTCACCATTTAACGTCCTTAGCTCCCTTCAAGCCTCAAATTAAGTGTCACCTTCTACAAGAGGCTTTAAAAATTTTCCTGGTAGCTGGTTTATTTTGTATCTACTTTGTAGTCTATCTAGATTTACTTTTCTACGTATATTCCCACCCTACCCCCCAAAAGAATGGAGTAAACACTTCAAAGGCAGGGACAGTTTTGCTTGTGTCTTTGTACCCCGAGCACCTAGTGAACATGTTGCCTGGAGCATAGCAGGCTCCTATTAAATGTTTGGTGACATGGCCCCAAGAAAAAATAGGAGAAGCTATATACTTCCCATACCTTTTCAGAGGCAGGAGATATACAAGTATGGAACATTATACATACTTTCAGATTTTTTTTTCAATATATTAATTGATTTTGTTGTCCCTCTTTTTTTTTTCCTCGAAAAATTGTTAAACAGAATGGCTTTCTGGGAGGAAAGAGGGATACACGGGGAAATTTAGATGCTAGAAAAAGAAAAAACATCAATGAAAATGTATTTTTAAAAATATGTTTGATGAAGAAATGAATGAACTGTCCCTACTCTGAGAGTGTTTGTCCCCTGAAATTTCCTGTTCACAGAGTGTGATCACACCAAGCACACTGGTGAAGCAACAGTTATCCTTATCTGTTGGATGTAATCCAGAAGGGAAATAAGCTCAGAACTGGGGTGAAGGGTGGGCCATAAACGTGCCAGGGGTGGGGAACTTGTGGACTTGAGACCACATGTGGCCCTTTAGGTCCTCAAGTGCGGCCCTTTGACTGAATCCAAACTTCACAGAACAAAAGGGGATTTGTTGCCTATCCCATCTGAGTTCATCCGAGCAGCTCTCCTTAAGCCACATCACCACTGTGATCGGAGAAGCCTGGAAGCTGGAGAGACCCTGAAGAGTAGGGGGCAGGGTGAGAAAATAAGAAGCCCTGCTGGAGACAGTTCTATGTGTCTAAGTTTAAGCTGAACGATTCCCCTCCTTTACAGATTAGCAGAAAAGCCTCAAGCGGTAGTTCTGGGCTATATACATATCCAAGATTTATTTTGTGTAGTACTAGAAAGAAGCAATGCTATGATCATGCAGCAAAGAGATGGGGCTGTTTTAATCAAATAAATAATAAAGTCACGTTGAGAAGAAAGATGGGGGCGCTAGGTGGTAAAATGGATAGAGCACCAGCCCTGGAGTCAGGAGGACCTGAGTTCAAATGTGACCTCACACACATGATACTCACTAGCTATGTGACCCTGGGCAAGTCAGTTACCCCTAATTGCCTTGCCCAAAAAAAAAAAAAGAAGAAGAAGAAGATGACTGCTTGAATCCTTTAGCCTTTAGCCAAAATGAAACAGATGTCTGCTGAAAATGATGTTCTGCTACCAGGCTACCTTCACTCCAAGTCTGATGTAACTTCTTTTGTAAACAAACACGTGTCCCAAACACTTGGGAAAGCATAAAATGCTGGGTCACCAATATTCTGTCTCTTGATATTGGCAATGAGAAATATATTTATAGATGATAGTTATTTTCTCATCTAACTCAAAGCCTTGGAATAAACCCCAAGATACCCTGGTAGAATGTAAACTCCTTGAGGTCAGACACTGTCATTTGTGTCTTTGGAACCCCAAAGGCACCCTTTGGATGCCCCCCAAAAAAGGCAAAAACACAGTTCTTACTATCAAGGAGTTCACCTTCTAATGGGGGTGAAAACATGCAAACCAACTACGAGTCAGGAAGCAGAGATGAGTAAGAAGAGCATACCAGGCTTCAGGGGGCAGCCATGGAGAAAGAAGATGTGCCTTGTGTGAAGAGCAGCCAGAAGGCCAGTGTCACTGGATCACAGAGTAGGAGGGAGGCAGAAGTGTAAGAGGAATGGAAAGGTAGAAAAGCCAGGTTGTGAAGATTTTTAAAATCCAGAGAATTTTCTGTTTCTTCCTAGAACCAACAGAAAGTAGGTTTAATGAGTAGTGGGGTGCTTTTGGCAGCTTATACTCTGGCAGCTTATATTTAGGGTTTGGAATATGAGGCTTTGGGGCATGAGATTTTCTTCATACTTTAAGAAAGCATAATCTTGGAATTCTCCTACTTCCACTGGACTTTACTGAAGATGGTGCCACAGGACACTTTTTGTTTGAGAAAAGGAGGAATTTAGGACATGTGAAGTGGTCAGTTTGGAATTGCAAACCTGACCATACTGTGTCAGAAAAGTCCTTAAGTATGAATGTTCTTTTGTCCTCTATATTCTAGGGGCTGGTACACCCTGCCCCCAAAGTACCAGGAGTTTTGGTCAGCTGTTGGGTCGCCCAGTTAAATATTACCTCTTTTCTCTAGGTAAGACTCAACCCATTTCCCTTGCCCATTCTGGCACACAGTCCAGTAGTCAATGGCTAAGTCAAGGTCATGGGTTTCCTTAACATGGAGGCCAGAGAGCCCCACCTGTTCCTTTTACCATTTCCACTACTGGAACCTAGGAGAGTGCTAGAGAAATTTAGATTTGGTTCCAATGACTTTCCCAGTCTCCTTTTCTGGTGGAGGGGGGCAGAGACGGTAAAAAGAAATCTACTATTTTTCTTCAAGAGGGTCTGCTCTTCCCTCTTTCTTGTCCTTACTTCTGACTACCTAGATAAGAATTCTTTTGGGACTATGAGAGTGATTTCCAAGAAAGTAGCCTGTAGGACAGACTGACGGTCTCCTATGACACATTCAAATACATTTCTAATAGTAGGGTGACATTCTTTGAGGGCTGTGTGTGTGTGTGTGTGTGTGTGTGTGTGTGTGTGTGTGTGAAGGGGGAGGGAAGAGGGAATAGCAGAAGAAAAAGAGAGGATCGGTGAAGGAGGAAAGTACTGCGTAAGGCAGTTAAAGCAAAATGTCTCAGTAAAAGAAAAAGGGATGGTTGGCTGTCAGGAGAAGAAGAGAAAATGAAAGCTAAGGACAGAAAAGTTATCTGTCAGTCTTAAATAAATACCAGTTTTGTATACTACAATTTTTAAACAAAAGAAAAGAAAAAACCACCCCACCTTCCTGTAGCCATCTACTAAAAGGGCCCAGAAACAGCTGACGTGGGCCTAAAATCTGCTCTCCTAGGGGAAGAGAGAGGTCTGCAAACTGAATTGAGGAAACAGGCAGACAACACAGCTCTCAGTCAGCCTTTGTCTGTGTAGCAGCTGAGACTGTCCCCTCATCCTCCCAGCTGCTGATGGGGTCCTGGGGTGCTGCTTGTCTGCTAGGGATCAAACAGCAGCTGCTTGCCGCCTGACTTCTTGTTCACCAGATCCCAGTCCTTTCCCCAGCGTAAGTGGGGCACTACCTTCCCTGCGGAGCTCAGGCACCCACAGTTTAAACCGGGGAGGCACAGTAAGCATAATCATTCATGCACCCCAGGTGGGAGGCCACTGGATCATAATTTTGAGCCTTAGGGGTCATCTAGCCCAACCACCTCGTTTTACAGATGAGAAAACAGACCCAGAAAGATTTGTGACTTGTCAGAGAACTCCAAAGTAAGAACTGGCAAAGCCAGCATTCAAACCCAGGTCCTAACTCAAATAACAGAACCCCTCCACCTCACCACACCGCCTGCGTGTCAGTCTCCTTGAGGACTAAGGTCCTCGCTTAAAGGAACCCCCAAACGCAGATGTAGTGGAGAAAGGGGTGGGGTGACGTGGGGTGGGGGGAAGAGCAAGAGTGACCCTGGCACTAAGAGCCTGAACCAGGGCCACCAGTTGCTGCTGCCCTTCAAGTTCCCACCCCTACGTTTTAAAGCAAGGTTACAGAGAACGAGAGGAGGAAGGGGGGGGTGAGGAGTAGAGAGCATGGTGGAGTTGAAAGCCGAACTCCGCAAAGCGTTGCGATCCCTTTGTGTCCCGGACCCCCCACCCCCACCCCACCTTGTCTGACATCCCTCAGCAGGCCAAGTTCACTGCCGCTGGCTCTCGGACCAGCCACACTCGCCCCTCACCCCTCTCGAGCTGGGTGCTATGTGCACCCAACACTGCTCTCCCCACGCTTCAACGTGGTGCGCTCTAAGACCCGCAGACCCTCCCTTTGGAAGCCGCCGCGTCCCCGAGTTGGGTTAGCCCGGCTGCGACCCAGCCCTGGGCCCTATGTGGCCCCGGGTCCAGGAACGCCGGCTGGGCCACTCACAGTTGCGGCGTGGCTGCCCTCCCTGCAGGCTCAGGGCTGCCGGGGCCAAGGCCCCCGGGGTTCTGCCCAGGACCGAGGCGGAGGTTCTGCCGAGGGAGCGCACGACGTGCAGGTAACCCGCCATCCCGGAGCACACAGACGGAGCGGAGCACGGGGCAAGGGCAAGGGGGGGGGGGGGCCTCGCAGGCTGGAGCCGGGCTGGGGGCGCCCCCGGCCGGCAGCAGAGGTGGGAGGGAGGAGGGACACGCACGGCCTCGGCTACCTATTGGGCAGCGGGCTCGGGGGCCGGGGGCGGAGCCTGGCTGGGGCGCGCGGGGAGCCCGCGCTTCCGTGACAGTGGAGAGCTCAGACTCGCATTGTAAATGTTTGCGCAGGGTTGCGGTCGGGCCTCGGCTCTGGGGGCCGGAGGAGGCGCGGCAGAGGCCCCCCGCCCGCCTGCCCCGCAGCCAGCTAGGATCCGCCTGCCTAGGGCCGACCCCTTCCCCTGCCTCCGGGGCCAGACCCCCGCGCAGTCCTTCTCACAAGACTCGCTGCCCCACCTCACTCACGGTGTTCTTGGAAGTGATTTCATTTCTAAGGCATTAGCTGGAAAACAAAGCAAGTGGAGGAAGAAATGTGTGCGCGCACACATATATTGTCAACATTTACAGTGTATAATCAAGAATCAAGATGATCTTAAGTTATATTTTAACCAAAAAATGTGTCCCTAAATTATTGTACTGAGATCGTTTTTATACACCAGACAGCACCATTGGTTTCTGGGGCTCTGATTCCTCCTCCACCTACTGCCAAAGAGGAAACCTCATTCTCTCTTCCAGTAGTTTCTTGAAATTAGAGACCGGCAAGGGGTGGGGCTACCTCTGTGGGGAAAAAAATGGGGTTTAATTTAGTAACATAGACCTTCACTTTCCTGAGTAGACGTGCCCCTGCCATCTGCTTACTCACCCTTAAAAATGCTTTTGCATCTCCCTCTTGTCCTGCCTTTCTTCTCAAACCCCAAATTGTGGACACTATGCTGTCCCTCACTACCTCATCCAACTGTAGATGTTGCCAAATGTAGTTACTCTATTTGACTTTGAATAAACAACATCAAAGTAGAGCAAATGGAACAGCTCCCGAGATGAGCTACTGAGTTGGCTTTGGGGTCCAAAGGGAGCACAGGGGCCAGGAGGTGGCATTATCTAGGTCTAGGATGAATAGTGAACTGCCTGCCCTTGGGTCCATACCCCAGAAGGGAGCATGTGGTTCAGAGATGCCAGGACTAGAAGATTCTGAGTTGAACCAGACACACAAAAAAGCCAGACTTTCTAATTAATTTGGGGGGCAAAATCCTTACCTGGGCAGGTTCTCCCTCTTGTGACTCATATTTCTAGGATTCTTGGTGCCAGGCAAAAGGTAGTTGAAACTGTCAAAAACCGAAAGTGAATGCCATAGCAATGAACTTGGCTATTGGCAAGTCATTTAACTTCTCTGATCCTCAGTTTCCTCATGTGTGTAAGAAGGCACTTGGCCTAGTAGATTTCTAACTTCTGATTTTACCACTTGGCTTAATAATTCTCACAGTGAACTCACTATGCCCATTGAATTATTTTCAAGCCCAGTGTGGCATTCATGGCCCTTCACATTATAGCTCCAACTTGCCTATTCAGCCCTATCATCATAAATGTTAATAAATCTTAATAAATGTTTGTTGATTGAATTGCTGGATTCCCCAACAGTTCCTTGGACATATACCCTTTGGTACAGCCAAGCTAGAGACTTCACTTGATATTTCTAGAGTACACTCTGTACTTTCCCACATCCATGCCTTTGATCATGCTGTTCCTTCTGCCTGGCATGCCTATACTCCCTATCTCTACCATCTCTGCTCATTAAAATTCTATTTATCCTATAGCACATGATTTAGTTTCTTATGTCACTGAGGATATGGAGACCATCTCTAATATGAGCCCCCTCAGCTTTTGTGCTTCTTTTCCTCACTCCCTGACTCTCTTCCACCACTTTCCTTTTGGTTACAGAAAAAGCATCTCTATACCTCTCTAAGACTGATCCCTCTATATGAACTCCTTTCGCTCTTACCTCCTCACCCAGTACCTTACTTCAACTATCTTCCCTACTTATTTATGCATTTTCTTTTCTCTTAAGTTCCGTTAATAAATAGGCATCCTGACTCAGTTGATAGTCAATGTCAGAGTCAAAAGGACCTGAGTTCAAATCCTGCCTCTGACTTATACTAGTGGTAGGTACTGGGACGAGTCATTTAATTTCTACTATCCTCAGTTTCCTCATATGTGAAATGAGGACCTAGGCAACTTTCTAAGATTATAAGTTTCAGAGCAGGTGCTGATCTACATTGGTGGAGGGACTTTTCTATACCAAGACCAGTCCTTAAAAATGAAAAAAAAAAGATTTTATTGATGCATTTCATTCTTTATACTTTAGTCATTTCCAATATACCTGGTAACCCACAGAACATTCCCATTAAAACCACTTAAGTAAAACCCACAAGCACAAAGGAAGTATCAAATGGTACATACAGCTATCTATACCCATAGTTCTCCAGGAAAGAGGAGTGTTTCTCAATCTGTTCTCTAGTACTAAGATTGGTCATTATAATTTATCAAGGCAAATCTGCCCTGTAGTGTTGTTTCTATTCATATCATGGTGGGTAGGATATATGTTTTTCCTCTTGGTTCTATTTAACTCACTTTGAATCAATTAATATGATTTACAACAATTCCCATTTTTCTAAATTCATTATACTCATTTTTTCTTACATTGAAATAGTATTCCATTATATTCATATACTACAATCTGTTCAACCATTCCCCAATCTATGGTCATCCGCTTTGTTTCTGTTTTGTTTTGTTTTGTTTTGAGAGAGAGGATTGTGCTTTGAAAACACAGAGAGTGCTATTGTGGATATTTTGGCATATGGGAGCCTTTATTTTTGTCTTTGACCTTCTTGGGGTACATGCTCAGTAGCAGGATTGTAGGATCAAAGGATATGAAGAATGCAGTGGCTTTTCTAAAATAATCCCAAATTATTTTCTAGAATGGTTGAACCAACTCACAGTTCTATCAATAGAGAACAGTGTCTGTCTTACCACAGCCTTTCCAACTATGGCAATTTTCATCTTTTGTCATCTGGACGAAGGAAGTATGATGAAATGGATGGAAAGTCTTCTTCAGAGTTGAGAAGACCTGAGTTTAAGTTGAGCAAGTCACTTAAAATTTCATTGCCTCAGGAAACACTCTAAGACTATAAGTTGTAGAGAAGGTTCTAAACCACATTAATAAAGGACATTTCTCACTTTCAAATACCAATGAAATCACAGCTCCCATAAAAAAATCTTTGCTACTTTGATGGATGTGAAGTGGGAACTCAAAAGCTATTTTTAAATGTATTTCTCTTATTAATGATTTAGAGTTTCTTAGTGTAATCATTAATGTTTTGTACTTCTTTTTGAAACCATTTGTTCATGTCTTTTACCATTATGTCTATTGGAGAACATGTATCAATCAAATCTTCGACCATTTTTCTATTGGAGTCTTATACTAATGTGTCAGTCCTTTGTGTATACTGGTTATCAGACTTCTATCCAAGATATTTGATGCAAAGACTTTGTCTCTCCCATTTAACCATTTCTCTTTTTATTCTTGTAGCATTGATTTAGTCTATACAAAAACTTTTAAATTGTATAGAATTGAAGTTGGCTATTTTGCCTTTTGTGATCACTTCTATACCTTGTTTCATTATGAAATCTAGCCATATATTTTCTTCTAAACTATAATTTTTTAATGATGTGACCTTTTATATTTAGATCACTTAAACAATTTTGGAATTTATTGTGTCATATGGCATAAAATGTTGGCCTAAGTTTATTCTGCTAAATTTATTTGTAGTTTTCTCAGTAGCTCCTGTCAGATAGAGACTTCGTCTCCCAGTAGCTTGTGTTCTTGAGTCTATCAGATACTGGAGTATTGAATTCCTTTGCTTCGTATTTTTTCTTGTTCGTTGATCTACTTTTCTATTTTTTAACCAGTACCAAATAGTTTTAATGGCTACTGCTTTATAATCTAGCTTATACAAGTTTAATCTTTCCCTCTTCACTGTCTTTTTTCCTGTCTGATTGCAATCGAAGCCTTCTCTTGACTCTTCTGCTTTCTTCTGCTACCATATTTTCTTTCTCATCTTTTTCATGGCCAAACTTCTTTAAAACATTGGCTCCTCTCAATGGCTCTATTTCATCAGTACTACTCTCTCTTTAATTCTTTGTAATTTGGTTTCTGCCCCACAATTCTATTGCAGTTACACTCTCTCAAATCACCAATAACTTCCTAATGACCAATTCCAATGTTTTTTTTTTTAGTCTCCATCTTCCTTTACCTCTCCACAAGATTTGACAGTTAACTACTCCTTTCTATTAGATACTCTCTCCAGAGGCTATAAAAACAACATATTCTCTCACAGCATATACACACACATATATATGTGTATATATGTACACACACACACACACATATATATATACACATATATGGGTATATATATATTCTGTTCTAGGCCATACTCAAAGCCCTTCCAATTTGGTGACCCCAAATGGCATCACAAAGAGTCAGACATGACTAAACAACATTAAAGCAACAACCAGAGCTTATGTTCTGCTGATGCCTGCTAACCTCAAGAGTGTGGAAGTAGGCCTTTGGTGGAAGAATAAGACTTTTGCATCTTAGCTCCCTATCAATTGCCAACGCTTTACATTTATTTTCTCATTTGATCCTCATAACAACCTTGTGGGTTAGATACTACTATTATTGTACAGATAATTCTGAGAGTCTTCCCCTCCCAGACTGATTCTTTTGTGAAGGCCATCTTTTGCCTCTATTCTTACCTAGCTTTTAATTATTGAATTAAATAATTAAATTATTTAATTATTGAAAGACCTAGCTTAAAAAGGACAACGTCTGCCATTGCATCCAAGACCAGCACTAGTCATCCTGACCTATGTCTTGCCACTAGACTGCAATGACTCTGAAGGAGAGGGTAAGGCTGATGACTTGCACAGCCCTGCCTCACTCAAGTCCAATTCACTTGCAAGTCAAGACATCACCTTCCTGTTTTCATTGGTCCTCTTTGAGAACGAAGGATCAGCAACAGCAACAATACAGGTAAGGAGACTGACCTTAGACAGGTTAAATGACTCGAGTATGCTCCCATAGCTAGTAAACTAGGAAGCAGAATTTGAACCTAGGTCTCTCTTGGCTCCAGGTATAGCAAACTTTCCACTATACTAGGTTGTTTTCAGCTAGACGAGGGACCTTGTCTTATCTCGAGTTTGTATATTCACAGGACTTGGCATAGTACCCTCCTTTCATGTAAGTGTTTAACCAATCTTTATTGAATGAATGAATCCTCCAAAGACTATCTACAGGTCAGCTACTTCATGAAGCCTCTGCTGATACTCCCAGCCAGCAGTGATCTCTCCCTCCCTTAAACATGTGGTGTATCGTTTCTATCATTTATAAAGCACTTACAGTTGATAATGATTTATACATGTGTCTTACCTTCCCTGTTTGAGTGTACTTCCTTGAAGGTGCGGACTACCTTACTTTTCTTTGTAATCCCCTTAATGCTTATGGTAGAACCGTGCATATCCTCAAAAAGTGGTTGTTGAATTGAAAGCTGCCTTCCTGGGCTAAGATTCTGTAATTAAGAAGTTATCTGAAAGTTTCCACTACCGAAACAGGAACAAAGAAATTGCCATCTGGTGCATCTTGAGATTGTTTCTAGGTGGGGGAGGCAGTAAGCATCTGCATCATATGCCATTGTGGACATGATTTTCCAGTGAAGTGGGGTATCTTAGAACTGACTTTTTTGTTGTTTTTATTTTCTTTTCCAGAGGCTGAGGGAACTGGTGCAGGATTGCAGCAGGCCGGTTCTCAGAGCTCCTCCTCCACAATGCCTGTAGACTATGGAATGTTGACACTCAGCCTCTCGGGGCAGCATGGTTTTTTGGCTGGCACACAAACTCTCCCTAAGTGGGAAGGAAAAAGAGGAGAAAGCAATGTCCTTCTTTGCTGTTAGTGTATGGTGTACATGGTAGTGTTCACTTTATCTTCTAAATGCTGCTACATTGACAGATATTAAGTTATGAGAGAGAATGTCTTGTTTTATGTCATCCAATTTAGAGACTGTTAAACTGGAAGCTGACCCTAGAAATCTACATTTTCAATCTTTCATCACATATTTTTTAATTTTTGTTTTAATTTTTAGGCAATTGGAATTAAGTGACTTGCCCAGGGTCACACAGCCAGTGAGTGTCAAGTGTCTTGAGGTCATATTTGAACTCAGGTCCTCCTGATTTCAGGGCCTGTGCTCTATTTACTGCACCACCTAGCTACCCCCTTTCATCACATATTTAATGGGCCTTTTCTGTGCACACAGCTCTATTCTAGACCCTGTGAGGGGACAGGAAGTATCTTCCAACTGATGCTCTGTTTCCTATATTACAAGGTAGATACAAGATACCTATTGCTTGAAACTGCAAAGAATCAGAGGCTGCACGGAACAGAGATGAACCAGTAATAAATCTAATCAACACATTCCCAGTAGCCTAAGGATGTCACTGTTCACAACAAACCATTTTTTATTATTACTGTACTTTTTGTTTGTTTGTTTGTTTTGTTTTTGTGAGGCAATCGGGGTTAAGTGACTTGCCCAAGGTCACACAGCTAGTTGGTCTGAGGCTGGATTTGAACTCAGGTCCTCCTGACTTCAGGACCGGTGTTCTATCCACTGAGCCACCTAGCTGCCCATTATTACTGTATTTGCATGCACGTCATTTAGCTGCCTTTAGAGATGTCCCTTCCTCCCCCTAGTTTTCCTTTCCACCTCCCTTCACCCCACTTTTCATTCTCCTTAAAAGAGACACAAGAAGGAAGTAAGGAAGGAGGAAAGGAAAGAAGGAAAGGAATCTGAGATATATGGAAAAAAAAGGAACTGAGGTAGGAAAGGAGGGGGGGATGGGAGCCTGTGATCAGTGGCTGATTCACCGAGCTGCCGGCAGTCACATGGGACATTCCTGGTCTAGGATGGTGCCTCTGGCAGGATTGCACTTTAGCTTCCTCCTCCTCTACCTGTATGTCCTGTACCACGCAAGCCCCAAGGCTGCCGGAGCACCTCCTCCCCGGCCACAATCTATGAAGATTCTTCTTAACCTTTGCCTCCAAGAGATCAAGAGGCTTCTGTGGATTGTTTGAGGAAGGAAGTTTCTCTTCACACTGAGCTTTACTGAGACTCTCTTATCTACCAGAATGCCTTTATTGATCATGAATCCAGGGGTCAGCAATAGAGTTTAAGGTGATCCTAATAAATTGAGAAAGGTGGAAAGAACAAGGGAGGACTCAGAGGGGATTCAGTCAAGGGATCATACGTTGAAAGCTGGAAGGAAACTTTGAGATCATCCAGTCTAACTGGCTCATCTTACGGAGGACAAAACTGATGTCCAGAGAGAGGAAACGATTTGCACAGTTATACACGTAGTAAGTGGTGGTTCTGGGACGTAAGCCTAGGTCCTCTAACTCCAACTCTAAATCCAGTATTTTTTTCCTTACTGTCTCATGCTGCTTTTCAGGACATTCGTTGGGGCAAAAAGATAACACATCAGCAGAAAATGAGGAAGAGGAGAAAAAAGATCATAAAATCATAGGGTGTGGTACAGTGGAGAGAGTACTGGATTTGACAATCAGAGGACCTGGGGTCAAATTCTCCTACTCATATGACATTGGGCAGGACTCGAAAAAAGTTCTCTGGTTTTCAGTTTTCTAAAAGTGTTTGCCGAAGGGGTTGGACCAGGTGACCTCAGTGGTCCATACCAGCTCTGAATGCAAGATCCTACAATCACAAAAGCCCAAGCAGAGGCAGGTTATCATAAGGAGTGTTGCCTGGATTCCAAAAAGGGTCAATCTGAAATGAGAAGAAATGGAGTATTGCTGAACTACCACCTCCTATTCTCCCCAAACCCCTCAACCTCTCACTCCCAAGCTCTGTGGTAATTCTGCATATTTCTTTTCTCCCTCTTGGAGATCTTATGATCATAGATTTAGAACTGGAAGATGCCTTAGAAATCATCTAGCTCAACTCCCGCCATACCTTATTTTACAGATTATTATTATAGAGTATCTTATCTTTAAATATAAACACGATATTGGGATATGTAAATGGGATTATGGTATGCAGAAATAATGAGTTAGTCTACTCATATTCAGCGTTAATTATACCTGCAATACCTCCCCATATTCCAATTCAGCACTAAAGTATCAAGTTTATATGGCAATTTAGGTGATAGAGCAGAGATCAATGAACAGTAATACCAATAATAATAGCTAGAATTATATAATGCTTTAAGGTTTGCAAAGCACTTTTTTATATGTGTTGTCTCTTTTGATCTTCACAACAATCCTACCAGGTCAATGCTATTGTTACCTCCATTTTCCAGTTGAGGAAACTGAGGTTGAAAGGTTAAATGAGCAGAGTTACAGATGAGGTAGCTGCTATAATTAATAGGATTTAGATTTTAGTACCGGGGCTCTATGGGCCAATTGGACATGCGATTGTGTTGGGACAGATACAGGAACCACCCCTCCACCCCCCAGGAATTCTTCTACTATATCTCCTTTTATCTCTTGGGTTCCCTCATAGGAGCTTGAAACCTTTTACCTTGAACATGAGGAAAGACTGTTTACCTTCTTTTGTTTCAATTGTTTTTCTTTATAAATAGTGTTAACTACAGGCTTTTGCAAGTCTGGATATAATTACTAGGAATGCGGGTGGGAAGGGGTAATTGAAAAGACAGTATTCCTAGACAAAAAATTTTACTTTGTGGTGTTTTTCCAGGGTATTCTCTCTGATGGGGCACTGAGAGGTAAAAAATAAAAATAAAGAGAATTATGGATCCTTTTGTTAGAACTTCCCATAGCAATGAAAAAAAATTAGTAGTAGGATAATGGGGGCAACTATGAGCAATTGAATAACAAGCATTGCTAACCAAAACACTACACATGTTACAAATGAATGAGAAAAAAGATATGCACACAATTGAAACAATTTAATCTTAACTATTGAAACAAGTAATCAGCAATGAGAAATAAATAACAGAAATTATATTGACACAAATCACAAAACTTTAACTATTGCAAATCTGTTGCCGTATCAGGAGACCAAAAAGGTGGGTAGAGGTGGTAGTAGAAAGTAAATAGGTTTTAAGCATGTACTGTGAACTATAAGGAAGCCTTAGTCAACAGATATTTTACCTTTTGTGGTCCTCCTTCCATTTTTGCTTTCTCAGGCCTTCCTCCTCTTCAATTCTTTTCAATAAAGAATCTGACAAACTCATTCTAACAACAACAGTAAACATTTATTAAGCACCTAAACTGCTGTCTACCAGCTCTGTGAGTTCCATGTACAGACAAAATGGTTTGGCGTGCAGATGGTGTGATTTGAGAAATGATAAAAGGTCCTTTGGATTAAACACATTTCCCCTTCGGGATTGCCTCAGCACTTGAATTTTCCAGCATTAGTCACTTAGCGCTGCTGGCATCTGTTAAAATGTAAATGTTATCTCTGAGGGGTAACATGTTAATACAGATGAACTATCATATGTAAACACCTTAGTTCATATTGGCTTATCGACTAAACAGACTAGCCTGGGGCTGCTAGGTGGTGCAGTGGATAGAGGACTGGCGCTGGACTTGGGAGGACCTGAATTCAAATCCGGCCTCAGACACATAACACTTACTAGCTGTGTGACCCTGGGCAAGTCACTTAACCCCATTGCCTAACCAAAAAAAAAAAAAAAAAAAAAAACAACGGACTAGCCTGGGACTAGTAACTTTTGACAGGGAAGGACACAAAAGAAGAGCTTATGAACATGTTTTGGCTGCCCAGGTGGGATGTGAAGTAACTTGAAGAACTTTGGTATATTTCAAGGGGCCTGGGGCCATAGGGAGATGGGGGAACACTAAAAGGGAAGAGAACTAGGTACAGAAAAGAGAGATAATAAACTCACAATTTTACCCCATGGGGTCCTTAGAATGCAAAGATTTTCCATTAAGTTTTTCCAATGAGTGACCTTGGCAAGTCTGCCTCTCTGGGTCTCAGTTGCCTCATCTGAGATTGGGGTTGGGGGGCTGGGGGGAGAAGTGGTCCAGAATATCTCTAAAGGTCTTCCTAGCTTTGACATTCTAGGATTTAATGAGAATAAAAACCAACATCCAGTTCATGTCCTTCTACCAGTATCTGTTCTTATGGGCAAGAAAAGTTTTTATCCATGATTACTAATGCTTCCTCTTTTGGTGCCCTTCCTTACCTCTCTCCGATCCCTCATCCTTGTCCACCCCAGGATAAATCTAAAGCCAGAACCGGCGATCTCTATTCCTTAGCTCTTGGCTAGTTAACATTCTCGTCTCTACCAATTTTAGGTTGGAATATCTCTGGAATGCACATACAGTACATTGTGGCTAGCTATTTATAGACTAAACCCTGTCAGGTGTTTGCAAGGTCATCCAGAGCTTTGAAAGGAGAACAGTGGCTTTGGGAGGAGGCCACCAGCACTCCAGGAGATTACTGTTACACAAGTTCTTACCCTTTTTCTCTAAGCCTCAGCAATACCATCTGTGTTCTTGGGTTAATTCTGGGGGTGATTTTCTTTAAAAAAAAAAGTTATTTTTTTAATCTCACTATCATTTCCCAATGTGTCTCCCCTTTCCACCTTTTAAAAACATCTCCTGTAACAAAATATAGTTAAATAGTACAAACCAACACATTTGCCACATCTGATGACATCTTTTTCCACACCTTGAGGTTATTCTCTCAGCCAAGAGAAAGGAGGCATGCCTCACCAACAATCTTCTGAACTACTAATGCAATGCATGATCAGGTTTCTGATGTCTTTCAGTATTGTTTTCCTGTACGTTATTGTAGTTATTTTGGAAATTCCTTTATACACATTGTCTTTGGGTAATTTTCACCGTTTGGCCCTGAGGATTCCCATTCCATTTCCTCTCCAGCAGTCTTTTTTTTCCTTCTTTATAAACTTGGATCCAAACTCACCTCCTCCAAGAAGACTTCCTGATTAACTCTACCTAAAGGCTTCTCTATTCTTTGTCTCTTCAGCATGTGTTTTTCTGGCATAATGCTTGCTAATATTCCTAAGTCATTTCATGTGTGTGTTTCCTGCCTTTCTCCCTTTTTAACCACTCACAGCTCAGTCAATGTCACCTTGGGCAATTGCTTTTTCACACATAAACATAGTCTCCTAAATCTTTCTCCTTTTTCTCTACAGACTCTTGTCCAGTGAGTTTACTCAGAAAAATATTTCCCTCTTTTTCATGTGTAATCAAAACCAATGCTTTAAAAAAAAACCCCAAAACTAATGCTAATCCAAAAACAATGCTAGTAAGGATATGAACAATGCTAGTGATACACCTATACCTAAGAAAAGGAAAGGAGCCAAAACAGAGAAAGAAAATTATAGACCAATTTCCCTAATGAATATAGAAAAGGAAAGCTATGTGTTCTGATATGTAATTATATATAATAAGAAACTAGTGCCATCAATTTAAAAGGGAAGGCCCCTTCAGACTCTCAACAAAAGTCTTCTTGTACGACTCCAAAGGTTTGTTTGGTTGTTATTATTTTGTTATTCGTCCTTCATTCTCGAAGAGGACCAATGACATTAGGAAGGTGATGTCTTGACTTAGAAGTGAGTTGGATTTAAGTGAGGCAAAGCTGTGCCAAGTCATCAGCCTCACTGTCTCCTCCAGAGTTATCAGAGTCCAGTGGCAAGGCATTGGTCAGGATGACTGGCAATGGCCCCAGATGCAGTAGGAGACCTTGGCCTTTTTAAGCTAAGGTCTTTCCCAGGTCTTAGTCTGACTGAGGCAACACCCATCCAGTGATTAAAAGCTGGGTAGCAATTGAGGCAAAAGATGGCCTAGTTTGCCTTCACAAAAGAATCAATCTGGGAGGGGAGGACCCTCAGAGTTTCACAACTCCAAAGGACTCATGATGGAAAATGCTATCCACATCCAAAGAAAGAAATGATGGAGTCTGCAGATCAAAGCATACTATTTTCACTTTCTTTCTTTCTTTTTATTTATTTCTTTATTTTTCTTGTGGTTCTTTTCTTTTGGCCTGTTTCTTCTTTCACAGCATGACTAATAAGAAATATGTTTTACATGATTGTACATACCTTTATCAATTGCTTACCATCTTAGGGAGGGAGAAAATCTGGAACTCAAATTTTAAAAAAAGAATGTTTAAAAAAAAAGTATTTACATGTAATTGGAAAAAATAAAATACTATTTTAAAAAGTCTTCTTGTGCCCCATTTTCCTTCTCTAATTAATCTTGTTTTCCCTCGTGTCAACATTCAAGTAAATAATTGATTTCTTATTCAATTTTTTTTTCTGTTTTCATTACTGGTATCATAGCAATATTGTTTCTATTTCATCCCACAATTTTTGATGGGCTAGCCTAGATATCTAACAAACATTTATTTATAAGAGAGCCTTGATGGGAGAAGCAGCATTGCACAGGATGGAAATCTGGACTCAAAACCCAGAACTTGGTTTAAGTCCTATCCCTGCACAAGTCAATTAACCTCGCACTGCTTTAACTGTCCAAGACTACAAGCAGTAGAGAAAGTACCCACCAACCTGCATTTGTAGAAGGAGTTTCCATAGGTGGGAATTCCCTATATTAATGAAATTACAGGTCTAGTCCCTGTTTCTTCTATGGGAATACATGTTCCAAGTTGTAAATAAATGGTTTACAAATGGTTTTTTGGAGCACAACCTGTTTGGATATTAGTGACTTCTTACAACTCAGATATATTTAAAAACCACTTATGCTTATTCTTTTACTAACTTGTCTTTAAAAAGTATGTGCATTCTTTATCAGATATTAAATATAAAGCTGAAAGGGACCCCAGAAGCCACAGAGTACAGCTTTCTCTCCCCCCTCCCCATTTTACAGATGAAGAATTGAAGACCAGGGAGGTTAAGTGACTTGCCCTTTAGTCATATAGGTAGGAAACCACAGAAGTGGGATTTTAAGCCTAGATCTTCTGACTCTAGACCCAGGTCTCTTGTCATTATTCCATGCTGTTATATGCACTCACCAAGCTTCTGAATATCATGTTCTATGTCTGCCAGGGCTCCCCTTTCTGGATTAAATAAAAACGAAAAGAGACTACCAAAAAAACCAACTTTCCTTATTACCCAGGGTGACAGGAGCAATATCTACCAGGGTTCCCCATCCAGCCCTGCCATGGGTTAGAAAAATCCAGGACTTAATTGGCTCTAGGGTGGGGTAAGTGTCAAGCTATGCCTTCTTTGACAGTTTCCTGGTGGATCGAAGGCCAGGCCTGAAGTCAGGAAGACTCATCTTACTGAGTTCAAATCTGGCCTCAGACACTTAACTAGCTGTGTGACCCTAGGCAAGTCTCTTCACCCTGTTTGTCTCAGTTTCCTCATCTGTAAAATGAGCTGGAAAAAAAATAATAAATAAATCAATCGAGGCAGCTAGGTGGTGCAGTGGATAGAGCACTGGCCCTGAAGTCAGGAGGACTTGAGTTCAAATCCAGCCTCACACCAAACACTTGACACTAGCTGTGTGACCCTGGGCAAGTCACTTAACCCCAATTGCATAAAAAAAATAATAATGATAAGTAAAATGAGCTGGAGAAGGAAACGGTGCACCAATCCAGTATCTTTGCCAAGAAAACCCCAAATGCACTCACAGAGAGTTGGACACTGATGAAAAATGACTGAACAACAAGGTATAAAAGGTCTCACCCATTTGAGGTCAGGGCCTGTGCAATTTTGTGGATCTCTGAAAACTAGTTTTAAAATTAATTTTTAAAAAATTTAAAACTAATCTGAAAACTAATTAATCACCATGCCCCACCCCTGCCCTACCCTGTGGACCAGACAGTTTCCATACGGACATGATGGAGGACATTGTCTATAGAATCTAAGTGCTATTGTATCCTCATGTGAGAAAACATTATTGCATTGTTCAAACCTATCCCTGTGTGGCTGGGAAGCTGGACCACCTCTACCTATTGCTTAGAGACCCTTAACTAAAGACCTCGGCTATGCTCACCAGAAACCCAGTCAGATCTGAAGATTGATGCAGGAAGTTTTCTCATAAATCTCAAGCAACCCATATGTCTTATCTGAAAACTGGCCCCTTACTGGTCACCGTTTTCTTGTTTCTTTAATTGACTACAGACACTTGGAGGTGAGGATGAGTAGAGTACCTCTTTTTTCTGATATAAGGGAATTGCACCTGTTAGCTCTCCCCATCCCAACTCAGAAAGCCCCTAATCTTTCCTCCAATTAGAAATCAGATCACCTAATCTTATATACTGGTTTTATACCCCATTAACCGTTTTTCTTTAATGCATAAAAATCTTTCTCGCCCTATATTAGAGGTTCAGTGGAAGCCTCCTACAGATTTGTTATGTAATTGGCATGCATTGCTTAATAAATCGATACGCTCAGAAGCTCAAACCTTTGTTTCCTCAGTTATTTCAGATTTAACCTGTCACTTGATACAAATTCTTGCTATGTAGGGGCTAAGTAAACCTCCTTTTGTTAATCGTTCAGTGACCTCCAGGTACCTCATTATGTCCCAACAGGAAACCTGAGTGCCAAGATCAGACTTACCTCTCGAGCCCAGCCTTCCCCAGTTTCATCCAATGTGGAATCTCATCTCAGGAGAGGCTATCCCTTTTGTCTGATCTAGCTTTCCTGCTTCAAGAATCTAGTGACTTCAGACTAGCCAGGTTGCTAGCTATGTTTATCTCTAAACTTAGGTAATTTTATAGTAATGACTCATATATCTCCAGGTCATTTTGCACAGAGCCTGGCAGGTGGTATCGCCCTCCCACACTTGGCATTCTTCCTTTATGACCCCGTTGGCCTGAAAGGTAGTTAACCACAATCAGGTCTTCTCTTTCAGCTACATGTTTCTTCCCCTTTCATAGCTCACATTTTTATCAACTCTGTAACCCTACAGCCAAAGGGCCCTCTCCCTGTCCTAGTGCCAGATTCTGTGGGCTCTATTCCCCCTACATGAAGAGGAGAGTTAATCACACCCCCCTACTCCCAAACCTGTGTGCCTATTACTCCTATGGAGTAACAGTTCATGTCGCAGGTAGTAATTACAGGTGCTGCTGCTTTGGGGATGCTCACCAAGGCTGAGAACTGAGAATTCCTGAACTCTTCCTCTGTAGCCAAGGAGATCATAAACTTACAAACTAATATGCTCCTTTATAAGAAGCATAGTCTACTAATCCAGTCCTAGAAAAGGAACAGATGGAGCCTCATACTCCAATTATTTTTTTATAAATAGCATAAAAATTCACTTATGGGACAAATGATATAGAGAATATATATGGACTCATTACAACCCTAGGTCTCTTGACTCTAAGTGCAGTGCTCTTTTGATTCTGAACTGGAGACATTTTAAAAGCACATGCAAAAGACATGGATAGAGTGCTGGCCCTGGAGTCAGGAGAACCTGAGTTCAAATATGGCCTCACACACCTACTAGCTGTGTGACCCTGGGCAAGTCACTTAACCCTAGTTGCTTCAGTTTTCTCTTCTATAAAATGAGCTAGAGAAGGAAATGGCAAAGCACTCCAGTATTTTTGCCAAGGAAACCTCAAATGGGGTCATGAAGAGTCAGACACAACTGAAAAATGACTGAACAGCATAGTTGTGATGAAGTTTGTTTTTTTTTTTTTGTCTTCTCAATGGGTGGGGGAGGGGGAAAATTTGGAACATGAAATGAAATGAAATTTCAAAAACAAAAATAGAACATGCAACAACCCTGGGCAGCTAGCCTTGCCTAGAACTTTGTAGGCTAATTCCAAGCGGCCTGAAGTTAGGGTCTTTGGGTTTTATCCTGGGATATACAAGGGAAGCTGAAGTCTTTTACAATACATGAATCTAGGATAAGCAATCTTCAACCATCTTTAAGTATACCAATCATGAGGAAGATCTAAAAGGATAAACATAGGAAATGTTAAAATTCCTTTGGAGTCAAGGATTATACTTAATGGACTCATCAGTCATCATAGATATTTCTGTTTATATGCCCTCCCACATCCAACTTCATGCCTTTTTGGGCAGAAGAGGCACAGTTAAACTAGAATACCTAACTCTTTTAAATCAGATGGCCAATTTAGATTTCACTGTAATTATGTTTGGAGAAGGAAATGGCAAACTGCTCCAGTATCTTTGCCAAGACAACCCCAAACGGGGTCACGAAGAATCAGACATGAATGAAAAAATGACTGAACTCATAGTGGATGGAGCACCGGCCCTAGAGTCAGGACCACCTGAGTTCAGATCCGGCCTCAGACACATGACACCTACTAGCTGTGTGACCCTGGGCAAGTCACTTAACCCCATTGGCTAGCAAAAAACAAAACAAAACAAAAAATGACTGAACAGTAGCATAATTGTGTCACTAAAGGATATTCCTTTTCTTGGTTGGCATTTCTGTCAAATAGAAGAGTAACCATGATCATACCCTCACCTACAATTCATATGATATCAGCCGAAGTGGTAGTTGCAACAGTGAACCAACTTTTTAACTCTTACTTACAACATGACTAATGTGAAAATATGTTTAATAGGAATGTATGTGTATAGCCTATATCAGATTGCACGCCATCTTGGGGAGGGAGGTGGGGAGGGAGGGGGAGAAAAATTTACAACTCGAAAGCTTATGGAAGTGATTGTTGATAAATCAAAATAAATTAATTTTTTTAAAAAAAGAGAACCAACTTTGGCAATGGCAGAGTGGTTGAGAAAGATTGGTTACATAGAGTTCATCTCTTCGTCAGACCTTTGTTCCTTAAACTACTGCTCCTTGCTCCAGTTCATACTCCACTCAGCTATCAAAATGCTCTTTCTAAAGCACAGGTCAGAATGTTACTCCTCCTATTCAAAAAACTCCAATAGTTCCCTCTAACCTCAAGGATCAAATAAAAAAAATTCCATTTGGCTTTCAAAGTCTTTTATATCCTGGCCCCTTCCTACCTTTCCTTGTTTCTTATACTTTAATCCCTTCAACATACTCCACAGTCCAGTGACATTGGCCCCTCTGCTTTTCCTCCCACAAGATGCTCCATACTGTAACTGGCATTTTCACTAGGTAGTCATTCTCTATGTTGAAATTCTTTCTCTTCCAGACTTTCTTTTTAAGTCTCAGATAAAATCCCACTTTCTGAAAGAAGCCTTTCCCAGTCTCCCTTAATGTTAATGCCTTCCATCTGAGATTATCTCCAATTTATCCTATATATATTGTTTATATATAGTTGTTGGCAGTTGTCTCTTCTTTTTTTTTTTTTGACTAGGCAATGGGGTTAAGTGACTTGCCCAGGGTCACACAACTAGTAAGTGCTATGTGTCTGAGGCTGGATTTGAACTCAGGTCCACACTTTAATGAAGTGTGAGCTCCGTGAGGGCAGGGACTGGTTTTGACTTTCTTTGTATCCTCAGAGTTTAGCCCAATGCCTGGTATATAGTAGGTGCTCAATAAATTCTTGTTAATTTGTCTTGACTGGATTCTAATACTGTTCAGATCGTCAGCTAACAAAGTTTTAGACTAAATATCTAAAGGTCCAATTTTGGATCCCATGTTTCAGCAAAAGAAATCTTTTAGACTTAGCTACTCCAATCAATACAATGATCCAAGACAGTTCCAAAGGATTTATGATGAAAAATACTGTACACCTCCAGAACAAGAACTAATGAACTCTTGAGGGTAGATTGAGGCATGTTTTTTTCATTTTTTTCTTCTTTTTTTTTTCAACATGACTAGTATGGAAATATATCTTGCATGACTTTACTTTGATATATTGCTTGCCTTCTTAATGTGTGGGGGAGGAGATAGAAATAGAAAGAAAATTTGAAATAAAATTTTTAAAAATGAATGTGAAATAAAATATGTGTGTATATATGTATATCTATCTATCTATCTATCTATCCATCCATCTATCTACCTATACATGGAAGTCTTTTAGAAGCGTTGTGGAATAGTATAAAGAGCACTTGGAGTCAACAGAGGTGAAAGCTGAACTCCAGCACTTATGTGTGACCCTGGGCAATGTGTCTGTTTTCTTAACTGTAAAATCAGAATAATAATACTTGTATTACAACCTGTGGGTTCTTTCTTAGTTGAGGGATTCTTAGCTATTGCTAAGAATCCAGCACAAGGCAGTGTATGCTAAGTGCCAGAAGATTGATATGAGTAGTTAAGATTACGAATTCATGTTAAGGAGAGATCTCTAGGGACTAGCCTGAAAGCCTTTGTGGAGGAGGTAAGATTTAAGCTATAGCTTTAAGTCTCAGTAGGGTTTTGATAAGGAAAAATCAAATGTTTGGAGAGTTTTCCTTTTTCTTTTCTTTATTGCTTTTGGACTGGAGAAGGACATTTTGAGCATCATTGTACCGTTGTTAAGTACTAAACAAACAGTAATCTCTGATAAACAGTATAAAATAGTGTTTCTTTGTTGTATTTGGGGGTAATTGTGATTTCTGTTGAATATGTGGAATTATGTAAGATCTGTGCCATTCACCCTTTCCATCCTTGACAGTGTTTTGCTTCTATCTACTGCCTCCCCCAGCTGCTATCTCTTCTGTCAGTCCCCTCACCTCACCCCCGCCACATGCCCTTTACTTAATCTTCTCCCTTCCTGCTTTCCTGTCGGATAAGATAGATTTCTACATTCAGCTGATTGTGTATATTATTCCCTCTTTGAGCCAATACTGATGAAAGTAAGGTTCAAGCAATGCCCATCTTTCCCCCCACTATAATATGCCTCTTCATGTGAAATAATTTACCCCATTCTACCTCTTTCTTCCTTCTGTACCCATTTCACATCCCCTAATTATTTTTTATGTCATTCCCTCAGATTTACCTTATACCTATACCCTCTGTCTATGTGTATTTCATCTAGCTATACTATTAGTGGTACAATTTTTAAGAATTACAAGTATCATCTTCCCATGTAAGGATGTAAACAGTTCAGTTCCATTGAATATCTTATGTTTTCTTTTCCCTTTTTACCTTTTTAGGCTTCTCTTGGGTCTTGATATTGGAGATCAGATTTTTTTGTTCAATTCTGGTCTTCTCCTTATGAAGGTTTGAAATTCTTCTATTTCATTGAATGACCATTTTTTCCCTTAAAGTAGTATGCTTAATTATGCCAGGTAAGTGATTCTTGACTGCAGTCCTAGCTCCTTTGCCTTCCAGAATATCATGTTCCATGACCTCTGATCCTTTAATGTTGTTAGCTAAGTCCTGTGTAATCCTGATTGTGGCTCCCTGATATTTGAATTGTTTCTTTCTGACCACTTGCAGCATTTTTTCCTTTACCTGATAGTTCTAAAATTTGGCTATAATGTTCCTTGGAGTTTTTATTTTGGGATCTCTTTCTTAAGGTGATTAGTGGATTCTTTCAATGTTATTTTGCTCTCTGGTTCCAGGATATCAGGGCAGTTTTCCTTGATAATTTCCTGAAAGATGCTGTTTGGGTCCTCCTTTTGATTATGGTTGTCAGATAGTCCAATGATTCTGACATTGTCTCTCCTGAATCTATTTTCCAGATCATTTGTTTTTCCAATGAAATATTTTACATTTTCTTCTATTTTTTCATTCTTTTGAATTTGTTTGATTGATTCATGATGTCTCATAGAGTCATTAGCTTACACTTGCCCAATTCTAACTTTTAAGGAGTTGTTTTCTTCAGTTAGCTTTTGTACTTCCTTTTCCACTTGGTCAATTGTACTTTTTAAAGAGTTGTTTTCTTCAGTGGATTTTTGTATCTCTTTTTAATTTGGCCAGTTCTGCTTTTTAAGCAGTTTCCCAAGTTGTTGAATCTTTTTTCATAATTCTCTTGCATCACTTTAATTTCTTTTCCCAATTTTTCTTCTATCTCTCCTATATGATTCTTAAGCTTCTTTTTGAGCTCTTCCGTGAGTTCTTTCCAGGCTTGAAACCACTTCCTATTTTTCTCTGGGTCTTTGCCCATAGGTGTTTTGACATTGTTGTCCTCTTCTGAGTTTGTGTTTTGGTCTTCCTTGTCACCATAATAATTTTCTATGGTCAGATTTTTTTTTATTGTTTTTTTGCTCATCCTTTTTGGCCTTTTCCATTTCTTTTAAATTTGAGCTGTTTTCAAGGTGGGAGGGGCGCTGTCTCAGGCTTCTTGTGCCAGGGGCTGCAGGCCCTGGCTGTTTACCTGGTGCTGCACTGATGTTACCCTGAGGCCCATGGGGTACCCTCATGTCTAGGGCTACACTGAGGGGGTAGGATGGGAGGTGACTGATGCTGCTGGAAGCCACAGGGGTCTGGCAGCTTACCTAGTGCTGAGCTGGGGTCTTAGTGCTGGTGTCTGATGTGTGCTGAGGCCTGTGGGGTATTTTTGTTTTGGTATCTGCCTGTTTTCCTAGAGCTACGGTGAAATACATAGCAGGGGCCAGTGCTGGCAGCTCCCTATTTGTTTAGTAACCCGTAGGATTGATGTGTCTACCTGTTTGCCTGGGGCCACACTGAAATACATGGAGTTCTGGCCACTGGAGGCTGCTTGTTTGCTCAGGGCTATGCTGAAGCATGTGGTGCTTCAGGAGCTGGAGTCTGCCCATTCCCTGGCTATGCTGAGGTACATGGAAGGTTCCTGATGTTGGCAGTTGCCTGCTCCACCATACTAGGGATCAGGATCTCCTGATGGTTTGCTGAGATGGGGCTTGCTGCTGGCTTGCTGGGATGCTTTCTGTCCTGGGCTGCACCCCCCCTTTTACTTGAGTGAAACAGACCTTTCCTGCCAATCTTCTAAGTTTCTTGGGCTAAAAGATTGTTTCACCCCATCTTTTTGCTGGTTCTGCTTTTCCAGGATTTGTTTTGGGGTGTTATTTTATGGCGGTTTAGAGGTGAATATGGGAGAGTTATGGCAATTTACTACTTACTCTGTCATCTTCCCCAGAGTCATTCAATTGGAATATTTTTAATTAATTTATTTATTTTTAGTTTTCAACATTTACTTCCATAAGATTTTGAGTTCCAAATTTTCTCCTCACCTCTTCCCTCCCCACACCCCAAGCCAGTGTGCAGTTTGATATAGGCTCTAAATATACATTCATATTAAACCTTCAATTGGAATATTTTGTATCAGTCACTTCAAGATTGAATCCACCTTCCCCATAGACTAAGTGGGTACAAAAGGGAAGGTGAGTCTCTCCATATGGGAGAGCATTTTTGTACTTCTGTCTTTGTTATAAATATTGTATTTACATATAAAAGAATATTGTAAATATTCTTTTGTAAAAGTTATCAAGTGATCAAGGTATTGGGGAGATATCAACCAGTTAATCAATATTGAGGGAGTACACTTGATGAGAGCTCATGAAAACCACCTTTAACTTTTCTGTTCCTTGAAAAGTAATCAAGACTTTTGGCCAAGTAAGGGACCGGAGGGCTTGCAATATAATATTCTGGAGGGCAAAGGAGATAGGATTACAGCCAAGAATCACTTAATCAGCAAAACTGAGTATAATCCTTCAGGGGAAAAAATGGTCATTCAGTGAAATAGGGGACTTTCAAGCATTCTTGATGAAAAGACCAGAGCTGAATAGAAAATTTGACTTTCAAATACAACATTCAAGAGAAGCATGAAGAGGTAAACAGGAAAGAGAAATCATAAGGGACTTATTAAAGTTAAACTGTTTACATTCCTACATGGAAAGATGATATTTGTAACTCATGAGACCTTTGTCAGTATTAGGGTAGTTGGAGGGAAAAAATTATATGTATAGATAGATGATAGATAGATACATAGATAGATGGCACAGGGTGAGCTGAAGATGAAGGGGTGATATCTGGAGAATAAAATTAAGGAGTGAGAGAGATTTATACTGGGAGAAGGAGAAAGGGAGAGGTAGAATAGGGCAAATTATGTCACATAAAACAGACAAGAAAAGGCTTTTACAGTGGAGGGGAAGTGAGGGAAAGTGAGAGGGAATGAGTGAATCTTATTCTTATTGGATTTGGCTTAAGGAGGGAATAATATGCACACTCAATTGGGTACAGAAATCTATCTTACCCTACAGGAAAATAGTGGGGAAGGGGATAAGAGAACAGGGGGATGATACAGGGGAGGGCAGGTTGGGGGAGAGGGTAATCAGAAGCAAAGACTTCTGAGGAGGGACAGGATCAAAAGAGAGAATAGAATAAATGGGGGGGGCGGAATAGGATGAAGGGAAATATAGTTAGTTCTTCACAACATGACTACTATGGAAGTGTTTTGCTTGACCACAAAGGTATAACCTGTATCGAGTTGCTTGCCTTCTCAATGAGGGTGGGCAGGGAGGAAGGAAGGGAGAAAATTTGGAACTCAAAGTTTTAAAAACCAATGTTAAAAATTGTTTTCACATGCAACTGGGAAATAAGATATACAGGCAATGGGGGATAGAAATCTATCCTGCCCTACAGAAAAATAGAAAGGGAAGGCGATAAGAGAAGAGGGGGAGAGAGAAGGGAGGGCAGATTAGAAGAAGGGGTATTCAGAATGCATGCCATCTTGGGGTAGGGGGAGGGGTGAGATGGGGTGAAAATTTGGAACTCAAAATCTTGTGGAAATGAATGTTGAAAATTAAAAATAAATTAATTAATTAAAAAAATTAAATACATATTTGGATAACTGTTTAAAAAAAAAATACTTCTGGCCAAGATGGCTACAGACAGTACAACCAGGCTATGCAGCTCCCATATACCTTCTCTAGCAAAAACTTGAAATTCATACCAAGCAGAATAATGATCAAGAAATCCAATGCAAAATTACAATAGGTGGCTTATTCCACCCCAGAACTACACAAAAAAGCCTACGGGCAGTAGGGCAGGTGAGTGTCAAACAAGCCAGCACCAGCAGAGGCAAACAAACCCAGCCTTCTGGTATGACCAGCCAGAGACATGTGGAGCCAGCAAGGCTCGGTCTGAAGGCATCACGTGTAGAAGGACTGCAAGAAAGACCCAGAAAAGTTAGAAAACCCCTGAGTGGTCAGAACACTACAGGGCAGACACTTTGGAAGCCCTACAAAGTAGCACCCAGGGGCTCTAAGATCTCTAGCATTCTGTCCTGAGATACCACAGAAGATCCAGTTCTCTTAGCCTCAAAGATTGATGGGGATCTAAATCCCAAGAGATGGTCAGTGCAGGAATCCAGGGGACCCAGGATAAAATCAGGCAGAGTCAACCACCCACGGGTTTGCTGGTAAATATTTAACACCTAGCTGTCCAAAACCACAACGCGCTTTTAAGCTTAATCTACAGTATTACTATTTACTCCATTGCTTTTTTAAGTCTAGGCAAGCAACAGAACAATAAATCAAGCCTGGATTTGTAGCTTTTACTGATTTCTCAGGTGCAAATGCTCACACTGAAAACTTAACAATTGGTTTTTTCTGGCTCCAGCACATCCCTGCTACCAACCCTCCCAAAAGTGCAGCGGGAGTGTGGAGTTTGGCCCAGGACCATAGCCTTGATTCAGGAACTAAAGCTGGAGATATGAATAAATCAAAGAAAACCTCAACTAGTATAAATATTATTTGTAGAGCTAGAGATTCCCCAAAAGAAGGAGTGATAATTCTCTAATAACTGCAAACAGTGACTCAGAGCCTGGAGCCTGGCCAGCCAGGGTGAGTGGGGTCTGATAGAGAGTGGCCCAGAGAAGGTGCTGCATAAGTAAAGTGAACATCTTTATCCCTGGAGTGAGAAAGCAAAAGTGAGGGTCTAAGGGGGTGGAAAGTGGGGCTCAGCCAGTCGGTCAACAAGCATTTGCTATGTGCCAGGCCCTACCAAGTGCTAGGGCAGCTAGGCGATAGAGTGTTTGGCATAGAGTCAAGAGAACTTGAGTGTAAATCCGGCCTCAGACACTTACTAGCTGTGTGACCCTGGGCAAGTCACTTTGCCCTGTTTGCCTCAGTTTCCTCATCCATAAAATAAGCTGGAGAAAGAAATGGCAAACCACTGTAGTGTCTTTGCCAAGAAACCCCCCCCCAAAAAAGAGTCAGATATGACTTATAAACAACTGAAACAACAGGTACTGTGTTAAATGCTAGGTATACAAAGAAAAACAAAAAATACAATGAGGAAACATGTAAATAACTAGGTACATACAAGATAGATGCAGAGTAGATAGTAGATCTCAGAGGGAAGCTAATAATAGTTAGGGGAGCAGGAAAGGCTTCATGCAGAAGATAGAATTTGAGCTGGGTTTTGAATAAAGCCAGGAAAACTAGGAGTAGGCAGAGATGAGGACAGAGAGATTCCAGGCACGTGGGACAACTAGGGCAAAGACAGAATTTGCAGATGGAATGTCCTAGACAAGGGACAAGAAGAAGGTGTTGCTGAATCTTGAAATACGTGGAGGGAAATAAAGTATGAGAAAACTAGGAAGAAAGGAAGCTCCAAGGGTTTTAAATGCCAAACTGAAGATTTTCTATTTGATCCTGAAGATAATAGGGAGCCACTGGAGTTTCATGAGTAGGGGAAGTGACATGGGGGTGTTGGGGTCTTGCACGATCAGAGCTGCACTTTAGGAAAATCGGTTTGGCAGCTAACAGAAGGATAGACTGCAGTAGGATTAGACTTACGGCAGAGACACCAAGCAGAGGACCCAGGGTTGCTGTTCTCAACCCACCTAGTCCGTATTCATGCCTTTATTATGTATATTTGTCAGCAGTAAATCATGGTTGCTATGGGAGTATTTTTTTGGCCAACAGATAAAGCTTCTCCTTACAGTTACAGGAAGACAGGTTGCTGAATAAATGGTAGCAAAGGTATAGTCTAGAAGAGGAGATGAGATGCAAGGAAGCATGCCTGCTTCTCTTCTTGGCCTAGAACATCAAGGGCATGAGAAAAGAACCTCGACATACTACAGAAAAGACCAGGACAGTGCTGTATCCTAGAGAAATCTAGGTTCCCGTTATTGACGGAATGCAGAATGTGAGGTGAGGAGAGCCAGGATGAAGAGAAGTTTAACAATGAAACAGGAATGCCAGAGGTCCTGATAACCCACAGGAGACTGGAAGGGGACGAATCCGCGGAGGGTCAGAGCTGAAGAGCACAGAAATGAGAGGATGGGCAAAAGCAGCGAGGGGGACCAATTTTTCAATTCAGCTGATGACTCTGAATCACAAGGATAAAGGGACAAGGAATTTATGTGCCATTGCATGGGGAGGAACAAATTGATTGGGGTGCCCCACACATCAGGGGCCTGTGACTGAGAACCAGTCTATTCAAGTACAAATATAACACAATGCATAGTTCAGTAGATAGTCACTAAATTATTATTGATAGTGAACTTTTATATAGTGCTTACTATGTGCCGAACACTGTGCTAAACACCTTACGATGATTATCTTGTTTGATCCTCACAACAACTCTTGGAGGTCGGTGTTATAATGATAATTATCCCCATTTTACAGATGGGGGAACTGAGGCAAACAGAGGTTAAGTGACTTGCCCAAGGTCACACAGATTGCAGATATCTGAGGTAAGCTTTGAACTGAGGTGTTCCTGACTCCAGGCCCAGCTCCCTATCCACTGTACCACCTAGTTGTCTAATAGGTTTACTCTCATTTTTAAAAACTCCATTTAGATATGCGTACCCCTTTCCAGAGCACTCTACCCCTCATCAATCTGCAATCACAGGTTGCAGGCTGAGTCCTGAGGGGGCTACTACTATCTAAAGGTTTGAGGTGCCTTGTAGGTCCTCACTCCTAGAACAGTTACTAAACCTCCTACAGCTAATAAGCCTTAGCTGGGGTGCTTTCCTTTAACAGTCATCTACCAAAGGTGGGGAACCTGCGGCCTCAAGGCCACACACGGCCCTCTAGGTAGGTCCTCAAGTGTGGCCACACCTGTGTTCCCCACCCCTGTATAGACACAGTTAGGTCAGAGCAAAGGCATTTATTCAGATGGTATAGTGAAAACAGTAGCTGCAAAACATCCCCCCATAAATCTGTGATGTGACCCCTCACATAGACACACAGAGTCAGTGGGAAGGGTGGGCGCATACACAGAGTACAGTGCTAGAGAGAGGTAGGCACAAGACCAAGGCAACCCATGGCTTTGGCATTGCAGGGTCCTGATGCTCTCTCTCTTCCCAGGGTATCCTGGCAGTGCTCTCTGCCAGGCATAGTATCTCTGCTGGGCAGATTGTTCAGCTGGGACCCCTGGACCTACTCCTCCCACAGCTCAGCTCGGCTCCTAACTACAGAGCTCCTTCTCTCTTGAATTGAAAGCTGACTCTCGTCTCCTGCTCTGACCCTTTTTTCCAGGTCTGTTCCCCATTGGCTTCAGTGCCTCCTACTGGAGTTAGCTCTACTGCAAAGTACCATGGCTTTTTGGTGGTAAGAAGAAGGAGAAATCGCTTCCACCCCTGTCACCCAGTGGTAGAAATACAAGGGAAACAGTAAAGAATGATCCCCTCTCAACAGCTGGGTTCTTCCTTCACAGATGGCTTCCTCCCCAGATGTTGACAGAGCTCATCCTGGATGTGGCTTTAACTGCCTTCCAGAACTGGCAAGCCGCAGTCGAGGCTACAGGAAGAATTCTTCAGTAAATAAAGGATAGAGAAGATAATAAAGACAAAATGGAAAGTTTTGGCTGCATAAAATTTTAAAAAGCTTTTGCATGAATAAAATCAATGAAGATAGAATTAGGAGATAAATGTTAGAATGGGGAAAATATTTGCACCAAATATCACCAATAAAAGTCTGATATCCAAAATATAATAGTGAATTGACATAAATATATGACACTAAGGACCATTCCCCAATAGATAAGTAGTCAAAGGACATGAACAGTTTTCAAAAGAATTGTTACAATGGAGCGGCTAGGTGGTGCAGTGGATAGAGCACCAGCCCTAGAGTCAGGAAGACCTGAAGTCACAATCCAGGCTCAGACACTCAGTAGCTGTGTGACTCTGGGCAAGTCACTTGAACCTCTTTTGCCTCAGTTTCCCCATCTGAAAAATGGAGATAATAATAACACCTACCTTCCGGGGTTGTTATGAGAATCAAATAAGATAGGAATTGTAAAATGCTTAGCACAGTGCCTGGCACATAGTAAGCATTATATAAGTATTAGCTATTATCATTGTTGTTATTGTAATTTGTAATTATTTGTAATTGTACATTGAAATTGTAATTTGTAAAGGACTTAGCACAATGCCTGGCATATAGAAGATGCTTAAGCATCTAACACAAGCATTTGCTTGTACCCTCCACCCCATCCCTTTGTCAAGGGAAGGCTCAAAGAAAGGCTATTTTAAGGGGCAGCTAGGTGGTACAGTGGATAGAGTACTGACCCTGAAGTCAGGAGGACCTGAGTTCATATCCGGCCTCAGACCAAACACTTGACATGTACTAGCTGTGTGACTGTGGGCAAGTCACTTAACCCTGGTTGCCTTACCAAAAAAAAAAAAAAAAAAGGCTATTTTAAATGACGGATACAAAGACAAAAAACAGCAGTAAAACTTAATTTTTTTAACTTACTCTTTTAATTAATTTATTTATTTTTAATTTATGGAATAAAACAAGTATTTCCATAACATAGTATAATTAAAAAGATGATTGCACATGAAACTGCAGATCTATATGTACAATTTACTATTCCTTTTAATTATATAATAAAGTTATCATATAAATGTATTTTTTTCCTTAAAAAGAAAAAAGCAATAAAGCTTAAAAACATTTTAACCATAATTCTCTGTCATATTTTAGCTCCCTTGGTATTTTTTCTCCCAAGTGTTTTTTAAAAAAATGATTCGATTTACACACAACTTTTCTGGATATCAATAATTATATTTTAGTAAAATGAAGTAAAAATTTCCCCATCTGGAAAGTCAGTGTTGGAGGGATTATGGAAAGACAGGCTTATTAATATACTAGAAAGAAATTTGGAATTATGCTAAGAAAGTGACTAAAATGTCCACCTCTTTGACCAAGAGATCTACTGCTCTACATAGATGTGCACCTCCCACCCCCCCAGGAGGACAAAGGTAGAGGAAGCCCACAGTGTTGTATTACAACTAGTCGCTAGAGGGAGGTCTCTCCTCATTTCTAGGTATGGGCGTTTGACTGTGTCTGGGTTCATCAGCCTGAAACAGGAACTCAGAAAAATAGCTCTTAGCCCCGTTTCCTCCAGTAGACATCCTTCCCCATCTGTGATAAGCTTTGATCTGGAATTTCTAGGACCTATTATTAGATCCATCAAAGTTCTCCCTTGCCCAACACCACAGGGCTGTTATGCTGGTTCACTTATGGAAAGTCTGGGAGTGGCCTGTGTTGGGTTATGTCTGGGACATGACCTTGGGGGATGCTGTGGTATTGGCTGGAGCCCTGGGTGGAACCAAAGAAAGAAAACCATAGAACGTGTCAACCACAACACAGCGCTGGGGCCTGGATACTACTGCCAGGGCAGCGCCTATTGGGATCTGCCCCAGAGACCCAGGGTCACTGTGCCCCAGGGAGTACCTCTGGTCATTGCCAGGATGGAGGCAGTGCCGCGTGGACTCCGGACATGCTGTCTTCAAGTCTCAAGACTTCAGGGTCACAGGGAGAGTTCAGGCTCCTTAATTTGCCATTCAAGGCCTTCTACCTTCTGGTCCCAGCTTAGCTCCCACTGCTCCTCTAAATGAACGTCTGCTCCGTATTCCCAAATCAATCACAACTAGTGCTTTCCAGTCTCTGTGGGGTTTTTCTCATTGGGAATGTTCTCCCTGCCTCCTCTCTACCTAAATCTTACCAAACCTTCAAGAACTTGCTTATTATTAGTTCAAACCCCTTTTGGAGTTGTCTTGGCAATAATACTGCAGTGGTTTGCCATTTCCTTCTCCAGCTTATTTTACAGATGAAGAAGCTGAGGCAAACAGAGTCAAGTGACTTGCCCAGAGTCACACGGCTAGTAAGTATCTAGGGTCAGATTTGAACTTAAGCCATCTTCCTGACTCCAGGCCTAGCGCTCCATCCACTGCACCATCTACTGACCCAATATGTCATTGACTTCACAAAACCCTCTCTCTTTTCTGAACTCCTATCACTTATCATCCCCATGTTATAATCTTCAATTTATAGATAAAGAAACTGAGGAAAGAGAGTCTATGTGACTTGTCCTGGGTTATATAACTAGCAAATATCTAAAGCAAGATTTGAACTCTGTCCAACGTTCTATTGTCTGCATCACTCCACTCTCCAGGAAGTACGAACCACCTTGTTCAACAATGTGACAAACGTTTATTCAGAGCCTACTATAAAGAACTATAGTTCCTTCCCACTATGTGGAAGCACTGTGCTAGGCACCCGTTGTGGGATATAAAGACAAGTATAAAAATTCCCTGGCTGGAAGGAGTTTAAATTCTCCTAGCGACAATTCTCCAATTGTATTGTTTTTATTTAACTCTTTATGCGATTTAATTTTTCATGGAATAATACATTATGTGGTAAATTCCTTGATATCAGCTCCAGCTGTAAATGTATGATCCCATGTATGCTTGCACTTAGCAGAGGGTCTTGTATATTGATACTCCTTAATAAATACTGATAGGTAGGGCTTCCTGGAACCATATCACAAAAGCTCCAGAGCTAAAAGGGATCTCAGACATCATCTAATTCAACCCGTACCCAAGCAGGACTCCCTCTCTTCTACATCATCCCTGACCTGACCAAAAGGCTAAAAAGCTCCAATTCTTCCTACCGATTCTCAGCTGGATGGTTTTAAGTTCCCTACCTATCCTCAGTCACCATCCTCTTAAGGAGGTACAACTTGTCAATGTTCTTCCTAATATGACAATAATAATAGTAATAATAATAGTCAGCATTTGTTTAGGGATTTGCAAAGCACTTCACATATACTATCTCATTTGATCCTCACAACAATACTGTGGAATAGGTGGTTTTATGACTCCCATTTTACAGTTGAGGAAACTGAGGCAGACGGGTTAAGTGAGTCACCCAGGGTCACACAGCTAGGAAGTATCTGAAGCAGGATGTGATCTCAGGTTTTCCTGATTCCAAGTCCAATGCTTTGTCACCTCAATCCCTAAAGTGTGACACCCAGTGCTGAACACACTAATCCAGATATGACCTGAATAAGAGGCAGTGGACACAGAACTAGCTTCAGTACTAAGAAGACTTGGGCTCAAGTCCTGACTCTGACACATAGTGTCTCAAGTGACCCTGGACAAGTCACGTGACTTTTCAATGATCTAGGCTACTCTCTGAGGTTATAAATTGCCAAGATGGTGCTGGCCTATACTGGAGGGACTTTCCTTATCAGAGAGGTGCCAATACTGTTGAAATCAGATATCCAGTCCTTCTCCCGAGTGCCTATGATCTGAATAGGGCAGCCCCTCTTATTTGAGTTGTCTGGCCTTGTATTTGGGCTTGGCTTAGTTCCAACCACTGACTTGTAAGGCAAGGATTGTATTTTTCTCTATTTTTTGCAAAAGTAGTCTCCAGTGAGTGTTCTCACTGATAATAATGTTGTAGTAGCCATCTTTCAGGACATGGACCTAGAGCAGGGCCAAAGAGTCTTAGAAGCCCGTCTCATACCTAAGGCAACTTCCCAAAATAATTTTGTAGTTCCTTTTTTGAAACTGCCTTTAGAGCCAGCAGTATACATTTTAAATATCCTTGGTGGTGTCAAATGTGGATTTGATTTTTGGAAAAGCCAGAAGGCATTTGAAGCCAAACTGGTCTTTAAGATAAGTGATAAAGCTGAGTATGTTTTGGGTCAAAAAGTGTGACTATAATCATGATTTTTCTCTTGTGGCTGATAAACTGCCTCTGAAGGCAATTCCAAAAATAGGAGCTGCTAACATGTTTTGAGCAATGGCAATAACATTGGAGTGAAAGCAAGGTGATTACTTTGAAAGAAAGAAATAAGCATTTGTTAAAAATTGCTAACTTTATATGACATTTACAATGTGCCAGGAACTTTACAGTTATTATCTCGTTTAATCGTTACTATAACTCTGGGAGGCAGGTGCTATTATTATTATCCCCATTGATGAGGAAACTGAGGGAAACAGAGATTAAGTGACTTGCCCAGGTCACCCAGTCAGTAGGTGTCTGAGGCTGAATTTGAACTCAGGGCTTTCTCGACTCCAGGTCCAGTACTCTATCCACTACGCCACCCAGTTATTTATTTGTACATATAGTCTTATCTTCCAAATATTGAACCTCTAGTGCCAGCATGCCCTTAGTACACAGTGCTAGGCACAGTGAGGTGCTGCCTTGTAGAAGTTTATACAGTCTTGTTGGGGAAACACAATCTGGTTTCATTGCCTGGCATAGGGACAGGAGTTTGAATCACACCCTCTTTCCACAGAACAGGATCCCGTGGGAGCCCCTTCCATTCACAGGTGTTTGGTGTGGGTGCGGCTGCAGCCTCCTGGGAAAATCTAACTGTGAACAAAAGCTCCAGGTGCCATGGCTGGCTGGCATTGTCTCCTTAGACCTTTGGGGCCCAACCTCCTGGTGTCTCAGGTTGCTCTTGGCCCTGACAGCCTAGCTGACCCCTCCCCTGAAATCATGAGGGCCCAAGGTTGATTTCTCCCCATTTCATACGAGACAACGTCACTTAGTTAATCCACTGCCTGGTTGAGTCTTGACCTAGGGACTTCTGCCAATCAGGATGCAGGGGTATCACACCTTATCTCCTGATGAGGCTGTGTAGTTTTTGGAATAGAACCCCCAGTTTTTCATGGGGACCAAGATGCCTTACCGCACCTAAAAAGACCAGCTCGAAGCCTAGAGTCAAACTTCAACAAATTCAACAAGCATTTATTAATTAAATGTTATTTGCAAACTGAAGAATAGAGCAGACTAGTGATGGGGAGTTAACCTCTGAAGGCCATAAAGCTGGGATTCAAGTCCCCCTGACACAAATCACTGAACTTCTAACTGCCCCTAAAACTATACATCTAAGGCTAAAAGCCTTAAGTGCTGTAAGACTGTGCATTGTAGAATAGTTCCTGTCTACATTGGTCCAGGGAGTTTCCTCACCTGGAGCTCCCTAAATGAGGGAAGTCCCAGGTTTAGGTCAATCCTCTCCTCACCAAAAAATGTTTGAGGTACTGTGCCTTGGAGACCTCTTTTTTTGGAAGAGTTTTTCTTTCACCCCGGAGAGAATGAAGCTACCAGCCTGCCTGGATTCCTGGTGTTTTGGAAGAAAAGGCCCCAGAGGCCTTCTCTCTCCCTTCCACCCATCCCCCCCCCCCCCCCCGCCCCCGGCTTCCCTCTCTCCTTCTCCTTTAGTTCTCCTGTAGCAGCCCCTCCCCCTCCTTCCCCTTCCTCATCCCTGGGCCTCTTCAGGCTCTACTCCCAGGTTCCAACTCTGGCTGCCTTCTCCCACCGGGCATTGTGGTTACATCCAGCCAAAGAGGTAAGGACCCTTACATAGCCAGAGTGGAGGGTATCTGTCCTTTCCTTAGCTGGGTACTCCACTCCTGGCCGTGGGATTGTAGAAAGGAGAGAAGAAACAGTATCCCAGGCCAGCCGTGGGCTGGGGCTGCTCTCGGACACATGTACCTACACACTACAGCTGCCACACAATGTAACCATGAAGAGGTTGCTGTGTTTGTTCTGCAGAATGCATGAAATCCGCTAATTCGCAGGACAGAAATGTGTTTGTCTTTCCCAGGAATTCGTAGTATTCTGGTACATTTCACAACAGTGAGGGTTTTTGTAGGCTCAACAAATTCATGAGAGAGCCCAGTGAAGTCTTTGCTCCATATCAGCAGGCACACTGCTAAATTCATTCCACAAAATCGCCTAATCTCAAATGCTTGCCACAAGCCACAAGTCCTAAACCTACAGCAAATAAACAAAAACAAATAAGTAAATGAATGAATGAATATGTGTCCATGTATATATGTGTGTATATGTGTGTCCATACATATGCAAATATGTATGTGTGTGTATTTATATATGTTCAACTATGCAAAAGTACATCTCACAAGGTTGCCTGTCATCATGGAAAGAGCACTGAGCTTAAATACTAGTAGCTAACGTTTAGACAGTGTTTACTATGCGCCATGCACTGTGCTAAGCCCTTTATAATTATTATTATCACATTTGATTCTCACAACCCTGGGAGGTAGGTGCTATTATTGTCCTCATTTTACAGATGGGGAAACTGAGGCAGAAAGCGTTTTGTTTTGTTTTTAAGTGACTTCCTCAGGGTCACATAGCTGGCGAATATCTGATGCTGATTTTGAACTCTGTTCTTCCTGACTCCAGGCCCAACGCTCTACCCACCAAACCAGCCAGCTGCCAATCATGGGATCAGGGACTTAGAGGCCGAAGGGACCTTAGATGTAGTCTAATCCAATTCCCTTATTTTACACATGACCAAACTGAGACCCAGAGAGATGGCTTGCCAAGGTCAAAGAGGTCACCTTTACTAAGGGTCACACCCAGAACTGTATTCTGACTCCAAATGGAGCATTTTTTCTGATACAATAGGCAGCTTTCCTCAGAGACCAGGGATGGGGCTCTAAACGCCCTGAGGCACCCTAACAAACATCCTGGAAACTTGACAGCCATGGCTAGACCTACTTTCACTTTAAATAGGTTGTGAAAAGCTTTGAATGCCAAGCAATAAACTTTAATTTGACCCTAGGGGTAATAGGGAGATATTGGAACTCCCAGAGCAGGGGCATACACTTTAGAAAAATCACCTTGGTGGCCAAGTGGAGGACAGACTGGTGTGGGGAGACATAGACACTTGAGGCAGACAGATCAACCAGAAGGCTGTTTCAGGTGGGAGGTGGTAGGGGTCTGCGTCAGGATGGTGGCAGTGTCAGAGGAGAAATGAGGCATATACAGGAGATACTGCAAAGGTGAAATCGATAGGACTTGGCAGTGTGCTGGATCTGGGGAGGTGGTATTTTTCGGAGTGCCCAGTGGCTGGTGGGAAAAGACCAAGGTCTAGAGAGACTACCTGGGTGCCCAGCAAGGACTGAGGGGTCATGTCTAGTTCAGACTCCTCATTTTGTAGATGGGGAACCTAGGGCCCAGAGAGGGGAAGTCGCTTGGCCGAGGTTATCCAGTTAGCGTGAGTAACAGAGCTGTGACTAAAACCGAGTCTCCTGGCTCTGAGTTCAGAGTGCTTTCCACTTAGATCAGGTGGTCCTGATGGAGAATTGATTCTGAACAAACTGTTCAGACTGAACCATAAATATGGGCCCGGGCAAGCCACGACAAGGAAGAAAAATATCACGGTGGGGGGTTGGAGTGCAGAAGGGTGGGGAAGGGAAGGAAAGAAACCCTAGAATACTTTCCAAAAGTCAGATGAGAAATGACTTTTGGCTTGTCTGCTGCTTTGGATAATCTGTGTCACCTCACCCCCTCCGTGAGCGTGACCATCCAGAAGCTGGGGAAGCTAGCCCATCTCTAGGGCCTCTCTTTCTGCCAGGTCCCTAAGGCTAGTTGGCACCTTGACCACAGAGGGCTCTAACCCTAAACTCTGCCTTCCCCTTCCACACCCCACAACCCCACAATCACTGTGGAACGGGGAATGAGTGTGATGCAGAGGAAAGATCATAGAACTAACCTGGGATCTACTCTTAGTTTTGCCTTTCCTAATTGTTGCCTTGGGCAAGCTATTGACCTTCTCTAGGCCTCAGTTTCCTCATCTCAGTCAAGCATTTATTAAATATTTACTGTGAGTCAGGGACTGTGCTTAGTGCTAGAGAATGTAAAAAGGCGGCAAACAACAACCGACAAAACCACAATCCCTGCTCTTAAGGAGTGTATGTTCTAATGGGGAAGAGGTATATTTGTATCTAGATACATTTAGGATAGATACAGACGATGAGGACGTAATACGAAAGGGGAAGTCATTAGCAGCCGTGGGACCAGAAAAGGCCTTCTTCAGAAGGTGGGATGTGAGCTAAGTCCTAAAGGAAGCCAGGGAAGCCAAGAGATGGAGACAAGGGGGCAGATGCTGGGTATAGGGGGCAGCCAGTGTGAAAGAACGGTGATGAGAGGTGGAATGGCTTCTTCAAAGAAATGCAATGTTGCTGGACCATAGAGTATGTGAAGGCAGTGAGGTGAGAAAAGACTAGAAAGGTTATGAAGGTTAAATACCAAAGAAAGGGCTTTAAATTTGATTGTGGAGGTCACGGGGAACCCCCGGAACTTCTTGAGCAGAAGTGTGAGATGATCAGGGCCCTATTAGAGAAATCACCGTGATGATTGAGTGGAAGATGGATCACAGTAGGGAGAGACCTGAGACCAGGAGGCTAGTTTAGTCAGGAGGTGATTACGGCCTGAAGGAGGGCACAAGACTGCATGAGTGGAGAGGAGGGGACATATACAAGAGATATAGCGAAGGTAGAAATAATGAGATTTGGCATAGATTACATGGGAGTCAAAGATAACGCTGCTGTTGTGAGCCTGCATGCCCAAAGGGGTGTTGGTGTCCTCAACAGGAATAGGAAAATTCAGAAGGTTGGAAGCATTTGGGAGGAAAAATACTGAGTTCTGTTTTTGACATGTTTGAGCTTCATACAGAGCCATCCTCTTTGAGATGTCCAGGAGGCAGTTGGAGATGTGTGACTATAGCTCAGCAGAGATTGGGGATGGATATCTAAATCTGGGAATCATGTACACAGAGATGGTAATTGAACTCTGGGAGTGGATGAGATCAGCAAGCAAGATAATACAGAAGGGAAAACAAAGGGGGCCCATGAAGGAAGGAAATAAGCGTTTAGGAAGTGCTTACCCTAAGTCAGGAACTGTGCTAAGCACGTTACAATTATCTCATTTGATCCTCATAACAACCTGGGAGATAGGTGCTATTATTAACCTCATCTTACAGTAGAGGAAACTTAGGCAAACAGAGATTAAGTGGTTTACCCAGAGTCACACGACCAGTAAGTGTCTGAGGCTAGATTTGAACTCCGGTCTTTCCCGACTCCAGGTCCAGCATTCTATCCACTGGGCTACCTAGCTGCCTCAGGTGGTAATATCCCCTGACTGCTCTACCGGGATTGTGGGATAGCCGTGGTTAGAAGGCATGACATGGATAAGGAACCTTCAAAGGTGGCTGAGGGGGCAGCTAGGTGGCCCAGTGGATAGAGCTCCAGCCTTGGAGTCAGGAGGACCTGAGTTCAAATCTGGCCTCAGACACTTGACACTTACAGTTACTTGCTATGTGGCCCTAGGCAAGTCACTTAACCCCGATTGCCTCACCAAAAAAAAAAAAAAAAAAAAAAAAAAAAAGGAGGTTGAGAAAGATGGTCTGATAGATAAGAGGAGAACCAGGAAAGAACAGTGTCACAAAAACCTAGAAAGGAGGGAATATCCAGAAGGTAATCCATAGTGTCAGATACTGCAGAAAGGTCAGGGAGGATTAGGATTAAGAAAAGGTAGATTTGACAAGTAGTATGGTGAGCACTTCTAGCTTTGGACATCCTAGCAGATAATTTGTTTAAAATCATATGTATGTGTGTATATTGTTGTTGTTCAGGCATTTTCAGTCATGTCCAATTCTTCGTGACCCCATTTAGGGTTTTTTTGGCAGAGATCCTGGATTAGTTTGTTATTTCCTTCTCCAGTTCATTTTATAGATGAGGAAACTGAGGCAAAGAGGGTTAAATGACTTGCCCAGGATCACACAGCTAGTAAATGTCTGAGGCCAGATTTAAACTTAGATAGATGAGTCTTCCTGATTTCAGGCCTGTATGTGTGTGTGTGTATACATATATACATACATAGACATATATATATTCAGAGAGAGAGAGAGAGACAAAGTTTTATTATTCCGAAACCTCCACAGTACGATTCCCATCCTTTATTCTGCTATTAGATGAGATAATAAAGTTATCCTTTGATGGAGGGTATACAGTATATGTAAATGTTTAGCTTCTGATAAAGTCAAAAGACCAAGTTTGTACTTAGTAAACATATGTTCAAATGTGTGGTTGGTCTATCCTTGGGCTGCTTGGATAGCCATAGTATAGTGGATCGAATGCTGCACCTGGAATAAGGACGATCTGAGCTCAAATCCAGCCTCCATCACTCCCTAGCTGAATGACCATGGGTAAATCATATCATCTCTCTGACCCTTAATTACACTCAGCCTCAAGTCTTCCTGCTCCCAACCACCCTCCATTCAGCCACCAACATGGTTTTCCTAACGCACAGATCTGACCAGCTCACTCCTTTATTCAATACACTCCAGTGGCTTCTTATCATTTCCAGGATCAAATTCAAAGCTCTGTTTGGAGTTCAAAGCCCCCTCCTTCCTTTCTAGTATTCTGACACCTTACTCCTCATCACATACTCTTCGATCCAGTGACGTTGGCCTCCTGGCTATTCCATGAACAAGACACTACATCTCTCAGCTCTAGGCATTTTCTCTGATGCCTGCAATGCTCTCCTTTCTCATCTCTGACTACTGACTTCCCTAGCTTCCTTTAAAGTCCCATCTTTTACAAGAAGCCTTTCCCAACCCCTCTTAATTCTACTGCATTCCCTCTGTTAATTATTTCCTATTTATCTTGTATATAGCTTGCGTTGTATATGTTTGTTTGCATGTTGTATCCCCCAATAGATTGTAAGCTCCTTGAGGGCAAGAACTGTCCTTTACTTTTTTTTTTTTTAGCCCTAGTGCTTAGTACTGTGCCTGGTACATAGTTGGGTGCTTTATAAATGTTTATTGATTGATTGATCTTTAAAATGGATATAATATCTTTCATTCCTACCTCACGAGGTTTTTTCAAGGCTCAGATGAAATCATGTAATGTATATTCCAATAATATGAAACTTGGTATATCAAAGCCTAGTTTTCCAAAAAGAAATCTGAAGGCACAATCCCATCGTGAATACTATTTTCACCATTATCATTACCCACAACAAGCTCTGCTTACACCCCTATCACGTAAGCTATAAGAGGATAAAAGGCTATCCGTAGGAATAGAGTTTATATCAATCTTAGGGCTCCTCTGAGGGGGACCTCCAGAATCCTGTAAGAGACGTTTCAAGGCAACTTTTACCAGCTCTGTTTTCTACTGTATCAATTCCCATTAAAATGAAGTTTCACGTATAGGACACTGAATGCTGGTGGACTGAGGCAAAGGCTATGCACATCAGTAAGGGTTTCTCTGTCACATTACACGCAGATTTCTACAAGGAGTAACTTCATTGAGGATGATGGGAGTCCTAACCCCAGGAGGGACTTGGAAGCCTCTGGCTGTTCTTTGCCTTTCTTCAGTGCCCTGGAGACACTACTAAGCTAGGCATGAGCCCAGTTCCAGCTGGGCAGAAAATGGCAATCTTCACACCGTAAATCCCTGTAACAATGTCGTTGTCTTAAAAGAGTTTATTAAGCCTTTCTAGCATGTGTTGTGCCCTTCTGCTAAATGGATCAGAGAGGAGGGGAAAGAGGATGACTACCTAATAATAGCTGACATTTATACAATGTACACACATGGTCTCAGTTGGGAGGAAGGTACTATCAAGTATTATTATCTCTTTTTGATAGATTGGGAAACTGAGACTCAGTGAGACTGACCTCAGAGCTAATAAGTGTCAGAGGTAGGATTTGAATCCAGGTCTTTCAGACTCTAAGGCCAGCACTCTCTCCATTATACCATGAAGCACATAGGATAGACCACACGCTCTGACACATATGTTGTTGAGTGTGTAGTTGCTCATGATGACTTTGTCAGAAGTTTGTGGGCCCTTAGCCTGGGGTGTTAGTCAAAACTTTTAGTCATTGCATATTTTAAAAAAATGAAAGCATATGGGTGATCCTCAATTGTTTTTAGGATCACAATGATTTATGTTTTTGACCAAGAGAGAGAAGTGTGATATAGTGGAGTCCAGAGACCTAGGTTTTAGTTCTGCTTCTGACGCTAACTGTGGGACCTTGAACAAGTCACTGATTCTCCCCAGGGGAGAGTTCAATCAATTTCCTCCTCTGTTTAAGGAGAGGGTTTGGTGGGAGACTGTGTGGGACAATGGAAAAGGGTCCTGGGGTTCCAGATTTGCCTCTACCCTTTTCTACCTGCATGACCTTGGGAAAATCACTTCCTCTCTCTGGGCCTCAGTTTCCTCATCTGTAAAATAAAGGGTTTGGATCAAATGACCTTGAAATTCCTTTCCATCTCTAAAAATCTCGGACTCCATGACTAAGCAGTCCTTAAGCAACCTACCAGCTGTGGCCACCTGTGGTGTTTGCCAGAGTAGGAAGAAGGTTCAGATTTCAGGTAGGATTTTATTATAATGGGCATTTCACAGAAGAAAAAGGAGAGTTGAAGTGACTTGTTTATAGCTCCAGTGTCATGAGTCAGGGCTAATTCATACCCTGGAGTTTCCAGGCCGTTAACTTCTCTGACAGGAGCCGTGAGTCACCGTCAGTTCATCTCCTACGTGGGGGCAGGCCTACGTGTTGCCCGGCCCAGCCCAGGCAGGCACGGATCATTGCCCTCTCACACATAGATAGCAGCAGCAAGGCACACACACACACACACACACACACACACACACACACACACACACACTTTATCTCGTGTTTGAGAGGAGGTGCATGTTTATCCACCTCGAAGAGGTGGGATGTATACACTTTTGGCCCTGGGATAGTAGCACTAATTAGTACTTACTATCAGCTATTCCGTGTTTTTAAAAACAACATACAACCAAATTGAAAAACATTCATTCCGGTACACACACACACCCCCTCTAATCGTGTGACTAGAATTCTTGTTTATTATTATAAACAAGTTTCTTTGGGGAGGAAAAATGATGTCCCTCTGCTCCTTGCCTTCTGCCTCCACCTTATCCCTTCCCCACCCTACCCTGTCAAACACACCAGCGGTCTGTCGGCTAACTGGGTATCTGAGCTTCTTTCGCTAGTTGGGCTCCAGGACCCTGGCTTCTCTTTCTGATAGAGATGGTGAATGATTAGGAAAGGAAATTTTACTTTCAAGGCATTGATAAATGGATCATAGATTTAGAACTGGAAGAATCTCAGAGGTTATCTAGTACAACTCCCTCCTTTTGCAGATGAGGAAACTGAGGCTCACAGAAGTTGACTTACCCAAGATAACAGGGGTAGGAAGTGATAGAGCTGGGATTTGAATCCAAGTCCTCTCTTTCAAATCCAGCATTCTTGGGGCGCTGGGTGGCGAAATGGATAGAGCACCAGCTCTGGAGTCAGGAGGACCTGAGCTCAAATCCGACCTCAGACACTTGATACTTACTAGCTGCGTGACCCTGGGTAAGTCACTTAACCCCAACTGCCTTGCCAAAAAAATAAAAAACAAACAAATCCAGCATTCTTTCCACTGCACCATACTGCCTCTTTAATAATGATATCTTGATTGTATATGAATAGCCTATATCAGATTGCTTGGGAAGGGAGGAGGGAAAGGAGGGGGAGAAAAAAATTTGGAACTCAAAATCTTATAAAAGTGAATGTTGAAAAAAAGATGTCTTATAAAAAGTAATTATTTAGGCAGATAATGGTCAAAATCCATTCTTTAGAAAAATTATTTTGTTCAGTTACTTATCAAATCCATAAAAAATTGGACTAGCAAGTTGTGCATAATAGGTTTGCAGTTTCATGTACAATCATGTTTTTTTATTGTGCTATGTTATGGAAATGCTTGCTTTATTCCATAAATTAAAAATAAAATAAATACATGTGAAAAAATGTAGTCACTGTGACATAATGAAAAGAGTATTGTACTGGGAGGTAGGAAACATGGGCTTTTAGTGTTGGTTCTTCCACTAACTTCCTGTATGATCTTTAACAAATCCTTTCACTTCTCTAGGCCTCAGTTTCCTCATTTGTAAAATGAGGGGATTGGGCTAGGTGAAAAAAATTGGTCTACGTTAAGTGGCACCCACAAACATGACCACGTGCCAACATAATTACTCCATATAAATGTTAGGTTTGTCAGCTGTCAGGAGTTGACCTTGGCAGGTAGGGTCAGCTTGGGCTACAAGGCTTAGGTTGTGTTGAGTGAGCCAGGGTCTGTGTCCTGAGAACTCAGACGAGGCTCTGTTTAGTGTTGAGTTGTTGTGTAAGAGGAGCGTGACAGGGGAGAGTCGTGGTGCTCAGAGAGCTGGTGTTTGGCCCGGTGCCTAGAGAACAGAATGAAAACTGCTGGAGCGTAGGGAGTGTTGTTAGGGTGCCAGAGATTGGTTTTCCCTTTAAAGGAACAGTAGTCTTTGCTTCACGTTCTGAAAGGAGGCTCCCTGTTGGGTATTCAATAAATAGCTTGTCCTAAGTACTCTCCATTGGGGGTGGGGGGGACATGGAGAAGAGTTTTTCTAATTCGAAGCATAATATTTAGCCCCTTCAACCCTCAGATACTCAAATGGATCTAGAATTTCATCGATTTGTGAGTTCATCTCCAGCAATGCATTTATTGACCCATCCCTTCCATGCCTGACCATCCTGTGTAACTCTGGTTTACATCTTCCCAGAAGTTCACCAAGGGAACCTTGCTTTCTCCTGAGGTTGTGAGGGTACCAATGGTACACTCCAGCTGTGCATTTGTCATCCTTTGTCTTTGACATATGACCGGTCCATCTTCTCTTCCCAGCATATGTTTCCTTGATGACACCTTCAAAGTTCCTTGTGGATTACGTGTTGCCCACTTATTCCTACAATATACCGCTTCATTACCCTCTGTATGATACTAATTTTTAGTTCTTTGGAGATTGTTGCATTCCATGTCTTCCATACGGAAAGACGGAATGTTGGTATTAAGAATACGGATCATTGTTTTCACTGGAAGCTTGGAGTCATTAAAGGGCTTTCACAGATTCCTGGAGGCAATCTAGCCTTCTGCCATTCAACTCTGGCCTCAACTCTTTGTCCCTTTGCATTATCTTTCCTAGATATATATTGATGAACAAGCTCTATAGATTGTCCATTCAAATGCAGGTGATAGTCTGGGGTGATAGTCTGGGTGGTAGGCATTTATTTATCCACTTAGTCTTTCCTGTGTGATTGACAGACAGTTTTAACTCTCTTGCAGGAGGCTCTATAATGTTCTGCCACTTGCTGTAGTCGACACAATGTCATCTGCAAACAGGAACTTCTGTAAGAGCTCACTGTTTACAGAGAATTCCTGTTCGGTTTGGACGCTGTGCTGAATCTCCTCTATCACAATGGCAAAGGCAATGAATGCCTTTGACTGGGATATATCTGCCTGTTTTATGCCTAACCTGATTTCTGTGATCAGAAGGTCAGTGAATAAGAGCATTTCTTTTGTGTATCATTAAGGGAATCTTGAATGATTTTTATATATGGATGGGAGAGACCTTGTTGGAAAAGTGTCTTTTTTATTTTTATTTTTTTGTAGCAAAACATTTATTTAATTTCTGGCAGCCTCTTATTTTTTGGCCTTTGGAGCAGCTGTTTTCTGAGTAAGTCCCTTCTGGGCGGGTCCCTTCTTGGCGGGGGCCTTGTGGCCAGAGATTTTCTGACCCTTCAGACCCTTCTGGCCCTGAGCCTTCTTCGAGGGGATCTTCTTGGCACAGACCTTTGCGGCCAGCGCCTTCTGGGCAGCCCCCTTCTTAGGAGACTCCTTCTGGATGGACCCCTTCTGGAGCTTCTTTACTCCATACTTGATAATTCGGTTTCTCATTTTCTTGGCCTTCATGACTTTGTAATAGTCAAAATCTGTCATCTTAGCTTTCCTTTCTCTGGCTTCAACCTTCTTGGCCCATTTTGTGACTTTCTATTTTGTATTGATCTTTTCTTTCTCCCAAGCAGCCTGGACATACTTTGGACAAACACTGTGGGAACTTGAGCACAAAGTCTGTAAGTTGCACACATTTAAACGGCATGCTTCCTCACACCACTGCATGGGCCATCAACCAAAGCCCTGTTCTGATCAATAACATCCACAATAGCTACCAGCTTGCCGGCATGTGGCCCAAGGGAAACGTAGGCCACCCAGCCAGTTTCCACATAGCGCTTGAATACCATATTAGCAGTGCCAAACAAGAAGGGAAAAGGGTCTTTAATGTAGCTTTTTGATCTACTAAATAAAAAAAAATTTTTTATAGTCAATAAACAATGGGCACAGTAGAATTTATATTCTCTGCATTTTTCAGTTAATTGTGAAATGCTAAGGAAGTGGTCCATTGCTGAAATAAAAATCTGTTTGTTCTCCATCGTTCAGTCTTGTCTGACTCTTTGTGACCCAATTTGAGGTTTTCTTGGCAAAGATACTCGAGTGGTTTGCCATTTCCTCTCCAGCTCATTTTACAGATGAGGAACTGAGGCAAACAGGATTAAGTGACTTGCCCAAAATCACACAGCTAGTAAGAGTCTGAGATCAAATTTGAACTCAGGTCCTCCTGACTTCAGGTCCTGTGTTCAATCTACAGCACTGCCCAGTTGTCCGCTTATTCTCTCCTAATTCCTTAATCAAGGATGCCCTCAATTCATATATAGATCATTATTACATTTTGTATAAATGGGAAAATAGATGTGTAGGTTGGTGGTAGTTTTCTTGGTCACTTTTTTTGGGGGGGAGTATTAATAAGGTCCAAGATTTGTTTACACACTATTAGTAACTTCCCCTCCTTTAGATACCTTGCTTATTGATCCTTCAGTACATCTTTACAATTCTGTCTCTTCTAGCATGGATATCCTCTACATACACTTGGTCCAATTCAGCAGTTTTTCCTATATGTTCTGCTTAAGAGAATCTTAAAGAGAAATCGCTCTCATTTTTACCTCCCCTACAAGCACATCCAAGACCATGAAGTTAGGACCCAAATGTGGTTGCTCTACTGTCCTTGATAGTGAAAATAGCATGTTGTAGTAATCTTTATGGATTTTTTCCATTTCTCTTGTAATGATTATCCTTCCATTTTTGTCTTTAATGCCCTAGAGATGACTTTGGTTGGTTGGATCTCTTGCAAAGCTTTCTTTAAAATGGTTTCACCCTCTACTGTCATGAGATGATACTGCCCTTAAGTGTCCATCACTCTTCTTTATAAGATTTAACAAATGAGTTTATACTGAAAACCTGTATTGCCTTTGGCCATTGTCTCACTCCATTTGGCTATCAAATCAAATGTTTGCTGACTGAGACGTTTTCTGGCTTCTTTTGATTTTCCTGTTGCAGTGATAGATTTGCAAATTAAACTTCTGTATAAAATTATTATAATTGGTGCCCATTTTTGTTTCTGTTGTCCCCATTGCTAATAACTTGTTTAAAGAGTTCAGAATTGAGTTGTTTCAATTGTACACTATGTCTTTTTCTCATCATAATTCTTCTTGCATTTTACTAATTCTGATCTTTGCCTTGACAAGTTGGTGGTCTGACTGTACAGAGACAGCTGATTCAGGGATAAAGCTTACATCAATGACAAGTCTTTTCCTGTCTGTTAAAATATAATTTATTTCCTTTTAGTGATGTTATTTGGTGCTCACCATGTCAAACACCTTTCACTTCTTTTCTCAAAGAAAATATTCATGCTTCCTCAACCATGCTTTCTCATCAATTTCTCATCATCCTCCCTCTTCCTGCCTTTATATTGAAATCAATGAATATCAGGTATTATGTTGATTTAATTTTAAAGGTCTTATCCAGTTCAGTGTCAAACTTCTCATTTTTTGCAACTGATGTTGATGTACAAGATGCAAAGAGTTTTGTGGTGGTCTTTTATTGGACATATAAATATCCCAGGAAATATTTTTTCTTGTTTGCCTTTGAACATATGATAAAATCAACTCTGTTAACTCCTTTTTTTGCCTCTCTAGGGAGTACTTGTAATCTATTCTCCCAGTTAGCGGCAATGTCTTTCTTTCTTCTTCTGGTTTTGTTTATGGTGAAAATGTGAAGACTGATAACGATTCAGCTCCTCCAGCAAAATGTCCACTTGTTAAATACTGGACACCTTGTGCTTCTTCAACAAATAATAATAGTTTTTAAAAAGCCTACACCAATGTGGCCACTTTTCAAGGAGCTGGGCACTTGTTTTTTTATTTTATTTTATTTTATTTTTTTGCTTTTTGGTGAGGCAATTGGGGTTAAGTGACTTGCCCAGGGTCACACAGCTAGTAAGCGTCAAGTATCTGAAGCTGAATAATTTTTATTTATACTATTTATGGAGTTGTGATTGGATTTGGGCTTTTTTTTTTTTTGGCTAGGCAATGGGGTTAAGTGACTTGCCCAGGGTCACACAGCTAGTAAGTGTTATGTGTCTGAGGCCAGATCTGCATCACCAAGCTGCCTGAGCCAGGCACTTTTAATCCTGTTTGTTTTTATTCTGATTAGGATAGTGGGGTGGGACTTAGTACTTCTTTTAGGAATGATACCTTTGTGTTAATTTCTTTATCAGATGCTTTTCTTATTGCAGGAAAAACCAGGCTGCATCACTATGGCATAACCGTTTATATTATGCTCTACACACATTGACATATACACTCCTCAGATAACCCTGTCAGGTTCTTCATGCTGCTACTGTTATTTATCTCCATTTCACAGAAGTGAAAGCTTAAAGTGATTTGCCCAAGATCACACAGACAATATGTGTCAGAGTCTGTCCCACTTCACCTAACCCTCACCTCCAAGTCCAGGAAGGTTGGGATAATGGTATGAACACTAAACTTGGAATCAGGGAAAACCTAGATTCACCCTCCTTTACTCTACGGCCCAAAGACAAGAAATCAAAACTCCCTGAACTTTAGTTTCCTAATCTGTAAAATGGAAGATGATAATAATAACAACAGCTAGCATTTATATGGAGCCTACTGTGTGCCAGGCATTGTACTTCATTTCATCCTCACAGCAACCTTGGGAGGTAGGTGCTATTTATTATCATTCCCATTTTATAGATGAGGAAATTGAGGTTAAATGACTTGCCCAGAGTCACATAACTAGTGTCTTGAGGCTGAATTTGAACTCAGGTCTTCCTTATTCCAGACCCAGTGCTCTATCCATTGCATCATCCAGACACCCCTAATACTTTAGTACTTACTTCACTGGGTTGTAGTGCAGAGTAAATGAGATAATGTGTATAAAGCGCTTTCAAAAACGTTAAAGTGAAATATAATTGTTAGCAGCTATTACTATACCATGTTGCCCCTTACTAGCACCAGAGGATGTCTAAAGATATATTTGTGTGTGTGTGTGTGTGTGTGTGTGTGTGTGTGTGTGTTAAAAGAAGCGAGGAAGAGAGACAGAGAAAAGTATAAGAGTCAAACTTTTCCTTCTTCAAGATTCTCCCTTGAGCTAGCCCTGTTTAAGGACCATGAATCTGCAGTGTGAGAAGGAATGATTTATATTTTAGTATATATACTGAGGTTGAGGATTCTCATTTTTGATACTCCCAAGTGTTCTGGAAACTGTGGAAGGAAAGTAAGGAAACATTACAGCATTTATAATTCAGAGGGATTTTGGAAACCATTTAGTCCCATTCCTCTCTCCCATTACCCATTTTACAGATGAGCAAACTAATTTAAATCTAGGAAAGCACATTATTCTCCAGGGCAGGAGCAGTTGTTGTAGTTCAGTCCTTTCAGTCATGTCTGACTCTCTGTGACTCCATTTGGGGTTTTCTTGGCAAAGATACTGGAGTGGTTTGCCATCTCTTCTCCAGATCATTTTACAGATGAGGAAACTGGGCAAGGCAAGTGACTTGCCCAGGGTCACACAGCTAGGAAATGTCTGAGGTAGAATTTGAACTCAGGTTTTCTTTATTCCAGACTCAGGACTCTATCCATAGTACCACCTAGCTGTGCCTTTGTTGGTCTAGGGAACTCCTGATGAAAAAGCTCTTCCCTGTGGAACCTGAACCCAGCTCTTTCGGACTCCAAAACTGAGGACCTGGGTTTAAATCCTATCTCTGAGGCTTACTTCCTGTGCAACCTTGGGTAAGTCACTTAATTTTCTGGGGCCTTGGTTTCCTCATTTGTAAAATTAGGGAGCTGGACTAGATGATCTCCAAGGGCCCTTCTAGATCTATGATCCTACATTATGGGTTCAAATCCTGCCTATGCTCCTATCTGTGTGGTCACACACAGAGGTCTGGGCTTCAGCTATAAAATAAGAAGGTTGAACTAAATGACCTCTAAGGCCCCTTCCAGCAACTAGATTAATGATCTAAAATGGACTCTGCTATAGTCAGCCCGAACGATATTGGGAAAATGGTTTTAACTGTGCCTTTAACTATAAAATGGGCATGGCCACCTAGGCAGGATTGTCAGGAGGGGAAGATGATCAACGGCCCCATGATCTTAAAACCCTCGGCAAACGTGAGGAATGGTCCTGCAATGTAGAAGTGAAGAACAACAGGGATTATCAGTAAATAGGCCGTCCAGAGACTCCGACTCTGTAGGCACTTCAATCTCTGTCCCACTCAGGGAGAAAAGTACAAAATATCTGAGCTTGGCTTTGGAAATGAAAAGGACTGGAAATCCTAGCCTCCAAAATAGCAGCTGTAATTCCAGCCAGTCCCACTGACCGGCCAGCTCAAGCCACTGACGTCTCAAACTGGTTGTTACCGGAACTGCCCTGCATGTTATTACCTTAGTCAGGAGATAAGGGAACAAGGACACACCAAACCCAAGTGTCTTATCCAAGGTTATTGGGCAAATCATCAGTAACAGATAGGATGAAAAATCATTAGGATCCAGCGCAAGAAGGGGCCTTAGAGATCATCAGCCCCAGAGGAGGAAAGCAACTTCATGTTAACTGACATTTTTACAAAGCATGAAGGAGTGGTGTGTGCCCAGCAGGCTGGCCGATCTCAACTAGGAAGACCTGGGTTCGAGTCAAGCCTTGACACACACTGGCTCTGTGAACCCATGGCAAATAAACTCCTTACCCTCAGTCAGCTTTCTATAACCAAAAACTACCAAAGAGTTACCAGCCTGCATTTGTAGAGGGAATTTGCTCACTAGAAGTTTCCTACACCATTGAAATCACAGGTCCACACCAAAAGGAAAAGAAAATAGAAATTGACATGATAACTTCATTATATATTTAAGAGGAATAGCAAGTTGTACATAGTAGATTTGCAGTTTCAAGTGCAATCATCTTTTCTATTATACTATGTTATGGAAATGCTTGTTTTATTCCACTGATTAAAAATAAAATGAATTTTTTGAAATGCCTTTTTTATTTTTTTTAAATCAATTTTTTAAAAAAGAAATTTATATAGCACTTTAAAGTTTACAAAGTCCTTTACATGATTTCATTTGAGCCTTACAACAGCCCTGGGAGATAACTACTTCAGGTATTTCTTTATCTTCATTTTATAGATGAGGAAACTGGGGTTTACAAAGGTTAAACACATGTAGAAAGTGTTAGACTTTGGATTTAACCTGAAGTCTTCCTGATGCCAGGTCCAGAACTAATTCCATTCTACCTGGATGCCTGTCTATGTACGACCTCAAAGGGTAAGTTTGTTGTTGTTCAGTTTTATCTGAATCTGTGTGACCCCTCGGGGCTACAGCACTCCAATACTGTTCATGAGGTTTTCTTGGTAAAGATACTGGAGTGGTTTGCCATTTCCTTTTCCAGTGGATTAAGGCAAATATAGGGGTTAAGTGACTTGCCCAAGGTCACACAGCTAGTAGGTCAGGTTTGAACTCAGATTTTCGGACTCCAGGCTTCCAAGCTTGTTAATATGTACTTTGGATTGTCCTTCCTATGCAAGACCATAGCCTTCACCAATGTCACCTGATTTACTTTTATTCTCACATCCCTCTAGGGGAAGAGGAGTTGAGGGTGGGGAGGGCAGGTTGAGCACAAGGGAAAACTGAAGCTGCCCTGTTTGGCCAGTCTCTCGATGGACTTTCTGCTTCCAAATGGAAGAAAACCACAGGCCAGGCTATAGCGTAACGAAAAGCACAAACTGAGGGCCACAGAAAGTCCTCCTGGAATACTGCTGAGCCAGGGAGCTAGGCTGAGATTCAATGCCATAAGCTTGCCTCCTGTCCTCGCCTCTGCCCTAACCCCCGTTTCTCGGTCAGCTCCTAGAAGGCCATCATCCCTGCGTTGTCTGAAAGACACTTTTTTTTCCTATCAGGAAAGGTAGGGGATTAATAACTGCTGAAAACTGGAACGCTGACGAGGTAGTAATATGGGAGAGTACAGAAGCTAGGAGCCACCTTAGACATCCGGTAAACAGAGTGAGGGGTGGAGTCTTGGCTTGGAGCCCTGCATTTCCTGGGACCCAGAGGACTAGTGGGTGGAACAGCCTCAGCCAAACTCCTCTGCAGGGACAGGAAGCACAGAAGGAGCCCCAGAAACAGAAGTGCTGGTGAATGCTGTTGGGAAGCCAAATTCTTGTGGACTATCCAAAGAAAAGCGCCCAGGGTTCCCCCCCAGCAAGGGGCTGGTGTAGGGGGAAGGGCAGAGAGAGGGGGCTTCCTAGCAAGAGCTAGTCTCCAGGTCAGGGGAAAGACCCCACCGTCAGAAACTGCTTCCTCCTTGTCCAGGTACTGCCTTCCTGGGAATGGGGGGAGGGGTGCAGGTCAGGAGTACTCCTGGCCTTTCGGGGAAAGGGCTTATTATGCGAGGACAGAGAAAAAGTCATTCTTTCCAACTGGGTGGCTCAAGGGCTTTCCCGGGGACTCCGGCACTTAGGAAACACATCCAGTCTCCTAGGGCTATTCCCTCTTTTCTTCTAGCCCCCTTACCCTGTCGCCTCCAGCCCTGGGCTGCCAGCTGCTCCCAGCTCTGATTTCGATTCCAGAGAACGGGCTGATTTAACGAGGCTGCTAGCCCCACAGCTCCTTTCCCTGGGGCCTCTCTGAAGTGGAGACCACCAGGAGGGCACTCCCCAGCAGAATGTGGGCTTAGGCAGGCTGGGTACTCTGTGTGACCCAGTTGCTAAGGCAGTGCCTGAGACTGGTCCCATGTTCCCATGGCAACCGGGGGCCAAGCTCCTAATCCATTAGAACAGAGCTTTGTACCAGGGAAGAGGGGCTGGTCAAGCCGGGGAGGGAGCTCCCCTTGGTGGAAAGCAGCTTTCGAGGGCTAGCGAGATCCAGCTGCTGAGGAGGGTTTGGGGCTGGAGGCATGTACGGTGTGCGTGTATACTTTTCACTTGTGCCCATCTCCAAAAATGGCAGTAATGGTGAAGATTTAGCTAGTTCCTGCCTTCTTTGATTTTGGGTGGAAGAATGAACTTTGGGCCTGAACATGTGTACCGAAGGTGGGGATAGATCTAGGAATAGTGCCGGATTCCAGGAACATAGATTTCAAGCTTATAAGGACCACAAAGGTCATCTGGTCCAACCCCCTCGTTTTATAGATGAGAAAACAAAAGACTCAGAGACTTTTGGGGCTAACCTAGTGTGTTAGAATGATTTAGAGATCCAGACACCTGGTTCACCTTGGGCAAATCACCTTACCTCTGAGCCTCAGTTTCCTCATCTACCCTAGTACTTTACGGGACCATTGAGAGAACCTTGTGGGACAATAAGTGAAAGTCCTTTGACAAGTATAAAGGACTATATTAGCATAATGGAGTGGCATTCTTTTTCTAATTATGGAGAGCTCTAGGAATTCTTTTATATTTCTTGCTTGTACTGTTGATCAACTGGGGTTTAAGAGGTTGATGACAGGATATCCCCCTAGGGAGAGATGAGGATACCAGAATACCCTGCCGTGAGCCCTCGTCTGTAGACTCCAAGGTGACACCCTTGGGGATAGCTGAAAAAAGCGGGGGGGGGGGTATTCCTCACTCTCCCTAGTGTGTTGGTCCCATGCCCAAGGACTCTTGCTTGAGTGCAGTGCTGAACAACAGGGCTCTTAATAAATCCCCAGAGCAGCCAATCATTTGGCACTTCTCAAAAATGCCTGGAGTTTCCAAAGGCACTGAGGCTGCATTTGTATAGGTCAGGAAAATTCCTCAGTTGCCCCATAGCTGAGAAGTTGGATTTCAATATTCACATTGTCAGTATGGTATAGAGTTTTTATGTTGCTGTAGAAAGTGCTTTTGTAAATCTTAAAACCCCGTATCAATGTAAGTAGTAAGTTATTGCTGGTAATGGTAGGATTGATGGCGGTGGTGGTGATAGTAGCAGCAGCAGCCGGAGTAGTAGTAGTAATAGAATTTCTTTTGGAAGGTTAGGGGGCAGGATGAGGAAAGAATGCATTTGTATGGGCCATTCTAAAGTGACTCAGAAACCAAAATAGCTCTGGAAATGGGCATAAAGCAGCGTTATTCCAGCCTGCTAAAAGTTTAATTATATTTTATCTTGTTTTGTTTTTGAATCATGGGAACGTGTGCTGATGCAGCTCTATAGGAAAAAAGTCTTTGAATTTCAACCTCCTTACCCAATCCTATCCTAGTCATTAAATCTGACTAAGGATAATCCACGAAGGTTCTTTTCTTGGAAACCCACTGGAAAGAAGAGGCGATATTATGACACATCCAGGTCTCTGAGAGGTTAGAACAAAAACAAATGGACAGAGGATCACAGATCCCCAGAGATCTCAGTGGAACATGTTTTATTGTGGAGAGACTTCAAGGATCATAACTCTTCAAATCATAAATTTTACAGCTGGAAGGGGTCTTAGAGATCATCTAATCCAATCCCCTCATTTTATAGATGAGGAAAGAGAGATTAAGTGATTTGTCTGAGGTCATACGGAGAGTGATAGAACCAAGATTTGAACCCAGCTTTCCTATCTACCAAGGGGCAGCTAAGTGGTGCAGTGGATAGAGCACCGGACCTGGAGTCACAAAGACTCATCTTCCTCATTTCAAATCCAGCCTCAGACACTAGCCATGTGACCCTGGACAAGTCACTTAACCTGTTTGCCACAGTTCCTCATCTGTAAAATGATCTGGAGAAGAAATGGCAAATCACTCAAATGTCTTTACCAAGAAAACCCCAAAAGGGGTCACAAAGAGTCAGACACGAAGGAAAAACAACCGAGCAGCTCTTGTCTACATAAGCAATATTTTCCTGTACCACAAGCAGAAGTACAATGATGCAATTTGGGATATAATCCTGATTGTACATATACCTCTTAGCATAATTTGGATGACTGGGGGAAGAAATTTCCTGAAGGGTAAAGAGCAGTGTGTCTTAATATCCTTTCTACATGTCAGTATTTTGTGGGGATGGAATGGGTTGCCGTGCTTTGTTAGGAAAAGGTTCCGTACTCACTTTACTGACAGCATTTTGTCTGGTCTCAGCAGGTAGTGGAGAGGCCAAGGCGGTAGTTACAGAAATTCTTCTCTGCAGGAAGAAAGGTAAGATTCTCTGGTGTGTCTATTGCATTCCCTCTCTCCTCCCCTTTTCCCACTTCTGAATAGCTTATCTGGGTTCCTATGGAAGTTGGGATGAGAAGAGTTTGGAAAGATGGGTTTGAAGGTTGAATGGCTTCAAGAAACTTTTTAGCTGCAGATGACAAGGATTCTACCCAGTGAATCTGTCTCCCCATCTCTCACTTCTTCCTATCTTAGTCCAGATCTAGGGCACACATGCAGCCTTAGTAGCATTCAGAACTCACTCTTGATAGTTATTCAACCCCAGTGTGAAAGCTGGATAGAGTGGCATTTCCAGGCAACATAATGGAGTAAGGTGTAGCCCTTGTGTGGCATTGCTGGCCAGATAATCCCTAGACTCAGTTTTTGGTTAGGTCATCTCTACACTGGGAGAAATGTTTTCCGCTGCTATTGTAGTCACCATTTTGATGGCAGCAAATGGGTAGGCCACCATGCTGATTTGTGAGTGGGACATTCCTGCTCTGGGGTTAGGGGTCACCATGGAGAGTCCAGGGCTGCTGCCTAGCCTTCAGAAATAGAGGAGATAAATGACAGCCTTCCCCATTTCCAGTGCCCTGGCCTGCTCCAAAGCCATCCCAAGGAGGGCAGAGCTTTCTCTGCTAGATGTATGTTACCCAGGAACAGGTCTCATTTCGGGATAACTGGAATCACAACCTGGGGGAACTAAGGTGACTATGAAAATTCAGGGGTCAGAGAACCCCACCCCCTTTCTGAGTGTGACTGTGCTGGCCTGGGGGGATGTAGGAAGGGACAAAGCAACAATGGGAGGGAACTGGGGAATCAGGAAAGGTACTGGTTGGCTCTCCAAGCTGTGGGAAGGCTGTGCCCGAGTGGATCCCTTCCCCTTTGATGATGCAATGACCAGGTGTCTGTGGTCAGGAGTAGGGCCTGAGGGGGAAGAAACTGGGCTTCCAGAAAGAGAAAGATCCCAGCCCCACTAATGCCTGAGAAACAAATAGTGGGAACTCACACCAGTGGATTCAGGTAACTCCCAAAGGACACCTGGCCAACCCTGAGCCATCTCCCCATCTACCCCTCTGCCTTGTTCTCTCAGGCTAGCACAGCTCCCTCCCGGCTCTGCGGTTCAGCAGGAGGTCATACCATCAGTGGAGCACCCCAGGTGCCCCTGTGGGGCAGCAGGCGCCAGGCACCATCCGGGCTAATTGTTTCCTCCCCCTCTCCATCCCCTCAGCAGGCAGGCAGGCACACAACCCCTTTCGGGGTGGCTGCTTCTTGCTGGCGCAGGGACAGGTCGCACTTTGAAGGTTGCACCATAACCCTTCAGGGTAGGGGGTGGGAGTTCTCCTCCCAGGGAGCGGCCAGCTCAGGTCTGAACAGGTCTTGGCCCAGAGCAGGAGGGTGACTCGGTGGCTTCCTCAGCACCCCAGGCAGTTCACTCATTGCAGCAAGCTGGACCAGCCAGTTCCTTTCCTCTGAAAGAACCTAGGCCGGAGCACCAAAAAATGGAGAAGAAGCCCCTGAGACTAAGACTGGGGGAAGGGAATTTAAACCTGAGGGCAAAAGAAGGAAGAATTCAGCCTGAGGATATTGAGTGGGGATTGCTAGGGTACAGCCAGTCAACCTAGTTGTAAATAAATTTGTTATCAGAGTATCATAGATTTAGACCCGAAAGGGGCCTTGGAAATCTTGTTGTACAAACCCCTTATTTTATAGATGAGGAAACTGAGGCTCAGAGATGGAAGGTGACTTAAAAAGTCACTTAAAAAATTTTTTTTAAAGATTTTTAAGTGGCAGAGTCAGATTTTGAACCCAGGTCCTTTGACTCCAGATCTAGTTAAGAAATTCTAAGTTTGGGAATAACTTTAGAAGGGCAAAAGGTTGGAGGTCAGAGAGGGAGAAGGGGAGAGGTTAAGGAATCAAGAGAAAGTAAAGATATAATTATGGGGACTCAGATGAAACCATAGGTACCTCCAGACTCATGTTTTTTAAAAGGCAGCCTAGCAGATTGATTTTTAGGTAATATTAGTTCTGCGGCACTGAATGGATACCCTTGGCCAAGAGGGCACTCACTGCCTTGAGGAAGCTGGCAGTCTTAGGCCTCCCCACCATTGGTTGATTCAAAAGCACACAGTAGGTTGGGTGTGTCAGATGGGCCTTCTTCCTTGCAGAATTATCCTGATGCTATAGCTCAGTTCCAGCCCTAGCCCCTAGGGAAGAGACACAAGGGCAAAGTAAGCTACTCTTGGAAGGTGGTGCAGGGCCACAGCTGCACACTGGCATATATTAGGGAAGAGGAGGCGGGGTGGTGCAGGGGGTGGTGCAGGTGGCAGGGTGCCAGGCCTGGGGAGCTGAAAGAATTGGCTTCGTGCCAGTTCGTGTCTGTGAGGCCCAGCTAGGCAAGATGCCAGCCCAGTGCCCAAAGAGTGGGGAGGAGCCTGGGCCCTTTCCTCAGGGGCAGAAGGAAGAGGTGGAGAGGGCTGGGTTTAAGCTCCATTAGGCCTGCTGGGATGGTTAGGCAGGAAGAGAGTGAAGTGGCTTTTCTTTCAGGATCTCCAAGCCCCCACCTTAGTGTATTTGGGATCCAGGATCTAAAAAGGAAACTACTCCTAGCGTAGAATTGTGGGAGCAGGTTAGACTGGAGTTCAGACTGGGCCTAGGAATTGTGGTCCTAGGGAGGTATTTGTTCACAATGGGAGTAACCACTGCTACAATCGGCCTTTGAACGCCCCTCCCCCCTCCAATAGTGCACATTAACTGGAGAAGTGCCATTTACCCTTTGGCTGTTTAATGAATATTTATTACTAAGATGCCTCCTGCCATAAATGTGACCTTTATAGATATTCTCCTCGCCCCTGTGCTTCTGTGTCCCCCTCCTTTCTCTGCCCTTCTCTTTTTTCCTTTGATTTATGCTAATTTTACTTTCTCTTCATAATCTCTTCTTTGTTTTCTCATCTCTCTTCATTTTTGGCCATTAATCTTTTCCTCTTCTTTCTCTTCATCCTCTCCCTCATTCTATATTCCCTCATATTTTTTCTGACTACTAAAACTGATAGATCTTATAGTCTTTTTTTACCCCTTTATTCTATTCACCCACCCCTTACTCATTAACACACACATTTTTAAACCTCTTATTTTCTCTCTTCTTTTTTTTTCATATATGTGTAAATGGGAGGGTCCGTTTGTGAAAGTCTGCATATTGTTGCCTCTGAGTCTTCCTGGTGGTGAGAGTTGTGTGTGGGGGTATGAGAGAGTGAAGTTAGGAGGGAGGTCAGGGCCTGTGCTTAGTGGGGCTCGAGTTCATTACTCTCTGGAATTTTTCCGCCTCATGCAATCAGCAGACTGTCTGCTTTAAGGATGGAGAAAGCTACAGCCACACTAATTTGCTCACTCCCCTCCTGTAACTCCCCTCCCCAGCCACTTCCTGAGGTCTTTATAAACAGTGTTGTGGTTGAGAAAGAGTAGAAGGGATCCATGGGTCACAGGAGCGGGGGAGTCCACATGCATTTGAGAACAGTAGGAGCCAGCTGTGGGATGAACCAATGAAATGTCTCTTCAAAGTTTTTTTCTCTGCCCAGTGGGAAGGACAAATTAGCATTGTAAATAAAAACACAGATTATAGGGATGATGGTACCATACCGGTACCTTTGTACTATATATATTATACACACACACACACACATATTCCCATTTAAACATTTGAGCTTAAAAACTTCACATTGTCCTTCATTCTACAGTTTCCTATTGGGTTCCTACTATTCAATTCAATAATTCAGCAAACATTTATTAAGTTTTTACTATATGCAAGGCACTGTGTTAGGTGCTAGGTTGTACAAAGGTAAAAAATGACAATGCATTTAATTTGGAGAGGGGTACTTGGGTACATATATACATATATGTGTTAATGCATATGCATATATGTATATACACACATATACATATATTCAGCTGAATGATCCTGAATGCATGTAGGTATGTAATTATGCATGCTTGTATGTAGGTATGTATATACACACATACATATGCACACTTTGCCTAAGATGGCACAGTTAGTGAGAGTCTGAGGTAGAATTTGAATTGAGATCTTTTTGACTCTAGGGTCTATCGCTCTATCCATTTTACTACCTAGCTGCCTATAGATAGATAAATAGATAGATATACCCATATATATATATATACACACACACACTATATATGTATGCAACATACATATATGTATATATACATACACATGTGTACACATACATATATGTGTCACGCATATGTGTATGTCTCTGTGTATATGTTTGTGTGGGTGGGTAGCTACAAGGTATAATGGATAGAGTACTGGCCCTAGAATCAGAGAGATCTCAATATAAATCCTTCTTCAGACACTTACTGTGTGATCCTGGGCAAGTCACTTAAACTCTGTCTTTATCACCTCATCTGTACAATGGGGCTAGTAATAACACCTACCTTACAGAGTTGTTATGAGGATCAAATAATATATGGCAAGTGCTTTGTAAAGCACTATATAGATGCTAGCTGTATGCATCATGCTAGGTACTATGGGAAGTTTAAAAGAAGTATTAAATGTGGTCCTTGTACTCAGGTACATCCACAAGTCATTTAAGTAATAACAAAAGAATGACAAACAATAAAGTGATTGGCATTTAAGGACCTGAACACCTAGAAAAGAATGCAGGCATCCCAAGGAACTAGCCTCAGTACGTTAGGAAGAAGCCTTCCCGGATGAGTTTCATTTCTGTGGTAGGATTACTAGTTTAGTAGAGCGGGAGAACACTATAGTCACAATATACCTTGACATCAGTGGAGGATGTTACCATGGAAGACTGTATGTCCAGACATCTTAAACTCAACATGTCCAGAACAGAACAAGTTATCTTTCCCCCAAAGCCTCCCCACCTCCTCCCAGTCCCTTGGGCTCTTAACCTAGGAGTCACCTGGACTCCTCGCTATCTCTCTCCACCCAAATCCAAGCTGTTGCCAAGGCTTGTCTATTTCACCTTTGCAACATCTTTTGAATACACCCCTTCCTCTCCTCTGACACTGCACCACCCTGGTTCAGGACCCCATTACCTCAAGCCTGCATTACTGGTCTCCCTGCCACAAGCTTCTCCTCACTTCGGTCAATCTCCATTCAGCCACCAAAGTGATTTTCCTAAAACGTAGGTCCAACCTTGTCATTCCCATATTCAGTAAACTCCAGTAGCTCCCTAATCAGCTCCAGAATCAAATGAAAAATCTTCTGTTTGGCATTTAAAGCCCTCATGGCTTTTGCCCCCACCAGTCTTTCCAGTCTTCTTATACCTTATATATCTCCCTATATATTCTTTGACCTATTCACACTGGCCTCCTTGGTATTTCACAAACAAGACACTCCATTTCCCAACTCCAGGCATTTTTTTCTTATTGTATCCCTTGCCTGTAATGTTCTAAGTCTCTGTCTCCTGATTTCCTTCAAGTTCTAGCTAAAACTCCACCTTCCACAGGAAGCCTTTCTCAGTCCCTCTTATTTCTAACACATTCCCTCTGTTAATTATTTCCTTTTTGTCCCTTTGTGTATATATATATATTTGTTTGTATGTTGTCTCCCCCATTAGAATGTAAGCTCTTTGAGAGGTAGGACTATATTTTCACTTTCTTCTCATCTCCAGCACTTAGCATAGTGTTTGGCACATAGTAAGCAGTTAATAAATGTTTATTGACTGACTGACTGATGTAGGCTGGATGATACCACAGTTAGGCAGATTTGGAACCGGTTGAACAACTGTACCCAAAGAGAGCTGATTAATGAATCGATGTAATCTTAGAGAGAGGTTTCTAGTGGCATGCTACAGGGCTATGTTCTTGACCCTTCCATAGTATCCATTTTTATCACTGATTTAGATGGAGACAGGCTTATCATATTTGTAGATGGCAAAACATAGCTGTTATGTTAGCTGCCAGAGTCAAGACTCAAAATGAACTTGGCATTTATAATGAATGCTGCACAGAAATGAACAACATGAAATTTAACAGCGAGAAATGTAAAGTCCTCATTTGGGTTTATAAAACAAATTGCCTAAATACAGGCAGAAGGAGTCTTGATTTAATAGCAGTTCATATGAATAGGGATTTTGGTTGACTTGATGAGCTTAACTTGAATCAACAATGTGATATAGCTACTTAAAAAAAAAGCTAGAGGCAGCTAGGTGGCGCAGTGGATAGAGTACTGGCCCTGATGCCAGGAGGACCTGAGTTCAAATGCTGCCTCAGACCAAACACTTGATGAGTACTAGCTGTGTGACCTTGGGCAAGTCACTTAACCCCAATTGCCAAAAAAAAGCTAAAAGAAAAAAAAGTTAGGTAGATTAAATTAATAAAAAGATGGCACCTGGATCAAAGTAATAATACCATTGTACTCTGATGGTTAGGACATATCAGGAATATCAACCCTTTAAAAGAGGGACTGGTTAATCAGAGTTAATCCAGAAGAAGAGGAAACTGAAGACAATAGAAACAGAAGAATTAGGAAACCATGACATTTACTGTTTAAGGGATTGGGAATGTCTTTAAGCTAGAGAAAACTAAGGGGAGACAGAGTAACTGTTTTCATCCATTTCCCACAGACTCTTTGGTTTGTAAGGGCCTTCAAAGGTCACCTAATCCAACTCATCTCCTCTATAACATCTTTGAAACTTGGACATCCTAGTTTTGTCCTCTGGAGCCAAGGAGAGCAAGACTTTTCCTTATTATACCTGACAATACTTGAGAACAGCTATCATAGCTTGTCTTCTTCTCCAGAAGAAGTCTCATTTCTGTGGTAGGATTACTAGTTTAGTAGAGCGGGAGAACACTGTAGTCACAATATACCTTGGCATCAGTGGAGGATGTTACCATGGAGGACTGTATGTCCAGACATCTTAAACTCAACATGTCCAGAACAGAACAAGTTATCTTTTCCCCAAAGTCTTGGAATCATTCTGGTCACCCTTCTCTGGATAGGCTCCATTTTACAAATGTCCTTTTTAAAAGGTCATGGGGCTGAAGCCTCTGTCTGAAGCAATAGTGCCCTAGGTCATGATGCTCCAGATCTGATGTAGTCAGGGTAGAAGGAAACCATCACCTTCTTCTTTCTGAAAACTATGTCCCTCTTTTTTTTTGGGGGGGGGTGAGGCAGTTGGGGTTAAGTTACTTGCCCAGGGTCACACAGCTAGTGAGTGTTATGTGTCTTAGGCCGGATTTGAACTCAGGTCCTCCTGACTCCAAGGCTGGTGATCTATCTGCTGTGCCATCTAGCTGCCCCCATGTCCCTCTTCAAAAGGGCCTAAGATTGTGCAAACATCTGACTGGGTCTGTCATGTAACATACTTTGAACTCACAGAGCTTTTGGTCTACTAAAACCCCCAGATTTTTTCCATTCTATCTCTCAGTGCCTCCCTTAGCCTGTATTTGTGCAGCTGATTTTGTGAACCCAAGGGGAAGACTTGAAATGCATCCCTCATTAAATTTGACATGGTGTCTTGTAGAAGAGGGAGAACACTTGTTCTGAGAAGCTTCAGAGGGAAGAGCTAGGTGTAGTTACAAGGAGGCAAATTTCAACTGGAAAAAATTGTGGAAAAACTTTCTGAAGATGAATTGTCCAACAATAGAACAAACTTATCCTTGGTGAAGGAGTGAACTTTTCTTCACTGAGAGCATTCAAGCAGAAGACGGATGACCAGGTCAGGGATGCTGAAGAGAGGATTACAACATGGATAGGAAGTTATGTAAGGTGACCTCTAAGGCCTCTTCAACTCCTAAATTCTCCCTCTCCAACCCTCATTCATCTCCCTCTGAACTCCTGCAGTATTAAAGTCAGTAATATCAAAAATTGTATACTGCCTTGTACTGTTTGCTTTGTTTCATGTGTAGTTAGTTTATCTCTCCAACTAGATTGGAAACTTCCTAAAGTGAGGAGACATTTTAGACTTCTGCATCTTGCAACAGTGCTGAATGCATAGTAGGTGCTCAGTAAACACCTGACCCTATTGATTGTGTCAGTACTTGAGAGGAGACAGGTTGATTGGAATGTGGCTTGACTGGGGACAGGAGTTTGTGAGTGTGACCTGCTTCCTAACTGTCCCCCATCAAAAGAAAGGCTTGGTTCTTACTATCCTTGATTCCCTGAACTAGGAGGTTCCTAGGGAGGGGATGATTGTAGCTGCTGTTGGAAGAGGATGGTGCCAGAAAGGGGGCTGGGAACTTGTCCCATTTTAAATCCATCTCTCCTCCCAAAACTTTCTGACCCTTAGTCTAATTACTTGAAGGGTAAGTAAGAGAAGGAGTCTGGTCCTGGCAGGAGAGAGACAGAGACAGAGACAGAGACACAGACAGAGAGACAGACAGAGAGAGACAGAGACAGAGACAGAGAGAGAGGGAAGGAAGCAGAATAGGGAATAGATCTGAATATTGAGTGACTTGCCTTTCGTTTACAGCCTCATCCCTTTTCATCCTTATCAATGAATATTTTAGTGTCCATTAGCTCCATCCATCCTGTTATAATGGCTCAAAGCCTCAATTTTCTCCGTTAGGTTTTGAGATCTTCCTTCCCCAGAGGGAAAACGGAGGTTTTTCCAGGTTGGGGGAGGAAAGGATCAGATTATTCTACTCTTGAGTGTCTAGAAGCTGAGGAGCAGCTGGGTTAGCAGCCTTTATTTCTTTCTCCAACTCCCCCCCCTCCTCCCGCCATCGCACCCCCGATTTATCTCTGTGCGCGTGTGTCTGTGTGTGTGCGTGCGCGTGGAGTCCTTGCCCACCACCTGTCCCCTCTTCCCCCCATGCAGGTCTGGAGGTTGGGGCAGGGCTTGCATCTCGAGGGGGCCGGGCTCGGCTGGTGCCGGGGGCGGGAGCAGCGGCCGGAGAGTCGAGTTTTGCAGCAGGAGCTGGAGCCCACAGCCGCCTGTCTGCGCTCGCTTCCACCGTCCCTCCTCCTCCTTCCCTCCGGCAGCCGCCGTGATGGGCTTCGGGAGCCGGCTGGCCCAGCTGGGCGCCCTGTTTCTTCTGCTGCGGCCGAAGCCTCTGTCTGAAGCGATCGTGCCCAGGGTCAGCCTGCCTTACGGTGAGTGGGGCCGCTAGCACGCACCCCGGAGGAGCAACCTGCGGTAGGAAGGGAGAAGGGGGAGCTGGCTGGGGTCCTGGCGGGGGAAGGGAAGGGGAGGGGAGAGAAGGGAGAAAGAAAGAAAGAAAGAAAGAAATGGGAGGGGGATCCGGTGACAAAGAGGGAAGGGGAAAGAATGGGAGGGGGATGCTCTTCCCGAGCTGTGAATGCTGGTGGAGTTAGGGACACCCTGGAGCTTTCCCTTCCACCCCCAGGTTCAGAGCACGGCAGCAGGGTTCGCCGACCCTCAGCCCCTACCAAGCTCTTGCGTGTTTGCTTTCTTCCTTTTCTTTTTCATGGTCCGGGGAACTCTTCCCTCTGGTCCCTCAGCAGCCCTCTTCCCCACCCCCACCTCCCCCTTGCCTTTCGAATTTGGTTTCTTTGAGAGACTCTCGGCGCTGCTAGTAGTCCTTGGCTGTCTGCCTCCGCCGCCACCCCCCCACCTTCCCTTTGATGCTGACCAGAGCCCTTGCCCTGCAGCCCTGCCCTGAGTCGGGCCCCAGGCGGGTGGGGAGAAAGGGGCCCAGGCAGTCCGAGTCACATAAACACTGGGGCTGTGGTATTCCAGGCAAGTTGTAGCACAGCCCAAGGAGCCGCAGCTAAGCACGGTGCTTCCCCACCCCTTCCAATGGAGGTGCTGGGCACAGTCCCCCTTAGTCCTTCCCAGTCCCTGCCTACCCTCTGCCATGCAGTTTTCTTCCGTCCCCAAACCCCTTCTGCTGACCCTCTGCTTTTTCCAAGGCCTCTTCAGTTTTACTGGCTTTCAACATCTCTGAAATAGCCTTTATCTGCATCTCATTCTCACTGGACAAATTCTCCAAAAAGGGATTTGGGAGAGTGGGGGTGGGGAGGGGTTTCAGGAACAAGGGAGATAATAAAGATCCCAGTGGAATGGAAGTCTGGGCCCTAGCTGCTGTATTTAGACCACGAGTACCTGGGAATTCTCCCCTCCTGTCCCTTCCCTCTTCCAAATCCCCAAATCAACATACCTACAGGTTGCCATTTTCAAATGCAAGTCTAGTAACAATGATCCTACCAGGATCATCTAATGGTACTCTGTGACATCCACTATGGCTCTTTTCCCTTTCTCTCATGGCTCCATCCCCTTTTCTGCTCCCCACCCCACCATGGCTTCAGATTCCCTCCCTCTTCCTTTCTCATCCGTGAAGTAGAGGTACAAATCATTCCTTCCATACCTAATGCAGAGGGTTGTTCTGAGGGTCAGGTTAGATATGTAAGTAAAAGCATTTTGGAAAGATAAAGGATTCTACAAAATGTAAGGTATGATTATTGTTATTATTTTAAGAAGATGTATAACCCACATGTATTTCCACACCCTCTTTTCCACCCACACAGGTTGTGGGTGGTTTTCCAACCACATATAACTATAGGGCAATACTATCATTCTGTGAGAACAGAGACTTGGGTCTTTTAACACATTGTGTTAGTACCTAACTGCTCGGGGTGCTTGATGAATGTGAACTACACGGATAGATGGCTGATTGGGGAAAACCACTGGGCCACATCTGTGGAGCCATCACAATTGGCTGTGTGAACCTCCATTCTCATCTTCATTAGTATTCCCACCTCACCCCATCTCTGCCCAATATCATGCTAGACCCTCTGTTTTTATTTCCATAGAATGATTTAGATTCTCTACAGAGAAAACAAATTTACTGTTTTCCTGCTTCCCTCTGGATTAGGAAGAAGGGTGAGAGAGTTGGGACTATGAAAAAATAAGATGACATTTGTAAACCTCTTTGAGAGCCCCTGATGAAAGGAACTGTAGAAAACAGAATGTTGTTATTATTGTATAGATGGCTGCTTCATAACCATGCCCACCTCCACAGGCTGCTTGTGAGCACATGTTTACACACAACAGAACACCCCCCCCCCACAAAGTGGCTCATAAACACATTTATGGCCAATTGTATAGGCCTTCCCAGGCCATTGGTGCACATATTTACCCACAGGCACTGGTACACATATTTACTCTTTGGGTGAATGTATGTATGTGTGTGTGAAAAAAAATCATACTTATAATTCACATTTATACCACAATTTAGGGCTTATAAAGTACTTTTCTCACAACACCCCTAAGAGGTAGATTGTGCAAGTTTATCCCTATTTTACAAATGAGGGAACGAAGACACAGGGACCTCAGAGGAGCATAGATTTAGAGGCAGAAGAATCATCAGAGTCCACCTAATCCAGCCTCATCATTGTATACATAAAGGGCATAAAATGGAGGTCCAGAGGGTTTAATTGACTCATTCAGGGTCACAAAGCTCAGAAGTGGCAGAATCAGGTTTGGTCCTCAGTTCCTAATCTCCAGAGCCTCCAGTCTTTCAGATCCCAAAGCTAGTAAATGTGAGAGCTGGAATCAGAACCAGGCCTCCTGACTTCTAAGTCCAACATCATGGGGTTTTTGGACCCCTCTGGAAGTCTGGTGAAACCCATAGATGGACTCCTTCTTGGAATAATATTTTTAAATTATTAAAGGAAAGGCTAAATTTTAGTCAGAAGTTAAGTGAAAATAAAGTTGTATTTTTTTTCCCATTCAAGATCACTGACTGCCTGAGTCCTTCGGGTTAAGAATCCTTACGTTACACCATGCAGCCTCCTATGTGCCTGTGTGAGCATTCACATTCTTTCAAGTTGCCCCTATACCCATGTTGGCACAGCCTTCTTTGCCATTACTGACTATTTCTGTCTAGTCACTTCACTTTTCATCTCTCCTTTTCATATATTCTGCCTCTAGTAGAAGGAGGAGGTCCCCATGGGAGGCTGCCCAGGCGACAGAATAGTTTTACCCCTGGAGTGTTGCCTCAGGCCGTTTCCTGCTTTTTCCCTTGGGGGCTTGTTAGATGTTCCTGGCAGAGGATCTGCCTTTGGGGCCTATGGCCACAGTGGACTGCCTGGCACAATGACATAGTTTCCCTCCCTCATGGAACAGGGACAGAGATATGGAGAGATGGAGGATGGCTTAAATACTACTGTCTTACTTCCCTACCCTCTTCACTCTCACCACTCTTACATGACCTCTGATATCCCAGGGCATCTAAATGACTGAACTGTGGGCTTCATCCATGATCTCAAACAAAAGCACCATGTATCAAAGAGAGAAATTGCTGCCATCTTTGATGATGGCTCTGTCTAATCCCACATCTGCTTGGGACCCTTTGTGCTTGGCACCAGGAGTAGGGCTGTGGGTGTTTTTGTTCCTGTTCATGGCTACCTACTCCTTATGGCTCTCACACAATGACACCAGCAAATGGGGAAGGAAGACCACAGCCTGGCTTGGGAGGGGCTTTACCACAGTAGGGACTGTAGGTCGTGGCTGGACAAGTAAGGGCCTCTTAGCTGGTGAAATGATTTGCCTTGGTGAATGGAAATGCTTCCAGGATTTCTTTGGAATTTTGAGTTCTGTTTTATTGGAAACAGAATTTTCCTTGTGTTTGTAACCTCTAGCTTCAGGAACTACACTGCTATCTAGAGCTTAAAGACCAGGAGTGACGTTGACTGAAAATGGTGACATAGACCAGTTGGACCTCAGGATCCTGTTAGAGCAAGCCTCTACAATGCTTCTTCAGCTTTCACATGTTTTATTAGGGCTACTTGTTTACATAATTAAAGTGAGTTATTAATCTCCAGCTGCCCAAGAAATTGCTGGACTGAATGGAAAAGGACTGAGCTCAGTAATTTTGAAACTGACATTTGCCAGCTGTGTGACATTGGGCACAACCCTTAACCCCTCCGGGCCTCAGTTCCTCTTCTACTGGACTAGATGACCTTTGAGGTCCCTTCCAGTTCTGGATTATGATTAAGAAAATTGGGAGCGTAGAAAACTGCACTCCCAGTGTGTTTGACAGGAGGACTCTGCCACAGGGCCCTCTGCATCCTGTGATGAAGCTGGATGTCAATGTCACTGAACGCTGGGAGTGAGAAGACCGGGGTGTGAATTGTGGGTCCTTCCCACGCTGGCTTTGCATTGCTCTTCTCACTGGTGGACCTGATTATTTGCAAGGCTTGTCTGTGTGCGTGAATCTGTTCCTTCACTTCGGTGGCTGCCGGATACCTTTGCTCTCCCTTTTCACCTCTGATGCAGCGGTATCTTCATGGCAGCCCCGATGCCCGCCTTTCTTTAGATGGTCCTAATCCACTCACCCTTCTCTAGTGAAATATCCTGCCTTTGGTGCTTCATTTTTCTAAGAAATTGCTCAAACGGTACGTCTAGATCAAAGGAACATTCTTAGGAGGGGCCTCATTCTCCCTGTTCTCAGGAACCTGGGCTGTGGCACTACTCTGAAATTCTGAGAAAGTAAACAAAAGTTAACAAACCAGCACCGGTAGTCTTTTACTTTCACTGGGTTCTGGGCCTCGCCTCACCTTGCAGTCCTTACCTCTCTTGTTCCTGCTAGTTCCTATCCTGTCCGCGTTGTAACCTATATTCTGCCAAATGTTGAAATGCCGGCGACTCCTGTGCTAAATTGGCAAAATGTGACCTTTTGCCTGGGCACGCCTGAAGCAGATGACAGGTTGCCTGACTGGAAGGTGTCTGTGGCTCAAGTCGAAAGCTGGGCTTAGGAGATATCCTCAGCCTCTCTGTCTAATACTACCTTCTTTGCTGGAGCAGTTAGGTGGTTCAGTGGTTAGAGCATTAGACCTGGATCCAGGAAGACCTGAGTTCAAATTTCGCCTCACACACTTATCAGCCTGTGACCCTGGGCAAGTCACGTAACCTCTGTCTGCCTCAGTTTTCTCATATGCAAAATGGGGATAATAATAGCATCTACCTCTTAGGGTTGTTGTAAGGAACAAATGATATATATCAAATGATAATACACACCGAGGGCTTTGCAAACCTTAAAGTGCTTTTAAATGCTGGCTATTATTATTAAGCCATTCCTGAATTAGAGCAGAGTCCAAACTGGTAAGATGGCAGTAAGAATGAATCATCATTTCAGTAGGAGGCAAGAAAGTACTTAAGGTCACCCTATCCCAACTAAAGGCTGGGAGGAACCTTTCTATGATAGAGCCCCTCCCCAGGGTCAGGACTAATGGATTTCTCTGATAATGCACTTTCAAAGACCTTGTTTTTAGCTGAGAGTTTTTACCTCTCCCTGGGAGAAGATGATGTCAGAACTGAAAAGTGTATTCTGTTAGAAGGTATTTCTACATTTCTATTTGCATTTCTCCTTTTTTAATAGTTTTCTAAGGCCTTCTGCTCCCAGATGGTCCTTACTAGCTCCACTTGGTAATTCTCATACACTTCTATTCTCATTCCTGGTCTTTTCTTTTTTTCCTAATTTTTTTCCATGTATATTTGGTTTCTCTGAGCAGCAGAGATGGACCTTGGAAAATCATGCCTTCATGAGATGCTTGTAGGTCCTGGACAGAAGGACAAGATGCTCTTGGCCTGTGCTGTTCTCAGGTCTCATTAGCTCTTCCTCTCCTAACCCTTTGGTAGAGTCTAATTGATTTTCCTGAAATATTATCTTCCTGTCTCTGAGTTTTTCTCCAGAAAATTCACTGTTGACATTGCTCATATTTCCAAATTTGTTAGCTTTATATTTGATTCTCTCTTGGGCACTCTCTGAAAAATCCCATATAAGTATCATTGGCCTATGGCAAAAACAGGCCTTTCGACTCTATATGTGGTACACTTCAGAAAAATCCTTTTTGCCTTAACAATGTTCTTTCAGGGTTCAACTATCTAGGAAAAGGATTCTTTTTTTTTTAATGATTTATTTATTTTTAGTTTTCAACATTAACTTCCATAAGATTTTGGGCTTTGAATTTTCTCCCACTCCCTCTCCTTCTCCTTCTCCTCTCCCCTCCCCCCTGACGGCATGCAGTCTAATATAGGCTCTACTTATACATTCATATTAAACATATTTTCACATTAGTCATGATTTAAAGAAGCATTAGAACTAATGGGAGGAACCATGAGAAAGAAGAAACAAAACAGAACAACAAAAGAAAAGGAGAGCAAATAGTGTGCTTCCATCTGCATTCAGACTCCGTAGTTCTTTCTCTGGATGTGGGAGGGAAAGGATCCTTAACTTTTTTGGTATCGTAGAGCCCTTTGGCAGTCTGGTGAGGCCAATGGATCTCTTTTCAGAATAATGTTTTAAAATGCATAAAATGAAATACATATAATTGCAAAGGAAATATTAAAATAAAGTAGAATAATTATCATAATTGCTAGAATTTATATAGCACTTTAAGGTTTGCAAAAGTGTTTTACTTTACTCTCACAACAACCCTGGGAAATAGGTGCTGATTTTTTAAAAAGTTCACTGACCTCTGATTTCAGAAACACCTAGACTAGGAGAAAAGTTAGGCAAATGATTTTTTGGTCTGTCTTTGCAGTGTTCATATAAAAACCCCAACTCTGAGAGCATAGTGAATTGGGGAAGGCAGGGTATTTGTATTATTTGTGGGAGAGAAGACAGTGGTAGTACCCAGGGAAAATAATAATAATAATAGAAATAAATAATAATATTTTTAAAAATAATAAATAGCTAGCATGTATATGAAGCTTTAAGACTTTACAAACATTATTTCATTTCATCCTCACAACAACCCTGTGAGGTAGGTGCTATTATTATTCCCATTTTATAGAAACTGAGACAGATAGAAGTTAAAGTGACTTGCTTAGGGTCATACAGCTAGTAAGTATCTGAGGCCAGTTTTGAACTCAGGTTTTCCTGTCTCCAGGCCCAGCACTCAATCCATTGCATCAATTAGGTAATTTAAATACACTGAAAATCCTAAAACTTTATTTTTAGCCACTTAATCCAGGCTTTCTTTGGTTGGTCCTTTTTTTCTTTGGACCTTTTTTAACTCCTATAAAGAAGTCAAACTACCTCATTTCCCTTTTCCTATTTTCGCCCGTTTTCTATGGATAACGTTCACAAAGAAATAGACAAAAGACTTCCACAGAGGGCATAGGAGAGGAAGCAAGGAGGTTAGCTAATTTTACTCAGACCTTATAAAAGTGAGAATTTGCCGTTATTTGCATTTGTTAAGGTCAGCCTCATGTTAAATACTATACAGAATAGGGAACTAAAGATAGTTTCCACCCGAAGATGCTCAGTCTGAAAACAGATTGAAATGCAGTCTGAGTGACCATACTTTGGAATAGCATAGGGACCACCTGGCACAGATGTGTGGGGATACTTAACAAATTCTGTGGTGTTGAATCAGTCCCACTCACTCAGAAAAAAGGCTATTTCTGGTCAAGCATTTGGAAATGAAGCAGTGAGAGAGGAAATATAGGTCAAAGAATCATTTTTCCAACTTTCGTCCTATTCTAGGAGTTAGAAAATCAGAGGTCAGTGAACTTTTCAAAAAATCAGCACCTACTTCCCAGGGTTGTTGTGAGAATAAAGTAAAACACTTTTGTGAACTTAAAGTGCTATATAAATTCTAGCAATCACTATTATCATTCCACTGTTTAAAATTCGAAAAGACGATATACACATATACACACACATATGTATGTTGTATGTCTGTGCCCAACTCCTTCATTTTACAGATGAGGAAACAGAGGCTCAGAGAAGTTGAGTGACTCACCCGAGGTAATACAGATAAATGACAAAGCTAGAATTTGAATCCATTTTCTCCAAATCCATATCCAGCATTCTTTCCACAGGGTGGTAAAAGAGTGTAGAATAGACTAAACCTATTGTGTTTTCTCTTGTATTAGCTTGGATACATGCTCATGTATTCACTTCATGCCCCTACTTTACCCTGTTGCATACACTCAGCAGGCAAAGCTTTTGTGCCAGGACCCTGAGCTTAGGAATCCCTGGATTCCGAAGAACGAGGGCAATGCCTCATAGAAACACATTTTCATGAGATCCGAGGTTTTTCTCTGTATTCTATGCTGACCTCCTAGATGTCCAGGAATTGAATGTCGACCATAGCTCCTGCTTAGAGCATTTGCCTTTGTCCTACTCTGGCCACCTCACACCCCATCATTGTGGATACACCTGGCCTGAGGGCAAGGGACAGGTCCTCTTGCATTTTTAGCGTCCTTTTGGTTATTGTCCTGCAACTTAGCATGAAGAGAGTTTTTGGAGCCAAAGGTTTCTCTCTAGAGAGCATGATTTCTGGGGATTCCAATGTTCAGGGCTTGACCCTAATGACTGCAAGTGAGGGTGCCCATGGTCTCTTGCCCAAAGGGACAGTTGCCTGATGTTTTGAAGTAAGGGTGGTGCTGTGCCCTAGCCTGGAGAGAAGAGGTGGACTCAGATTCAGCTTCCTTGGGCCCTTCCCTGCCCTAGCAGACTTGGGTGGTGCTGACAAGAGGAAGTGCATCCGGAATACAAACTGGCCCCAATTCACTGCTGAGTCAGCATTCACCACCCTGCCCCAGGGATGAGAGTACAAGGTAGTCTGTAACTTGATATAAAGTTGCTGAGGGAAAGGGGTTTGAGATTACTTACGGGAGCATCCTTAGAGAGTCAGGTTTGGGGTTGAGGCACTGGCTCCATTGACTTCTGGAGTTAACATTCTGGAGCGTACCCCTCTCACCTGCGCCCTAGAACCACAGGGGTGATTAACCTTTTTTATATCACACACTTTTTGGTAACTGGTGAAGACTATGGACCCCTACCTTCTCAAGAATAATGTTTTAAAATGAATAAAATAAAATATGTCAGATTACAAAGGAAACTGACCATACTGAAATATAATTATCTAAACGCTGAAGCAGAAACCAAGTTTTCTATCGCAGGGTAAGAACCTTTGCCCTAGGGTGTAGTTGAAGGGAAGTGCCGGGAAAGACATTCCCTGCTCCACCATTCTTAGAGATAGCTTTTAATATTTAACCAAGTTTCTTGCTGAGACAAGAGGTGTGTGTGGGGGAGGGTGGATTTTGGCCCCTGTGTTGAGGAAGGAGAGAAGGGAGCAGTGGACTGAGACTGAGGAGGAAGGGGGAGGGGAGGGCAGGACTCTGAGTCACTGCTCTCCTGCTCAGTAGGGTGGGGAGAGCGCGGAACCCTGTTCTTGTCTCACCTCAGAGAGCTCCACGTTTCCACCTGAGTCACTAGGATTGGGAGAAACTTTAGGTGAGGCTGGGAGCTGGGCAAATAATGCATCATTTCCTGCTGATACAGTCCTAGGCCCCCTACGGTGGGGAAGCGGGAAATGAAGAATACTCTGGTTCTTCTTTATGTCAGCTTCACCCATCCTGAAAAAACCAGCTCATTTGTTTCTAGGGCAGCAAGAAAGACCTCCTTTAACCTCATCTTATACTAGGGCTCTTAATCCCAGGAAAACTCAACAACTGGGCTGTCTGGATAGAAGCCCAGCGAGGCCAGGCTTTGGGTCTTCTGCTTGGCTGCATTGTCAAGATAAGATGTTGGTATTGCTCCAGACCTCGGCCGAATTAATTGTTAATAATAACAATAGGGCGGTGGCCTTGTAGATAGATGGAGCACAGAACTTGGGAATCAGGAAGATCTTGGTTTGAAACCCACCTCAGACATTAATTATCTGTGTTTGTCTCTGGCCAAGTCATTTAACCTCTCTGAGCCTCAGTTTCCTCATCTGTAAAATGGCCATACTATTATCTGTAACACTTCACAGGGTTTCTGTGAGGATCAAATGAGCTAATATAGGATATCCCAAAGGTCTTGGTCCAATTAATAGCTTTAAAACTTCACCAAGACTTTGGGACATCATGTATGTATGTATATATGTATGGGATGCCATATTATACATTTGGGATATCATCTATACACAGACACACAACATACATATGGATGTGTATATGTATATGTACGTATGTGTATATATAGTGATTTGCAAACCTGTCCAGGTTCTCCAAATATAACGTGCTTTCCTTAAAGTCAGTTATTATTTCAGTCAATCATTCAAAAAGCCTTTATTAAGTGCCTGCCATTTGGCAGCAGCTGCACTAGATGCTAGAGATACTATCACAATGAATGTTCAGTGCTTTACAATTTACAAAGCCTCTCTGTACCCATTATTTCATTTAATCTTCACAGCCACTCTGTGAGATAGGGAATATAAGTATTATTATCCCCATTTCACAGATGAGGGTAAGTGACTACTTAATCAAGTAACAGAGAAAGGACCCTGGAGCTTCAGATGCCACCAATCATTGCTTTTTGTCTACTCCTCCAAATTTATTCTGTTTTGTTCCCAGAGGAGGAGGTGAGATCACCCGAGGAGGACAGGTGGGCTTGGGCTTTTCTGGAGGGGAAAACTGAGATCTTTGGGCCAGATGGGGATAAGCTCCTCAGGTCTTGCTGCTCCCCCCTCCCCCTTACCCCTAGCGTAACTGAGAAGGCTCGCCACAGCCTCAGGCAAGCTCTGTTCTCTGGAGTTCTGGACAAACCCGTCTGAGATGTCAGGCTCTGAGGGTTACAAGCTCCAATAGGCGCAAAGACACACTCTCACAATCCCTGAGGAAACAAGAGGTGTACAGATATACTCACACAAGCGTAAAAACACATGCTTGTGAGCACTGTGAAGTACATGCAAGGAAGGACACACACACAGGTATGTGCACATGTGCAAAAAGCAATAAAGGCTTGTTGACATGCATATACTATCTACAAATGAAAACACGTACAAGCACAGGCGTGTACTAAGGCGTAGGCACACACACATGCAAGAACAGGTACAGAGACATTTAACCATAGTCACAGACATTAGCATGGTCACAAAGGAGCAAACATATTTATGCCTGTTGTCTGTCATAAGCAAACATGTTCATATAGAAACATTGAGGCTGAGGAAAAGAACTGATTTCTAATCAGAGCACCCAAGTTTGAATTATACTTTCATCACTTAATCTGTATAACCTTGGGCAAATCACTTAATCTTCCAGGCCTCAGTTTCCTCATTTTTTAGTGAAAGAAATTGTATTCAATGACCTCTGATGTTCCTTCCAGCTCTAAATCTATATGAGCTGATGAGTCTGCTGACATATGCATATTCTATTTATGTGTATGTGTATTCATACACACACATCATGTCGCTGTCTATGTTTGTGTTTGTATAATACATATGGTCTTTCTTTCCTAGGTTTGCATGCTGCCTTGCCTTGTGATGTAAGAGGCATTAGTTTCAGTTCATGCCCAATTGCCATGGGATCAGGCAGTGTGGTACCCTGGGTTCTTTTCCTCTGGGGCCAAGCAAAACAAGTGTAATCCGTCTTCTGTATGACATTCCTTAAAATACATGAAAATGACCCCCTTGAATCTTTTCTCTAGAAACTGGGTGTTGGGACAAGTGGGTTCCAGTCTGCTATTAACCAGCTATATGACTTTGGGCAAGTGACTTAGCCTCACTCAGATTGGATTTCTTATTTGTAAGACTATTTTGGAGGTAGGGGTAGATTATAGCCCCAGAACCTTCTGAATGATTGCAGATGCACTCATAGAATCAAATTGTTTTGGACCAAAAGATCTCTAAATTCTCTTCTATCTCTAAACCTCTTTGATTATATGATTGGTACATCTCAAATTGAGCCCTGCAGACATGGCAGGGTGAAACTGAGTCTCCAATGACCCTGGGCACTCACTATGGCAGGTAGAGTAGAACTAAGATTCCTTCAGGGCTCTTTGGCATTGGAGTTTCCCTCTTTCAAAGACTAGTCCTACTCATCAGGCATATCAAAATCTGATGTGGTCATACACTGTTGAAATTTAAAATGTATAAGGAAGTAAGAGGCCTTGTCTGGCTACCAGAATTCTAAACTAAAGGTAACTAAAGGAAACTAAAGGAAAATAGTGAGAGAACTCTGAAAGATTCTGGCTATCTGAATTTAGGAGATGGGCAGGGGTGGGGAAGAGAAGAAGAATCCTCTCCTTGAACCTAGAAACTTTGTGATAAGGGTGAGGTGCCTTGGTTGGTTCAGTATTGCTTTCTTCCTTTGGGTAAAATACAACTGATAGTCTGCAATAATTTTATATAGATATATAGACATACACATACATATGTATATGTATGTGTATATATAGATATACACATACATGCATACACACATGTATATGGTTCAGCATTGCCTTCTTCCTTTGGGCAAATTACAATTGATTTACTGCGGTAATTTTGTGTATATACATACCCACATATGGTGAAGAAGAGATGGGCTGGCTAACTTAGGAGAGAAAGTTGTCCTACTACAGGAAGTGAGAGCCCGGGAGCCTGGGTTCTCTCTCTGGCTTACTTTGGCCAGCTGCCAGAACAACACTGAGCTATTATTCTCCATTCTCCTTTCTCAGGTCTTAGTTTCTCCAGTGTGGCAATGACTGCCCCACCCCCTGAGTTTCTCTTCTATAACACTCAGTTTTACCCCCCAGAGGCATAACTAAAGATGGTATAGTGGGAATTCTAAGAGGTTTGCTTTACCCACTTTTATAGAATCAGACCATGAGAAAATAACAACTCACGTTTATACAGTAGCAGTTTAAGTTTGCCCATTGCTTGAGAAAAATAGGGAAATATTTTATAGATAAGGAAACAGACTTTGAGGAACCAGGTGATTGGCTCAGGATCACGTAGCTAGCTAACAAATATCTACAGCAGAATTTAAATCCAGATCTTTTTTTATTTCAAGTCTAATGTTCTAGTTGTCACTCCTGCTACTTCTAAATTCTCTTTTCTCTTTAAGACTAGGACAAATTAACGAACTCATGCAGTCAGTGTTTCCTGAGGGCCTGCAATGTGCAGAGCATTGTTGGGGCAGAAAGGAAGTAGAAAAGAAATAGAAGACATGGTTATAGCCTTTAAAATGAAGATTGAGTCAGAGTAACAGAGGAAAGGTCATGGTTCTAGTGAGCACCCTTCCATTGGTACACCCTGGGTAGCTGTACTTCATATCATCCTTATCTCTAACCAGCCCTTCCTGGAGAACTGAAGGTGGAATGGGGCAGGGAGCTCATTCCAAGGGTTGATAAGCATGTGGTTCAAAGTACAAACGGCTCATCAATATAAAGGTAATTAGACGTCAACTAATTGGGAAAACTTTCCAAAGGCAGAGAGGCTAGAACAAGGAAGGCAGGGAATTAGCACTGGAAAATTACCACTAACATCAGGAACTATGAAGTGACAACAGGAGTGTGAAGTGGCCCAGCAAAGCCAGAAAGGCAGTATTTCTGAGATGTGGCATCTCCCAGAAAGTCTGGTTTCACTTCAGGTTCAATAGATGCTATAGAGTCACTTAATCCCCCTCCATCCAAAGTTGGCATCAAAAGCTTTTTAGTGCAAAGTTAGAATTAGGATTGTAGGATCATAGATTTTAGAGCTGGAAGGTCACCCTTGTGACCTTCTAGTCTGACCTGTACCTGGTCATTGGTCGTCCAGCCTCAGTTCAAAGCTCTCCAAAGAAGGGGAACCCACCACTTCCTCAGGCAGCCGTCATGTCCCCCTTGAAGTTTCTCCAAGCTTAAAATCCCTAGATCCCTCAAATAATCTTCAAAGGACATGGACCCAGCATCCTTCACCATCCTTGTTGCCTTCCTATGGATACTCTCCAGCTCATCAATATTGGGGTCTCCTTGCAATTCTAAGAATGAGACACAAGGATTTTCACTGACTGTCCCCCATGCCTGGCCTGTGCTCCCTCTCCATCTTTGCCTCTTGGCTTCAAGAACTGGCTAAACTCCCTCCTTCTACAAGGACCTTTCATAGTCCCCTTAATGCTAGTGCCTTCCCTCTGTAGGTTATCTCTGATTTTTCCCGTGTGTATTTTTGGTCACATATAGTTGTTTTCATGTTGTCTCCTCCATTAGACTCCTCGAGATCTGGGAGTCTTTCTTTGTGTCCCTTCTGTTTAGCCCTGTGCCTGACACATAGTAGGTGCTTAATAAGTAGATGTTGACTTGCCTTGCCTGGATTTCCTAAACCAGGGGTGGGGAATCTGTGGCCTTGAGGCCACCCCTGTCCTAAACTGTGACATCTAGAGCTGAGCGTAGACTACAGATGCTATGAGGCAGAGTGCTGTCACTGTCTCTGAGAAGCCAGATCTGTCTTAATGCTCATTCTCAAGAATGTAGAACTCACAGTTAAGAGAGCATCAAAGTAGGGTCTTTCTTCTGGGTGAGGAAGGCAGCATCTCAGCGCACCTCAAGTCAACTACCATCACTGTGAACAATACACACACACAATCTAGTTCATCAATCAGAAGAACATTTCAGGAGCATGTAGGTTAGACCCCCTCCTTCTTCCTCACACATCTCATATGTTGATACTATTGTCCCAATAGGCAGATTATTTATGTTCATGGCTGATCAGGCCACGTCTTCTAACTTCCTTTTTGAGTGATTTGCTTAGAATGTTTTGTAGGAATTATTTGTGTACAAATTGTTTCAAATGTTTCCAGAGAAATATAGGTTGCAAGCCAACCCCCAACATGATTTCTTGTGTATTAGTATGTGTGACTCTGAATTACTACTTTCACTCTCATAAATTCTCCCCCCCCCCCCCCCCCGCCCCGATCATTTCACTGTGGATTTTATATGATATGGACCCTGACTGACATTTCAAAAATTGTTCTTCAACTCTCTGGGAGGTAGATACTGGATAAATAGCATTTGGCCAACCCGTAGTGACGGCAGCATCTCTCTCCCCAGGCTCTGAGGAGCGGACTGTGTGGAGGTGTGAAGCAGAGGGCATCACCAACTACACGGCACTGTTGCTGAGCAAAGATGGAAAAACACTGTTTGTGGGGGCCCGGGAGGCCCTCTTTGCTCTCAGCAGCAGTAGCAGTTTCCTGCCCGGGGGCCACTACCAGAAGGTGAGAGATAGTCAGTGGTCAGGAATCTGGGAGAGGGTGGACAGAGTGAAAGGAAAGAATAAGTGAGCAGGCAGACTGGACCTTAGGTCTTCTGGGACAGAATTTGTAACATACAGAAGGGGGAAGAAATGTTAGTTAATATTCTATGGAGTGGTTCCCTTTTTGTTATGTTCTGCTGAGTTCTTTCAATCACAACAGAAAAATGGGTTGTGAACTCCCAGGGTAATTTTGTATAGTACTCATAATATTCTTTACAAAAATTTACTGCTTAAGGTGCCATTAAAGCATTTTAGCACAAACCTCTTGGACCATCATTGTAAACCGCCAGTGGGGGGATCTTCATTCCAACCTTCCTCTTTCTTTGTATTAACCTTGCTCTTTGGGGGGGTTCTTCTAGCTGCTCTGGAGTGCTGACCCAGAGAAGAAGCGCCAGTGTGTCTTTAAGGGAAAGGACTCACAGGTGAGTGGGGGTGGGCAGGAGGAGAAAGGTGCCCCTTATCAAGGGACTTTATCCAGTTGCTATTAAATATCCATTGACCTCTGCCCTAGCCAGCTTCTATGAGAGGAAGAATGGGCAACTCAGAAGGAAATCTTCCCTTCTGGAGGGGAGTAGGCCTTATCTCTGGTGGTCTTGATATTGGACTGCTGAGAGACATGGAGCCATGTGCAGCAATCCCAGCACACAACTGACTCATGACATATCCGAGACCCCTTTGTTTTCGGCCAAAGCCCTGTGGTTTGTTGGGATGGGGGCAGTATTGGGAATTCCTTTGAAGGTTATGTTCCCCTTCCCCAAAGATGTTCCCTGGTCTTGAGAACCTTGGATAGACTGGGTTGCTCTGGAGAATTCCATCTTCCCCAATCTCAATCACTTTGGTGGTGTCCAGCGGTCTAATCCAGTCTGAGAAGCCTGAGGCCACCCCAGGTTCATGTAGTCTTCTTCCCTGGGATCCCTAGATCTGACCGCTATATATCATGATGGGACTCGGCAGTATTTGTATATGATGATGAAAGAGGGAATGGGGGGAGGGGTGCAGGCTGGTGATGTTTGTTTCTTCCTCCTAGAGGGACTGTCACAACTACATCAAGCTTCTCCAGCCATTCAACAGCAGCCACCTGTACACTTGTGGTACAGCAGCCTTCAGCCCAGTCTGTGCCTACGTAGTAAGTGACAGCGCTGGCTACTCACCACCCCGCTTCCTTGGGCCCCAGGAGAGCTGTCTCAGTTCTCTGACAGACCAGAGTAACTAGAAAAGGCTGCCAAATGCACCCAGCTCTGGTCATTTCATGGAGGGAAGTTGTTTGTCAACTCTTCCTGAAAATACTGGGGAGAAGGGTCACAAATCTGGGGCTGGAAGGGCCCTCGTAGTCTATCTACTCCAACCTCCTTTTTTACAGATCTCAAGAGGTTAAGTCACTTGCTCAAGGTCATGTAGCATCTGAGGAGGGATTTGAACCCGGGTCCTCTAAGGCACCTAGGTAGAACCGTGGATAGAACACTGGGCCTGGAAAACTCTACAGTAGTTATTCCTTCCACATTGCAACTTTCCCCACTGTAGTTTTGACATATCGAAGGTTGGCATAAGAAATTAAATGGGAAGTTTAGGAGAATTTTGTGGAAGCCATAGATGACACATGAAGGCTAGCAGATGTCATGGAAAAAGTTTAGAAACTCAGAAATGCATGAGATATATGTATAGTGTTGTACAACATCAACATATTTTATCTTTTAAAAACTGTAAACACCCCATTAAAAAAAAATTCAGACTTCTTCTCGGGTATGAAGGGAGGGCCAAAAAATTTTAGGCAGATTTTCCAGATTGCGGCACGCCCCTCACCCCTGTGATGTGGAAGGGATAACTGTAGTTCACATTTGGCCTCAGACACTTCCTAACTGAGTGATCCTGGACAAGTCACTTAACCTCTGGTTTGTCTGTCTCAATTTCCCTAACTATAAAATGAGGATCAAAATAACGCCTACATCCTAGGGTTGTTGGGAGAATCAAATGAAATACAATTTCTAAAGCACGCAGCACAGTGCCTGGGCATAGTTGGTGCTTAATAAATGCTTGTTTCCTGCCTTCCTTCCTCTAAGGAAAGTCTTTCATGCACAGAATACTTCAGTTTCCTCATCTGTAAAATGCAGGGGATAGACTAGATAGATCATCTCCAGTGTGTCCAGTCCAGCCCCCAAATTCTAGGATTTGTCTAAAGATTGAAAAACTGCCGCCTCCACCCAAGTCCTACTCTTATGCCTCCCTGTGTGGCTTGTGGGCAGCACTGCATTCCTGAATGCCAGTGCTGGTGGGGTTTTGGAGACCCTACCAAGCTGGAAAGGCTTTGATTATAGACTTAGTACTGGGCTTTGTGTTGATTGCACAAAGATTGGCTTAGCTCAGTCCAGAAAGGGTCATCAACAAATGGGCTAAAACGTTAGGGGGTTTTTCAGTCAGAGCAACTCCTAAAGACCATCCATTAATAATGACGTGTAAGGGTGTACTTGTCAACATTGGTGGAAGAAGGACCTCTCCCTTTGAGATTCTTAACATTTCTGCATTCTCTGAGAGTAACCTTTGAGTTATGCCATGAGTCACGGTATAGCTTGACTACTCATTCCTATACACACAAATCTGTTACACGCACACACACACCCCTCTCTAACTCACCCAGTTTCCTCTCTGTCATAAAACAACAGCTAGCTTTCATATAATGCCTTAAGGTATACAAAATGCTTTTACATATATTATCTCATCTGATCCTCACAACAATCTTGTGAGGTGGATATCATCCCTATTTTGCAGATGAGGAAACTGAGGCTGAAAGTGACTTGTCCAGTGACACAAAGCATCTGAAGCAAGATTTGAACTCAGGTCTTCCTAACTCCCAAGTCCAGCACTCTATCCACAGTCCCACCTAGCTGCTGCTGTAGTTGCCTATGTCTCTATGTAACACATAAATACCACAAGTCTCTTTCTTGTCCCGCACTGACATGCATTCATATATACATCTCTTTCACGCTTAAAAATTTCTTTTATTATGAACATAACACATCATCAATAAATACCATATACAAATTATTCAATATTCAATTCAAATTCAATTCAAATATTCAGTATACAAATAACAGAATAAAGGATTATATAGGAACCCACAGACTTTATTATACAGATTTTTTTAAGTATACGTGAAATTTACAAAATCATATCTTTTTTTTTTTGTCTGAACCTGTGATTTCACTGGTTTAAGGAGCTGCTTGATGAGCACACTCCATTTATCCATGCAGATCAGCAACTGTTCTGTAACTTATAATCTTTGTCGCCTAGGACACTGTGAGGTGCAATCAATCAATTAATTAATAAACATTTATTAATTGCTTACTATGGGCCAGGGCAGCTAGGTGGTGCGGTGGATAGAGCACCAGGCCTAGAGTCAGGAAGACTCATTTTCCTGAGTTCAAATTTGACCTCAGACACTTACTAGCTCTATGACTCTGAGCAAGTCACTTAATCCTGTTTGCCTTAGTTTCCTCATCTGTAAAATGAGCTGGAGAAGGAAATGGCAAAGCACTCCAGTATCTTTGCCAAGAAATCCCAAATGGGGTCACAAAGAGTCAAACATGACGGAAAACAACCAAACAACAACAAAATCACATGCCAGGCCCTGTTTTAAGTGATAGGGATTCAAAAAGAAGCAAAAGACAGTTCATGCCCTCAAAGAGCTCACAATCAAATGGGGAAGACAATGTAGAAACAAGCTACATACAGGACAAGGAGGAAATAATTAACAGAGGGTAAGCCCTGGCCTAGAATTTAAGAGATTCAGTGTGTGTCAATTGTGAGACTTGAACCCAAGTATTCCTGACTCCAAAGCCCAGTCATCTAGCTGCTCTGGTCAGCTGCCTCTTCTCATGACTTTCCCACATAAATCCAGCTTGTTCACAGACAGCCTGGTTGACCCGTGCCCCTTTGGCTGCTGTGGCCCTGCTCCAGGACTCTGAATGGTGCTATTTGTCCTCACCTTAGAACATTCAGAACTTTAGCTTGGAGCGGGATGGAGCAGGGAATGTTCTGCTGGAGGATGGGAAGGGCCGCTGTCCATTTGACCCCGAGTACAAGTCCACGGCCATCATGGTTGGTAAGTGTCTGGTATCCTCCCCGGGGGAGCTTTAGAATGGGGGCATTTGGTTCCCTGGCACCTAGGGGGCTCAACAGAAACTTTTCTGAGAAAACTGCCATGAAGAGTTTTCAGATGAGGCAGCCTGGACCTGGCTGAGGACCTGGCTGAGGAGCTGGAGATAGGCACATTCCCTTCCTCTCTCTTCCCTTTTCTTCCCTCCAGACCCATTGGCAGAAATGGGTCTGAGGATAGGACTGTAGGACCGTGGGACTTGCTGGAGAGTTTATGGCATGGGGTCAGACACGATCAAAATGTCACTTGGTTTTGCTTAACTGGCCTTCTTTGTTACAAGGAAGGGTTCTATTGACCAGGTGGGACAACAGTCGGAGGAGGGGAATTATTGGGAAGTGATGGTGATATTTTTTTTAAAAAAGTACCAATAAAACATTTTTCTCAAGTTGTCGCTGTGTCCCCTTGGGGTTTGATTTCTTTGAGATCCATTCTTCTCCTAGGTCTAACTTTAATTGAGGGCATCTGGGTACCCAGGGCCCTGACACTAAGATAAAATAAACCTTCAAGTTCCTTTCGCAGCCTCTACTCTGAAAAGGACAAATTCAGAGCCTCTAGGCTTGGAGGAGGTCAAGCTCAGCAATGAGGGCTGCTCTGGGGCTGTTCCCATGGGAATGTTTCTCTTGGCAGATGGTAAGCTCTATGCCGGAACAGTCAGCAACTTCCAGGGGAATGAGCCAACCATCTCCCAGAGCCAGGGGAATCGCCTCACCCTCAAGACTGAGAACTCCCTCAACTGGCTTCAAGGTGAAGATTTCCCTGCTCCCCTCACCCCCTATCCTTGAACCGTAGCCTCCAGGGCTTAGTCCTGCCTGCCTGGACTTAGACAGCCCAGGATGAATTGGGGGTTGGAGGTGGGGTCTAAACTGGAGGTGGAGAAGGGGAATGACAGCTGAGCCTGGAGAAGTGGGCCCAGCTCGGAAGGGTTGTGCCAGAAGACTTTCCCCAACCAGTGTGAATCTGGCAAGGTCCCTGAGAGTTGAGAGCAGGTTCTTTCTCCTCGTGGGACTGATGCCATGGGGCTCCCCTTCTGCTTCATCCACTGACTCTGAGCCTTTTCCCACCCTACACAGACCCAGCCTTTGTGAGCTCTGCTTACATTCCTGAGAGCCTGGACAACCCACGGGGGGACGATGACAAAATCTACTTCTTCTTCAGTGAGACTGGCAAGGAGTTTGACTTCTTTGAGAACACAATTGTGTCCCGAATTGCCCGTGTATGCAAGGTGAGGGCCAGGGACTAACAAAAAATGAAGAGTTTTCTTGGGGGAGTGTTTTCTCTTCCCCACCCCCACTTCCTTTGGTTTTCTTAAATCTGGGTCTCTCATTTGACCTTATCAGTCCTACCTATAGTTAAATTTATTTGTGTACCTATCATATCACCTCTTTTTAGATTATAAGCCCCTTGAGGGCAGCAGGGACTGTGTTTTCCATCTCTACCCCCAGTACCTAGTACAGCATCCTTCATATAGGTGCTTAATAAATACTTATTGGGGGGATGGCGCAGTGGATAGAGCACTGGCCCTGGATTCAGGAAGACCTGAGTTCAAATCTGGCCTCAAACACTTCACACTTACTAGCTGTGTGACCCTGGGCAAGTCACTTCACCCCATCGCCTTGCCAAAAATAAATACATACATACATACATAAATAAATAAATGAATAAATAAATTAATAAAAGAATATAATAAATTAATAAATAGATAAATGTCTTATTGGGCTGAAATGAAAGTCAGGAAAGCCTGTGGTGGGGTTCTATGAGAGAAGTGAATAGTCAGCAGGCCCTGAGGGTGTGGCCTTTTCCAGCTCTCCCCAGGTAGGAATGTTTGTAGGTAACAACCTGTCAACTCTCAGAGGCCTGGGAGTTCAAAGGTGGGGATGGGGGTGGGGTGACGTGTGTCTCCTCTCTTCAGAGATCCGCACTCGAGGTCATTGCCTTTCCCCATGCTTTCACAAAGCCCAACCTGATTTTTCTCTCCTGACAGGGGGACCTGGGTGGGGAGAGAGTATTGCAGAGGCGTTGGACATCTTTCCTGAAAGCCCAGTTGCTTTGCTCCCGGCCCTCCGATGGCTTCCCCTTCAATGTGCTCCAGGATGTCTTTGTGCTGAGCCCTAGCCCCAAGGACTGGCAAGATAGCCTCTTCTACGGAGTCTTCACTTCACAGTGGTAGGTCCCTGATGGGACTGGAGTCACATTCTTAGCCCAGATGGCCTTGAAGCTGTAGAGCCAGGGAGGAAAAAGTGTTTGGACCTGCTGTTGTTCAGTTAGGAGGAAACTACAGGGGCCAGCCTGTGGAGTGAGAGGAGCGGCCCCACCTACAGATGCTTCCCTTGGTTTCCTAGACCTTTGGTTTAGAGAGCTCCAAGGAGATCTTTGGTTGCAGCTGGGATCCTAGTGACAATTCAGACATTATCTGTCTCTGTTGCAGGCATCAAGGAGCAGCAGGGGGCTCAGCCATATGTGTCTTCACCATGCGGGACGTGGAGAGTACCTTCAATGGCCTCTATAAGGAAGTAAACCGAGAAACCCAGCAGTGGTACACAGTGATGGATTCACCAACGCCCCGGCCAGGAGCGGTCTGTATTCCTCGAATACTACTTGGCCTTTTTCTCAAAGCAAATCCCTACGTGGCCTCTGTAAGGAAAGCAATAGCCACTCAGCCTCGGTCCATTCATTCCATCTCCAAAGTCAGAGATTCAAAACAGTGCCAGTGCCCCCTCCCCATTCCCTCTCTGCAGGAGGCAGAGAAAGCTTGAGCTTGTATGCATGTCATATAACCTTCAGTAGAGAAATAGGAACTGTATGTATGTGTATATATGTGTGTGTGTATATATATATGTATGTGTATGTATGTATGTATATGTATATATGCATGTATGTATGTGTGTGTACAAAGTATGCATGTATATGAACACACATATATACACATATCATACATACATACATATTTAGTATCTATCAATATGTACATAGACTGATATATAGATAGCTGTAGCTATAGCTTTCTCCATGTTTATGCATACAAGAAGAGATTTTGAGAGATCACATACCTGTTAAAGCAATGGAGCTTTATCCCATCCCTGATGGATGACAATTTCCCTACATAGGAATGCTTTTGAGTGTTAATCTTCCTTAAATTTTTTTCTTTCCTTAAATTTTTCTTCTTTGCTGTTTTTCTTCCAGTGCATCACTAACAGTGCCCGGGAAAAGAGGATAAATTCCTCTTTGCAGCTGCCTGACCGTGTGCTTAACTTCCTCAAAGATCACTTTTTGATGGACAGGCAGGTCCGTAGCAACCCGCTGCTGCTGCAGACCAGGGCCCGTTACCAGCGCCTCTCTGTGCATCGAGTCCATGGCCTGCACCATACTTACGATGTCCTCTTCCTGGGCACAAGTGAGTTCCTTGGACCCTGGGGTTAAGGGAAGGGCCTTGCCGAGGGCCGTCAGAGGAGGGGGGCTTCTGGTGGGAATCTTTCCCTGGGAAGAGGAGGCTGAGCCTCTCTCATCTTGCAGGCGATGGCCGACTGCACAAAACCGTGAGCGCAAGGCAGAGGGTGCATATTATCGAGGAGATCCGACTCTTCCCACCTGACCACCCCGTACAGAACTTACTGTTGGATCCCCACAGAGTAAGCAAGAGTATGGTTAAGAGGAGGGAGGAGAGATGAGGCTCAGGGGATTCCGCTCTGGGATTAGGGGGAATATTGGTCTCACTTTTGTCCCAACCCTGTCTGGGCCACCATATACCCAGTCTATTTTTCTCTATTTCATTCCTTGAATTGGAATAGAGAATTTAAAGTCTGGTACCAAATCTGGATTGTATAGAAGCCAAGTGTGTCCAGAAAAGGGACCTAAGGAACCTATAGGTTGGCAGCTCTACTGTGTGGTAACCCACCCAAATCTGATCCAGCCTTTTACCCTACAAACCAGAGCCAGGTGGATGCTGTGGATGCTTGGGTCCTTGGCCAGAAGGCTCTCATCGCTAGCTTCTCACCACCTTTTATCTTGTTCAGGGACTACTGTATGCTTCCTCCTACTCGGCTGTGGTGCAGGTGTCTGTGGCTAACTGTAGCCTGTACCCAAGTTGTGGGGAATGCATCCTGTCCCGAGACCCCTACTGTGCTTGGAGTGGTACCAGCTGCAGGGATGTCAGGCACTACCAGCCAGAACTGGCCTCACAGTAAGAACTCTACGCTACTTCTCAAATTACTTCTCCCTCCTTTGCCCCTGGGCTATCGGCAGCCATTCTCCCCCTCCTGAATTCTATGTTGAAGTGCCTTCCTTCAAACCATGCTTAAGATGGCGGGGTGAAAGGGGAACAAATGGTACAGTATCCCAAACCCTGTGCTCTGGGGACCCTGGAAAGCTGGCCCATGTTCCACCTATCTCTTCTTCCCCTACTTTTGCTCTGTAGGAAGCAACACCCTGTGAAATTAATCCCCCTAATGACTTTCACTAAAATAATAATAACAGTGATAGCAATAAAATGCTCACTTTATGCCAGGCACTGTGCTAAGTGCTTTACAATATTATCTCCTTTGATCCTCACAACAACCCTGGAAGGTAGGTGCTGTTATTATCCCCATTTTACAGATGAAAAAAATTGAGGCAAATAAGGGCTAAGTGACTTGCCCAGGATCATACAGCTAGTGAGTGTCTAAGGCTGGATTTGAATTCAGGTTTTCCTGACTCCAGACCTGGTGCTCTGTCCACTGCACCACCTAGCTGCCCTCTGTTTATCTGCAAGCACTGGAATGTCGGGCGGGTTTTCTCTCAAAGTCAAAGAGGGTGAAGTCCTCTAATTTGCCTGGACTCTGACAAACAGAGGGCCCATTTCCTAACTTTGTCATTGACTTTGCTGTTGTCCTCAGGCCATGGGTACAGGACATTGAAGATGCCAACACTGAGCAGTTCTGCAACAATTCTGCATTCAGCCGCCGCCGGTCTTCTACATTATCGGGTAAGGTCCACTACTTCAGGAGCGAATAGGTGGAAGCAGTTGAGGCCGTATGTGCTGCAGGGAGACCTGTGAAAGGTTCATATCCCCTGCCTTTTCAGGGGACGATTTGTATTGTTGCTCCCATCTCTCTTTCTGCTTATTCCCAGAATACTGGGATTATCCTTTCACACACAATGGCAGTGCTTAGCTACCGCCCCCCCCACAAAGGAGGTTGAGGAACAGAAAGGTCTCTAGAGTGGCCCTCTGGTGGGTGGACAGACTGATTTTTTCTAACAAAGGGAGTCCCCAGAGTTTCTCAGGGGAAAAGCTGCCTTAGGCCCTAACGAACTTGGTGCGCCTTTGAACACCTGTTGTGTGTTTCTTTGGCAGATGAGATACCGTGCAAGCAAGTTCACTTCCTGCCCAACACTGTCAACACCCTGACCTGCAGACTGCTCTCCAACCTTGCATCCCGGCGCTGGCTACATAACAAGGCCCCCATAAACAACTCTGCCTCTTACCGTGTGCTGCCCAGTGGGGACCTGCTTCTGGTGGGCAGCCAGGATGGGCTGGGTTCCTTCCAGTGCTGGTCGCTAGAGGAGAACTATCAGCAGCTGGTGGCCAGCTACTGTGTGGAGGCTATTGAAAGCGCAGCAGATGGTGAGAAGGGTTCTATTGTCCCCTTCATTATCAATACCTCCCGAGTGAGCTCATCTGCCAACGGGAAGGCTGCTTTGGTCCCTTACAAAACCTATTGGACCGAGTTCCTGCTGATGTGTGGCCTGTTTGGATTTGCTGTTGTCCTTCTCGCGCTCTTCTTTCTTTATCGACACCGGGATGGCATGAAGGTCTTCCTCAAACAAGGAGAATGTGCCAGTGTACATCCCAGGACCCGCCCAGTGATGCTTCCTTCTGAAAACCGATCCCTCAATGGAGGAGGCCCACCTAGTGCCCTGCCTGATCACAAAGGTTACCAGGCCCTTGCTGACAGCTCTCCAGGTCTCCGAGCTTTCACTGAATCAGAGAAGAGGCCGCTCAGTATTCAGGACAGCTTTGTAGAGGTGTCTCCTCCATGCCCCCGGCCCCGGGTGCGGCTAGGCTCTGAGATCCGTGACTCTGTGGTATGAGCACAGGAGATGGGTAAAAGCTAACCCTGGCTCTAGGGACTATGACTTCATATAGAATGGCCAGCCCTACCTCTTTTCATCAAATAGCGCCCAGAATTCAAAGAATGGAGCTAGCTCGTGGGGCAGCTCCCTCCTTCTTCCTATGGGAGTCTCTGGGGACATGGACCAGCCAGAGGGAAGAGGATCATCAGCCTTATATGCTAGCATAACTGTAAGGCCTCCTCCCCTCAGCCAGGAATGGAGAGGGGGTGGATTTGTTGGCCCTAGGTGGTCACCTTAGAGCTCCACACATTGAATCTACAGCCAGAAGGCGCCTGGGGGGGGTCCAGTCATTTAGTGACCTCTCTCATTCATTCTCAGTCTTTGCTAAGAGACTGTTCTGATAGACTAGCTCTCTTGAGCCCTTTTGAAAACATTTTTCCTTAAAAAAAAAAAAGAGAAAATGTGAACCAAGCATGAGGGGTGAGAGGTGATCAAGAACTTTCCTTCAAGCCTTATTCTGGAATGGATTCAGTTCATGGGCTCCCCCCGCTTACAGTTTCCATGGGGCATTTTGGAGGTACCAGGACAATACAATTGCCTGAGCCTGAGTTTGAAATCCATCTTCTCTTCTTCAACATGCCTTCAACAGTTCTTCTCGTGTTCTACTGCCAAAGTCAGTCATTGCAGACAGCTGGGGTCATCTCTGAGGCCCCCAAGACTCCGTCTTGGGCTTGCCATGCCAAGGACCAGAGAGTAAGAAAGCCAAGCCAGGGTACACTTTCTCCCTACCTCCACAGAACAATCAGGCTACAGACAACAGGAGGACTGTTATCTCACTGCCATACCCGGCCAAGCCGAAGAACTAGTAGTGGCCTCTCCACGTGTTCTCTTGGGCCCCAAGAGGGCTGGTGAAGGTTGGTGTCATCACTATGTCAAGGGAGGAGATAGAATCACATTCCATTTTTTATGGAGTTCATGTTGAACATCAAAGACTAGACTTAGTCTTCCCTTCCTGATGACCTAAAAGAACCATTGTGTCCCCATCGTTCTTCGTCCTCTGACCCTTTCGGACTTCCTCCTACTTCCCATAAATGACTAACATCCCCAAGCTTAATAATTCTGTGGCCCTTTGTGCTGTTTCTGCCCAAAGGGACATTGACACTGCCCAGTCAAGGGGCCATGAATCTATGTGGGTTTTGTATCATTTTTTTTTTTATAAAATGCACTTTACTTTTTTTTTTTAATAAAATCTGAAATTGAATTTTAATCTATTGCAGTGTGCCTTTCCTCTCACACTGAATGCTGTTATTAAAAACTGGTTCTGACTGCCTTGGGCATGGAGAAAATTCCAGGAGAAAAGCCCAATCTTACATCTTCCTCCATCCCTCCTTATGCTGGGCTTGCCTGTTTTCACACTTTCAATAAACTGCTTCATCTCAGTGAGTTGATTCTGGTGGGGCAGTAGTCAACAGTACTTATCTTTGCTAAGCAATATTCAGATGGGAAAGGGATGTTAGGAATTTAAACAGTTGGTCTGCTCTATAACTAAGTTACAAGAATTAGGCTACGTGGAGATCACCAGCAGTTTGAACTTTTTATTTTTAGAAGGCAGTCGGGGCTAAGTGACTTACCCAGGATCACAGAGCTAAGTGTCTGAAGCCAGATTTGAACTCAGGCCTTTCTGACTCCAGAGCTGGTGCTCTATTGACTGTGTCCCCTAGCTGCCCCAGTAGTTTGAACTTTAAAAATCTAGGACCCAATCTCCATGTACTGGGAAAAGACAGCTGAATATAGGGGTGATGTGCTGAGCACTGAATAATTCATCCTTCTCTGAGTAAGCACAGAGCAAGAAGTTCATTTTGTATCCTCTACATTCTGCTTTATAAAGAGATCTCTACCCTGACTCTACTGTAATTCAGAAATTCTCCATTAGTCCCTTCCTCACCTTCCTCTTACTAATCTTAAAAGAGATCTCTCTGTCCTGCTTCAAACTTTGTCCAACGTACCCACTAAAACACACATGAGCAAAACTTCCAAATATTTATTATTGATTAGTATAAACATGAACAGTGTTGTCACAATGGCAGTGAGGAGAGGAGAGCCCAGGGCGCTGGACTCCTCAGTACAAGCCCCAGGGCTAGCCCAGGCATGGCAACCATTTGCAAGGAGTTGGCACTGCAGGTGAGGTCAGTGCATGGAAGAGAATTTCTCAGAGATGGGTTGGTGTAGCCAGACACTGCAAGTACTCATCACAGGACAATCTTAAAGGAGCTGGAAGAGACAAAGATGTATGATCCACTGTAGAACAGGCATGGTGAGCAGAGGACAGCAAATGAAACCTAGATCAAATAAACTCAGATAGAAATTAGTAAATATGTTCCCTAAAACCTGTCTGAAATTGGCTCACTCTCAGAGGACAATGGGTTGACTTGGGTCAACCTTAACCCAAAGACACTTCTCCACTCTTCTTACCCCTTGCCCTCATTCTAGCAAGATGCTATGGGTAGCTAAATTGCCAGGTGGCTCTGGTTATACCTGGTGAAGTCAGGTGAACGGGAGATAACATGTTGGAACTCTGAGAGGTTGATGGTACCATCCCTGTCAATGTCAGACTCTTCTAAGATCTGCCCAGGGAAAGGAGAGAGAAGTTCTGTCAAATGCCCCAATACCTTCCCTTCTCTTCCCCTTCCCTCGCTATACTGTCCACGCTCACATTCTCAATGAGCTGCTTCATCTCAGAGGTGCTGAGTTGAGTGTCCTGGCCCTCCCCAGTAAGGCAGTTCACTAGCTGCTTCAGATCCTCTTTGTTCAAGGTCCCATCATCATCAAAATCTAGTTAGGAAAGGCCAAGACAAAAAATTATCCCTGTTGAAAAGACCTTGACAGTCCCCCCCACTCCACTCACTATATACCCTAGTCCCTTCAGTCCTTACCGAAGATGCGGAAGGCATAGTGAGACTTGATTTCAGGGGTAGCTGCATCGCTGAAGACACTGAAGAGGTCCAAGAAGTCTTCAAAGCTCAAGCTGTCTCTTTCTGGTGCTGTGGAGAACACACGGCAAATACGTTCCCTGAAGGGGTTGGCCTAGAGCAAGAGAGGCTCTTGTAAGCAGAAGGGCATTAAGTTTCTGATAAGGAATCAACCACTAAACTTTGATTACATACGTACTATGTCCAAGGCCCTGTACTGGGAACTACAGAGGACTGCCCATCACTAGAATTATTGGAATAAGAAGGGGTTATCAGATTGAGAAATGTCCCACAGATCCCAAAACAAGGGGCTGAAATTAACTACTGAACAAAGCATTGTGGGAAGGGTACCACCTTGAGCTCCGGAAGTGTTAAGATCTGCTCAGTGGATACTCGGACTCTCAAAGAATCTTCCACATTCCGAGACTCCTGAGGAAGCAGATCACTAAACCTCTTATGGGCCCTGGTAAAGAAAACCAGAATTCATTCAATCAGGTCACAAATATTCATTCAGTCCATCAACCAAGTAAGACTTATAGTTTCTATTAAATTCACAGCACTGTGGGGAGCTAGCCTCTATAGTCTGCTGTGTAGTTGGGGAAGAGGCGGGATCAAAAAATACACAAGAAGTCATAAGATCCTATGAACCAAAGATAACAATATAGGAGAGATGTCACAAAGCATTATATGACTGGAGTCAAATGAGTGGTGCAGACAAGAAGTGATAAGATTTCAAAGGACAGAAGAGATTACTTTGGACTGGCCTTATCAAAGAAGCCTTCATGGAAACGGGTAGAACTTGAGCTGTCCCTTTAAAGATGGGAAGGATTTGGATGGATGGAGGGTGGTAGGAACCAGTAAGTCAACAAGCATTTATTTACTAAGTTCCTATGTGCCAGGTATAGTGGTAACTAACACTGGGGATACAAAGAAAGGCCAAAAATATTCCTGTTCTCAAGGAACTCATGGTCCAATGGACTGTCCTCATTTCACTGTCTTCACCAAGAATCCCACAGTCTCTACCTAGTGTCCTGGATTCTACTCATCAAAGGTTTTCCCAGATGCTTAATCAATACAGCCATCCTCCAATGAAGGATTCCCCACCCCTCTCAGCATTTCTGCCCCTGCCAAGAAGGGTCCAGGAATTCCATTATTGATTAGCACTCTGAAAAAGCTTTGGACAACTGCTTTGATCTCTAAGCATGTAGAGCAAGCAAAATGTTATAAATGTTCAAAAACTCAAAGTTGGATAAGCGGTTGAATTTAGAAAGTTCTTACTTGGTGGCTATGGCAAAGTGGGCTACGGGCAACAACAGCACCACCCCTTGGACAACCAAGGCAGAAAACTCTAAAAGCAAGGCCCACAATTTAATGAGAGCAAGGCCAAAGAGCACTTCTGAAGATCCCACTCCTAGATGCTCTAATTTTTTCCCCTAGATTGCTTTATGGCCCTGGCCCAGCTTCAAGTACGTGATTTATGACTGACAATCCACTAGTGTGCATTAGACCTATCTCAGAATAGGACAGGGAAGACAATAAGGGGGAAATGAAATCAAGGGAGTGTAAAAGCAGTATGCAGTAGTGGGAAAAGCACTGAACTTTGGAGTCTGAAGACCTGCATTCTAGTGCCAGTTTTACCAACAGAGTAACTTTGTGACCTTGGACTAGTCACTTCAGCTCTCTGGGACTCAATTTCCTCCTCTCTAACATGAGGAAAGTGGCCTCAGTCTCCAAGGTTTTCTTTCAATCCTAACACTCATCATGACCTCTGAGATAGTCTAGTCCAAACCCTTAATTTTATGGGGGAGGAGACTGAGACTCAGGGAGGGTAAGTGACTTGCCTAAGGTCACAGAGTCACTCAGTGGCAAAGCCAGGATAGAAAACCCAAGTCTTCTGGCCAAGTCCAGCTGCCTCCTGAGTGGGGTGGAGGCTGGAGGGGTACTTACAGGAGAATCTCCTGCTTCGTCAGGAACGTTAATTCCTGGAAGGAAAATTAAGAGATGCTCGTCAGATGTACGATCGGCAGTCAGGACAAGAGCTCCCCCCATCCCCGCGCTCGCTTCCCCCCATCCCCGCGCTCGCTTCCCCCCGCCAGTCCCGGCGAGCTTTGCACTTGAAGCATTCTCGGGCCTCCCACCCCTAAGAGGCGAGGGGAGGTTTGAGGGGCGGGGAAAGAAGAGCGGGGCTAGTCTGCGAGTGGGTAGCCAAGCGGGCACGGCCAAGGGTCGTCACCCTCAAACCTCTGCCCGTGGTTCCAGGGCCCAAAGCCGCCCACCCAGCCCAGGGCAAGCCCAGACAGAGCTGTTGCCTCCACCGCACCTGGTACTCTGTCAGCAGCTCCTTGGAGAGGTGACTGGTCGAGCTGCCCATGGCCTTGCTACAGCCGCCGGCTCTAGACCTAGCGACTCCACCAACTCCGATGCCGGACAGCAACAACTTTGCCACTCACTTCCGCCTCTCGCGTCACCCGCCCGGCCGCCAGCCCAGTCCCCGCCGCAACAGAGGCAACTCCAACCCCGCCTTCCTCATTTGCCTATAGGCTCCTCCTCTCTCTTTCTTAAAGGGCCCGAACTCCAGTTTTCAATTCCCAGGGCGAAATCCAGGGAGAGGGTTCCAAAATCAGGCATGTTTAGTTTAGGCAGCTTGGGGGAGGGGCGGGGGGACCTGAGAAGGGAGGGAGGTGTTAAGAGAGTGTGAGCCGGAGTCATGTGACCTGTTGCGGCTGCACCTTAGGAGAAGACAGCTCTTTATCCCCACGCCTAGGAGAAAGAGAGGCAGCGGGGTGTCGTGGAAAAAATGCGGAAAAAAAACGAACGGGTCTGTGGAACTCAGTTTCCTGGACAGGTTGCAGTGGGACTTCATTTCCCACAATTCATAGGGACGAGAGACCTTCATTCATCAGGAGAGTGTCTGGACTACATCTCCCAGAGGGCTGTGCGTGAGGCTGGAAAGTCGCGTGGTCCCAGGCAAAAAGGACTTTGATTGGTGGAGATTGCACCATAAAGTGGGAACTTTTAAACTACTACTACAGCTTTTTAAGAGAACCTCAGGCTTAGAAGGACGAGCGAGTTAGCTGCTTCTAGCCTCCCTCCCCTAACTCGCATCCCCACCCCCCGACTTTCGAAAACCGCTTGGAGTGATGTGGTTATTCTTGGTCTAAATCGCAGGCCCGACTTTGTCGCTCTCCTATTCAATAAACTCCAGTGACTCCCTATCACTTCCAGGAGCAAATAGAAAATGTTGTGCTTAGCGTTCAAAACCATTTATAATCTAGCCCCGTCCTACCTTTCTAGTCTTCTTACTCTATAATCCCCGACACGTTCTCTTCTATTCAGTAACATTGGCCTCTTTGCTGTTCCACGAACAAGACACCCCATATCTCTTGACTCCTGGGAGTTTTCCCTCCTCTGCTCCGACTGCTGACCTCTCTGGTTTCCTTTAAACCCCAACAAAAAGCCTATCTTCTACTGGAAGTCTTTCCTAACCCCTCCTAATTCTAGTGCCTTCCTTCTCTTAATTCACCACCACCACCCTATTTATCCTGTATGTAGCTTGTTTGTAAATATGTGTTTGCTTGTTGTCTCCTTCTAAGAGATTGTGAAATCGTGGAGAGGGCAAAAGCTGTCTTTTTTTTTTTTTTTTTTTAAATCTCCAGTGTTTTGCACTGTTCCTGGCACACAGCAGGCGCTTAATTAATATTTATTGACTGGCTGACTGACCTTGAGATTCCAGAGCCTACGTGAGAGGCGTCATCAGCCCACTTTCTTCAAAGACTCTTTCCAGGAGAGACCCTTGGGACCTTGAGATTATGAAGTGACTTCTGGGGCTATGCTGGGGAGATTACTGGGGATTAAAGGGGAATTAAATTAAATCCCTGGAAGAGCAGGAGATTGCAGAGATGGGTGCGGAGAATATTTCACTATTTGATCCCCTAATTTGTATTTATGTTGCTTCATGTCTGGCAGTAATGTTGCTGGTATGCATGTATTGGATGTGTGTGTCTTCTACGGTCTACCAAGAGACCGTTTGTCTGAAATAAGGGTTCGAGCGAGGAGCTAAGTAGTCGATCACCCCTAAAACAGTACATCATTTCAGGGGGATCGAAACTCTAAAAAATGAGGTTAATGGACAAGATCTCTGCAAGGTCTCTGTCAGTCCCGAATTCTGGAATCCTAAAACCTGACTGAGCTCCAGAGAAGGGTAGGGATCAGGGTAGGGGTGAGGGATTGTGTCTCCTCCTCTTGAGACTGGAGGGGGCGGGGTAGATTTGGTAGGCCCCGCCCATTTGCTCCTCGAGAAAGTGGGTGATCTCTACATCATAGTTGCTCCTGCCCCTTAAAAAGGACGCATGCGCATCTATGACCTTCGAAGCGCTCGGGAAGTCAGGCCACCGGTTTCCTCTTCCCAGATCTTGGAAGAGGCATGTTTGCCCACCTAACATAGCCTGGTGGGAAGAGCCAAGGTAGGAGAGGAGGGGAGCGAGGGAAGAGAGACGGTGCACTCGCTCTCTGGAGGACAGTAGAAGGGGAAGGGAGAAAAATGATTATTTGGAAACATCTATGCTGGGAAGATTGAAAGCTCTGGCCCCCCAGTTGTGCCAGGGGAGCCACGGGGAGGGCGGATGAAGGAAGTTTTCATTGGATACTCTTCATCCCTAACAAGTAGATTTCTCTCTCCTCCCGTGCCTTCCCCCATTTTTTTCTGACACCTCTAATGAATACCTTATCAGGTATTGCCCATATTAGGGTTGGAAATAAGCAGCAACAACTTCCTGATCCCAAGCCCAGCCATTCTATCCACTCCTGGGTTTGCTCTGTGGTTCCACCACTTTGTGACTTATACTATGTAGTCACTGAATCTCAGATTCCTCTTAGGTAAAGTGAGGACACCTGCCGTATCTACCTCATGGAGTGTTCTTATGAAGATCAAGCAAGTCTTTAAATGTATGTGTTCTTTAAAAAACTATAATGCACCATCTACGTTGTAGATGTATTAATATGTGAATGTTAATTTCAGTACGTTTTACATTTCCTACTATACTGTAAAAGTACACTCTTTAAAGGACAAGGAACATGTCCCATACATTACATATAGGAGTGGGTCAGTAGATATTTAACGAATTAATAAACCAATTATTTGGCACACAGCTGTGGGCCTGTCTTCTCCACTGCCTTTCTGAGTCTTAGGGCTCATTGACAACTTGCTTAGGAAGAATACTCTTAACCAAGTGTCAGCTGTTTTGTACTAATGAGAGAAAATGACTAGGGGACCTGCTATCAGGAAGCCTAAATGTAAATTTTAACTTGAGGTACTTTTGCCTCTCTTTTTTTGTTTCTATACTCATTAAAGGGACATGGAACTAAAAGTGAGAATTTGGGGGAGGGCTGATACAATGGCAAATGAAAAATGTTATGGGACAGGCTTTGTAATCCTTATTAGATTATCAATTTTCCTTTGCATAAGTTTGGCCTTGGATACATATTGAGAAACTATAATATTATACATGTCATGGGGCATATTTATATGTACAGAACCCAGCAGCGGAGAAAGCTGTTTTTACAGAATAGATTTAAAACAGTATTTATTCCAGAACTTTAAAAGTAATTTTTAAAGGTAATCTAAAAATAAAAAAAAAGCCAAAAAATTTTAAAGCCCTTAGAAATGTGGTACCATACTCTTATGTTCCTTTACCCCTTGTTCTTATATTCCAGATCACCTGGAGGAACCCATACCTGGTAGAACTTGGAATTTGTGCCCTTTTCGTATGGCTGTACCAGAGAACATAAATGAAACTTCAGATTTACCACCTCAGAGTAGTGGCCGTGATGAACAGTCAAGACTCCCTGTTGAACTGGGCGTATTGGATTTTGTGTATTGCTGGGAGGAACTAATAGTGGAAGGGGTACAATGGCAGACTAGTGAATCTGGTGTCCTGTGTCCCCCTTTGCTGTCTCGTTTCGATTGTACCCTCCAGTCATCTTGGAAGCAACGGATGGAACAAGGATTGTTTCGTTACTGCCTTGGGGAACTGCAAACCCAAATCCTACCTGGCCCTCTGGGTTTTGTGGCTCAGCTGAATGTAGAGCGGGGTGTACAGAGAAGATGCCCTCAGAACATCCAGAGTGTGAGGCAGGCATTTGACCCTCAGCAGTTCAATTTCAATAAGATCCATCCAGGAGAAATCCTCTTCCGCCTGTGCCGAGAACCAGGCTTTCCGATGGCTCTCCAGTGCACTGAGGTCCTGGTAATCATCAATGTCAGTCCCTTGGAATGGGGACATGTGCTGTTTGTGCCAGAGCCAACCCAAGGGCTCCCACAGATCCTCTTGCCACACCCATTACAGTTTGGGGTGGAGGCCGTCATGCTTAGCACCCATCCTGGCTTCCGAGTGGGTTTCAACAGTCTAGGGGGCTTGGCTTCTGTCAACCATTTACATCTGCATGGTTACTACCTAGCCCATAAACTGCCAGTAGAGACTGCGCCAAGCCAGCCACTAGATCCCAATGGTCATATCCACCTACTAAAAGGACTCCCAGCCTCTGGTTTCCTGTTTTATGTGGATGAGCCAGGACCAAAGTTGGAGGCACTGGTAGACAGGGTCTGCCAGGTCACCAACTACCTCGTTGACCGGGAGATTGCACATAACTTATTTGTGACCCGGGGGGCTCCGCCTGGAAACCCACCATCCTCATTGGCCTATGCTGGTGTCCGGGTCATCCTCTGGGCCCGGAAGTCCAGCTTTGGGGTTAAAGAAGGGGAGGCTTTCAATGTAGCACTCTGTGAGCTGGCAGGACACCTGCCTGTTAAAACATCCCAGGATTTCCACAGCTTGACCGAAGCTTCAGCTCTGAATCTCATTCAGCAATCTCTGCTGCCTCCATCCCAGTTTTTACAACTTCAAGAAGCACTGGTGTCCCTCCTGGCATAGCATAGTAGGTGCTTTCCCTGGGTGATATTTCTTTTCTAATTTATCTTGTTCCTCCCTCCTTGGAGTGTTTCACTTGTCATGACTGCTCAAAAAGCCTTTAGTGACCCCTATTGTTTTAAGGCTATAGTACAAATTCCTTAGAGGTCTGGCGTTCAAAGCCCTCCACACTCTCATTTCCAACCTACTTTTCCAGACTTACTTCAGATTAATTCCCTATATGCCTTCTCATTGTCAGCCAAACTGGACTACTAGCCAGCTGTTGAGCTAGTATTCCCAACCTCGAAGTTCCACACATCCCTCGGTGCTTGGAATGCCTTCCCTGTTCATTGCTGCCTTTCACAATCCTTGCCTTCCTGCAGCTTAGGTGCTGTTTCCTGCAAAGGATCCTGCAGGATCCTTTCCTGATCCATTCCCCATCCCCTTTGTGTTCTATTTATTTGTGTACGTGAATCTAAGTACTTGAAGGCAGAGGCAGCACCCTGCACAGCACCCATGCTTAATAAAGGTTTCTTCTTAATAAATGTAATACACATATGTGTACACACACACACTCTCCTCTCTCTGGTCTCCATCACGGGGAGGAGGAATCTGTCCAATAAACCCTTTCCCTATCTGTCACTGCTTTCCCCTTGATTTTCTTCGGAGCTGGGCTGGGAGAAGTTAAGTACGGGGCCCACAGATAACGATCGGGGGGTGCAGAGCCCCGGCCCCGGAGGCCGCCCCTTCCCGCCCAAGCCCGTAAGCGCCGGACCGCGACGGCTCCGCACGTCTACACTGGGAGCCGCCTCGGGACTTTGGCGACGTTCTGGAGTTTGGCTCCCTAGAAACTACAAGTTCTAGCGTGCTTTGTAGTCAGTTCGGAAAGACGAGCAGGTTCGCGAGGCGCCCGCCGCGGCCCTTGGGGAGATCGGCGAGGGCCTCGGAGTCGGGGCCTCTTTCTGCCAGGCCTAAGATGGCCGCTGCGAAGGCCAGGGTGGGTGTGGCTGAGGAGAGGAGGCCCCGCCCCTCCAGAACGCTTCTCCAAGGCGTGTCCATGGTGACAGCGGCGGCGGCGGCGGCGGCGCTGCGAGCCTGTGGAGGCGCCGCCGCCGCCGGGGTCTCAGTGCTAGGTGAGAGCCCCGGGGCAGGAAGCGGGCTCCCCTCTGGAGCGCCAGGAGGTGGTCCCCCACAGCCCGGGAGACTGACGAGTCAAGCGCTGGGCGAGGGGAGAGGATGAGAATTCAGCCGAGCCGCTCCTGGGTGCTAGGGGGCGCCGCTGCTGCGCCGGGACGCCCCCTCCTTCACTGAGCCTCTGGTGCTTAGCAGCCTTTCGCCCCTTCCTATTAAAAGTTCTCCTGCCCGTCATTCCTCGCCGGCGTTCCCTGCCGTGCCCGGGTCGGCCGCGGGGAGGCGCCCCTCAGTGTCCGCTCCCTCCGCATGCTGGCGCGTTTGGTCCCCCACCCCCAGCTCAGAGCGAGCAGTGGTCCCATCCCCGAGTTCGCAAGCAGGCGTCCCTGTACATGTCTGTCCACCTGAATCTGTACTCTATGTGTGTGCGTATAGAGAACACAAGCCATGGGCCTAGCTGGAGACGAGCGTCAGGGTCGGGGCAGTCCTTCCTAACCTCTTGCCTGGGTATTTTGCCTCTGCTGCAGAATCTAGAAGTATGGAGAATGCTGTCTGCAAAACTAGTGAATCAGAGGAAGACTATGGTGAGGAAGAGGAGTCAGAGGAGGAAAATGTTAAAAGGGGCGCAGGCCCCTCTAATGCTTCGCAGCAGAGCAACACTGAGGCAGGTGGGAGCGGGGCCCCCTCTTCCACTGTCAAAAAGTTGCAGAAGAAAACAGCAGCTCCCTCTGAGCCAGAGGACTCAGATGTTGGGAGGAAAAAGAGGCGGCGGAAAAGAAGGTAATAATAGTTCCCTGCGTCCTCTACTTACTAGCTAGGCTTCTGGGGATCCCTGTGATAAGGCCACGTGAAACCAGATGTTTTATCCGTTACCCCTCTAATGAAGAAATAGGGAAGGTGGGCACTTCACGCTTTTCCCCCCCTTAGTTTATCTATTTTCAGAAGAACTGCTTGGACGTTACAATACAATAAACATTTATTAGATTGCCTTTTATGTGCCCAACACTGCCAAGTACTGAGAAAGATTTGTGCAGAGGACAGTATTTGTTTAAGTTAAGCTGTAAAGGATGGATAGGAATTCAAAAGACAAAGAGGGGGAAGGGAAGGAAGTGTTTCTAGTATTGTAAATAGGTTGAGCAAAGGCAATGAAGCCATACTTTTGTGTAGTGAGAGTAGCCCAGTCTATCTAGAAGAGTGCAAGAATGTTAGAATGACCTTCAGATTAAGGAATATTTTAAATGCCAGGTGATGACTCCAAGCTTTTTTCAATTCATTTAAAATGCTTGTTGAATTGAACTTTTAACTTTATTTAATGACAATGGATAACCACTACTAAGGATTTTGGAGTAGATGTGTAGTGGAACCACATGTATGCATAAGAAAGATTATTCTGGCAGCATTATGAAGGATGATTTTGAGGATGCAGAGGGTGGGTAGACCCGACAGGTGGTAATGCAGGCCTATTCTAGGATAGTGTTAGTGGGAGTAGAGAGGTTGGTGACATGTAACAGATGATGTGGTGGTGGAATCAACAAATTTATGTAACTAATTGGTTATGAGAGGTGATCAAATCTGAATTTCCCTTTATTGAGACTTTATTGAAATTCCCTTTATTATTTATCTGAGGCTGGCATTCTGGTCTTTCTCCTGTGGCCTCCATTGCTGATAAGAGAATTTGGTTAGCTCTTCAGGTGTCCTGTTTGGGGACCCAAATCTACCCACCTAGCTACCCCAAGGTTCAGTTTTTCCCTTCTATCCTATTTTTAAATTTCACTTGATTTCGAATCTCCCTCCATTGCAGGGTCTTGACTATCAACCTGACCAATTGCAAGTATGAAAGTGGTAAGAACTTTTTTGTTGTTCTGTTGTGTCTGACTCTTCATGACCCCATTTGGGGTTCTCTTGGCAAAGATACTGCAGCTGTTTGCCATTTCCTTCTCTAGCTCATTTTACAGATGAGAAAACTGAGGCAAACTGGGTTAAGTGACTTGCCCAGGATCACACAGCTAGTAAATGTCTGAGGCCAGATTTGAACTTCGGTCTTCCTAGGTCCCATTGCTCTATCTGCTGCACCACCTAGCTGCTCTCAATAAGAACTTTTACCTTTCTCTAAAACAGGGCTTCTCCAATATGCATGTTGCTACTATAAATACCCATCATAGTCTCCAAAAGGCAGGGTTTGTCAGCAGGAAAGTTCCTGCTAAGTTGTACTGGCTAACATCAGTATTGGTATATAACCTTAATGACGGAGTATGCTTCAGCTTTCAAGATCTATTCAATTATTCCACAAACTAATAACTAAATTATTTAACTAAGCACAAAATACTATGCTAGGTGCCTTGTCTTTAAGAATCTTAAAGGGTAGGAGGAGAGAGAGGTACACAAGTGATTATAATACAATATGTATAATTATAAGGGAAGTACAACAAAGGGGCACAAGTTCATAGAAGGGAGACATCACTAACCGAGACCATGGAAAAGACATACTGCATTTTACTTGAACTTTCAATAAATGGATAGGATTACATCAGACAAAGATGGGTTAGGGGGGTCAGAAAAACTGTTGTGGTTTTTTTTTTTTTTAAAGGCAATTGGGGTTAAGTGACTTGCCCAGGGTCATACAGCTAGTAAGTGTCAAGTGTTTGGTCTGAAGCTGGATTTGAACTCAGGTCCTCCCGCCTTCAGGGCCGGTGCTTTATCCACTGCGCCACCTACTGCCCCAGAAAAACTGGTTTTAGGATGGTGGAGAGAGATGGGTAAGTTTTCAGATGGAAGTCAGTGGTGAAGAGATGATTGATATAATGAGATCCCAGATGAGACAGGAAGGATGGGATGAAGACATAAGGCAGTGTAGTATAGTGGAAAGAATGTTGGATTTGATATCAAAAGTACCTGAGTTTAAATCCTGACTCTTTCACTTATTAGCATGTGAGGCCTTGGGGAAGTTGCCTAATCTGTCTGTATCCCCATTTGCTAAATAAGGGGGGGGTAGGGGTAGACTAGATGATTTTTAAAAGTCCCTCCCAGTTCTAAATCTCTGAATGCTAACAGTGTTTATTGAATGAATGGATTACGTAGACTGGCTGTAGATTAGCATTTGATAGCTGATATGATAGTCAAGGGGAATAATCAATATCACAGGTTATATGTAGAAATTATCAGGTTTGACCTGAGAGGTAAGAATGGTTCCCAGAGAAATGAGTCCCCCTAATAGGACCTAAGTACTAATTCAGTCTAGGCATTGCCCATCCAGAAGCTGAACTGAGAACCCAACTCTTTTTACAAAAAATGTTATCACCAAGATAGCTCACCTTCCCAGCCAAGGTGCAGAGCCAGTTTAACATTCTAATATGAACCAAGGGAGAAGAGGTACTTGGAACAACAGTGCTTCCACTGAAGGATGTAGGAAATAGGCATGCCAGGTTTGTTAGGGAGGTGATAAGGATAGATGATACAGGATTAGGAGAAATCATAGCACTGCCATGACCTTCACATTTTTATTTGACTGAAATGAAGTTAAGTAAACATCATGAACAGCCTGGAAAGAAAAAAGGAATAAAAACGGGGAAGACAGAATAAGGGAGTACCTAGAAGATGGGAGTTCATAAACTCACTGCCATATTAATAGTGGGTTTACCAATGATTGTATGAGCTTCAAGTCTTTTTTAATGCCAGCTGAGAGGCACCCTAGTGGTACTGGATCTTTGTCCCAAGTTCTGTAAAGCACAGGGTTTGAGGACAAGGCTCTTGTTCCTTAGGGACAGCTCTGGAAAATTAAGTCCTGGTTCATTGGTTGGGGTAACTGAGAGCTGACTAAGGTAGAGCCAGGCTTTTAGTTTCTCTGCTGCAGACATCTTGGAAGAAGTGCTCTGACAGAATAATATACATAGGGATATCACGTGTTAAACTACAGTGCTGAATCTGCCCCTCACTCAGAGTAAGCATCCTTATTCTTCACCATACTGAGACTTAAGCAGTGGCCGAAGTCTCTTTTCTCTGTTCTGCATGGCATGTACCTTGAAGGTCAGAGTTGGGACTTTTCTGTCCTTCAGTTCGACGAGCAGCTCAGCTCTGTGGCCTGAAGGAGGTGGGGGAGGATGAGGAATGGACAGTGTACTGGACGGACTGTTCTGTCTCACTGGAGCGCGTTATGGACATGAAGAGGTTTCAGGTATTAACTACTCGGGAAGAGACACTAGGGGAAGGGGGCTATACCACTGCATAGGTTCCCAAAGTGGGTGATACTGCCCTGTGGGGGGCTGTGGAACCATCCAGGAGGTAGTAGTAGCCTCCGGTGCAATTGAGGGGTGTTGAATAACAATAAGGGTTAACCTAACTTAGCCTCAGGGGGGCGCTGAGTAATTTTTTTTAAAGGGGGCAGTAGGACAAATAAGTTTGGGAACCTCTGGAGTGGAATATCTACCCCTGTTGGTGTACAGGATAACCAAGAATACACTTTTTTTCCTTTGTTCAGTACCTCAATGGTAGGGTTTCAGGGAAAACCACTCCTAGAAACTTTTGGGGAATGAATCTTTGGTCACGAGGGATTCTATATACCATGATGACGTTTCAGCGGGGAGACCTAGACACACACAGTAGATTGATCATTTATGAAGCACTTACTGTGTGCCAGGCACTTCCTGTGAGCCATGAGATATCAGTAAAGCACTTGTGAAATTTAAAATGCTATATAAATTCTAGCTGTTGTTTTTATTATTACATCCATCTTTACCTCTAAATCCAAGGATCTGCTTCTTTTGCTTCATTGCTCGTATGTTCCCAAATTGTCACACCACCCCCATCCCCAATGCTTGGAATTATTTTTGGCACACTGAATTGAATGCCATTTTCTCCCTAAATGACTGGTGATATTAAAAAATCCCTTTAGCTGTAGTTGTTATTTATTTTCTTTTCCTCTTTGGTTTCCTTTTGAATTCCTAAGAACCCTTGCTTGCTTTGTGTTCAGTTATACTGGCAGAACCGATCCCTTTTAGGACTAGCATGTTGGAAAGGGCCTGGAAGGACTAGGGTTATGAATGTAAAGGGACTGCAGTGAATCTAGTTCCCTTCATCTGACATTCCCTAGCCTTGTCATCTGTCCTGGGCAGCATGGGTGGTTCTTCTTTCTAGCGTCTGAGACACCTACCTTAAAGTACACCTCTCCTGGGGCACTGGTACCTTCCCTGTGTTCTCTGTATCTCTCCCCTTTCCATTTTCCTTTACTGCTTCTGCTAATGTTTAAATCTAAGGAGCTAACACTGGCTGTCCCTGTCTTTTTTAGAAAATCAACCACTTTCCAGGAATGACAGAAATCTGTCGCAAAGATCTTCTGGCCCGAAATCTCAATCGTATGCACAAGCTCTATCCTTCTGAGTACAATATCTTCCCCCGGACCTGGTGCCTTCCTGCAGAGTAAGTAAAATTTGGCCTAATGTTGACGTGGACTGATAGCAGAATGTATTCTCTGTGCCCCTTTCAGACTCATATTGTTATGTTAGAATGGCACACAGGGATAAAAATCAGGAGAGGAATTCAGCTGGCCAAAGAAAAACTGAGCTGAGAATGGGTGTTCTAAGAGAGTCACACAGTGAATAATAGGAAATGACTCAAAGGATCCTGTGGGTGAGCAGTGACCATGATATCTAGAAGCTTTCTGTGCCAAACAGCTACGGGGACTTTCAGAGCCATGGACGTCAGCGAAAAACTCGTACTTACATCTGTAAGCCAGACAGTGGCTGCCAGGGACGGGGTATTTTCATCACTCGGAATCCTCGGGAGATCAAACCAGGAGAGCACATGATCTGTCAGCAGTATATATCCAAGGTGAGTTTGATTTAGAACCTAGACCATTGACCTCTCATTACCTGTTAGTACCATTTTCTTCTTGACACGAAACTGAATCTGATTGCATCTTCCTAGAATCATGGGGGAGGGGACTGGTTTCAGCACCCTTTGGCCCTCCACTTTCTTCAGTTTTAGTTCCTACTGCTCGCTTCCCTCATGGGGATCACTCTCTCTCAGCCCTTCCTCATTGATGGCTTCAAGTTTGATATGAGAATCTATGTCCTGATCACATCCTGTGACCCACTTCGTGTCTTCATGTATGAAGAAGGCTTAGCCCGCTTTGCTACGATGCCTTACATGGAACCCAGCATCAGCAATCTGGTATGATGACCTAAAAAGCAGCCCTGAAGTAGAAGCAGGCACACATCAGTGCTCCAGTGTTTCTCCCTCCCCTTGTCAACAAGTTTTACAACAACGTTGTTGTTATTGTTGTTGTTGTTGTTGTTGTTGTTGGAGAAACTTGGGAAAAATAATTTTAAGTTTCTCCCTGTTTACAAGAAAGGATTGCCAGAAGGAGATGCTCATAATTTGATTTGACAACTTTTCCTGAGAATAGTATGGGGAAATATAGCTGAGAAGAATAATAATAGTTTGGGGTGAGATGGAACCATTAAAGATAAGTTTAGCAGAATTTAATGCCGTTCTTCCCAGTGGACGGCACTCGAGGAAGGGAACCACAGAGCCTAAGTAAAAGGGTGGCAGGATCCTCTGGTGAATTTTTAAAGTTATTTGGAAACCCATGGAATATGAATAAGGGTCACAGGCAGAAATTTCTGGGGACAGGTGGAATAAAGGAGTGCAAAATGGGATTAGGAATGTACTTCCATATATAGCCTGAGAACATTGAACTGGTTTCTTCACAGGATGACGTCTGCATGCACCTGACCAACTATGCCATCAACAAACATAATGAGAATTTTGTCCGAGACGAGACCATAGGCAGCAAGAGGTACTTCCCTTTTTTATCTCCCCCAGCTTCTATTATTCTCCCACCCCACCCCACCCCAGCCCAGTCCTGCACAGGCACTGTGAAAGTCTCCATAACCCAAGTAAATGAGTGGCCTCTTTGGAGGCTGGTTTCTCTGGAACGTTCAGGAACAGTCTCTCCTGTCTCAGGCTCTTTAGCCTTTCCCTGTGTATGGCCTATGTGTCCTGTCTTTGTATCCAACTCAGAAATCATACCCAGATTCCAATCCTCACTCTTAAGAATGATTTCCTTTGAAACTAGAAGTGTATGGGCTTAGTGTTAAGAGAGCTTCCTGAGTCCTCTGAGTACTGGGCCTCACAGGAAGCTGTCAACACTCAATACCTGGCTGAGGGATCACAGCTACGAGCCAAAAGAACTGTGGGGGGACATCGAGGACATCATCATCAAGACCATAATCTCTGCTCATTTCATCCTTCGACACAACTATCGAACCTGCTTTCCACAATATTTGGGTAGTGGCACTTGTGCCTGCTTTGAGATCCTTGGCTTTGATATCTTACTGGACCATAAGCTGAAGCCCTGGCTACTAGAGGTGAGGACAGTCCCCAGGATGTTGGAAAACCAAGATCAAGGGAAGAGTTGATAACTATCCCTATAAAGCAGTGGGCCCCTGGTCTAAGACATAGGCATGGAGTTAAATGGTTGAGAAGGAAGTGAAGGAAGCTTATCTATGTATACACATATTCACCTGTCTGTCGTCTATCTATCTGTCTATTTATATTGACAAGCTATTGTTGGTAGAAAGGAGCAGCTTATGTCTGTGTGTGGAGTCAAAACTTATTTGACCCTAACCCCATGCAAATGCTCCTCTTGCCCACATGTGAAGCCAAATTTGGGATCCTGACTGGTTTATAATATGAGCCTTATTTTAGTAGTCACAATTTCTTTGCTTTGCCCTTACTAATTTGTGAAATTTATGGGGACCTTTGTCACAAACTGGTTGTTGCTGATTAAAACCACATGCCTAGTCTGTTCATCTTTAGCCACTGAAAGGGATACTTCTGTAATGACCTTTCTGTTGTCCCTAGCTTGTCAGCTACAAATGATCCCAAGCATTCTGGGGGGACTCAGGCAGGGGATGGATAATGACTCTTCCTGATAGGTCAATCACTCTCCGAGCTTCACCACAGACTCATGCCTTGACCGGGAAGTGAAAGATGCACTTCTTGGTGATGCCATGAACCTTATCAACCTACGAGGCTGTGACAAGAAGAAGGTGCTAGAAGAGGATAAGCGGAGAGTTAAGGAGAGACTTTTCCAGTGTCATCAGCAACCACGAGAACCCCGGTATTCTAATGTTTTATGTATACAGTTACTTATGTCTGTTAAATCATGCATTTGCCTACCCCATTGTGTTCTTTCCAGGAGTGAAAGCTCCTAGCAGGCAGGGACTAGGTCTGGTTTACATCTTTTGTACAGGTTGGCACAACACTTAATTTCTGATGATAAAGACTGGTAACATAGAAAATGAAGCCATGAATGATGCTGCTGTCCTGAAACATAAAAGTAGCAGAGTATGTTTCCTCTAGTATGCTCCCTTGTATTGGAAAAACAAAAGACAAGACAAAACAAAAGAAATAACCTGTTGACCACTTAGTAGATTGTCATTGCCACAATTAGTAAGTTCAGCAACACCAAGCTATGGATGAATTTATAATCTTACAACTAGGGTTGGACCACAGAAGGGTTTTCTGTTAGGAGGTACATTGGATTTGGTTGACTTAAGTTATCCTTGAGGTGGTTCTGGACTAAGGTTTCAAACTGGCAGGTAGGAAGGTAGGGAGACATGCTTTTCAGGCTTACACCCTGAATTAAACACTCATGCACACGCACACGCACACTTTCCCTAAACTAAGCATGATTCCCACAGGCGAGAACAGATGGAGTCATCAAATGCAGCAATGCTGGACCAGGAGAGGTATGAGAACTCCCACCTAGGCGGTTACCGGCGTATCTACCCTGGGCCAGACACTGAGAAGTATGCACCTTTCTTCATGCACAATGGCTCCCTTTTCCAGGAGACTGCTGCCTCTAAAGCAAGGGAAGAATGTGCCAGGTACATTGCCCAATTTAACAAACCTGCCTTCATCTTAAACTTTTTTTCCTTTTTTTCTCCTTCCATCATCTGAGACCTCATTCCCTCATGATGACACATCCTCCTTGGTCACCATTTGCAACACCAGTTGTACTTTCACTCACACTCTTCCCTTCCTCCAGCCCCTGACCCCAATCTGGTCTTGCTGGAAGAATAGGAATACTGTCTGCTCTCCTCATTGCTACTTCCAGTCTTCCTCTATCACAGTCATTCAACAGCTTCTCCTACTTTTGAGGTTCATTCAATCCATAATTTATCATTCAATAAAGATTCTGGTAGCTGTTACCTACCAATGCCCTAAGAAGTTCCCCTCCTTTCTTCAGTGAGTTTGGTGCCTCGCTCTACCATCTTTCTCTCACCTCAAAACTCCTGCCCTCCTCCTAGGGGATTTATATATATTGATATACCTCAAACACCCTCATTTCCCATGACCTGCTCCTCTACTCCAGCTATACACTGAGACAGTCCTACCTTTGAACCTGCCATCACCCACAAGTGTTCACTTCTATGTTCAGGAACTCTGAAGTAGCTTTATCTAAACATCATCATTTATCAGTCTATCTTTACTTCAGTCTCACAACCCCAAACCCTATTCTTTGTCCTCAGTAAGACGTCTAATCCTTCCACCCCTCAGTTCTTTCCCAGGCCACTGGCTACACACTCCTCCTAAGTCCCTTGTTCCCCTTATCCTGTCACACTAATCAAGCTTTGCCAAGCTCCAACTTGGAATTAGGTCCATCATCCACTGCCTTTGCTTTTGTTTGTGTGCTGCCAAGTAGAGCTGTAGAAAATCAAGAAACTGATGACTACCAATTTGTGTTACATATTCTCAACTGGGCTCTCACTCTGCAGCAAGGTAATCCTTTCACACTTCCATTATTGATTCACCGGGCAGGTAGGTGGTACTGTAGGTAGAGTTCTGGGCCTAGACTCAGGAAGACTCATCTTCCTGAGTTCAAATATGGCCTCAGATACTTAATTACTAGCTATGTGACAATGGGGTCACTTAGAATTGGACACAACACAAATGACTGAACAACATATATTCTTTTGTTTGGTGATCTCATTAGCTCCCATCAGTTTAATTATGATCCCTTTGCAAATGATTCTTTAATCTCTTACCCAACCCTAATCTCTCTCCTAATCTCCAGTTTTGCATTTCCAACTGCCTTTTTGGACTTCTCAAACTGGATATCTTATAGGCATGTCAAACTCAACATGTCCAAAACAGAACTTATCATCCTTTCCCCAAAATTCTCTCTTCTAATACTTCCCTGTCCCCAGGCTTGTAACCTTAGTGTCACTTCAACTTATCATTCTCACTTATATATACAATCCTATTGCCAAGTCTTATTGTTTCTACTTTTGCAATATGTGCCATATTTACGTATGTCCTCTTCTCTGACATAGCAGAGTGTAGGCAGGCCCTTATCACCTTACCCTGAACTATCCTCCACTTAGCTGCCAAAGTGTCCTTCTTAAAGCACAGGTCTCAGTGTCCTTCTATTGAATAAACTTCAGTGACTCCCTATTAACATCAGAATCAAATGTAAAGCCCTCTGTTTGGTTGTTAAAACCAACCACAAACCTGACTTCTTTCTCCCTTTCCAGGCTTCTTAGAGTTTACTCCCCTCCATGAGTTCTTGCTGTTGCTTATACACAACACTCCATCTTCTGACTCAATGCCTTTTTTACTGGCTGTCCCTCATGGCTAGGATGTTTTTCTTCTTGTCCCTAACCCCCGGCTTCCCTCAATATTCAACTCAAAACAAGCTTTCCTCAAGAGGGATCCTTTTGTAATTCCCTCCTCCACCCCAATGCCTAGAGCTTTCCCTCTGAGATCACCTCCCGTTTTCCAAGTATGTAGATCATAGTAATTTATGTGTTGTATCCCCTATTAGGATGTGAGCTCCTTGAGAGCAGGACTTTTTTTTGCCTTTCTTTGTATCCTCAGAGCTTAGCACAATATTTGGAATAGTAAGTACTTATTAAATGCTTGTTGACTTGACTAATGACTTGATCACGCTTCCTATAATCACATTAGTATGAAGGAAGAACATTCAGCTTTTAGGACTTAACCTCTATCCACTGGTTATGTGAGGAAGCCAGACGCTTAAGGAAAGGGGGGAGAATAGAGTTGTTCCTTCTTTCAAGTTCTAATTCCTCATTAAAATATAGGTTGTGTTATCAAGGTTCCCACTGGTTTTTTTTTTCTTTTATCAATTTTGGGAATCCCAGTTTAGAATCTCTATTCACATATTCCTCCACCTCCTGTACCTGAGCCTGCTTTGTCTTGCCAGGCAGCAACTGGAGGAGATCCGCCTGAAGCAGGAACAGCTTGAGGCCACAGGCAACAAGAAAAGGAAAGAAAATAAGGATGTCAACCAGGGCGAATCAGCAGGAGAGAAGAACAGGTCCAGGGTAGGGCCCAAGAGCCTGCCTGCTCGTTTGAACTACATAAGGTCCAGGAACCAAGAAAAGCAGGTGTCATTGGCTTAAACTAAATCACAGAATCATTTATTCTGAGATCTGGAAGGGGCTTGAGAGGTCATATAGTCAAAATTCCTCATTTTACAGATGAGGAAACTGAGGCTTAGGAAGGTAAAATGATTTGCTCAGAATATTACAACAAATAAGTAGCAGAGACGGACAAGAACCCAGGTCTCAGGACCTATCTTGGCCTGCTCTTTCCACTACACCAGGCTCCCTTTTCAGTAGTGAAATCAGGAACACAGGAAAATTGTGGGATATTCTAGAGGGAATATATGCTGTCCTATATAAAATAATTTTTAAACTTCTAATTTAATCAGTAAATTAAGCCTGACCTTCTAGAAAGATTTTGTTCAGGTATAGGAAAGCAATGAAAGAGGATGGATATTTAAATCTGAAAGGATAAACCTTACATAAATGTCCATTAGTACAGAAAGTAGATGAGTGGTCAGCCAAGGAACAAGGGGGGATGATGTAAGATTGGGGGTGGGGGGCAGGAAGAATGATGAGTACTGTTGTGGTGAGAAGTACAGGGACATAACCATGCACTATGCAGGACCCATTAATAGTAACATCTTTTGCTGACAGTTTGGGACCTTCCATTTATCACTTGTGTTTTCTATAGCTTCCAGCAGTACACGTGGACACCATGCAGCCTCAAGAAATTGTGGAGGAGGAAGAGCTGGAGCGGATGAAGTCCCTTCTCCAAAGGGAGAATCTTATTCGAAGTCTGGGTATTGTAGATCAGCTCACCCGCATGCTGCACCCTCCTCCACGATCCCAGAACAAATTCCCTGCAAGTCAGGTGAGAGCCCTTTCAGTGTCTATATTATATAACATGGGAAAAAGGAGCTGTAAAATGTGTTAGGGGATAATGCTAGTTGGCTAGTTCAGAACGATGCCTGACACAGTTGTTACATAAATCCAACCGTGAAAGCTGGTGACGCGACACAGGCTGGGGTCTGAGTCGGGGGAGGGTTTGGACTCCTAGACTGCGTCTGGTCCCAGAATCCTAAGCTCTTTGACACTTGGATACAGTCAGGGAGCAGCGACTAGTGTGTACTGTCCGTGGCTCATGAGCGAGCTAGTCAGGATAATATACTCTCTTTTATGTTTGGAGAGGTATGGGGTGTTGCTCCAAATATTCCTGCCACACTGAAATCAAAGCCAAAACCTTAGACACTTAAGTCTCCTGTTGGCTTCTGAATGGCTTTTTTTCCAGAATTGCCAGGCTCAGAATTAGTATTACTCAACAAAGTAGGCAACCACCTAAAATGCAACATGTCTTTGGGCTAGGGGTAAGGAAGTGCAAAAAAGGATATGTTTAACATTGTTTTTAAATAAATACATATATGGCAGAGAAGTGGCAGAGAAGTATGCTCTTCATGGCATGTTGATATTTTGTGATTAGTCAAGTTGAATGATTTTACAGCATTAGTGTCAAATTCAAATAGAAACGGATCCCAGTGGCTGCACAGCAACTTAGAAAACCACAAATTAACATCACCTGTGTTGTACTATATTTTTATTTATTTTGTTAAACATTTCCCAATTACATTTTAATCTGGTTATGGCCACACTAGGGAGCTGCAAGTTTGACCATCTTTGATTTACAGTACAACCTCAAATCTTCTGAAGAACACAATTTTCAAATGCAGCAAAGTATAATTTTCAATCCTTGCCTAGGGCACACAAATGCCTTATCTTGATTCTATTAGGGACCTGATCTAAAGAGAGGTGGGTGGGTAAAAAGCAAAAAACAACAACTTTGTTGAACCTGCCAGTATAGGCTACGTTTGTCAAAATCAAAAGGAAAAGTTGGTTGGATAGTGGTTCTTCTAGAAGGAACAGTTTTGGCCACCCATTTCTCCCCAAATGTCCCTCCTCCCAACAAAGATAGTAAGGCATTGCTCTTCTTCTAGGCTAGATTCCACCAGGACGGACTTGGCAACCGAGACGTGCGGTCTGTGAATCTCATCCCTTTGTCCCTTCTAAGAGAAGGGTCCGTCCCAGAACTGGGCCCTAACTTCATACAACCAGTCCGGACTCACACATTCATTCCCAACATCCTGGGTCCACTGTCAAACATGAGAGCAACCATCCCCCATCCCTCCCAGTGCCAGCTGCAGCCCAAGAACCTCAACTGGTTAGGTACCTCTTCTACAGGAAGTGGCTCCTGCTCACTTACAATGAAGAAGTCAGGCAGACGTTATTTTTCCAGTGCTCGAGGCAAGCACCATAGCCGTAAGTACCGAAATATCTCACCTGAGAAATTTTCAATGAAGGGCTCTTTGCAGCTCTTTCCAAATGCCTGATTTGGCCACCCACTTATCTAAGACACTCTGATTTTCCCACCCTTGCAGGGTTATAATCATCTTTTCTAAACTAATTTAGCCTCTCCCATCTTGTTCTATTAAGCACTCTGGGATAAATTCTTTCTGGCACATACCCCAGCTAAAACTCCCAAGAACATGCCATAGAACATTTACAAGATTGTAGGAATGGGAAGTCCTTAGGCACTAGGGAATTTGGTTTATAAGTAAATAAGCACTAAACAGTGGTAAGGGCTCCTGAGGAAAAATTTCTTAAAAACCAAAGTAGCCTGCTGCTTTTAAAAGTGAAATGAAAAGGCCTATTTGATTCTACAGGAATGTGAATTATACCTTGGGGTGAAGAAGGAGTCTTCTCCTCACAAGGAAAGAGCAAAATTATTTGGGAAACATGGACTAACTCCAGGAGAGTTTGGATGATGGATAACAGAACATATGGGTGCTGTAAATGGGAGGATTTCTTTCTAAATGCTACTTGGGTACCACATTCCCAATTCTGATAAAGTGGTTCAAGCCTGGGGAAAGAATGATCAGACAAAGTGACTTGGGCTCTGAGCAGTGGTCTAACAGATCCTCAGGGCCCCGTGTTTTTATTTTAGAGGGCCAAACAAACCGAAGGCTAGAAGCCATGAACCGGGCATTTGCTGGATCAGTGCCACCCACCCTAACCCCAAGGCAGGGCTACCTTCTGCACCCTGAGAGAGAGGCAAGTGACTCGTGGGCTGGCTGCAGCTTGCCCTCTATGACGGAATCCAGGCACAGAGCCACGACCCGCGAACTGACCCTGTGTCCTGCCTCAGCACCTCTTCTCCAGCACTCCAATGCACTGGGTCTCCTCAACATCAGCCACCACAGGTAAGAGGAGCTCGCCCACCTCGAGGGGGTTGGCGGGTTACTTAGGCTGTCATTTAATAACAGCGCAGAGGGAAAAAAGGACGAGGTCATGAGGAATCGAGCATGCCCCTAACCCCCGGGTTCCGGGGAGGGCAGTGGGCGTAGCAGGCCGAAGAAAAACGGCCTGGGCAGTACTAGAGCATCCAGGCTCAGGTCCCCTCTGTCCCCCAGGTGATGGACCTGAGCCCAGGGCCGGAAGAATGAACCTACTGGTCCCTGGAAATCAGAGAGCGGAAGTACCATCTGGGCCGAAAAGAGAGCAGGAGACTGCTCCCTAGGTCCGACCTCGGACCCGAGCCCAGCGCGTAGCAACGCAGAGCCGAGCCCGGAGCCCAGGGACCGGCGTGGGGCTGCCTGCGCTTAGGAGGACGTCGGCGTGGTGCGGTGTGACGTAAGGCCTGGCGTGCGCGCGCGCCGGGGGAGGGGCGCGCCGCCTCCTCTCGGCCGCCCTTAGCCGATGGGGCCACTCGGGGGCAGCCGCAGCTGGAACCGAGACTGAGTTCTTTGCAATTGTATCAGTCTTTTTATTAAAGTTTTATAGAGTTTGCCTTCCCGCCTCTGATTCGCCCCGGCGTCTCGCGTTTCAGGGGTTGGACTAGAGGACCCTAGCCTCTGAGTTCTAGCCCCCTCACCTGACACTCGAAACTGGGCTGTGAACCACACGACGGAGCCCCAGCTTCTCTCCTCGACGTCCCGGACACACTAGCGTTGTGCCACTCGACCCCCCTCCCTCTGTCGCGGTGGTCCTGGACGTTCCGGACCCCCTCCCGCGGTACCAGTGGCGTACAAGGCGGCCTTCCGGTGGGCTCGGTATCGAGCCGGCCCCTTCCGCTTCCTGTCCTGTCTGAGCGCCGTGAGTGACGCAGGTCCGATTCCTTCTACTCCTCCGTCGGGCCTGACCGTGGCGGCGTCATGGCCGCTGCTTCTAGTTTCTTGGCGGCCTCGCGGCTCCGCGCCGCCGCCCTGCTGTCTCGACTCGGGGTGCGCGGTGTGGCGGGACCACCCGGGACCGGCCCGACGCCGGGACCTGGCCTAGGGGATGAGCATGACCTGGATTCGGACTGGGAGCCGGAGCGGGGACTGCAAGAGTTGGAGAGGTACCAAGGTCGCGGCTGTGGCCATTCCCCGTCTGGGTCCCCTCCTGCCGAGAAGCCCGGTGGTCCCGCGGCCGGCTCTGGCGTCTCTGGGGCTGCGAGCCAGCCACGGCCTCCTTCCTTGTGACGAGCGCTGTGTTCGGAGCCGCCTGGTAGCGGGAGGCAGGGTAGCAGAGGGAGGAGGAGCAGGCGAGGACGCGCAGGCCGACCGACCGACCGATGGACGGACGGACTGTAGTAACGGCCACGGTGTGCGAGGACTTGGCCCTGGGGAAAGATGAAGACCGAGTGACGCGGGCCTTCAGCTTTCGAGGGGCTCAGAATCTGCTCGTCTGTGGCCTCCAACTTGTCAGCCTCCTCCCATGCGCTGAAATCTTGTTCTCTCCCGAGGGAGGAGTTGCATGTCTTTCACCTTTCTCCAGGGGAGGACGTTTACCCCGCTTCTTGTCTCTCATTGCTGCTTCTTAGTCTTCAAATATTAGTCTACTTGGCTCTTTATTTCTACTTCTGTTTATCTTTGATGCTGTGAACCTTCACCACCATTTTCTGCAATACTCATTGAGGACTTCAATATTCATAATATTCATGTTGATGTCTCCTCAATATAGTTTATTGCAATTTCACTTTCATTGCACACAAGTATGGTGGCACCTTAGACTTTACCACCTTTTGGAATTATATCACCCTCAAAATGTAGAACTTTGAAATTCTGCTTTTTGATCCACCTTCATTACCCTGAGTCACGCCTCTTTTCTTACTAAATCTATTCTTTGCTTTTGGGTGACCCCCCCTATTCTCTCAGTTCATCTCATCTACTTTGGCTTCATTTTACGGCTCTAGGGAGCCTTCAACCCATTGCCTAACACTTTAACATTTTATGTTAGCATCCTAGAAGCCTTTGTCTCCCTGACTTTAAGCTAGTACCAACCTTCAATTCCTCATTAGTGTTTCCAAGCTAATTACAAAATTAAACTGATTTTAGTCACCACGGATTTGTGGTACTTAACCATAGCTGCTGTTCAACAATTACGCTCTTCTCTCAGCTTCCCTGTCTCATTGTCATTGACTTTTTCAAACTTTTTTTTCCCCCTAAATTGTACTCCCACCTCCCATACTTAACATGAGTGACAGTTTTCTACTTCGTTGAAAAAAATTGAAGTCATCTGGTGTTGGCTCTGTCAGGTGCCTGCCTTCATTCCTCATAACTTGTCAGCATCACCACTCTGTCCTTCCTTCTGGCCACAGAGTAATTGTTGTCTCTGCTCCTCATTAAGACTTGATTCCTCCATCACCTTCCTTGATTCTCTTTCTTCCTGTACTTTTCCTAGAACTTTGTGCCAGCAGTCATTCCCTTTTGTATCACCTTCATTTTTGCCTTTTCTACTGGCTCTTTCCCATCTACTTACAATAGCTACATCTTATATGTTCAGTAATTAAACATTCTTGAATCCTTCAAAGAAAAATTGTTGCTTTCCTTTGATCTTCCTATCCTATCTACTAGTAATCCCATTTTTCTCCTTTTCACTGATAAGTTTCTGGAAAAAGTTGTCTATTTCTACTTCTTCACTATTCACTTTCTGCAAATCCTTATAATCTCACTTCAGCTCCTACAACAATCTATTAAAACTCCTCAAAGGTTAACAATGATTCTTTGAATCACAAAATCCAGTGTATTTTTTTTCCAGTCCTTACTATCCTTGACCTATCTACAGCATTTGATAGTGTTGGCATACTTGGTACTCTACTTTCCTGGTTTTACTCCTGCCTCTCCTTTTTCAATTTTCTTGGCTCCTCTAAAACCTTTAATGTGGAAGTACCCCCCCCAACAACTATCCTTGGTTCTCTTACCTTTTCTCTCTACATTTTCTCCTTGGGCAATCTTATACACTGTCATGGTTTCAATTAGTACCTGTACAAAGTTGACTTATATTATTATATCTAATTCTAGCTAGTACTCTGAGCTATAAACTCCACATCCCTACCTACCTATAGGGCAACCATGTTGATTTCACATGAGTATTACAAACTGAGCATTTCTAAAACTGAATTTGTTTTTTCTCACTTAAACTTTTATCTCCTTCTGACTTGTTTTTGTTTGTGGCACCATCATGAACTCAGTTAAAATCCTTGGAATTCCTTTTGTCTCATGTCTCATACCAAGTCAGTTACCAACTCCTGTCATTTCCATCTCATGAACGTCTCTTGGATCCCTTTGTTCCTTTATTCTCCATGCTGCCTCTGTAGGAGAGGCTGTCTTTACTACCTTCTTGGACTATTACAGAAACCTATTTTAAAATGTTTATTTTGATACCTCGGGTTTTCTACACCACAGTCAGTATGCCTCCTCATTCAAAGAACCCTCTCAATTAACAAAGAAAAAGATCTTAGCAAAACAAACTGATAGAACTGCCTATGATGGTTCACGAAACAGTCCATACCAGTAGCCTCCCACCTTTCTACTGAGAGAAAAAGTACTGAGAACAAAATCAGTTTATTTAATCTGAATTCACATTGTCCTATAAATCCCAATTGAAATGTCACTTCCTACATTAAGCCTTTCTCCATCCTGTCACAGGTAACAAACTGCGTAGTAGGGGATCACATGTGAATCTGAATTTTTTAGTGTTGTTTTCATTTACATATTTCAGTCATTATTCTTCCGTTCCTGCTTTCTTTACTTTGCATCAGTTCATACAAATATTCCTATGTTATTCTGAATTCCTTGTTTATTTTCTCATGGCATAGTGGATGTAATAGAATCCATTCATGTACTACAATTCTCCAGTGGAGGACATTCACCCTTGTCTCATAGCTGCTTCTAAGTCTTCAAATATTAGTCTCCTTGGCTCTTTATTTCTCCTTCTGTTTATCCTTGATGCTGTGAACCTTCACCACCATTTTCTGCAATCCTCATTGAGGACTTATATTCATGTTGATGACTCCTCTACTTAATATAGTTTATTGCAATTTCACTTTCAATGCACACTAGCATGGTGGCACCTTAGACTTTACCACCTTTTGGAATTATACCACCTTCAAAATGTAAAACTTTGAAATTCTGCTTTTTGATCCAGCTTCATTACCCTGAGCCCCAAATGACTGGCTTTGTTTCCAGCTTTTTACTCTTATAATAAGTGCTTTTAGGAACATTTTGGTATAAGAGCAATAGCTTTTTAAAAAATCTTCTAGTATCAATTCTCCAATTCATCTTCTATCACTGTCAAGATAATCTTATTTATAGATGAAGTCATGTCACTGTCCTGTTGAAAAATCTAAAATGACTTGTGAGTATCTTCTGAATAAAGTTCAGACTCTTTGCTTTGAATTCAAGGCCCTCTACAGTCTGGTGCCACCTCTCCTTCCAGGCTTATCTTACAATGTACCACTTGGTGGCTGGCATGCCTACTGTCCAGCCAACCTGAGCAACTATCCATCTCCCCGCCAGACTTATGCTTTCCTACCTCTTTCTTTGCTTACATTGTTCTCTTTCCCTAAAATGTCTCTCCTCTTCACCTGTTGACTTTCTATCCCATGGAAAGAAGGTTTGACTTGTAATCAAAGGATTTTGGTTCAAATATTACAATATGTAATCTTGGGCAAGTCGCTCTCAGTTTCCCCAGCTGTAAGTGGTTGGACTAGAGGCCTCTTTCAGCTGTACAGATATGTTCCTTGAATTGTCCTATAAATCCCAGTTCAAATGTCACTTCCTACATCAAGTCTTTCTCCTTCCTGTCACAGGTAACAAACTGTGCCTCATATAGCACTTTATTTTACAGTTCTTTAATGCATTAGCAAAATGGAAAGAGTTCTGGATTTAGAATTAGAGGGACCATGTTTAAATCTTGGCTGTGTGACTGTTATTACCTGTGTGACTATAAGCAAATCCCTTAAAAATTATCTCAGCGTGAGCACCTTCATCTGTAACATAAGGTTGAGCTAGATGCCTCTAAGGTCCATTCCAGTGCTAAATATGATCCCCTACTATGCTCTGAGCTCTTGGAGGCCAGATAACTGTGTCTTACCTGAACTTTTTATCTTCTTAGTATCGAGCACAATATTGTGCATGCATTTAAAGGTTTGCTGAATGAATATGCTTAGTAAAGATGGCAAAGAAACATAAGTCACTGTCATACAATAGAATATGTGAAGTGCACAAAAGAATCATCAAGGATGATGCTGGAGTTCAAATAAGAGAGATATTTCTGAAAGAGAAACCTGAGGAAAAAATTCCATGGGAAAAATGGCATTTGAGTTGGGTTTTGATGAATAGGTAGAAATTCTGTAGGCAGAAATAGGTAAAGAGGTATAAGGAACAAGTTCAGCAAAGGAAGAGGTTTTCTTAGCATGTCTGGACAGCTGTGCAATGACCTGAATGAGTCAGGTGAACAAGCCTGAGGCATGAAGGGAGATGGACTGGGTGTTTACAGAGGCAGCGCACTGTTTTGAGGACATGTTGCTTTAATCTGTCTTTTACCATCTGTTCTTCTCTTCTAGAGCTCTGCAACAACAGAAAAAAGAAATTCGATTCCAGAAAATCTGCAGACAGATGGAAGCCTCAGGTGCCCCACAAAGGATCCTGAGTAGGAACGCCATGGAGCAAATCCGGTAAGGACAATTGTATTGTCTTTTGTAGACTCTGATGTCCTCAGGGTCAGAATCCTGATGAGAAACCTAAGGCCATGTGGGAATAGGGCATGGTTCTGGGAGACCATGGAGCTGAAGCCTTTTAGGGCTTAGGGCATATAGTTACTCTTCCAGTGTTGTGAGAGCTTGATGGAGGAAGGCTTAAAATTGGGATCTGTATGTCCTGAGGTTGTTTAGGTGGTACCATAGTCATAGAAGGATAGAGGAAGCCATTTCTCCCTCTTCACTGAGCCTATTTGGTTGGGATTAGATATAAAGATCTTGTTTTGTGCTTTCAGAAGCCTTATTAATTCTTTCTTGACCATGAATTTTGCTGACACCAGTCTGCATCACAGCTTAGAATTTGATCCATTCTCTCTAGGTATTTACACAAGGAATTCTCTGAGGACTGGTCAGTTCCCAGATTAGCTGAAGGCTTTGGAGTCAGCACTGATGTGATCAGAAGGGTTTTAAAGAGTAAGTTTGTTCCCACACTGAAGCAGGAAATAAAGCAAGATCAGAAGATCCTCAGTAAAGCTAGGAATACCCACCATCCACAGACCCAACTGGCTTTACAAGAGCAGCCACTACTGCCAACCTCTACAGGTCATCTAGTCTCAGGATCAATGTCAATATCAAGATGTGAGGCCCTGCCACACCTCTGTCATAAGGGCCAAAATTACAGTTCAGCTTTACAGGAAAAAGAGAAGAATCCTCAGGCTTGGAAAACTCCAAGAAGCCAGAAGTTTAGGGGAAAAGTGTCTCAGAAATTGGGGAGGGAGAGGCATACCACTCTAGTTGCAGCCTTGGGTGATCATAGAGAAAAGCAAAGCATGTCATCTTCACTCTGGAAACAAAAACGACCAGAAGGGTCTCACACTGATGGGCTGCTAAGTAAGGAGGAAGAAGTGGTAAAGGAACCAGAGATGGATGTTAAGGAGTTTAGCAGCAAAGTATTTCAGAAAGGGAGGGAATTCTTTGATAGCAATGGAAACTTTCTTTATAGGATCTGAGTAGGAATTTGTCATATTTGTGAGAGTATCACCAAGCAGGAAGGAAGAACAGTGCTACAAGTTTGGTATTTTATTTGTAATTGAATATATTATTGTCCCAAATTGCTACATATTGTTTAGTAGTTCTGGATTGGGAAGTGCTCTAGTACTTGGAATAAAAGAATTATCCGTGAGATTCTGGACTTCAGCATGCCAAAAATGGTAAGCCATGTATGGCAACTATGTGATAGAACAAAACTGTTGGTGCCTCTGCCTCTTGACCTCTTGATGGTAGACAGCTAGGTAGTACTATGGACAGAACACTGGACCTTGATTTTGGAAGACTTGAGTTCAGATTCACCTCAGACATGGCTACCTTCTTGGGTTGTTGTGAGGATCAAATGAGATGGTATTTGTAAAGTGCTTTGCAAGCCTTAAAGTGTTGTTATTACTAACCAGTGATCCCTGGTAGAGTTATTACAAAATTAGTAGTGGCTGTAGAACAGATGTGCATCTTCAACTGAAAATTCTCTGGACCACATTCATCTTTACTGCGGGGTCTTAAAGTACAGGGACGTAGGGAACTTACCCTTTCGATGTTACAATAAAGTCACTCATGTTGTGAGGGGTTGTCTTCTGGCTCAATGAACAATTTTAAGGCTCTGTCTGTGGTCCTGAGATGTAGAGTTAAAGAATAGTAGAAAGTTGCCTATTGGCTTGATTTTCTTTTCACTTTATAACCCAAGCAGCCTAGAACTTATTAGGAACTGGTTTCCTTGTATGAAAAATAAAATGCTTCAATACATTAATGAATTGTTTTGTATGAAAAATTAGATGACATTTAAAGAATTAGGATAATTTGTCAAAGTGTTGCTTGGAGTCACGAAAGCAGGTCCTTATACACTGGTGAGGTTGGAAGCGGGGCAGGAGAAGAAAAAAACACAAAGGACAGAAAAGTCACCAGTTTCTTCTTAGGCATTTGAATGCAAATGTTAGGGTTTCTCTCTTGGGCATTGCCACAGTGCCACAGTGTATCTATGGGATACACATAGATCTGTTGAAAGAAGTAAGAATCATTCCACATTTTCTGCAAATCAACTTCGCTAACAATAAAGCGGTGAAGGTAAGTTAATGTGTTTTCTTTGGTTATAATTTGCCTATATTCTTTTTTTTGTGAAGTAGGACACTGAAGAGACTTAATGGGCCCTGGGTAGAGGATTTTGAGGAGAAAAGAAGAAGTGAAGGTGATCTGAGAAGAAGTAATCCTGGTAGGGCAGAAGCTTCAGAACCATCAGTATAATTTCTTGTCTTATACTACCTTTATCCCACACAGCCCATAATCAATTATTGTTTACTGAATCTTTCAAAAATACTTCATTCTACTGAATTACATTAACCTTTATATGAATACACACACGCGTAAAAGTAAAAAGTAAATGATTTAAATACATAAAACATGTTATATATTTTAATACACATATTTTTATAATTTATAAATTACATAATTATTATATTTTATGTTACATATAAAATATAAAGTAAGAAGTAAAAGATTTAAATAACAGTCCTAGACAATAATCCTATAATCTCACATTTTAGAATTAAAGGTCATAAGATCATGAGATAATTTGGCCCAACCATATTCCTTTCAGACAAAATATTATTTCTAATTTTCAGAGGAGAAAATTAAGGCCCAAATAAGTGACTTGCTTTAGGTCACAGAGCTATTTAGTAACAGGCCTAGAACCCAGGTCTCCTGATTCCCCAGGCAGGGTTCCTTCCACTGTATCATACTGCTCTCCTCTAAGGAGAAGATGGATAGTTAATCGCTTAAAAATAGTTTTAAAAGTGAATACTATTTTGGCATGAACAGTCTCAGTAAGGTAGAAAAGTAAATAATGCTTATAGAAAATTGGCTGTGATGAAGGACTGCTTTGCTTTATGAGAAAATACTTAGTCAATAAACATTTATTAAGCACCTACTATGTGTCAGGCACTGTGCTAAACTGGGAATAGAAAAAGGCAAAAGACAGTCCCTGCCCTCAAGGAGCTCACAATCTAATGCAACATGCAAACCAGTATGTTCAAACAAGCCATATACAGAATAAATAGAAAATAATTAAAAGAGGGAAGATTCTATATTTAAGAAGGGTGGGAAAAGGCTTCCTGTAGAATGTGGGCTTTTAGTTGGTACTTAGAGGAAATAAGTAAGTAGAGATGAGGCAGAACATTCCAATCATAGGAACAGCCAGAAAAAATACTCATAGCTGAAAGATGCTGTTTTTATTCATGGAATAGCTAGGAAGCTAGTGTCACAGGATCAATGAGTACATGGCAGGGAAGTAAGATATAAGAAGATTGGAAAAGAGCTAGGTTATTGAGTGGGGGGGATGATGACATAATTGGACCTGTGCTTTAGGAAAAATAACTTTAGTGGCCGAACAGAGAATGGATTGGAGTGGGGAGAGACTCAAGGTGGGCAGATGCACCAGTAGGCTACTGCAGAAGTTATTTTTGCACATTGCAGTGATTGGGGAATCCTATAAGCATCTGAGCAAGCTTTAAGGCAAAGTATACTATATTAATGAATAACTGGCTCTACTGCCTTTTCAGGGGATTCTTGTCAATATAGCATATATCTGAGACAGCTGTTCCTTCTCACTTCAGTATTTCAAAATCCCTTATCTGAGTATTTTATTTAGCAGTGCCTATCTCAGTTTCTATGACCTATGAATAAGTCATTGCCCTGTGGTTAACTAGATGTTAAATCTCTCCAAACTTAACTAGGCTAGTTATCAAAACTTCTGTGCACCTATTATCCACATCTTATAGGTGACAAAACAAGGTCACATTAGTAACCAGCACAGCTGTTATTTGAACCCAGTGATTCTCCCCACACCATTCTACCATTTATGATTAACAGAGTAAACTGTGATTTATATTGGATTATGTGACTTTAAAAATTGGGAAAATAAATGATTTTATACCATTAATACCCAAAGGGAATTAAGATATGTGAATGATTTGCTATATTTCATAGCATACCATTTGAGAAAAGAACATCTTTAAAATTTATTTAGATGCCTATAGAATATATTTTATAGTGTTATTAATGGATATGTATTTCTATGGTTAGCTATCCATAGAAATATGAATATATCTACACATCTGTGTATATACATATACGTACTACACAGATAGGGTTATAGTGTCAAGTCTGTTAGATGCCATTCGAATGTTGCATACTTAAGATTGCTGAAAATCAGTGTCCTGGCCTACCTGGCTCTGCCCCTTTTTGTACCACAGTGTAGGGAAGCTATCCAGCTTTTATGACCAGGGTCAATCTCTAGGGTACAGGAATGAGCAGGAATTTGCTGACTGTACAGTAAAGGCAAAGGCATAAGGCTTATCCATAGGGACTTGAGGGAACCTAAAAAACAAAACAAAATTGTAGAATGGTAGAACTCAGTAGAGTATAATTTCTTAGCAGATACTGCTTTGTTTTTGTATTTAAGACCCCAGCAGGGGTATATGGGTTGAAGGAGGACTAAGAGGGAACCCTTTTCAGGGCTACTTATCCACCTTTGCTATCCATCTGGCACTCAACTCTCACCATTGGCTCCAAGGGGCTGTAGCATGCACAGCAGCTTCACCCGGGTAAACTGTCTCAGACGACAGACTAAACCAGGTTGAGGGTAACTGAAGGCCACGAACCTGTCACTGAGTTAGGGTGATGTCTATCCCAAGCATGTGAAGACTTCCCCTGGTGGAAGGGGTGGATGAGAACAATGTGTTTCAAGGGCCAGGAAGGCAGCTGAAGTAGGCACTGCAGAGCGCTCAGAGCTTGGTCAGACATCGAAGAGGCCACCACTGCATCCTGGGCCATCGACAATCATCTTGACTTTTGTCTCGCCACTGGACTTAGATGACTCTGGAAGAGAGAGTCAGGCTGATGACTTTGTGCAACTTTGCCTCACTTAAACTCAATTCACATACAAGTGAAGACATTACCCTGTGATGTTATTGGTCCTCTCTGAAAATGAAGAACAAAGAACAATGATCCCAGCATCCAACATAGTGCCTGTCATGCTGGTCTATCTACTTTTTAAAAATACTTGAATGGAATTAGAAAGAAATTTAAAAATAATCTACCTCACCTCCCTCATTTTACAGTTGTGGAATAGTCCAAGGAAAACAAATGACTTGTCTTCCTAGTCCAATGCACTTTCTGCTAAATAAGGATAAAATGAGATAACTTACATAAAGCATTTTACAAACCTTTGAACACTATAAATGCTAACTATAACAAATTAATGAGATATTTTTATTAATAGTATTTTTGTCTGATATATGTGTGTATATATGTGTATATACATACTCTTTCAAGACTATTATATCAGCATAATTTTGTTTATAAACCAGCAAGGAAGATATGATCATCAAAATCACCACTTCTGTCTCTTGAAATCTCAGCATTTCCTTACCAATTCTGGATGTTAAAAAGACAAATGGATTTTGCTTGGGCTAAGTCACACATCAAATAAAAGACTTAAGATGAGGGAGGAAATTATGATGTTATGGTCTTTTTAAGCTTTTTTTTTTTTTTTTTTAAATTTTTGGTGAGGCAATCGGGGTTAAGTGACTTGCCCAGGGTCACACAGCTAGTGAGTATCAAGTGTCTGAGGCCACATTTGAACTCGGGTCCTCCTGACTCCAAGGCTGGAGCCCTATCCGCTGCGCCACCTAGCTGCCCCCCTCTTTTTAAGCTTTTTCAAGGATTTACTTCTAGGTCGAGAAAGTTCAATGTTAAGTTGTGCTGCTTTAATGGATCCACAATCTCATCAACATTGGCACTCTTCACCAACGCAGACTGCAACCTATCCATGCCTTCTCATCCTGTACGACTCTGATATATGTCTTTTCATAAAATCTTCCATAAAGGATTTATTCAGCATTTATTACAGGCCTTCTTCTAGGTCCAGGGTTCTTAACCTTGGGAACATGAACTTTAAAAAAAAATTGATAATAGTATTTTAATGTAATTGTTTTCCTTTGTAATCCTATGTGGTTTATCTTATGCATTTAAAAATATCATTCTGAGATTCTCCACTAGACTGTCAAAGTGGTCTGTGATACTAGCTTTTTATCTTTTATGATTACCAGTGTAACATTATTGGTGTTTATCATCATTACATGATTGGCTTATTTCCTTTTCTAGTCAAACTTACAAATTTAATGAAGTCTTATGCCATTTCATTTCCCCAAGTCATTATTGGTAATAGGATACAGCCTACTTACACGTCTTTCTAGCGTATTTTGGGCTCAACAGTTTTGTCTTCAGAGAGCTAGTGTTTCAAGATTTTCAGGCATATATAGTATCACCACTGGTGTTCAAAAGATGGGCTTTGGCATAAGGGAGCACCTTGTGATCCTCAAGTATTACATCATCTCCTAGATGTATTCTTACCTGATCTCTCCTTCCTATTTAATACCAGGCCCATTTCATTGTTCATCTGCATTGTTTGACAAAACATGAATATTGATCAGAGGTTCTTAACCATTTTGGGGTCATGGACCCCTTCTGGCAGTCAAGTGAAGCATGCAGACCCCTTCTTATGATAAGAACAGAATTGCGTAAAATAATGATTGCAAAGGAAAACAATTATATTGGAAGTTACCAAAATTTTTTTTAAAAGTTTATAGACCCTGTAATTAAGAACTCCTGTCCTAACATAACGTGAACAATATGTATTCTTTATTCACTTGTATTTTGAACAACATTTTTATTTCTCTATTTTGTTTTGACACAAAAGTTACTACCTAACAAAAAATAAAGTAAATCCTTAAAAAGCATATTCCCCAGAGAAAGTTAAGCAAGGGCATGTCAACTTTCTACTTTGATAGTTTACTTACAAACAAGTGATAGAAGTTTCAACTTCAATATTTGGTACCAACATCATAGGTTGTCTTTGACATTAGTTTTGCTGGCAGAGCAGGACAGATTTATGAGTTTGGGTCAGGAAGACCTGAGTTCAAATCTCACCTCTGACCATGATTAGCTGAATGGCACTAGACAAGTCAGTTAATCTCTTTAGCCTCGGGCAAGTCATAGGACTTATATACCGAGTTGTCAACTTTTGCCTTGGTGGAATTCCTCACACTAAGAGTTCCCCAGTCTGAACATGCATAAAGTCATTCTGTGTATTTTTCCTTTGGCTTTGCTTTCCTTACTCTGTACCACTTCATACAAGTATTCCCATGTTTCTCTGAAATCTTTCTATTCAGTCTCATGGTACAGCAATACTCCATGACATGCATATTCCACAGTCTACTTAGCCATTCCCCAACTGTTAAAATACATAATTTTGTTTCCAGCTTTTGTTACTATAAATAGTCCTGCTGTGATATTTTTCTTCATATTGCTCTTCTCTTGCTGTCATTAAACCTTAATGGGTATAAACCCAATTGGGTAGGAGCTCTTAGTCAAAGAATCCACTTAAAAAGTTAATGAAATGTGTATTTTAAAAAGCTGTGTTCCCTGCACTAAACAAAGTGTCAAGCAGGTCTATTTTTTGTCTTCTCCTTGGGCCAAGCTCTACCTTCCTGGGGTCCAGCAAAGAAAGATTAATGGAGCCAGAGGGTAAGGATTTTGTTTCATTTTGTTTTAAAACAAAATATCACAATCTACATCCCAACCTAGGGTACATGTACACCCAAGGGATACAAAAAGTTTGTTTATTTGGCAAATAACTATAATATCTTATTAAAATATTCTAAAAGTTGTAATCATGAAAAAAAAATTGTGGACAAAAAAAACAAATGTGACAAATTTATGATACTAAAATTTATGTCCCAAAGTTTTCTTTATGAAAATGAATATTTATCTTATTTTGCATACATATACATGATAAAACTCTAGAATTTCTTTCTTTTCATATTGAAAAGGGGCAGCTAGGTGGCGCAGTGGATAGAGCTCTGGCCATGAAGTCAGGAGAACCAGAGTTCAAATGTGATCTCAGACAGTTGACACTTACTAGCTGTATGACCCTGGGCAAGTCATTTAACCCTAATTGTCTTACCAAAAAGCGCAAAAAAAGGCGGGGGGGGGGTATAGTAAAGATTTACTGAAAGCCAAAAGGTACAGGGACTGAAAAAGGATGGCAGCTCTTGACATATAAAATTGATAGGGCTTCAGTTGGAAGAATGAACCACAGAAATCAACGAACTCTTAGGGAAAGGAGGACAAAAAGTATATCCTTCACTAGAGGTCATTCTCTGCCTGAAGTTAATCTTTTATGCAATTATTCTGGCCTATCACATATGTCCTCTAGTAAAAATAAATAGGTACTTTTTTGGGTGAAAATTTCTGAGGTCCTAAAGCAACAAAAGTATAAACAGAATAGTGTAGGAAACTGAAGTGGCATCAGTCAAGGCTTAGCAATTGATAAAAAGTGCTTCAAGTTCATAACATTTGATACTATTTGATAAAATTAGGCCCATCATTTTCATTCTACAAGTTACCACATACTTTACAAGCTAGCCTTAGAAAGACTATCATCTTCTACCCTCAGGTGCAATGTTACCAACCATCCACCTGGTATCGTGATGCTATAAAACATTTTACATCCCAAAGCAAAGCTGATATGGACTGTATTCAGCTGAAAATAGAATTGAGTCTAATAGGCTATTTATTAAAAACAGAATGTCCAGATTACAAATGAGCTAGGTCTATCTGATCTAATGTTTTATTATTTTCAAAGCATTTGACTAACCTGTCCAAAAGATAAAAAGTATTTCTTAGAAGTATCTTCAATACTTGTACTTAAAGCATTGCCTTGGAATTCAATTCACTTTTATCAAATTTTAGCACAGTGCGACAAGTAAACAAATGAATAAATATCTTAGCAACTGGGGAATCAAGAAGGATTTGCAATAGAAGAGTGTTGCCTGAACTAAGCTTTGAAGAAAGATAAGAATTCTGAGAGGTGAAAGTTCATTTCATGCAAGAGAGACTGTGGAGATGTGAAATTGGAAGATGGGAAGACTGAGTTCCAGAAACTGCTAGGAATCCATTTGGCTGAAATAGAGACTTCCTAAAGGGAAGCAGCATGAAATAATAATGGAAAGGTAGGTAGGATTCAGACTGTGAAAAGCCTCAAATAACTAAGATGAGAAATTTTTCTTTCTCTTAGAGGCAGTGGGAAACCACTGAAAGTTTTTGAGCATGAAGATGACATGGCAACCTCTTCATTGGGTTATTTTGGCAACCGATAGTAGGAAGACCAGTTAGGAGGCTGATGCCAGTTTAGGAGAGAGATGATGAGTGTTTGGATTAGGGTGGTACACCTGAGTGGAGAGAAGGGGATAGATGAGAGATATTACGGAGGTTAAACTGACATGATTTTGCAATTTCATTAAGTAGAAATATGATTCCCTCAACCTTAAAGTTTGGAAGAACAGATTTAAGGAGAAAGATAACCAGTTTTGTTTTTAATATGCCAACAGGATATCTAGGAGGAAATGTTCAACAGGCAGATGACACATAGTTCGAGTTCAGGGGATTATGTTTGGACATAGAGATTTGCATAAAGATGACACTTAATCTACTCCTTTAGGAGTAGATTAAATCAATCCAATCCAACAAGTATTTACTAATAAATATCTACTATATGAAAGGTGTTGGCTATACAGAGACAAAAGGAGAAATAGTCCCTGGACTCAAGGAGCTTACCTTTTACTGGGAAGCTACAAAATGTAAAGAGATGGATTGGAGAATGCAATGAGGTGTCACTGGCTAGTTTCCTCATTTCACAGATACATAAAAGATAATTTGAGAGTGAGCAGTGACCCCCAGGAAGGGGTTAAAAAAAACACTTCATAGGTGGTGGCACCCGAGCTGAGCCTTGAAAGATGTCAGATTCTAAAGGAAAAATTAGTGCTGCTCACCTGCACAAAAATCGAATGAAGAAGAGGACTAGGATCTGCCACTGGAAAATGCCCCTTTTAGAAAAGAGGGCAGGAGGTGGAGGATGACCCTTACGAAAAGACCGAGGAGTAGTAGGAAGGGCAGGAGGGCCGGGAGAAAGCAGTGTTGCAGAAATCGAGAGAGGCAGTGGAGACGGCTATCATTTTCGGTGGTTTTTTCCCCACTACAAACAACCCCCCCCCCCCCCCCCCCAAAAAAACAAACCAACCAGGATGGAGAGTATCCT